>NC_081517.1:27722130-28380463 GCF_030273125.1 Centropristis striata | reverse complement strand
ATGAATGCAGATAGAAAGAATGCCCTTTGAACAAATACTGTATATATTGTAAGTTAATATTTATTATTGGATTAGTCAGAACTTATAGTTTTATTGAATGTTTATCTCTGTTATTATTCTGTTCTCATATTTTCTGTACTCATATTTTCAAGGTTGTATGTGTTTTCCAGTTATAAACATCGTTCTGAATGCTGCTATAATTCTTTCACTGACTTTCTGTATTTAGTACTATCATAAATGATGAATGGCATGCTCACAAGTGCTGGCTCTTGACCTTTTGCGACGTTATCTTGCCACCATTATTTCCAAAGCCTTTGCCGTTTTAGGTTTCAGTTTGAATGGAGAATAAGATGATTAATGTGCACATTCACATGCCCCATTCACCTCAGAACAGCCCCTCACAACTGCTGTACCTCTGACTCTCTGCACTGCTGTTTCTGTCCTACATGTTGCACAGAAGTCTACCATTATGGCTGCAAGGGTTCTCTTTCAGTTGCCATTGTGTAATTTGTGCAGACAGTAATCCACATTCTTTCATTGCATGCCATGCCTCATGACCACTCTTCTGCATTATGTGTGTAGTGTGGATAAGACTCCTTCTCACGATCAGCCAATTACCAGCCCAAAATATATTTCCTTATAGACATCACTATAAGCATCCATTTTTCCTGAGCATTGATTTGTAAATCCCCAATGTTCTCCATTACAATCAGGAGCTTTTGATAACAGATGGAACATAAATGCTATTTTGAATACAGAACTTGGTCAGCACAATTGCTCCCTGAACTGGATCAGGTTTGAAAATCTTTCTCTGCAATAGTTCGATCCCCAGTGGAGACATTCGGGCAAAGATTAAAACGTAGCGGATTTTCATTGGAACTTCTGTATAAATGCTCAAAAAGTGCATGGGGAAATAAAGTGCAGGGGAGGAAGTCAGTCATATAAACAAGCATTACTGTAGTTAGACCTCAGTCTTTAGAACAACTTGGAGACAGCAGTGCGCGCATGGAAAAATCATCTTTTGAAAATTTCCCACACACTCTTTAACTCAATCTGTCCAAGGTCACAGCCTACAAGCTGTGTCGGTGTTTTAAGATCCATGTACAGTGTTAAAGAAGGTACAGTTGAAAGGGACCTGAGTTGCTTTTGTATGTGTTGCAAATTAATTTTTTCCGCTAGACCTTGGTTACATAAATGCCTGTCTGAAAATTGCACAGTGCAGTTACAGGAATGGAGATCGGCCTTGGGCTCATCCGGCCTCATAGCAAAGACCATATAACTACTTGATGGGAATATTTGATAATTAATACGTGTTTATGGGCAAAGAATACCCACAATGGTGTCCAAAGACTAATGAGAATGTGAATGCCTCTCAGCTGGAGTGTGTGAGCTTATATCAAACTGAGCTCTGTTTCATTGCACAGTAAACAACGTGATTGCTAAATGCAGCTTAAGTTCCATTTCGCAGAATAGCTGATACTGTAGGTATGGACGCTGGTAGAAATTCTCCTAGGGCATTAGAGAACATTTCCTAGACTAAATTGCTTTTTTAAGATGGATTCTTTGAATTAGCTTTCTGCCGAATATGGTAACTATTTCTGTGAATTTTCCCCTGTGCCTTTTCACTGCCTCGTATTGAGTATGTGCTGTTTGTAATAAGGCAAACAAAAGAAAGATTACATTGATAGTGCACTGATTATGCGTACTGTAAACTAGCTGACCTATGAATCATGTTTATAAAGGCAGGGTAATTACTGTCTTAAATGGAGTGATTCTGTGTATATTTTCATTTGTGTCTGCAATCTCTTAGTCAGTGATAGTGCAGCAGTTGAGGACTTTTTGCTCAGAAATTATTGTTTTCTGGGTCTATTAAAAATGTATTCATGATGTTAATTGTATAAAGCAAGCTTGTATATGTCCATTACTGTCAAATTAGAATGTATAGTTTTTTATGTTATTTTTAAATGTAATAATTGACATTTATACAGTCAAACAATACTCAAGGAGCATAAATACATGTTTAAATGACTACCAATAAGAGTGGTTCCTTTCAGTTTTGTGCCCAAGACTTTAATTCTTGCTGTAATATACAATCCTTAATTTCTTTTGATAACCTCCTTGTTTCCTTGGAAACTATCCATGCTGTGTCCCAGCATGCCCATGCCTCTCTAAACATTTGGGATTACAAGGTAGTTTGCTTCATCAGTGGCAAACAATCTTCTCCTCTTCCATTTTCTTTGAGCAGTATGTGAAGGTATTTGCCGGTGACAGTATACTGTTTATGGGTGATGTGGATGAGAAATCAAAGGCCAAGCTGAACCCCTGACTTCCATAAAAGACGCTCTGGCCTCACAGAAAGCAAAACTAACGGCGCGGTAGGGTGTAGCCCATCGTCTTCCAAAGTTCAGGACGAGGACGTTGACCTTAAACAGCTGAGTGTAAAGTGTAAATACGGGTGAGAAACTAGGCCAGGTTCCATGGTACTCAAGTTTACAGTACGAGTCATGGTGTTTATCTTCAACACATGAGGCGTGATCGGCAAACAGTGAACCAGGTTGAATGGCAAATATGTCCACAAAGCTTCCACTCCCCTGTAATGCCTTGCCATTCCCAATAAATTCAGCCTGCTAACGAGAACAAACAAGTGGAGTTTATGGCTTCATCTGTTGAGTTGAGATCCGTCGCAACTCCGAAGCATCCAGCCCTTGAACAGGATTGTCTGTCCTTTGTCTCTCTCAAAACAAAATATGTAGATTTTCATTGCATGTTTAGGGATATTTCATTGCTATTGCAAACACAGTATGCATTTGAGTCATGCTAAAAATGTGATGAAAATATACTATAACTTAGCATGCTGTAAAATATTTCATTGTGTTTTGATTAAAATACATTCCTAGGGGAATTATCAAGACCCACTGACTACTTATGTGTTCTCATGAAAGCCTTTTTAGCAGTAATTGATGATCTTACACATTGCCATTCTCAATTACCTCTCCTGTATGACTTTACTATTAGGGGTGCACCGATTTCCTTAATTTTGCAGGATCGGCGAACGGCTGATTCTTTTACGTCAAACCGATCTTATCTAGCGATTTTATCTACCTCCGCAAAGGTCTGAAAGTCTGCACCTACACATATTTCTGCATGACTGTGTTGTATGTATGTTGTACTATAACGAAACCAAAAACCCAGGACACTTTATTTATGGTTGCAGTTCTTTTGTTAGTTTGTCCTGTAAATTGTTGCTATTTATTTTAAGTTCAATATCTTATTAACTACCTCAGACATTGTGATTTCCTTTATTTGTTAAAGAAAATTACTGCTGTGTTATTGTTTTTCAATAAAATAAGATTCACACATTGAAGATGTATGTTGAATGGTATTGGCCAAAATCGGAATCGGCAGCAAAAAGATTTATTGTAACTTTGATCTGTTGTGTGTTACAATTTATTTCCCAAACATAGTCTTGCATTCATGTCACTATCAAAGTATTAACAGAATGACAGTAATGTAAATAATAGAAAAAGGGGAAGTTCTCATCTATTGTAACTTAGTTGCAAAACCTGATGTGTAAGTTGCTACTGTACAATCAGCCAGTCTATAATTACCATGTAGACAAGCCAACATTATAATCAAAACTCAGAACCCGTCATGTTTAAGTATCTAGTAATACAGAAGGAAGCAGTGGTGAATTGATTTAGCAGAACTTGCGATTTCAGCAGCTCTTTTTACTTAAAGACAGGGATGATCGAGCCAGGTTTAAGTAGCCATAAATCAAAATGCTAAATAATGTCTCTATAATTTTTTCATTTTCTGCCATGGTGTTAGTTCAGATGATGAATGGGCATCCTGTTATAAATTGGATGTGACCCCTGTTACATTAATGTACAATATTGTCAGCTTTAATATCCAGTGCTTCAGGTTATTATGATACTGAATAGAGTCATCATGTGGAAACGCTTTATAAATGATGTTAATAATGCCGAGGCAGCCACCTCATGTTGTTGACCTTTAACATCATTTTATCATCGACACTGTAACTGCAGCTGAAACCATGGTCGCTGCAGGGGACGGTTTTAGTAGCATTGTCAGTTTTCAGCTTCTAGCTTTACTCATGATAGCTAAATAATATTAGATTAATTTAAGACATCGATGTCTATATGAAATTGCAACCCAAAAGATACCATTAAGGGGGACTTCATTATGCTTATTCCTCTATCTGAGTTGTCTACTAAAATGTTTACATCCCTTAATGTTAATAACACTTTATTTATTGCAGCACCTTTATGCATCCTAGGTTTTAAAATTTCGAAAAAATACTTGGCAGGTGATTGGAGGAACCATCTGTCAATCACCGTCTTTATCACTGTCACCATTGTTGTTTAGAATGTTGCTTCATATCGTGATTAGTCTTCACACACTGAGGACAACTTTTACATACATTTATTGCTTATTCGACACATTGGCCATGTTTGCTGTGGCTCAGTTGGTAGATCTGATCGGAAGGTCGTGGTTCTGTCCCTGACCGCCTGACCAAGTATCCTTGAGCAAGATAGCCCATGGACATAGTTAGGGTAGCCTCAGCCACCTTTATCTGTATATTATACATTATAAATATGAAAGAAAATAAGGGGAAACACAATAGGTCCCCTTTAATAGGAAAGGCTCTTTTTGTAAAATGTATCTCCATTTGTAATGTAATCCACTCTTACACTAATCAATTGTGATATACTGTTCAATGTACAAAGTATAAAAAAAACCCTGTCATGTAAAGATTTAAATTGCAGTGTTCATTATTACTCCATTATTGTGCTCATTTTGACCATGTAAACATTATATCTTCTTGTGAGGCTTGGTTCAATCATTTAGCAGTTGATTGGTTCAGATTATAGTACATATGACACCCTACTAACTAAATCTGGCAGATTGTAATACATGTCTGATTGGCCAGGCATCTGTACCAGCAGTGCTCCTAGGATGACAAAAAAGCTGCATATAACTATATCAAGTCGTGGATAAAAACCTTTATCCGAGCCATTTAGATATACACCTTTGTCCTGAGATCTAAATGGTTCCTGTTTAATGATTCTTCTCATTGTCCTTTTCATGGATGTGGAGTTAGTGTTTGGTAACAGTGGTGAAAATGGTCCAAGCATTCAAGTGGAGATAAGAACCTCTGGGATTAATAAAAGCTTCTCAGCCTGGAAAGAGAAGCTTTTGTCAGGAGCACCAGTGGGCTGTGGGGCCTTTTGATAATTGGATATAAAAGGCCTTCTCCACTACATTTCCTTTGTTTAAGTGAGGTATCTCTGAAATAATTCACATCTACATACCAAAGAAAATCATCCCCTTTTCTCATTTCCTGCCTGTATTCAGGAAATTGCTCCTATGAACTCGTGACCTGGAAAAGATTTAGAAGAAATTGATTTTCCAGAGTGGGAGTAAGGAGTGGGCCTGAGCTATGTTATCTTTTGGGAAGAAAAGTGATTTTTCAGTCTGTTGTGCTGGAAGGCAATAAGTATTGATTTGAAAACCCTCATTACACTCTCACTCGCTGTGTAATTAATCCTATCCAGAGAGTAAGAGAATTATTACTGTGCGTCAGAGTCAGATAAATATCTACATTTCCCCTACCTGTTGAAAAAAAACGCAACCTAGCTGTTTTCCTTCTCTCAAAGGTGACTAAGCTGTTGTCAGAGATAACACCTCATATCCAGTAATCTCCTTATTTGCAGCATTTAAGATACTGGTACACCTACATGTATACATGACTTTGACACTTAATTGCTTTATATCGATTGAAACAGTCCCCAAAGTCCCTATTTTAATCCAATAGCCACTAATAGAAACAGCTTTTAATAAAGGTGGACAACATTGACCCCTGATGCTGTCAATCTGCCTTATTTTCTTGCTTTACAAGCATTGTAAAGTAGCCTAATGATTTGCTAAGATTAACAACTTGGATTGATATACTAATTAACCATTCCCATGTTGAAATTTGGACTACATTATTCCCTGACTGTACTGCAGTTACTATGAAGCGCCCTAATAGATATGTTCCACTAAGATGGCGTCAGAGGTGATGTATGTGTCGCCCCAGAACTAGACCGCTGGGAGGACCAGTCACAGGCAGCCGAGCTCTAATGAGAACAGCACAAGCCGATGAGTTTCGACCTCCTTCATCTTCTGACCTCCTTATTTCTCTCACTTCACCTCTGCAGCTCACATCTATACCTTCTCCTGCTTCCTACTCTTCGTCTGTCACACGTTCCTTTAAAATAATGGTTGATTTTATTGATGATAACAGTGTGTTCTCTCACACTGTATCCACTTCATGAAATATTTTCCTGTAAGTCTTATTTATGCACTTGTAGACACACAAAATGGTGCAAACATTGAGACATAAATCTGTGTATTTTCTTTAAATTTCATCAACAACTTAGAGGTACTTATGTACTGTAGCCTATTTGATGTGTTCAGACTGGTCTCCCCTCAAAACATTAATATAGGGTGTTTGTACAGGCAGAAAAATATGACTCATATTTAAATTTTAGAATTTCCTCCAACGCCATCTTGCTGACGTAGTAGTAGTGATTGACGGCGAGGCGGATATTAAATGACAGATGTCTCACTCTGGGCAGATAGGTTAAAATGTCTGTTAGAACGCTCCACTGTACCATGAGCCATGAAATGAAAATTTTGACAAACGCTCATATGAGTTGTTATGGGTGGTATTGACAAACAGTCCACAGTCTACATCAAGGTTTTGCATCAATTACCCCTGAAATCATAGCAACATATCTTCCGCACATTGGAAGAAAGGTCAGAATGTATAGAATGTGGATGTTGATAAAGATGAGATAAGCTAGAACTTTATTAATCCTAAAGGAAATTCTTTGGATTTCTTTCCAAAATAAGCATATCAGATAAGTGATAAAAATAAATAAATAAAGTGTTCTAGTTGCACATAAGAAGTAATACTGCACCTGGTTTTGAACATCCTATAGCACACAATGTTAACATTATCTGACATTAAACATAATAGTGCACACGATGGTAAATATATTATTTTCCATATATTGCAAAAATGATAAAATGCATGATAAAAATGATCAGTTTTCCTTCATGCAGTAGGGAGAGGAGTTTTACAGCTTACACTTTATATCTGTATAATGTGTCTAATTTCAACCAGGCTTCTTCTGGAACAATAAGACTAATTGTCTTGCAATAACAGTCATAAATGCAACAAAATCTTAATTTCAACAACATTTTTGCTTCCTCAAATCAAGGACACAAGAGTAGGGGCAGGCTCACCACCTCATAGATATAGAGTTTAAAAATAAAGTCCAATATGAATTTAAAATGAGGCATATCCAGGACATGTAGAGTAATGTGGCGGGGGGCTGTTGCAATTCATTATATGAATCTAGAAAGTCTCTGCTTTGTCCAAAATGCCTGATGTTCTATAAGATGTTTAGAATATGCATGCCTGGTAAGCGTTTAGCAGGATAAATTCTGTGAAGCAAAGTGCTCGTAGTATCCATGAGAATCATTGCTGCTGATTAGCATTGACTGCTAAATGGACAAGGAAACTAGCCCTCCATAGAGAAGTTCAAACTTCATCAATAGAAGGAGACAAAGGTTTGGTTGAAGTAGTGCTGGCCTGTGTTGGTTGGTGTGAATTGGGGCTATTTACTGTAGGATGAATTATGGACATACTGAATCAGTGAGATAAATGACATGTCTGGGTTGTGGTTTGGCAGTGCTGTGAGTTATGGGTCATGGTTTTAATGCTGGTTATTGACTGTACTGACTGATAGCTCCTGGGAGGAATGGAGGGGTAGCAGGGGTTGAGTTGTGGTGGTGTAATAAGCCTGGGTGAGGGGGTTGTATCGATTTGCCATCATAAAATTACATGTAAATACAAACATGCGTGCACCTTTACTCTAAAGTATTCTGGTTTCTTACCTGAGATACAGATCTAGTCAAAACTATGGCATATATTTATGTTTGTTTGTTTTTATCTCTTGATTGTGGCATCATTGGTAGAGAAGCTGGCTAGTGACCACAGAGCTGCAGTTGCTTAGTCCTTTACTTGAGAAATCCTGGCCGGGAAAGTCGATTGGCTCAACAACAACAACTCCTGGAGCTTCTGTGTGAATATTTACAAGTGTAGCCATGGTGCTGGAGAGAAAATGCTCCAAAGAAAAACATTAGCAGGTCCTGCCAAGTTCTTAAACAGCGTCAGATGTTCAGATGCATCTCTTGCAAACCATGTTAATCAAATATTCACAATGCAATCAGCAATGTTAATACTGAGACTGATGTTCTCGCAGCATTTTTGTGCAAAAAGAAAGGCAAATTTCAACATGGAACTGATACCTGGAGAGGAAATCCAAACAATACTGTTAGTATTGACCCAAGCATGTCTACGACACTGTTTACCCTGGGTGCCTGCCACCCACATATCAAACAACCCTCTACTGAAGAAAAATGCCATAGGCAGTGTCAGGGACATACGTGTTCATACGTGTCTTTAATTAATCAGTTAACAGTAATTTTATCAAATATCTACTGGAGTAAATACAGTGTATTTCCACATGTGTTATCACGTTGCTTCTAGCAGGGCTTGATAATTCCAATTCTCTGCTGAACACTGACATTTCTTAGCAAGAGGGCGAATAAATATTGATTCTTTTTGCTGCCTTCTGAGAAATACTGATGTCACAGACTATGCACGCAGAAAGCTCACAACATGTTTTTCTGCAGAGCAATGTGGCTGCAAACAAAAGAGCAAAACTGCTGTTATATGTAGAACAGAAACAGGATAGCAACCAGCTACATTAATGGACATAAAAAGAATAGACGATGATTCAGCTTTATGATGATTTAACATATTAAGTATGTTTTAATAATTGTTGATGACCAATGACTCAGTAGGTAATATATACAGTAATATATACTTTGTGTAACATAAAGTGCAGTCTGTAGGGAGTAGAGAGTATCCGGTTCAAGTCTCAGACAGAATAGGTGTGGTGTGTGAACTGGTAGCTGTGGAGGTGCTAGTTTAAACCCAGAGCCTTGCCAAGGTGCCCTTGAGCAAGGCACTGCACCCCTAACTGCTTGGGGTACTGAGCTGCAGCATATGTGTGTGTAAATCAAGAAAATAACAAAGGGGACACATAATTATTATAATGTTCGGTTTGACAAGTCAGGAGTGATTCACATTGTCATAACTTGGACAATAATGTGTTTTAAGAATGTAAATTGAGCCACATTTCAGTTGAATCTAATACAATTTTAAATGCAAAATATGCATCAAGAATTATGGATATTTGCTATGCTAATGGTGTGTTACTTTCATAAATTTCTGTCTTTGCTCATGCTTTTCGGGGAGGCAGCTCTGTGATGGGACAGATGGTGGATGGGTGTAGAGGGGTTGACTCACTCCAAAACAACAGCGATCAGAAGTCAAAAATAATAATGTCAGTTTGTGTTTGCATGGCTAAATCATGATTTAGATTTTTAGACTGAATGAGGACATAAACGGGTAGTTTATGGAAGCAATACATAAAGCATGAATGGCCCCGGAAGTGTGAGTGGTCCAGATAATAACGGTGACATCACCTTTAGAGGAATCACCTTCATTCTTTACATGTCACTTGTTAATTTGGTGAGTTCATGTGCCTTTTTTGGAGTCTCTGTTGATGATGATGCTGTGAGAGGCTTTTGTCCCAGCTCATCTTCAGTACTTTGTGCTTGGGTGGAGCTGTGTAAGAGGGATGCAGCAGGAAGTGATCTGTAGGTGGATGCATGTACAAGAGTGAGAGACAAAGACGCTGCGCACTACTTTGCTTCTCTGCTGAAACGGCAGTGAAACTGGAAAAAAAAATCAAGCAAGGCCTCTGAAAATGCATCACATCACTGATGCAACACAAAACCACTAATGGAGTCTACTCAGGGTCACTCAGTGCTAAGTGAAGACTATTGAAAACCACCAATTCAGATGCTTTCATCTCATGCCGCAAGAGTCGGCCTTGGAAACATTTAGAAGAAATGGAGGGGCGTCCTTGTCTGTCTACAGGAAAGAAGATAACACATAACACTTGCACATGCATGGTGAACAAATGAGGACATGCAATGCAGAACAGTGGAAATAGACAGTTTTTGTCATGTATACTGGTCAGCTTGCACGTTATTAGCCCGCCTCGCCCTGTCTCGTCTTGGTGTCAGACGTCTTTTGAGAGCCAGTAACAGGCGCCTTCCTCCTCCTTGAGTCTGCTGCTTGCTTGGCTGTAGACTACAGTGCACCCAGTGACCTGGCAGTTTGTCCACGAGAGTGACACTGTGTGCTCTGACAGTGTGTGTAGGCCTGGATGTGGATACATGTTCAGCAATTGTGTCAGTCTGAGGATGTGTTTATCTGCATTTGGGTGCGCCTTCAAAAGTGTGTGGATGAGTGTGTGTGTGTGTGTGTGTGTGTGTGTGTGTGTGGTGTCTGCCTTAGCTCCTGTCATGTCAGTGAGGAGGTGGCACTGTACTGTGCAATAAGAGCAGTCAGCCTGCAGGCAGGACTGGCCATCTGGACACATGGTAAAGAGCCTAGCCCAGACATCAGTGGTTCTCCAATCCCTCTCAGTGTTATCAAATCTTTTTCTCCTTTTGCTGTCTGTCTACTTATCAATCAGTAATCATACTGTATTTAACCATTTCACGTTTTCTTTCTTTTTGTTGTCTGTCTCCATCTGTCCGTATATTTATTTTTCTCGCAATCTTTCTGTGTTAACGCCTTTCTCTCGTCTCTTTTTCTCCCCCTGCAGTTTGCTGTTTTGTGGTCCACAAGAGGTGCCATGAATTAGTCACATTCAGCTGCCCAGGGGCAGATAAGGGGCCCGACACAGACGTAAGTAACCAAAGCCCAGCTGTTCCCTCTCACGTGTTTGTCACTGACGAGGTGCCTTTCCTGTCATTACACTGAAGTGCATATGCAGTGTCACCAATACAGTATGCAGCCTCTTAACTGAACACTCGTACTCCCTCTGACATCCGCGGAGCTGCTGTGTGTCCTTGTCGTTGTTTTTAAGTTTCAGCTTGAATGACGTTAGTATGTTTCATAATGAATTTTTGTCTTTGCTGAAAGCTATGTAAGTATGAAAAATCAAAAAGCAACCATTCTTCGTAGCATAATAGAGAATATGAGTCCCACCCCTTCATTTAATTTAATTTAATTTTGTTCATTTATCTTTTTTTTCGTATGCACCTTTACCTAATGGTCTAATGCAACAATCTTAAAACTGTCTTTGTACATTTCTTAATAAAGGAAAAAAAATGAATGACATGTAGATTGTTAGATATGATAAAATTCACTCACATAAATAATCAAAATATATAGTTAATTCAATTAAATGTATTTATTGATCATTATTTTTTGTATGCACCTTTCCTTATGGCCAAATGCAAAGATTCTAAAATGAAAAAAAGGAAAAAAAGGAAAAAAGAAGTTTGAATTACATCTAAATTGTTAAAAATGATAAAATTCAGATAAAACAGAAAAAAAATATAGTTCACATTAATAATACAAGTTTAGAATCTTACTTCTATTGCTCTCAAAAGTAAACCTCTTATCTTTGACTCTAGTAGTATCCCTTCAAAGAAGGCCATTCAAATTTTAAATTCAGTCGATTTATGATTAAATTACAGGAGCAGCAGGTGGCTAATTCAATTCATCCAATGTTAATGTTCCGATTGAGTCACTGTGATTAAAATATTCCACTTGGTGAGTCACTGTTTCCGAACCCCTTAAGAAGAACAAAACTTCAGATTATTCTCTCCCTGTGATAATGCAGTCAATACTCTTCCTCTGAATTAAAAACATTTTAGAAAATCAGGTTGTGTCATCTTAACACACTGACAGTGACCTCGGAGAGGTAATGGGGTTCATAGTATAACTCGAAATAATATTTATAAATCACCCAGCAGCTCTGAGTCCATAGAAAAGCCGATTGGCAGATTACTGTGCCATTAGCAATGACCTGCTTTGTCCCAGAGACAGATGGGAAATGTAGGAGTGGTGGCCAAAGCCAACACAGCCACATCCGCCTTGGCCAGAGAAACACACAATACAGCTGGTTGCTTCCACCTGTCTGAACTAATGATAATATAAAACGAAAAACAAGACTCTAGATAGAATTTTATAGTAGTCCAGATGTACCGAGCACACTGTAGAGATGCTAATTTTAAATTAGTGTAGCTTCTCGATATTATTCAGTGAAGCTCTTTTTAATTTTTTTTCTGCTGAGTAATTTAATCTAAAAATGGGGCTTGAGGAATACCATAATCTCTCTATTACAAACATTAAATGCATTAAAATGGTCTTTCATTGCACCATGAGATTATTAGAGATGATCGCTATAAATCAGCTCTTGCGTATATGACAGACTCAATGATCTCTCGTTCCCCTTTTCTGCAGCTGCGAGTATACCGGCTTTGTGCCACCAGCCACTGCTTTACCTACCTGCTTGCTAAGTGTGAAACTTCATTTACATGCCTGCTTGCCTGTCAGGCATGCATAGCCTCTCAGCGTTACAGCGACACAGCCAGGCCACTGTAACTGGAGATATGTCAGTGTGTCATTCAAGATCATCAATCCAGACTCTTTAAATAGAGCACGCCACGGATGACACAGAAGCCGTAACAGCAGAAAATAGTCTGAGCCGAGGGGATTCTTCATTCGAGCAGGCACTGGGGTTTTGAGTAGTGAGGGGACATCAGTTGCATCTCAAGCAGGAAAATTGACTTTAAAGATATACTATGTAATATTTCCACATTGAAATGTCTAAAAACAACAACATGTGTTAAATAATTAGTTGAACTGTACTTACATTACCCTGAATGTATCCAGTAATGTTCAGTGTTCAATAATCTTATTCAAAGGCTCAATTTGCCCACTGTTGTTGCTCTAAATTTTGCATTAATTGAATTGCATTTTGCAGCACAGTATTTCAGAAGACACCTGATTTATTGATATGCTAATTCCATCCAAACTGTGCTACCAAGACAAGTGTCTCATTCCAGCTCCCAAGCTAAAGCGTAAAGTTACAATGTAACAACAAGATTGAATTCACCAAATAATGCTAGCTGCAGTAGCTGTATGGGAAGTACACTAATGGTATGTTCACACAGTTAGATCGTGCATCCCATGTCCCCTTGGTGCACCACATACTACATCTTATATACCATGAGATGCTTACATGAACAACAGATGTAGTGTAATAAAAAACAAGTTGTAAGCCAAACAGTCAAAACAGTCCTTCCCTGAGGACACAACTGCTACAGTCATACAAACGTTGACCATTCAACTGCTCCTCCAGCAGCAGCTCTGGAGCTTCAGTTGCCAGCTCAAGCCTCATGCTGGAGCTCACAGTGGGCTGCTGGTTTACGGCAGTGCTAACGGCTGTTTCAGAAAGTTTGCCGATCTGGTGGGAAGTCTGGGATCAGACCCGGAGTGGGGCAGGGGGTGCACTGGCTGAATTTCAGTTGCTACATCGGCTAACTAAACATCCTGGTGAAGTAATGTTAGTCTCCTAGAGGTGGGGAGAGAGGTGTGGATTTAGCAAGCTAACTACTCAGCCACTAAATGAATAAAATTCCACACACTCTTGTCAGCTAGCATAACAAATAAAAATTGAATTTCTTTGGAACAAACTGCCACTCAGTGCGTTTACATGCACAGTTTAATCGAGCTATGCTTAAAAATGGATATTGGCGTCTAATAGGACTTCTGCCCTTGTCCCAGTTTACATGCAACTGAGAAAATTGAATAACTGACAGGAACATGTCCTCCTCCTCAACACTGGGTGGCGATATGCGTCGTTTCACCAGGTTAATATGGCCCCTTTTCCGGTTGACCTCAGGCGACCGACATCAGTTGGACTAACACGTTTACATGCACTTCAGTTGTCCAGTTATAGTCAGATTAAGGCAATAATTTGTTTTGTTCAAGTGTCATGTAAAAGTACTGACTCGTTCATTACAATGAAATGACATGAATAAATTATACTAATCAACAATGAATAAAACTTTAATAATCTCGTCCATGAGCATGATTTATTTCTGAGGCCCTTCAGCTCCCATCATCCCACGCTACTTCACAACATCTTGGTGTGTTATTGTTTTGATTGAGGGACCCCTCACGGCAAATAAAAATGGACATTTAACCACGTTTGACATCTGTCTCTTGCAGTGACCCCAGTTTTCCAATTAATGTTGCACAGTACACGCAATTGCATCTGTGTTAATTAGTCTGCTAGAAGCTCCCCATTCTCTCCTGTTTGATACATTAAAAGTTCTATTTTTTTTCAAATTATTTTCTTAATGTAAATCCTCACTGCTAAGAATTCTCACCGCTATACATGCAAGCAGTTCTTTTTGAGCCTCTAACTTTATAGCATTCATCATTGCCTTACTTACATGTTAGGATAATGTGCTGTATTATATACTCAGATAATATACTAACACCTCACAGACGTGGAACTAATGTGTAGAAATCCAATCTGACTAGAGCAGACTTCACTTGGAGCGCCAGACTGTTAAATTATTCTCAGCCTTTTGTTCATGCAGGCACTCTCTCTGGTTTTATGACTTTAAAACAAATCATGTGGCCACATGGCCACCACCAACCAAATGTCTTTCTTTACAATACGTGAGTGTGTTATCTCTTGCTCTATTAGAATATTTGATGCTTCCTTTTCAATATACATTTTTGTGCACTTAGCAGTACTGTTGCCAGGGGCAACCACACATATTACATGGCTTGCTGCCTCCCAGGCGTGCAATCCAGGAAGGCAATAACTCCCATGGCCAGCAAATATCCTGAAGATTTGCAGTATCTAGGCTACCTGCATTTTATGACTCATGTGTGTGTTTTATAACTCTGCTACCAGAAGAAGTAAAGTGTGCACAAAGATGCCAAAAAATGCCCCCGGATTCGTTCAGCAGCAGCTTATCATGAGCGGCTAGCCTTGGTTTGACCGGGAAAAATTACCATGAATAAAAGCTCACAGCCACAGCCTCAGGGTGTTGTTTCAAGGGCAGGGTAGGCTGCTGATATGCACATGTGCACACGTGAGAATTGCTCTGGATGGTCGGTTGAGTAGTTTGCACAGAGCACATTCAGTGGTGCAGTTTGAGATTCAGTTTGAGTGTGCCATCTTAGAGGAGAGAACTAACACTTGATTCATCTCCCAGTTTCACAGGCATTGGAGTGGATGTCTGTCTGGTCACTGGCTGGATTTCTGCATGACAGATTTAACATTATTGTTGAAGTTGTCGTGTAAAAAAAACAACAAAAAACAACAACTTATACATACATGCATACATTCTCAAATGAACATATTTATAATCTGTTTATAGCACTGCATAATTATAGTTATAACCACTGGTGAATATTCATAATGCTTTATAACAATAATGATAATACATCATAAATCATAAAACTTCATAATTGCTCATCAATTACTGACATTTTCTGTGAGGAACATAGTGTATTAAAAATGCCATAGTTGTAACTTAATATTCTTACCCTGCATTATAATCACTGTTAAAATGCATTACAATGTGATGTTGCGTTTAGGGTTCAGGTTTTTGTTTATAATGCATTTATGACATGGGCTTGCAAAAAAACAGAAATAACAAAGTATTATGATATGCCTCCTAATAAGTCATTATAAAATGTGCTGTGATTATTTCTACAAGGCATTACAGATATGTATGCGTGCTCATAACTCTAATTATATAAGCAGATAATGATAACTTGTAAGTATGTTTATATTGCATCATAGCATTAAAAATGTTCCCAAAAGTACATGGAAAAAAATAGTATGCACAGAACTATGTTGAGACAGCTGCTTGTTTGCTGTTTTTTTTTATTTATTGGGAGCATGTGAACAAATTGTCAAATTTAATTGAATATTCTGCTGTTTGCCTCGAGGCACCATAGTGATGTTTTGTTAAAGGCCAGCCAAGTGGCACAGTGTCGTGGAGTATAAAATGACATTGCTGACACATGTTGAGATTGAAATATAACTCTTTTGTGGGTTTCTTCTTTCTAGATGTCTACTGTTATAACTATATGATCTGTGACAACCAAATTGCATATTTAACCTTATAACCACTGTAATCAAAAACTGGCCTTAAAGTGTTCATTTGTAGGAGTCTGTAATCGTATGACTTATAAGCACAATCCATGCTAGTATCAATTAGTCTGATTAAAGCACTTACTCTAACAAATTGTTTTCGTTTGCCTGCTGGGTGTAACGTTACCGGCAGGTCGAGTAAGTTCAGTGCTTTACAGGACAAGACTATCAATAATGTAAGAGCTTCCCGTTTCACTACAGGGGCTCAGCAGATGAAACTAAGAGGTTTGATGTGCTTGCTTTGGCGTGGGTGTGTGGCTGCTGCATCATTGATGTCCACTTAACCAGTGCAGCACATATGACCCGGGGCAATCTGCAAGTCTTTGTGCACTGATTTCCCCTCTGATCACACACACACACACACACACACACACACACACACATATACAGACAATCAGCCCTAGCCCCTCTGGGCTGTTCAGTGCACAGATATCTGTGACAGAGTAACATAGTTAAGCAGTAGCACAGTGGCCTTTCTGTTTTCTCTGCTTGGAAAAAGACAGAACTGACCTCAGGGTGACAGTCTGGCAGAGCTCAAACCCTTATTTCTTTACAATATCAACCAGTTAAATGGTATCCAAAACACACCCTCTAAATCACTAAAAGGATGCAGTCAGAAGGTGTAACCAGGCCCTCAGTTAATCTGAGAGAAATCTAATTTGTAATATTAATGAATAATGCCGTAGGCAGCAGTGATGTAATATTTAAAAGGGCAAATCACACAGGAAGAGATGGTTTGGGCAGACCCCAGCAGGTCTGGGAAAAATAGGTGTTCTGGTGACAAGACTTGTTCCCAAGCACACCTTCTCATTACAAGGACTCTTATTGGGAATTGAAAACAAGATTAAACTGGAGTGGAGCTAAATTACATCATCTGTGCCACAGGCATCTTGGGTTGTCACAGGCAATGTAGCTTTTCATTTGTTTGTTTTTTAAGTCGTTTTTCCCGTTGGTGAGGGTGTCGGCCATTTCTTTGAAACAGGCCTGTTCTGGCCTGAAATTGTCTGTTAACACCTGGTCATGGTTTCACCAATGCCAGCCAGCCACTGGTGCAGCCACTGGTGCACTGTTTTATCTTTCTTTCTCTATTTTTCTTATCTTGTTTTCTAGATATAGTTTCCACTCTTTGGTTTGGATCCATTTTTTGTGTTGCTTTTTTACTTAAAGGGACAGTTCAGATTTATTGAGGTGGGGTTGTTTGAGGTACTTATCCGTAGTCGGTGTATTACCTACAGTAGATGGCAGCTGGCACACCTCCAGTTTGGAGCAGCAGTCAGGAGTAAAAGCACCAAACTCCACAATAACACAAACAAACTAACTGATTGAGGCAGCGGTAGGCCAGTAACTCCTGTCTTCTGCAAGGTTTAAATACTGTTTTTGTCACAGGAGTCTGTAGCCTTGAAGACTGAATTTAATGGCTTCAATCTCAGCATTCTCACCTCACCACTGTAACTTGCCATCAGACAGCTATTTCCAGCAAGGGAACTGAAGCTGTTGTATCCATCAATGCTCTCTTGAAAACCACCAGACTCCATTAACTAAAATAGTAATTTAGCCTTGGAGAACACAGGAGTCACACAACGTAGACGTTGCTGGTGTACTGCTGCCTGGAGATTTAAGTTTGTTTGTGTTATTTTGTCACTTTTGTGTTTTTAAAGGGTTCACCAAAGTCACACAGTAACATAAACAACTAACCACACACACACACACACACACAGCAACTCCCATGATCTGTGAGGTTAAATTACTGTTTTTGTAAATGGAGTCTGGTGGCTTTCAAGAGAGCATAGTCAACAAGTCCCCCCTGCGTAAACTTAAACATGGCTGTCTGACGGCAATATATACTGTAGCTATGAAAATATTCTAAATATAGTGTATACTTAAATTGATATTGCTGCTGCCCCCTGCCCACTGCTGTACATTGCTTAGCTCCTGACTGCTTCTCCAAATTTGGGTTGGTCAGACTGCCATCTACTGTAGGTAATACACTGACTATAGATAAGTACCTCATACAACTAGGCCTGTCACCTTAACACATTTTTAGGACGATATATTTTCCCAGAAACTATCATGTATCGATGTTGTTTTACTTTTATAACGATATAAGAGCATAATAAGTATATCCTTTTCCACAGCAATGGATTTTCAAATCTTGAGAATATTAAACATTGGAATTGAAATGTGGAAAAGAAATATTAAAATTTCCTTGATGAATAAAACATAAATAAATAAACTACAACCAAAACAAATAAAATAGACTTTCAGTCTCTGCTAACAAAACATTGCAATGAGATAAACCTTATGCGTTAAATTATTTTATTATTAAAATAACATATGAACAGCTGGAATGGCTGCTTGGGAAATATAGTTTTTTTTTTGGCAATTCCTACTGCCTGTCAAACATTTGCAGCAAACACAACACAAAAAAGCACAAAAGTCAATATTGAGTCCAGAAAAAAGTATCTGAATGTAAATCTAGCTTCTTGTGACATAATAGCCTTTATATCAGTGTCAGCATAAGACAGCCTCCCACTCCTTACTGAGCCGAATCCCTGCACATGCTTTTAGCACACACCCCTATGGAGGCCTTGGCACATGGCACTGCTTCCAAGGAAGCAGGGTCACAAAGAAACCCGATGCTACATAAATCTGCTTAGTGCACTGATTTTATTTTGTTGTGTGAGTGGTGACAAGTCGTGCAGAGCCCTGTCAGGGTACACTGTTTCAACATAATGTAATCACTATAAGATGCAAACACATAAAACATGCACATAAAATCACACTGTGATAAGAGCCAGATAGGCTTATCTCTGTGCCTGGTAGCTGGTAGAACTGCAGCCTGCAGAACGCCAGGCACATGAGAGGAGACACATAGTGGCTTCTCACGTCCTTCTACAGGGAATAAATGAATGTACTCTACTCATATAGTGTGTCTAATGAAGTTTGGCTTCTTTCATCAAGTTATATTCATTGTCAGAGATGAGTGTGCAAAGCTCGTCATCCGATATCTGCATAAACACCAGTTGCAAAGAGAGCGTAGTAGGTAAGAAATCAAGGAAGAAGTAAGAAAATCCTTAAAGACAAGAAAAAAGACACATAACTGGCAATACAATGTGGTGATCATTGACCAAACAAGGGTTTAGGATAGAGAAAAAGAAGAAGAGGGAAATGGAAATGTGATTATTTCCTGATAATAAAGCAGTTAGGACAACATAAAGCACTGCATAAATGTCAAGCCCTATCCCGTGATCTTTGCTGTAATGCACCCTGTTTGAACAATCCTCCTGGTAATTACTGTCGATGCACTGAAACTAGATCTGTTGGATGATGATTTTGTTTTGTCTCAGGGCTTCTGCTTTTATTAACAAAAATGACTTTAGGCTTTGATAGATGGTCAATGTTTTCAGCTCATGTGCCTTTTCTTCTATGCCGAGACAAAATGGTACATTTTAATGAAGTTGCTGATGTACTTCCCCTCAAAATATTGACCGTGCATCATATTTTGTGACTTCTGCCTTGCAGTATGCTCTGTATCTGATAAGACATTGGCTCATAAACTTTCTAATCTCAGACCCTGAAGGAGTTAGGTCTCTCGAGGGGAACACAGGAAAATACAAACAAATGTGTGGGCTGACAGAGGCAATCTCAAAATCCACTTCTACCCCCCACATGATGATATGTGGAGATAATATCACACTAGTCATAATACACATTTGAGGTTTAAGCTTTAAGCTTTTGTCACTGAAAGCAGAGTCGACCACAGACAGATGAGAATAGATGCCATATTAGGTTCTCATGCTCTGTGACAGACATAAAAACAAGGCAGTATGTGATTATTAATCTGTCTGGGAAGTGTTTATGGAGTTAGATTATGGATATTAACAGGTTTCTTGAACTGTCTGTCCCTAGAGATTCATGCTCCATAGATACTGTGTAAAAAGGCAGTTCAAGAGATGTGTTATTGCTCTTTTGACACAGCATGAGAAGCTTGTTTGATGCGTGTTCTAACCCTAATACCCCCTGTCTTTTTATGTCTGGTTTCTGTTGTTATAGAGCAGGTTGTGTCTGTGCTTGTGGTTTGCTGAAAAATAGCCTTTATCAGAAGCTTCCCTAGATACCGGGAAGAAAAGCAGGGATTGATTTCCAATTATGTTATTTGCGCAACAGTACCTTTATCTTTATGCGATTATGAGGACACTGCTGCTCAAACACGCTTCATGTCAACAGCTTAATTCAGTTAGGTTTGGTTGATGAAAGTCACCTTTGAATACCGTGTTTTTTGTGATTGACGTCACATTATTATTAGCTTCATGTGTGCATGTAAACACTGAAATGATAGAAGGTATTGACTTCCAGCCTCAAACCTCTTGGATCAGTAAATGAAGGTTACTCAGCAGTAAGAGAGGAGCATCAACTCCTGCAAAAGGGCCCTTAAAAAAAAGCCTACCCCTAGCAGAGACATCAATTCCTGCCCAGGATTTACCCAGAAAATTATATAGTCAAAATAATAAATTTTGTGCCCGAAGGAAAGACTGAAAACTGCCCAGCCCACCAACGTAAATACTCACCACCAACACCACTGGAGATGATATATATAAAAAAAACACTAGGTAAACAATTAGTCAAATTACCAATCACCTTTTTACAAAGAACCCCCAATATGTTACGTCCCTAAGTTGACTATCTAGGTGAACAGTGTCAGCAAAAAAAAGATTTATTAAGAAAGGAAATAATAACTTACAAACGACCAAATAGAACTCAAATCTACCTTCTAAACAGAAAGTGACAATATTAAATTAACCCCTTTTTACCAAACAGAAACAAAATGCATACAATTAGGAAAAGAAGTCTAAGGAAAATAGTCAACACTAAGAAGAAGACAAAGAGAAAGCAAAAACAAATCCACTCCAGTCGTAACATGAACTATCAAATTATCAAAAAACTATGAAAACAGAAATATGATCAAAACCTTTGCTGTCCGTACACAGATTCATTAGATACATCAGGACCTTCCAAACCAAACTCTTCAACAAAACCAACCACATTTCTTCTATTTTTTACGAGTATGTACAGTTGTTGATGTGGAACTTCTTCAAATAATGCTCGTATTGAGGCTTTGACATGCTGTGACAGCTTGGATGTGGCAAAGTTTACTCTCAACCCAGAGGATTTGTATGTCCTCTTTTATATTCTTATATTGTTCTTCCTCTAGGAGAATAGAGTGTATGCTATGGACTCGCAAACAATTCAGGGAGCAGCTAAGGACTCAGACTCAACTTTTGTTGCCCATAATATCTTTTCAAATTGTTAACTGACATTTGTAATTGAGCGTGTTATTTCCAAAGAAAGTGCCATCTGCTGCGGCGCCTTTTGCTGACATTAAAATCCTTCTCTGACTTTTTAAGTGTCTTAATTGATCATTTACATACTTATTACCCACTGATTTCCATAGAGAGGCTGTCAGTGGAATAAATGTGTATTAGTCTGGAACAACTCTCAAATTTTGTTTTCTACGGGGCGTTATCAACAGGTGCAGATAAAAATGCCCCTGAGTAGATCTACAACCATCAGTAGCAACGAAACATGTGACGTAGCGCTGATTGACACATGCGAGGTGGGGTGATGCTTGGTCTGTATTCAAGCAGGAGAAACATGGCGGTTTGGTCACAAATTTTCTCAAATTTCAGGTAAACAGTCACCAAAAATGTGGTCCTGAAAACATCTGAGGCGAGAATCTTGATTGATATTTGACCGATGCTGCCAAGTTTGATAGTTTGATCTGAGTTTTATGACTTGCGCTGGACGTCAGTCATCCAATGAAACCTGCAAATTGGCCCAATGGGGGTCAGAGCCGGTGGAAATGAATCTGAACAGGAGAGTGCCCGGACTCATCTGCCATAGCAAATACAAATGAGCTTGGCAGATTTGTCTGGTTTCCAGGCAATCAGTGGACCAGAAAGTTTGTACTCTTTGTGTCTATCAGTGTCACAATGTGAGGTAATTTTTGTTTTACAACTGAAGATCAAATCTCACCTTTATTTGAAGCCCATTTCCTTTCAATTACTCTTCTTCAAACAGGTTTTAGATTTTAATTTAGATTCATTTGTCCAAAACCTGAGTTTTTGTCCTTTGCATTTTTTAACCGATTCACAAAATCAATTGTTTCACTCTATGGGTTAAGAAATAAGAGATACTGTTTTGTCACAGAAATATATCATTGTTTGCTGTGTTTATCATTGTTGACTTATAGTTGATAAAGAGTCCCCTGGGCTGCCTGCTGATGGTATTTATATACTCTAGGATCCTAATGAACACTAACAGATCTTGAGTCTCTCTTGCTAATGGTCTGTGACGTGCCCGTCTAAAATGAATGTGGTTTTAAACGCTGAGGGAGACGCTGTGGAAGGTTTTAAGTACTTGTACTCTCAAATGTGTGTGTGTGTGTGTGTGTGTGTTGTGTTTTGTGTGTGTGTTGTGTGTGTTAGAGGATGGCTTTGTGAATCACTTCTTTGTTAAAGATTTCCCATTGGAGGAGAATTAAATCGGGATGCACAGTATAGATTTTGTTTCAGGCAACACTGATAAGATAACCGGTAGTGTCACAGTTTTGTATTTGAAAAAGAAGTTCATAACCTGTTTTTTTAATCACACCTGATGCTAATACAGGCTAAGATGTTTTGAGCAAAGAGGGATGATGTAATATCCTTTAACTCTGACATGACCAAATCTAATTAAACTTTGCAAAATGATTCAAATTAAATTGTTTACCATAATGTATTTAATGTCACGTCGGACAATGTATTTAATACCAAATTAAAGTATTTTATAGAACCAATAGCCTATGGCTGCTTAGTCTGCAGATGAAATAGCAATAAGCATATGGTAGACTGTTCTGCTATGGAAAAGGGTTGGGGGACAGCTATTCTAAATCAATAAAAGCAATTTGGCTTTGTTTTATCAGCTCTTTTCATCGGCTACAATTTAATCATTGGAATAATGCATTCCTTGATCTAAATCGGCACATTGAAGTGTAAATCTCCACGGCTTCTAATAAACTTTTGTTCACCTGTGCGTCATCCGTTTGACCTTTCAACACTGATGCAGTTCTGAAAGATATACTGTTGTTTGACAGAGAACGCAGACTCTTATTTCCTGCACACCACACCTACGTTGTTCTCCACACATACATACAGATACATATAAGAAAAAACCTGATTAAAACACTTTGCAACTTCACGTTTTATGCTCCCTTTTTAAAAAAAAGATTTTAATATTTGATTGTCTGCCTTGTGAATTGGATTGAACTATATATAAATAGAAGAACTAATCACAGTGATGATCTGTGGACTCCAGTTTTGAAGCATCTTATGGCTTTTGCCATATTGGTTTTTGCAACTGGTGCATGGGCAGATCAGACTGGGAACCTGTTTAAAAACTATAGAAACATATTTACAATAATGCACAGTTTTAAGTCTTTGTAAAAGGGCATAGGTTTAAGGTTTGCTTCCCCCCATCCCCAACCAAGTCACATACATATAGACACAAAAGCTGTAATGTATGTGGCAATAGACAGGCAAGATGCTGTGCCTTGTTCTTTGCTGCCTACAGAGCAAAATTGTCATCACCAGTGCCTGAAATCAAGTTTCCCTTATCCATTTGCACACTGTGACAGAGAAATGCAGTAGTAACCTTTTAAGTGGAGGCAATGGTTTTGACTGTCAACTAGCTTAACAGGAAGCCCAGTGAGCCAATCAAAGAGATAGTGTCTTATCATTTGCCTTTGTCATTACATTCAAGCTTTAGAACAGGAGCAAGGTCTATTCTGGGGAATAATAGACAACCCAAGAGATGCACTGAAGCAGATATTGTCAAAACTTAGCCCTGTGCTGTGCTGATGTACATACAAGGATATTATGAAACTCTGAAGACATGGACCCAATAAAAAAGTATATATAATGTGACATTTGGACTGCGTACAACTCTTGTTGAAAATGGATGGAAGTGTGTGAAGTTACCATCATGTGGGTCTGTGCCTGAGAGCCCCTTTGAAAACCTCTCTGGTGGCTCTGTGGCAGGGTAATCTGCCAGTTTTTTAGTCCCCTCAGAATCAGAGGGAATCCTTTTAGATGTGCCATTATGGAGATATCAGCCAAAGAAGAGCCAGAAGCATAGTTTCTCAGCTAAAATGCATTGCCACCACAGTTGATCTGCTTACAGTTGTGTACAAGTTTGATCACTGCACACTGAGAGTTTTGGACACACAAAGCCCTGTTTGAGTTTGAGTTTTATTGTAATTTGAACAACCAGACACAGCACAGTGCAGCTTTGTTCTCCAACTGATGTTTTCTCGGCTGGAAGAACTCATTGCAGGTATTATTATAGCTCTTTAATGCTACCTGTAATGTGCAACTGAGAGCAACAACCTCCCACCCACTGGGCGGTTGTCTTACTGTGTGTCAAGAAATCACTAATGCCTACTATACAATAAAAGACTTTTAAAAACACTTTTCAAGGACTAAAGTCTTACAGCCCTGTGCATCTAAAGACTATGTGTCATGAGTCATGAGTTTTTATTCACAGACTTATTCTGACCGCAAGAATATCCGACATTTCGACATTTTGAAACCCAGTCGGAGGAGAAAAAGCTGCTCTTTGGACAGAGGGCTCTCTGCTTTGTAATCCCATAGACTCTCCCTTCCCTATTACCCAGCAGCTGGGAAGCAAGACAAGAGAACATTTTCTAATGAGTCAAGCTTAAAGCAGATTTAAAACAACTTCAGTAAAGTGCTGTACAGATAAAAGACATGTATATAAAAACAGTACAGCACAAAGAGACAAATAAAAAACATAGGAAGCAGTCTAAAATTTTTCACACTCAAATGAGAGAGAATAAAAGTATGTTTTGATCCGGGACTTGACAGTCAATGGAGGGGGCAGATCTGATAGGTAGGGGGATGCCCTTCCACAATCTAGCGGCTGCAACAGCAAAAGCACTGTCCCCCCTGAGCAGAAGTTAATTTGCTGGACCGAGTCAAACAAGTCCCCAAGTCAAACAACCTTAGTGACCTGGAGGTAGAATAAGGGGTTATTATGATTTATAATGCCATGTGTTCTGTCACAGTTTTGATGTCTTCAGTATTAATCTACAATGATGAAAATAATGAAAATAAAGAAAAGACATTGAATGAGGAGGTGTGTCCAAACTTACGATTGGTAACGTAGGAGGGGGCCAGCACAGCTTTATCCATGAATAAACGCGGCAGCTCTTATAAACTGTGACCTACACTGTACATATACTACCACACACTGCACAGAAAGTTTGTCTGCTTGAAGTTCATGTAAAAAACAAGAGCAGTGCTAGAGTAGTGGTTCTTGCATTAAAAAAAAAAACAATAAAAGACAGTGTACGATCAATCACAAGACATTCTCAGATACAGAGGAAAAGTAGACTGATAAAGTAATAAGAATCGAATTAGAAGGACAAATGAAGAGTATTAAGTAAAAAATAGTAGTAAGATGGAAAGCATTACATAAAAGCAAGTCTATAAAAGTGGGTTCTAAGAAGTGATTTTAAAAACATGTAAAGTCCCAAACATTACATGTGAATCGGGTACCTGTCTGGTGACGGTGAAATGGCTGCTAGCTGCAGACTATAGTTACTACGGTCGTCCACAGTTGAGAGAGAGTGTAGCCACCTCCACGGCAATTAATCAGGCAGCCAATCAGAGCAGCACCTCATTAACATAGCCTTCCCGCCCACTCAAAACAGTGTCAATAGTCAATGAGGCTGAAACTACCGGTATGAGAAAGCTCAGTCAGGCTGAATGTGTGTGTTTTTAAAAAAAGCTGAGTTCATAATCTTGATTTAAAGGCCCATCTGACATATTACACAGTTCTAACTAGCATAATAGGGACCTTTTAAGAACTCTCCACATCACAGCTTGACAGTGTGCGAGAAGCACCCAGAATGCACTGGGCTTCTCGAGGCTAAACAGTCACGGCCTTGTTTGTTCAGTATGATGGGAACCAGAAATATACACACACACACACACACACACACACACACACACACACACACACACACACACACAAACAAAGCCCCAAAAGCATAATAAAAATTCACAAACAAATTTTGCAAATACAAACACTCAGTGCAGACGGTGCAGTGCATTAAAGCCACACACAGCAGTGCACCGAACACGCACACACGCACAAGCACACATTCCATCCGTCCCTCTGAGGTTAGTTTACGGCAAGTATTTGGTATCCAGTCTTGCTCCAACTATGCTGAGTATTACTAATGACCAGCGCATGGGAGAGTTGGAACTGCTCTTGACCCCGGATCAACTCGGTGTCACGGTTTCTGCAGGACGTGAGTTTGTCCTCACCAGTGCCTGCCAGCAAATATATAACCCATTAATCTACGTCTTAGGCACACAGTGGTTTTGCAGATTTCAGCCTATAAATTACCATTTTTTAAAACCTCAGTTTTATATTGAGTTCTTTGCAAGCGACTCAAAAATAAACTTATTTTACACTGTTCAGAGATTGGGGATCCATGATTCTTGACTATATCTTACCTTTGTTACCAATATTTTATGTTATGTGTTGTAATTAACCTGGGTGCAGCAAAACGACTATATTTGGGTGGTGGCCTAATCCGTCGTAATTTTTAAAGATCCTGTCAAACAGGCAGATGTGCTATAACTGTCCTGCATGTCAGCGAACACAAAAACGCTTAGAATAGAAGCCTTAGAGGGTCTGAAGTCTAAACTTGACCTCACATGTAACAGCGAGGCCCGAAGCTGAACCAGCAGTAGGTCTGAAGCTCAACCCCAGAAATAGAATGATACAAGTTCCAGATAGTTTAGCCTGCCTCTCTCGCTCTCCTTCTGTATCTCAGGAGACTTGGTGGAGTTCTCTCTACTTGTTTGCTATTCGTCGCAGGTGAACTACAGTTGTACTTGCAGTGCAACAGGCGAGGAAAAACAAGCTATTAGCTGAGCACTCACCAAGAAAACAGCAGTTGATTAGAAGCTGGAATGTGATCATTTTGAAGTGTTTCCAACAGGTCGACAGATAAATGAAGCCTGCTGAAGCCTGCCAGATTTGTACTAAAACTCTTACGTTAAACCTCTGTGATGATTGTTTAGTTGTGATCAACTGATTACTGCATAAATTAGTTACTATCACAAAATGTACTGGATCAAGTCTGAATTCAGGACTTTGCTCCTTTCATCTCTTGTTGACAGCATGATTGAAGGAATATTGACTCACCAGCTGACAAACATCATGATGCTCATTGTAGATTACTAATTCACTTGAGGTGCTATGTTACATTAAAAAAAAAGTATGAGAAATTAAACAGTTGTGTGCGTCAAAGCAACTAAACTAAAAATGTATGTGAATGGCAGTCCCCACCAGTGGATTTGTTCAGCATTTTTTAAATAGATTTTTTACTCTAAGCCATTGTTGTCAACACAGGAAGCATTTCCTTAAACAAAGTCATTGTCCCTCAGTCAGACATGGGCCTGACTTCTGTAAATAGAAGCATGTGTGAGTTGGCCTATTGCATTTCCTATGCTTATTATTAGTTAGATTAAGTTCTAGATCCCAGGAGTAGGATGGTTTTATCTTAAAAAACATTATTTTCCAATACTGTCTGAATATTCCTGTATACCTCTGGCTGAAGTGGTCCATTTTAGCATTGATTGGTTTGATTAAGTCTTCTCTGATTGGTCAGCGTCCCTTTCTACCAGCATGGTTGTGACATCATAACTTTACAGAATTCCTGACCTCTCATTTAAAGGCACAATTTTGGATTATGGGCTGTGTGTGTTTCTCTGTGGATTGAGCATTTTGAAACTCTCACAGTATATATAGCCTTTAGACTTGCTTTATAATCAAAAAATACATTGGAATCTCCCTTTTTACAACACCTTTAAACATAAAAATTAGAATCTTTCGGTTTTTCTATGCACACCTCATGAAGCTCCTTGCACACTCCCTTTCACACCAGGCACTATAGTGTATGTGCTGAATTCCCTGGCCACCTGATGTTCAGCAGTGTAAAAGAACAAGGCTAAAGAAGCCAAAGTATCTTTTCCTCCAGGCCATATATAAATCCCCAAACGCACAACCACACACACACACACACACACACACAGCTGCAGGTGCAGGCTCTAAATTGATTGCATGTACACAAGTTAACTTTTATTGAGTTTCCTGCAATCCAAACCATGGGCGAAGACCACAGAAAGCAGAGGTGAACAGCCGTGCCACTGCTACATGTCTGCTGGCTCATTACTGTGAAAAAAGACTCTGCCAAGACTTTGGCTATTAAATAACTTTTTGGGAACACATCTTGTGAAGTTCTTTTAATTATTAAGCACCTGACAGATGGTCTGCGTCTGATAAGCCAATTTATTCTGGCTTCTGGCGTTAGCAACATGACCGAATGAACCTGCAGGTCTTCTTTTTCATTATTTCCCCTTGTTTCTTTTCTACCTGTTACCCTGCTGAAAAAAAGGTTGGAATAGTAGGTAGTAAACAGTGCAGTCATCTTCCAGCCGATGTGACAGCCGTGACAGATCCTCATGTCCTCTCTTGACCTTGTGGATGTTAGTCACAGCAAGTGTGCACGGCTATGCTAATGACCCAGCATCTGCAAATGAACAGATCTCTTCAGTGTGTACGGATGCTGTATTATCTTGGAGTTCAATTTTCTCCAGCTGTGCAAAGGGAAGCTGGAGAGTTTGTTCAAAGGGCTCTAAGGTCTCAAAGCTGACTTTAGTCTGTCTCATGCAGAGCCTTTCTCTCAGTGGCCCATTTATATAAACCGTGTCTATGAATTATATTTTGTAAGACACTTGGGTTCTTGCTAAGCTGTTGTGCAAACAGTAATCACTTAACAGCCAAACATTACAAATGCCCTTGCAGGTGACCGACAACGTCACAGAATTATTAATTTTAAAAATGACAGTGGGAAATTATAAATCATACTTAAATGATTGTCCTCCCTGTATATTCATGTTTATATGTGTTATTAAGTGTGTGTCCATAATACCTCACAAGAATTGGGTCTGATGTCCAGCAGGAGGTTTAGAAAGGCTTGCTCAACACAGCGGGAGTTAAGGACTCTGTTATTAAGTAGGGCCCACATACTGTCTTCCTCAACACCTTGGCTATGTTTTCTCAGTTGATAGTAATGGCACATGTACTTTGTTCAAACACAAGATTTCTCGGATTGTTTGTGTCACTGTGTGCAACAACTTCTTTTTAAAAGGCTAATTCCTTCTTGTGGAGTGGAAAGCTGAAGAGAAAAAACACCTCACTCCTGATTCAGCTGGAAGAAACTTCTTAACACTCTTATAAATACAACAGAACAGAAGCCCCATACACACATGCAGCCTATGCCTGAAATTTGCACATGCCACCCCAAGACTTAACCCTAGCCCTAATATTTCAGGAAAAATGCACTTATGGCTTTGTTGTGAATGCAGTAACATTACAGGGACAACCAAACAGAGGGATGGTTTGACAGCTGAGCTTGTTCAATATTAAATATAATTCAAGACATTTGGCACCAGACAAAAGCAGGTTCTCCCCCATGGTCCTGAAAATGAGTCTGAGTTTCATGTCATCTATAAGTGTTTCATTACCACCATTTGCTGAAAGGTTAACCCAGTATGAAATAACAGGAATTATGTGTGAAGAAGGCTAACTGAAGAGAGATAACTGAAAGCCATTATTGAGGCAAATGCAGATGTTTAACTTCAAATGTGACTTGGACTGTAGTAACTTAAAAAAGGAAAATAATAAATGTACGAGGTTTCCAAAAATACATGTTGGATATTGTGTTTATTACAGATATTGAATTTGTTCTACAATGTTATTTTTTTTTAAATATTAAGGAATATTTTTTACTTTTCAATTGACTCTAATGACATAGACGTCATTTTGAACTGATTTTATATTTAGACTGAAAACATCATCCCCAGATTGAGCAGATATAGACAAATGGTTTGGAACACACATCTTTAGTTCAAATCTACTCATGTGTCTCAATGAACTAAATTTAACTAAATTAAGTAGATGTGGACCCAGGAACGACCCTAGAGGTACACCACAAGGGATGCCTTGATTTTGCGTTGAATCGTCACTACAACTCAGAGAGGTTTCTTGTTAAATGAACATAGGCAAAAATCTTCTAGATGTGTTGCATCAAAGAACTTAAATTAAAGGCAGAAAATAAAAAATCTGCTGAATGCGTTCCCAAAAAATGTTTTTTTTTTTTAGCAGGCTTTGTTGGTGATTCAATGAATGTTTAATATCTAAGCTTCTGAACCAGTGAAGGGTTGAGTAACTAACTTTACATATTGTCAAGCTTGTCCATAAATATTGCAGGAACAAGAGCCTCCAAGCACCATGATTCAAGCACTGTGATAGATGGCATCAAATTACACAAAGTCAGTCCAAAAGGCAACTTGTGCCGTGACAACAGTTAAAAATGTCAGCTATTATCTCGAGCTCTGCTAGCAGACAGATGTGTTAACAGATACAACACGGCAAGGAAAACCCCCTGTGAGCTGTGGTGGCAACCTGCCCTCCCTCTCAGCACTCAGCAGCTTAGCGAAAGGCCAAGAGGAATCAGGGTGGTGATTTATACGCTAAAAATAGTAACCTTGCCTCGCCCAACACCTCATGTCTGGATAAATGATAGCTTCGTTTTGTTCTCTTCAAAGCCTCTCCTCACCTTAGCAACCACAGCTTTTACTTATATAGCTGTCGTCCAAGGCGAGGATATATTTACTAGAAGGTAGCCAGCAGCAAAGTGTGTGTTTGTGCCTGTGTGTCTGTGGGACTAAAGTGATTGCTAGCTGCTGATTGCTGCTGGTTGATCGAGTCATACCAACTCCGTGTTATTTGCCATGGTGCTTTCAACATTTCGAAAAACACGCATGTGTGTGTCCATCCATGAGTGACTGGGATGTGTGAGTGGCACAGTTTTTTTCTAATACAATAGGGTTTGATGGGAGGAGGGAAATGCGATTAATATGATGAAAAATATGATTAAAATTGGACGGGCTACACTTAAATTACAGTGACAGAATTAGGTGACACAGACACTGCGTCACGGCGTCATTAGTAACATGTGAAGGGGTTTTGACAATGAGTAACAGTTGCTGTGTTTAGTCTGGTAATATTTAACACAGGTAGAAGATACTGTTACTAAAACTCAACAAAATCAACCAAAATAGCTCATTTAAAAAAGCCCTTAAGTAATTGTTTTGATGGCAATTCACCAACCTGCAGCTATTGATTTAGGAGATTACAGCACAAATATTTCCTCACCCTTTCCAATACAGCGATCTGCAGTAATTGAAAGCCACCCTGCTATGCCTTTCCAAGATTATTTGCATATGTCTATAGCAGTGCATACACACACACACACACACACACACACACACACACACACACACACACACACACACACGAGAGAGAGTGACTCAAAAACTGGTACCTGGAGTAGCCTCCTGCTACATCCATTTCAAATGTCACCTCCCAGTCAGGGATGATGGGTAAAAGAGGGCATTAGATGAGGGTGTGAATAAAGAGAGAGAATTCAGTGGGGAGTTTAGTGGTGGTCAGTGCTTGTCTGGCACTGGATATTAAATAAATTGTTCACATTCAAGCAACAACCTTTTTCTCAGTCCTGTAGGGAACAGATGGGTCAAAGAGATGAATGAATATAGGAGTCGACAAAGATGAAGTGACAATCAGTGTGTCTCCTTTCACACTCTCTCTCTCTCTCTGGCTGCAAATGTCACATCAGGTGGATCTCTTTTGACTCTGTGGGATACAGGTGGACTGTATTAGCTACCCAGCCTCTTTGATGATTGTCACACTTTGCATTTCTTATTCGTCCGTGCAATAAAATCCAAAAATAGACCTGCCAGTTGATTCTGAATAGCTGCTATACCCTTTAGAGTAGAAGGTTTAACAAGACAAGTCTTTATCTTGTTAGAGAATAGTATCAATTCAAAGACTGGCAAGCAGTCACACTCTAACTCAGTGTGCATGCATTTGTATTTCTCCTGCTTGGAGAAAGACAATTAATTGGACATGTACGCATTACTGCGTTTCTAATTGGCTTCACGTTTAGTGCATGACAAAGACTTAAGACAGGAACTGTTGCTGAGACAGCAGAGTGGCATGATTACAGGAAATTTACCACAGAGTGTTACATCCACCTATTCAGAATAATTAAACGCAAAGTCGGCTACACTGTGGTGTAGTGATTAGCACTCTCGCCTCGCAGCAAGAGGGTTGCAGGGTTCAAATCGAGTTTACATGTTCTCCTCCTGTCAGCGTGGGTTCTCTCTGGGTCCTCAAGCTTCCTCCCACAGTCCGAAGACATGCAGCTTAGGTTTAATTGGTGACTATTTTGCCCGAAGTGAATGAGAGTGTGAATGGTTGTCTGTCGTCAGCCCTGTGATAGTCTGCCGACCTGTCGAGGGTGTACCCGCCTCTCGTCCAGTGTCAGCTGGGATCAGCTCCAGCCCCCCACAACCAAGTTCAGATAATGAGTTAAGGATAATGAATTAATGAATAAATGCAAAGTCCAACTCAAGATGAAACTAACACAAAGTAACTCGTAGAAGTCTAAATTGATATCCTCCACTGAGCAGCTGATAAAATGAAACAATCACAGAAGGAGGCAGTGGAATGTATCACTACAATTAAAATAAGAAACAAATGCTTCCAAAATGAGGGCAGTGGTAGATTAAAACGATTACTTCAGGATAGTTAAATGTTTTGTTGAGTAACCTGAGTTCTCAGAGTGTGCATCTAAACCTACGGACTGTCTTTTCTCTGTCCCACTTTGACTATTTTACCATCGATGTCTCCAGATTCAAAGCATAAGTTTCCCTGCAGGGGGTTATTTCAGAGGAGAACACAGGTCTCCCTCTCTGTCTGCACCTCCAAAATCTTCTATCCAAGCTGTATGGTGTCCCACATATCTAGAGTATGTCTTGCTTACACCACATAAAATGGACACCGGTTGAAAACAGAGGAATATTTTAACATAATCAATTGTTTTGTGGGAGTTTGCAGAATGCTGTTTGCTTGTTTAGTCTCCAAGTCTCTTCAGTTTCCAGAATGCATTATGTAAATTCAGAAATCTTTTGTGTAATACTGCATCTGTGTGGTAGCTTCACAGCCCATATGTTAGTGCCATTTCTTGACAATTATACCTGCTAGCTATGCTAATTTACTGTACTTATTAATGTGCTTTGTGAGCCCATAATACCTTTTGTCATACAGCCCAGATTCCAAATAAGTTGGGTTGTTTTCTAAAATGTAAATATAACAATGTGATTATTTCCTCACCCTTTGATGTATACATTCAATTAAAACTATATTTTGTCACTCCAAAATAAGTGGATTAATTTGTAGTGGCCAGCTTTAAAATGCATTGTGATGAGAATCTCCACATTCATTTTGTTCTTTTCCTGTGTCTGTCCAGTCTGCTGCTCTTTCTAAATGCGGTCTGCAGGTGTCAGTTCCCTTTGTTGACCAGATGTGAGATGCACAGTGCAATAATGTCTCAATTACAGGCTTTTTTTCTTTTAAGTGAAATGAGGTAAATGTAGCTGCAGCATCTGGCCTTCTGATTAACACTACAGTGGTGCTACAGAGGTATTTTAGTCCTCATTATTATTTTTTTTAGAGATTTTGCTTTTCTTGAAATATTTAAAGTATTAATATTCAACGTCCCTGCATGGTTCTAAACAAAGGATGTTGTTGTCACATGTTGACATGTTTTTCCTTAAGGTATGAAGTTGCCATTTCTGTAATGGAATTCAAAATGAGTCATTAATCACCAGACTTTATCAGGTACTTAAAATCACAATCCAGTGTCCTGAGGGTTGTAAAATTAATAGGCTTTCTACGTCGTATTAGACAACTAGATTTCATTATTTATCCCATTGTGACTTAAACAGAAGGATGAGCAGGATGGAGGCAGGATGGAGGGTGACCCTAGTCTTTAACATCATCCATCTCTGCCCCCAACACACCCACCCACCCTCTGCTGGGAAGCCCCTGCTCAGCTTCACCCTGCCAAGCTGTTTATTAACGAGGGCTGGTTGGCGTCCTGTTTGCTAATTAAACTGGATTGGAGAGGCTGTCTAATTAGCCGACATCAGTGTGCTGACCCCCTGTGCTTCTGTTTTCATCTCTATCTCCTGGTTGCCTCCAGCTTTTGATCAGCCTTCTGCCCTGTGTCTGTTTTTGATCTGTGGCTTCACATGCAAATCAGCCTGGGATTAGTACAAGGTGAATAACAAAATAAATATAGGCATTGGTTAAAGGAAAATGAGCTCTGAGTATATTGGAAAAAAAAACAAGAAAAAAAAAACAAGAAAAAAAAATAAAAAAAAATTGATTGCCAATTCTGTCTTTATGAATTTGAACTAAGAATAATTTGTTTCTATGACTGTAAATGTTTCAAAGGAGGGAGTTTGACCATTATAAAAATGGTTAATGTTAGCTAAGGTGCATTTGTGGTGGAGGAATGTGTTGCACTGCCACATATCAAAGGAAAAAGTTTGTTTCCTTTATAGACTGTATAAAACATGGACTCAGTCTCCGTGACCTCGCCCGTAGGTTTCTAAAGGGCCATCGTGAGGCTTGTTGGCTTCAGCTGTCACCAACTTGGCAGTGCATGACTCCACTGAACTCCCGGGTAATCCAAAAGTGGTTGCTGAAACATGCCACCTGTGATAACACCATACAGTTGTCATGAAGGGGGAAAGAAGCTACAGAGACCAAAACTCTTTTGTTTTTTAGGCTGTCAAAATCTTTATTTCTGCAGTAAAGTTGGGCATCTTAACATGGGGGTCTATGGGGATTGACTTGCTTTTGAAAGGAGTGTCAATTGGTCATTCAAAGAGCAGCAGAAAAGCACTTCCACCTTTGCTTCATTTTTCAGACCCATGGTCCTACTTGGATTCATCAATCCATCCATTATCCTTAACAGCTTATCTGAACTCAGGGGGGCTGCAGCCGATAAAGGGGTACACTATGGACAGACTATCACAGGGCTGATGCATAGAGATAGACAACCATTCATGCTCTCATTCACTCTTACAATTTAGAGTTACCATAAAACCTTGGACTGTGGGAGGAAGCCGGAGGACACACAGAGAACCCACATTGACACAGGGAGAAAATAAATGGTAAAAAGACTGCACTAATATAGCGCTTTTATCCAAAGCACATTACATTACAGACTGCGCTCATTCACCCGTTCACACACACATTCATGCTGGTGGCCGAGGCTACCTGCCACCATTGGGAATTCATTCACACACCGATGAATGTAGCATCTTGCCCAAGGATACTTCGACATGTAGGCTGCCATGGTCTGGGGTCAAACCACCAATTGTCCGATCAATGGGAAACTGATCTACAAACTGAGCCACAGCTGCACACAGAAGAGCCACAAGCCGGAGTTGTGGGACCATCTTGCTGTGAGGCGAGAATGCTAACCAATACCCCTCTTTATTATCCTCATCAATCATTGTAATTGTTTCTGTTTGATATTAAATGGAGGTGACTGATTACTCTCCATATGTTAATCAGAATTAACTATAAATTTGGCTTAATGGGAACATTTTCATATACAACTAAATAACATCTGTGTTGTATTGAGGCCCTCAATCCAGATTCTATGACTCTATGTACAACATGATGCTCCCTGTCTGTTCATGCCACATCAATCCTATTGGCTCTCATATTACCTGTAGCCAAAGGGCAACCTCCTTGCTGCATCATCCAGCAACATGCAACACCAACACCCCCTGGCTTTGTTTTACCATTATGACCTTCTTGTATTGAGCCTATGATGGACCTCATCATTGCTTTTGGCGTAATGCTCTGCTTTCCCTGCTGTTCTGGTAGGGCAGCGCCACCCAGTCTGTCTTGAATTTCCCATTAAGACCCAATTAGGCTGTAATAGGGGACAGAAGCCACAGGGGTAAACCCTGCCATCCCACAGCTCACAGAAAGGATGTGTTAATGGACAACCCAGTGTGCTCAGTGATGTGTAGTCGGGTACATTCATTTAGAGGTTTAATTTTCTGTACATTACAGCTTGCCCTGGTGAATCTTTAAATGGCACTTGCTAATCAGTCACAGCTGAGAGTGTACACCAATCCAGACTGGATGTTGACATCTTTATTTGAGAGGTTGGCTAGTGGAGAATCAGAAAGTGATGCAGTAGCTAGTATGATTATTATGTGTAATTTAACTGAACGGTCATAGGTGTGGTTGATCAAATGACTGATTCACCACTTTGGTAAAGACTGAAATAGCTCAGCCGCTGTAAAGACATTCCTGGTCCAGAAAAGATGTATGATGAAGACATTGGGGATTCCTCAACTGATCCTCTTGTGCCACTGTGAGGTTTATATTTCTGGTTTTAAGTGATATGTCCAAACAACTATAAGATAGGTTTCCATAAAATCTGGTATACTTATGTCATCTGCATGATCAGGTGCATTAGCTCATGATCATCCTCTGACTTTTCCTCTAGTGCCACCATCAGGTCAAAATTTAAATTAGTCCAATACTGGTTTATGACTAAAAACCTGAGGTGGTGTCAGAATAAAGTTCCCCCATCATATCTCATGGCTCACACAAATACTGGAAGTTGCTATCAGCATGCTGTTGGGTAATTAAATATCTTTTGAGTATTAAAAGACAACACATCGTATTTGCAGTCTCCACGTTGTTTCCACATTACAACTTAAAGCTCATGAACACAACTAAGCGGGTGAATATGGAAACATTATGCCTTCTAAACATCCGCAAAAAAGCTTTGTCATTGAGTATGTTTACCTGCTGATGTTAGTATTCATCATTTAAGTACAGTTTCAGTTTGGCTGTAGACCTGTAGTACTATTGACTCTTGGTTAGAGAGAAAAAACAATTTGAAGACATTTGTGTTGCTTTTTTTGGTTGGTGTAAAATGGCTATAGACACAGCACAAACAGGAACTGAGCTTGACACATCGAAACTCTCACTCTTACAGACTTACTATAATTTTGCCAATTCACGAGGGCAGGTGTCAGTTTTCACGGTCTGTCGCGCTGGTTGACCACTTCTTACATTCTGGCAGCCACACTTGTGTCAAGCAGCTCTCAGGGCTCAAGGAACTGGACGTTTGTGCTGATTCACCACCATCACCTTGGTTAACCTGCTATCATTCTGTCTTTTTGCTGTCAGTATTTTCAATTTTCTGGGAACATTTAAGCCATGTTTCACCCATCGAAAGCTGATGTGACCGTTGATAAAATGTATGATCCATCTGCAGCTGAATGTGGCTCTTAGTCGCCATAGTTCATTCATGTAGATGGAGGGAACAAAGCAAAGGAGGGGTGGGGGGGTGAGAGAGGATTATCCTTCAGGATCAGCTGTGTGTGGGTGGACATGAGTAAGTGCAGCTGGGGCACAGTCACTCTCTTTCTCTTCCTATCTCTCTACTGTCTGTCTACCTCTTTCTTGTCTGTCCTTAACTAACACACTGACTGCTGGCCTGTACGCAGCAGGGTTGGGGCAGCTAATTGGTTGTGTGCACTGTATGTAATTGTGTAATTTTCACTCCCTCTTCATGAACATGATAATTTGACAAAATGACAAAAATATTATGGTCATTGTAGCTTCCTGGGGTAAGCAACCAAGCTGCAGGCAGGAGAGTTTTCAGAGCTGCTGTCAAAGCCACATCCTGCATACGTGTTTTCTTTTGCACCCAAATTTAATTAATGCAAGTCAGTCACGACACTCCACCTGACTGATTTGATTTAGATCAATTTCTTCCTGCAGATTGCCTTAGCTGTGAAGTGTTGCTTATGCATCTACTGTGTCTTTACTCTGTCATATGTGATGGAGGAGTTTAAAGTCACTCAAGATGATGGGCATCTCAGATAAGCAGACCATCAGCATCTAACTGCTCATGTCAGAAGACTTTAGTTTGGCAGTCAGAGAACACTTTGCCGTGAGATTAGCAATCACAGACTCATCCAGAAACGTAGAGCAGAAAAAGAAGGTAATGAAGGCATTTATGAGCACTGTACAAACATTTCATCAATGGTTTATAAACCTGCTAAAATAAAGTTGTACGCAGCAAGTCATTTTTAGGTGACCTAAATGTTAACTTTTAGGAACTGAATGTATTGAAGAAGACTTGAAACTAGTGATTGTGACTCATTAGGAAAATGTTTACTGAGGTACGAAATCAAGTCAGAAGAAGAGTCATTTTCTCATAGACTTCCATAGAATCAGACTCCTTTTTGCAACCAGTGGAGTCGCCCCCTGCTGTCCATTAGAAAGAATGCAGGTTAAAGGCACTTCTGCATTGGCTTCACTTTTCAGAAATGGAGAGAGGTAAGAGAGGTTTTATTGTTCATTATCACTAAATGACAATAATTCCTGTGGATGGTTTGGTTTGTTGTTGATCAATTGTGATGAGTCAGTGATTACTTCATCAGGGCTGAGATTTGCTGCATGTAAAAAAAAATACAAAAATAAAAAGTAAATTTCCTGGACAGTTTTCAGTCCTAGATGCAGGCTGCAAGCTGTGTCTAAGATGTTTTTCAATTCCTTAGTTTCCAATAGAAAAAGGAGGCCTGGGCTGGATTGCTGTCCCTTTAAAATTTTACTTTTATGCTACTCAAAATGTAATATAGTCTATCAAAATTAGTTGTTTAAGTATGTCTACAGCATGTAAGGAAACGTACTTACTCTACCTATGACATACACGAATGGACGGCTGAAAGACAGACAAAGGAAGCATTTCTCCTGACAGGCGGAGAAATGGCAGATTGCAAGCCAGATCTGAGGAGCCTGAATGAGACTCTGTTGCATTAAACCAGAGGCCAGTATGTCAAACTGACTCAAATGGCAAACAGCACCATTGATCAGTGTGGTGCCTCACCGTGTGATACTGTCAGCTCTCACTGAGATATATGCCACGCAGCTCTCCTTACCGATGATTTATTTCTCTTGGGTTACGCTCTTTTCAGTCATTTTTCATTAGATATTGTCTTTCTTAAGATACAGAAAAAATGGTCTCTTTCTTTCCTGAGAAAATGAAACTGTAGCGAATACAAAGACTGTCTGATCAATGGATGCAGCTAAAGAAAAGCAGACTTACTCGGATAACACTCTCAATGCAAAGCTTAAAAAGATTCCAGCTATGGAAGAGATTTACAGTGCAGCACAATTTGACAATGAGCAGGAAAACACTTTGAACGGGCACTTGGAAAAGTGGCAGTCCTCCAGTTTTACAGGGAGTCTTTATAACCTGCGAGTTGAGTGCATGAGATGAATGAATGTATACATGTGACAAGGAGCCTACACTGTATGACTTACAGTAAGTGCTGCAGTGGCATTGTAATCAATTGATTTGTACTGTACAACTTACCTTTAAGTGACATTTGCCATATGGGCCATACTGATGCATACATCGTGATGTTTGCATTGACTTCCTCACTCTTTTTTTATTGACTGCTCAGTGTACAAAAGATTAAAACAGGGTGATAACTGGTTCTACTAGTTCAACATATTAAAAAAACATTTACTAAACACCCACCCATTTGTTCAGTTTGACACCATGTGTTATTCAGTTATAAAAGTTCTGAGGAGACAAAGTGAGCAGCTATTATTGTTACATTTTGATGTACTATTTTTTGGGGTTGCTGTTATCTTGAGTCAACAAGATACTCCAACCTATATAGACAGAATAGACTGTTTGTCAATACCCCCCATAACCACACATATGATCGTTTGTCAAAAGCGGGTCAGCGGAGAGCACACACATCATTTTACATATGCGTACGGTTCATGGTTGTAAATAAGGCTGCAGTTTCTGTGAATTTATGCTACAAAACCACTGATCTAGGTTTATGGCCAAAAAACTTCCTGGTAAGGCGTTATGAAAGACAGTTTAAACAGTAAATAAATGTTTGTAAATGCTGGAAGGAAAGTAGTTACGAGGGTGACGTATGCCACAGAAGTTGTGTAAAAAAAATTGGGATTCACAAACCGTGAGCCAAGAAAGTTACAGAAGTTACATAAACAATGGAACATTTACTTTTTTTTCCATATGGGACACAAACCCCGTTCTCCTGGGTGAAAGTCTGCTGCTGGTTCAACCCATCCACCTCCCGTCTCGAGTGTGATATCCGCCTTTTAAACTCTCCATCGCCGTCAATCATTACTGCTACGTCAGCAAGATGATGGCGGAGGATAGTGAGGGGAGACAGTCTCCTTCAGTTAAAGCAACACTCTTTGTTCCGCTCAATCCACTGAAACATTTCTAATTTGTTAATTTGTCATCTCAACCACTAAAGCCCTCTCTGTCAGCTGAGTTGAATATTTGACCTGTCCTAACTCTGCCTCATCTTCCCCCATCGCTGCCTGTTCTACTATTTCCCTTATTTGAGTATCCAAATTTTCCAAATTTACAATGGATGCTGCAAGCCAGGCCAGTGGTGATGAGCACCCTATGAAAAAAAGATGGACTCTGTATTTACTTGAAACTGCAAATTGCCGAGCTGGTTTTCAGGAATAATAAATGCAAATTTAACACCAACAGATGATTTGTTTCATTCATGTTGTCTTACAATACAAGTTCAGTTCACACAACAGTGTCAGCATACAGTAGAGCTGCAACGATAATTTGAGTAGATGATGAGTTTGTTAAAAAAAGAAAATCGCAAACTATTTTATTAATCGAATGTTAATATAACTTTTCATGCAGTAATGGTAGATAATGTAGTTGTTGGCCTCCTAAATACATATTTCCTTATATACATATCTAACTGGATCACCTATGACTTTGGACTTACAAAACAAAACATTTAAAGACATTCCCTTGAAACTGGATTGGACGTTTTTCATAATTTTCTGACATTTTATAAACCAAACAAGAAATTGAGAAAATAATAGACAGATGAGTAAAATGATTATTAGAACAACAAACATGCAAACAAAACAGTAACTTATAAAGTCACAGAACTTTTAATTAAAGAACTGAGAGATTAATCCTGGCTAAACCTTTTTTATTCCCTTGCTCTTTAATCATAAACACAGTTTAAATCCCTTGCCTACCATATGGCCTTCTTTCTGTATTGGCCTTTAAGCCCATTCAGATTCTTTCATTGCACTCCACAGTTTTTCATTTGGGGGCAATTTTGAGCTGAAAACATCAGGCAGAATTTCTTGCACCTAAATATTTAGAGAACACAAAGGCCTCTGGTATAGTAAAGTAACAGCTGTCTGATAACTCCTGATGGGGTTGCTTTATGACTAATTCACAATTTAATTCAGGCTTTTCAGTTCTACCTGCGACATCTGACTGGGAAATTAATATCTTTTCCTGGTATTTGGACATCCTCTAGATAAGAGACACATCATCTTCGTAAAACAAAAACATAAACCTCAATATATAAACATGCAAATTGTTTTTCATAGCATGTGAGAACAGTACCAGGGACTGAAACAGAGGATGGAGTTTTATGGACTCTGTCCTGCAGGTAGGAAAATAGTAAAACACAGCAGAAGCTGAAAGCAAAAAGTGTATCATCTTCACAAAGACATGATTCAGGCTCTTACTACCAGCAGCTCTTTGAGTACCCAGTCACACACACTCATGTGCAGTGCACTCTGCATTTAACCCTAATGTTTTTCACTCTGACTATTATAGCATTTATGTAGAGAGCCTGGAGCAATGAACTGTGATAATGGGAGGCCAGTAATGAATGAAAAGCTCTTGGCTTCAATGACTATTTACACATTCAGTATGTGCACATACTGAATGGCCAAAGGAACAACAATACATGGTTATTTGTACAGTGCACACATTCTCATACATTGAAGTTTATGACAGTTACAATGGAGTAATGGTTAATCCTGTCTGGTTTAACTTTAGATATGTATAACTTTAAAAATAAATCATGTAATTGTAATTGTTCGATGAGCTGTATTTCCTTTTTGCCGCTCTTGAATTCAGTGCAAAGCCGACTGAGTTCAAACAACTCTATTCTCACTCATTGATGCGGCCAGTGGAGCTGGCAAGACGACCTCCAAACAATGGTTTAATAGAAGGCTGCTGCAGATTGATTGGCTGACACTTCAAGTTCCAAAAGAAAAGAAAAGAAGTGGTGATTGCGGTCAGCTGGCAATCAGCGATAAATTGTCTTGCCGAGTGACTTTCATTTCCGTCACACACACAATGGTGTCCTGTGATGCAGAAGGTTGATTTCAACTTCCATTTTTCCTTCAATAACGTGTGAGTGTCAGAGGGAGAAAGCTGAGTGGCTGTTGACTGGAGTCATTTTTTTCAGGGTAATTTTTTAAATGATGGCCTGACAGAACAAAGTTATTTTTTCCGACATATAGAGAACATTGTTAGTCCAGGGATGCACTGAATTTCATCTAATTAGCATTTCTTTATTACATTCTAGCGGCATTTGATTCGGTAAAATGCAGTTTTTCTTCTTCCAACACTATGACAGCTTTACAAATGCATAAATTAACTAAAATTAACAAAATGTATGCAAAACTTATAATTACACACTAGCTTTAACACCAACATCTATTTTCATATCTGTCAACTTTTGCAGAACATAATGTCAAACTGTCAAAATCCTTTATTAAACCATTCTTCTTATTGGGGTCATCAGGAGGCCACTGACAATGATACTGTGTTGAGAAATGCCTTAAGCAGTATTAATCATTTTAACTGTTATTGCAGTTGACTTTTCAACTTTGAATCAATACATAATCAGAGTTTTTATACCTCCTGGTTTCCAGTGTTTACCTTACATATAGAGCATGTATTCTTAGAGCTGTAACTAATTGACAGCTGGTAATTGGTTTGCCTTTTCAGTTATTTCATGATTTCAGGCTTTCTTAATGACTTTTTTCTTTCTTTTTGCCATTTTTCCAGGATCCCAGAACGAAGCACAAGTTCAAGATCCACACCTATGGGAGCCCCACCTTCTGTGACCACTGTGGCTCTCTGCTCTATGGTCTCATCCACCAGGGCATGAAGTGCGACTGTGAGTACATCATATAATTTCACTCTTGGCTCTTACCTGTAGTGTTTTTTTCAATCTAGATTCTTTTGGTGTGAGTTGCAAAGTGTTGGAGATATCAACCATAGAGCTGTCTGTCTACTTTTGAATATAATTGAACTAGATGGCACTTTCTGTTGGTGCTTAAAGTGCAGAAATATACATTTGAAAATGTCAACAGCCTTGTCAAGATAATCCACAGACCTTGTTGTGAGCAATTAAATGTAGGAGCTATTTTCTGTCTGTATCACTGTGTGAGTAGCAGTACTGAGTTATTAGCTTCCCTCTTCCTGATTAAACTGTATGTGGGTGCAATTCAGTAGAAAGAAAATAGCTCCTGCATGAAACTGCTCACAACAAGTGAGATTATCCTCAGTTACCAGGTCATGATTTCGGAAAGAGACATTGCTGTTGAGTTTTTCGAATGTATTATTTTTTGCATCGAGTGCCATTTAGTTCAATTTAGTTCCATTATGTACAAGACAATGATGATATCTCCAATATCCTTCCAACATTCATGGATGAAAAAAACTACAGCTGAGAAAAAAAAGTATGTATATTTGATTTTGGTGTGGACTGTCGCACCCGTAATGTCAATTCTGCGTATCAAGTGGTGTGATGCTCAAACCCTAAACGAGAGAAATGAATCCTGCACTGTTACAGGTCAATGAGGCATAAGTATGGCACACATAGGAAAATAATGGTTTGCTATAAGTAGCTCTCCACAGATTATGCTCTGAGTCTGCTTTAGAGCCACTTTATCAGCATCAGTGTCAAAAAATCCTATTGTTCTTCTTCACTGAATATCATTGGCCTTTGCATTTCCCATCCTCTTTCACGTTCACTCATTAAAATCACACATGGTCTATTTTCAGTCTGCAGCTATGTTCCGTGCACCCTGAATGGGCCCGCTATGAAAAGCTTTATCAAGTCTTTATTAATATCCCTCCCTCACTCTTCTTCCCTTTAATCTTCTGTTAGTGGATTAGTCTGAATGCCTTAATGAGCTCCTAAATACATTATCCTCCACCTGCTACAGACCACCAGTTATGCCTAATGATTGCTCCAGGGTCTACATGAATAGCGATGTGGAGCGGCAAATTATTTTGGCAGATCAATTGCACCTCTAATCATACCACAATAAGATTGCACTGTAGTATTTTTAAGTGGCGCTGAGGCACAGGACTGTTACAGTGATGCTCAAAAAATTAAATACTTCCCATAGAGTATCGGATAGCAACAGAGACACTTTTTTAAAATGTACTTCCCTAGTGACTTGCAGGCATGATGATGTAATCCATTGGTAACTGTTCCCAATCCACAGCAGGGTGGTTCAGCTGGCTGACAAACATGCCATGTATGCATGACATCACAGGGCTTAATCTGGGTCATAACCTTGTTATCTCTTCTTTCATGCAGCTTTCCAAAAAAAAAAGCAACATCCTTTAATATTGTGCCAATATGTATGATACATGGAAGGAAATTAAAAATCCTTTCCTATATACAGGAGATAAAGAAAATCTAGAGGGCATTACTAACCCTCTGAAACCCACGCAGTTTCAGGGCATTTTTGTCATACATTTACTAACTGGGGCCTTGTTTTCATTGTGATACAAAAGTCCTGCAACTTTATGGAAAGAGCACAATCATGGGTAGAAGTAAGGAGGACTCAAACATGTGTTTTGTGCAGTATAACACAGTTATAATGTAATACATTATTTAAAAAACTGAAAAATAAGTGACATTTTTGATAATTTACAAACATACATTTTACAAAAATGGGGGAAACATTGGAATCTATGACTTCAACATTATTCCAAATGTGCAAAAGTGTAACCAATAATGGGGGAAAAGGTTGGCTCCACACATGCTATAAATATTGAACTATTTATATGTTTACAACTCTACATACAACCTCTTTTGTGCTCTCTCTACACTGTGTGTAGAGAGACAGCCTTCAGTTCCGTCACAATTTCACTAATTTTTTTTTTCCTCACATACATGCTGGTCTCTGCTGAGTCATTCAAGGTTCTTCCCAGTTGTGTTGAGGAGTGTATAATTTAATGTATTTTACAGGATCTGGTTAGTTCAAGTGGTTTCTTTTGTGCAAATTTTTGAATCCGGCTTTTAGAAAGTGATAAAAGTGATTTTTTTCACTATTTTCAGTTTAATTCTGGCTATTTTTTCTGATGAAAGCATTCGTCACACATTCAAGGACTGTCCTACATTTGAAAATCTGACAATAATTTCCGCTTTTCTGGCTTCTGGTGAATTTGATGAATGGATTCAGAGGGTTGAATCAGCTCTCTGTATTTGAACATCAAACTATAGGCCATACACATGTAATATGCCATATAATATGGTGTTTAACTAAACTCAGATATTCTGTTAACATTGTGGATCATTATCATAATATAGCTTTAAAAAAATATGTTCAAAATACACAAATAAAAACTTTATATAATCATTAAATAAGCCAGTTTCAGTCCTTGGCATAATCCATACAACACCATCAGTATTTCAGTCTGAGCCATTCAGTGTGTTTGATTTGGATCAAGTGCATGAAGCTAATCTGTATCTATATAAAGCTGTCTTCACTAATGTCTTTTATCTCCTCTCTCTGTCCCTCCAGCCTGCGATATGAATGTCCATAAACAGTGTGTTATGAACGTGCCCAGCCTGTGTGGAACCGATCACACCGAAAGGAGGGGGCGTCTTTTCCTCAAGTGTGAGGTCACTGTGGATAAGCTGCAGGTCACAGGTAGGTCGAACTGCCCCTCTCTGGATTGAATGGATTTAGAAAGGACCGATGTGTGTTTATGTCAGATGCTTGATGGCGATGTGTTTGTGAGTGTATGTGTGTCACTGCAGGTATGCTGGGATGAGGGTGTAGGTGGTAGCAGACGCTATTGTTCTATTTCGATTGAGACCCTGGATCAATATCAACGCTCACCGTTTTTTGTTGATAAACCCCGACTGTCTAATTTCAGACAGACATTCACTTTCCCTATACCTAAACTGAACCTTTGTCCTCCTCCTAACCGTGCTTGTGATGCGGTAAATCCAAGTGTTGACTTAATGCATGACTGGCCCTGCGACTATCAGCTATCAGTATGCTGCAAAGGCTATTCCCTTTTAGTGCACAGATCGATAGAGCCCCTCCTGCTCACCGTTCTTCTGTAAGAAACAATTCACAGTTGCGACACGCTTGGAAGGCAATCCCAATCCAAATGTGAAGTCCTGCAGTGGTGTGTGGTCTGCTGCGTGGGCCTCGTGTTGTTACCTTTTTTAAACAGTCACGACTTGCTGTGTTGGCTGGAGTTCCTGATGTAACAGAATTTCTCTGCAAAAGCAAATTGAACACTTGATATATTAATTAATGTCTCATCAGAATGACACAAAGACAGGATCTGAGTGCTCTAGTTGTGGTTTTACAATAAACTGGCTTCCCATTATTCATTTGAAGGCTATTCTACATGATCATATCACCGGCTATGCCAGCCAGTTTTAATTACTAATGTCTCCGGTTTCAAAGACACACCTGGTCCTTGCCTACTGAGCTCAGAAAAGGATATAATGAGATGCTATTAATAGCATTTACTTAATGTGGTGTAATCAATGGTGATGTAATATGCCAGGGATGTTTCACATTCTTTAGAAATCCTCTTAGAGCAATTTGTTATTGCCAAAAAACAGCCAGAAATAGAGTAAGCCCATCTGCATTTCATGTCTCATCTATACATTAACCCCTTGAATAAAGATTCTGACAAAATCTACTTCCTTGTCAGTGTCTATGAAACATGATTTTTTGGCATGAGTAATATCAGCAGAATTAATTGTAACTGCAAGTTTTTTTTTGCCGAATAAGCTATCCATAAAATTATTTTTTTCCACTACCTGAACCTCCCACGCTTTGCTGTTTATTACTGTTTTTATTTATTTATTTATTTTCTATGTTTATTAATCTCTTGCACACCTTGGCCCTTTTTCAGATACAAAAATTGCTTTGACAAGATGCAGTCTTAATTATTTTAGATTGTAAATCACAAATTATTTCACATGGTTTACTGTGGTTAAGAAAGTTTCATGCATAATCGATCAAATGGTGTGATCTTCTGAATCCTTGTCTTAAAGTAGCATAAAATGAACAGTGTCTGTTTTATACTGGTGTGAGAGAGCTGTGGCCCTCCAACATGGCTGTATCTGGATGCATCACTAAAGCTGCTCTGTTATGAGTAGTGACTGGTTGCACTAGTTACTGCCACCAAGGAGGTTGTGTTTTCAGTTCGGTTTGTTTGCTTGTTTGTCTGTTTGTCAGCAGGATAATGGAAAAACTGTTGGCACAATTTTCATGAAACTTGGTGAAAGCGTGTAACATGGAACAAGGAAGAAACATTTGTTAGCAGATCAGAATCACAGGGCAGTTACAGCAATTATTTCTCACTTTAACATTGGAAGATAGGGCATGGTCTTGGTGGAGGTCTGCACTCTCCAGGTGCCCTTTTAGTTCATATTGTGATGAAGTAATGATGATGCACGAATCTACCTGCATGTGGCAGTTCATACTGTGCAGCCCTCTGTGCAGGAACACAGATAGACTGAAACTGAATAAAACTGCATAGAATTGATTAAAACTGACTCTTCACTCTAGAAGACTAAAAAATGGATGGAAGAAAAATGCATGCACATTGGCTTAACTAACAATAAACTTTCTATGTGGTTGCATTGTATGGGTTTATTAAGGAACAGTGTAGTATAACAGTGTATTTTGGCATAGGAGCCTATTTTGCCTTGTATTTCGAGGCATGCTATAAATCCCCTGGCTGTAATGGTGCATTAGCACATCTGCTAGAACAATAGTAGACAAAGAGCTGACACATAATCATTCAATTAGCTGGCTAACAGGAGTCAGTGAATCACAAGACCCTGGCACTGAACTTCACTGACTTATTCACTTATGAAATTATCACCAGCAGGGACAGAGTGAATGTGGGCAGGGAAGTGGTGCAACACACACCCATGACTACACAACACAAACGTTAGAAAACATCGATTTGAGTAATGAACAAAATGTCATGTGCATGTTTGTCTTATTCACGACATTTCTTTGCATGTTATCTGGCCATTAAAGCTCACTAAAGTTTGCTCTCCATGTTGGCAGTTTTTTGTATTTTTGCACACAGTTGCAACTCAAAACAGTGAAAAAAAGATGGAAACTTCTGTGCTCATTATCATCGGGCATGATTAATATCATGCATGATCTCACCAAATCTGTCTGGCCATCACCTTTGGCCAGTTTTCTTTTCTCATAACTGTCTGTACCACACAAACACACTCAAATCTTGTTTACTTTGCCAGAGACTGTGTTTCTTCCAGTTACTGTAAATACTGTCTATCATATCAGGATCTTATAATAGTTTATAAATTTGAAGCTTCTAAAGTGCTTTCATGGGCAAGTGTTGTAATAGCTTAGCAGTGACAGCAGTTTAAACACAGTTCAACTGAAGACATATTGAGTTGGTCAAATAATGCACAAATATTTATTTGAGATTTTGGGCTGAGAGCATGCATTTCTCTTTCTCCATCTGGTGTTACCTCTTAACATGCATTAATGTCTCACAGGGCAGTCATCTGCGAATATGTGCAGTTAATGCTGTATATACACTGTTGATGTCTACAGGAGTATTATTGAGCATTTGGAGGCAGAAGGATGTTTACAGTTATAGAGCTGAAAAAGAGAACTGAACTTCAAGGTGAAATCTAAGTTGGACAAAACGGCAAAGTACAACAAAACACATGAACGGGATTAATACAATGCGTAATTTAAATTTCATGATTTTAAAAAGCAACAGATCTTATGGAGACTGGTAGAGAGGGAGTGAAATACCAATGTCGGTGCAGGTCTCTAAGTTGGAGAAATAATGAATTCAGGTAGGTGGGGGTGGATGGTGCGGATGATATTAGAGTTTATCATCACTATTACACACAAAAGGATGTGCAGCAGCGCTACTCATTTAGACAGGTTATCAGTGCATTTGCTCGAATAGAGTTGTTGATGGGACAGAGCACTGGGAGACGAAGGAGGCTGAAAACCTCTCGCTTCTCCAATTTGCTGAATCCGCTATGTAAATAGCTGTGCATCAGCTACAGGTGCACCTGGCTTTTTAAGGGGATGGGAGATGGCACTGGTTTAATCCATACACGCCTACGAATAATTAAGAGAATAAACACAACCTCTTTGCCCCTCGGGTCGTGCTTTGTGCCCACGTCATGCACCGCTTAACTAGCAATAGTGGACACATCCTAAATGCACTTGCGCCTTGCACTTTAGACCGTGCTCTATAGATTGTTTAAAAAGGACCCTCAGTCCAGCTTGTCCTCCTGTCAAAGCGTCAATATAGGTTGTGTGTACAGGCAGCGAAAAACAAGCTATATTTACGAATTTCAGGGGCCGCCACCATCTTGCTGATGTAATAGTGATTGACAGCCAAGCAACGTTTAAAAGGGCAGATTCCCACAGTCTATTGGAGGCTGGGGTGGTGGATAGGTCAAACAAGCTACAACCTTTCATCCAGGAAAGCAGGGTTTGCGTCCCTATGAAAACAGAAGTAAATGATTTTTAAGTTACTTAAGTTACGTTCTTTATGTAAGTTACGTGAATCACGTTTTACGTAAATTGCGGCAGTCGCATGACCCTTGTAACTACTTTATTTCTGGCATTTACGTACGTTCATTTATTGTTTAAACTTTCTTTGATAACACCTTACCAGAAGTTTTTTGCCCTAAACATAAGGTCAGTGGTTTTACAACATAAATCCACAGCCTTTTTTTTCACAACCATGGGCGTACGTGTGTGATATTTTTAGAACATGCCGTTGTACCGCATGTAATACCTTAATATGTACCCTGAAACGCAAGCCACGATACGTGCCTACGTGCCATAATTTGTGGTACTGAGGCAGGACCTCTTCTAGCGTTTATGTTGGAGAACTTATTGCTCAGTCTCATCTGCTCTCAAAGAAATTCAAGAAGTCATAATATCCTGCTGGATAAGAAGAAGGCTACAACACTGACTGACTCTCTTCTCAGATTTTGTAACTTCTTTAGTCCATTATCACTTTATTTTTTCTGAATCACGCACTGCCAGAGACTGTAAACACATGATAATGATATACAGTATGTGTGAAAAAAATGCATATTTCACACTTTTGTATGTGTGCACGGACACATGAATGTGTATGCGTGTTCACCAGGGATGGGAAACCACCATTATCACCTGCAGTAGTGCGGACTCTTGGCCCTCTGTGGTACATAGTAACCATTTCCTGATGTGCTCAAAACAGGCATGTTATCATTTGCATGTGCTCTTCTGCTTGTGTGTGTGTGCGTAGGCGTGTGTATAGAACTGCTGTACCAGCACTACGGCCCACTCAGGCCAGATTGTATCATCGATTACATTAGCTGCTGTAGACGCCTTGCAGACAGCCTGCCAAACAGAATTGTTTTCCATTGGTGGTGGGTTTAGAAGGGAAAAGCTGCAGTAGATGGCTGGGAGGAAACTTTTGCATCACTTTCAGATTTAGTGTGTGCCTTTTAATAGGGTGTGTTGCACTGCATGCCTGAATTTCATCCACAAATATTGTGCAGACACCAGGGCTACGTTAACTGTTGTATAATCTGTAAATACTTTTAAATGTTACGCTAATGTCTTGTGTTCTATATATGCACGTGTTGAACACATACGATTTTAAAATATTAAAAATAAGTAAGTAATGTAAGGATGTTATCTTGGTATGTTTGTCTGTTTCTCAGCAGAATTCCAGAAAAAAATACTGTCCAAATTATAGAAAACTTGGCGGAATGTGTAGCGTGGGCCAAAGGTGACCCACTATATTAGCATATCTGAATCATAGGGCAGATACAGAAATAATTTTTCACTTTTCTTATTTTTTTTAGATTTTGTGTTGCATTCAAGTGTTTACATTTGTAAATTATTTGTAATGATTGTTGCCTGTAAAGCAACCATCCTATCACATGAGCTCAACATGTCTGTTTGCTCTATGTGATAGTCTTGATTGCCTTTGACCCATTTCACCTTATTTTAAGAAATTAAGATGTACCATTGGACCAATCAGAGGCTGTGCCATAGTTGACAACGTAAACAACCAATCAGGGACCATGTTGTAGATGATGACGTAAAATACAAGCTGCTGCTTGACAATAATAACGTCTTCCAGAGAAACCAGTGCAACCACAACTGCAATTATTGCTGATATAGATGCAATAACAAACATTTAAAAAGAAGACCAGCTGGATTCAGCATAGCTTGTGTAATCCTAAAATGCTTACATGGTGTTAATCCTGTGAAGGCAGGACCCTCTGCCTTCACCAGCGTAGGAATAAATTTATAGCCTCCCATGTATCCACTGAAGTGATGGTGTCACATGTTTTGGTCTACTGAACGCTCGTGTGGGTTAAAGGCCAGACTATTAAATTGTTGGGCAAGTTACATGTTACGCTCAGAGGGTGAAGCAGTTGAGACAAATTCTTAGTTCCCATTCTTCTCTGTCAGACATCAAAAAGGTTCATTTGAGCCAGCTGAAAAACATGCTTGAATTGCACTGAAAACTGTTTTATTTGGCTTCTATTGAGGATGGTTCTTTTTGTTCCCCAGTCCAGATGAAGTCTGTTTAAGAGCAAAGTTCACACTGATATCTGATGTTGTTTCTGAAAAGAGTTTTTTGTATGCACGCACACACACACACACACACACACACACTCAGAAAAGAGATGCACATTTGGTCAAAAGCACAAGCACATGTTCCTAAAAAAAAAAAACATTTTCATGAACATTTGCGCTCCATGAATTATCTGACTATGTTTGACATGAGTAGTCTCTGTAATACCAGCAGACTTTATAGCGAGAATTCTGGACATAACTGCCTGTTATCCATGGAGGCCAGACAAGTCTGTAATCCCTGCAGAGGTACAACAATTCATAATGGAACAAAACATGTGGAGAGACTTTTCCTGTAAAAAGCAATGTAACATGGTGCCTTGAAGTCAAGAGGGAAAGCTTAAGTACAAAGTAATTACTGCAAGAATCCCCCAAGCAACCCTCAGTGCACACACTTAACTTTGAGTGAAAGGTTTCTTTTGTGATTCACCAATAACCAGAGCCAAAATGTTCAACAGGAAGTGACCTGCCTGTCAGAGGAAGCAGCTGTACTATAAAACCCATACACTATAACCAAAACAATAGAGACAAACAAACAGACTTTATGGCTAGATTACATAAGGAATCATAGAGAAACACAGATTATTTATGCAGTTTCCAGAAAACATTTTTTTCAATTAGGGTGAAATGGAGATGGGGAGGAGGGATGTGGAAGGAGACAAAACAAGTTCTGTCTCTGAAGGACAGACGTAGCCCACCAACCTCGTCCTCCGCTTCTCATTCCTGCAGGGACACAGCTCCTCTCTGTCTGTTGGTGCTGAGAAAGCCAGCCTTGTGTTTGTTTCAGGCACCCTATTGTTCCATTGACTCCATGCAAATATCCAGAGCACACTTGGGAGAGGCCATTTCTGTGATTTCAGTCCATTTTGCCTTATTCCTACTTCTCCTCATCAACGTGTTTTAAAGTGTATGTGTGTGCACGCACCCCTGCCACATGCAAGTCCTCTGGGAGTGTGTGAGAGACAGTGGTAATAATTACATTTCCGTTTTGTTCCCTCGTTGACTCACCCAGTTCTGGAGAAAAGCCTCATTTAACAAGCCCTCCGCTCTCCCTCTCACTTCACTCTGCTTTAACCTTTTCATTCGATTTTTCGACTTGCCTCGAAGTCCAAATGTGTTCTGCTGCACTAATGCAGCTGTAGGTGTCAATGTGTTTTATATGTAGGTGCAGTGTAGGTGTGTGGAGGTCAGATTGGTGCTCAGAGTAGATATAGATGTGGGTGGATCAGGGAAGCTAGATTTTACTTTTGAACGTTCTGGAGGTGTAGCGGCCCTTTAACAGTGAAAGACAAAATGCAGCCTAAATACTGATAACAACTTCTGGCCGGTGCAGCTATAACATCATTCTACCTTGCATTTATAATAAGTCTATTTTGCTGCTGCTTTCGGCATATTATTATTACCGTAGATAACTGGCCACATGTAAAAAGTGTTACATCAGAAACGTGCTTTTGAAACTTTAATGCTGACTTTTCTATAGATGCATCAGGAGAAATATATGCAAGAGATGATATCAGAATGCACTGCAACCACAGTTTTCAACTTCCTGGTCACAGGTTGCATGCCAGTAAATTAGTGATTTCTCAAACTTTATTTAACCCAAGGACCCCAAGAAGTTTCAGGATGTTTTTTTTTGCTGCTGTCACAGTAAACTCACTGCCTTCTTTTTCACAACAATACATATATAAGTCCTGCATCTCCATGACTAGAGGTCTGGAGAGCTCAGAATTTTCTTTTGTACACTATATCAAACTTGTAATACCACGAATCATTAAAAACAGAAAAACAAATAACAAATGTTATCTATATTTATAACATTTACCAAGTGCCCACAAGTTTTACTAATTTTGGAACTAAACCACCTTCTACTTTCAACCACTCTTGCCCTCTCCTCTGTGCTCTGTATAAACAACCTGTAGTCCAAGTTTCTCTGAATAGCAGCCATGTTAGTTAGTTGTCTTAGTAATTTTCATTCATGGCTTCTAATGTGTGTAGAGGAGTGCACAATATTATGTTGGTTTTTTTTTACAAGATACAGTTTGTGCAAATGCTTCATTGATGGAATATCACCCTTTGCTTAGATGTGGTTCTTTTTCCTGATAGAAGTGTTCGTCACACATGATTTGTCCAAGGACAGTTGGAAATTTGATTTGCAGAGGCAGTTTGTCCCTTCTTCATCATTTCTATTTTACCAGTAACTTTTTCATTCAGTCTGCCAATTATTCAAACAAAAATGATATCCTGCCTTCCACTGTTGGCTCCCTGAATCCAAGGAAGACTTGCTGGAAGGCAGAGTTGGGGTGTGATCAAGGTTTCCGTCAGGGGGGGTTTGGATGCAGCCTGCGGGTTGCCTATTGATAATCACTGCCTTATGCTCTGAATGCGACTGACTTACTGCCACTGCTTCCACTCTTTAGCCTTTTCTTACAGTCATTTCCATTTCTTTATAGAGTTGCAGTGCAGTAAAGCCAACAGGTTCTTGCCAAGAGAAAATTTACGTAAAATCCTGCTATTACATTTTCCCAATGAATCAGAGTTAAGATGGAACAGCTGACAGCACTTGTGTTTGTACCAGTGCCAGCACTTTTCCACTGCAGGGAGCTGGCTACTGGGACAGCAGTGTCCTGTCTTAATGTTCCGCAGTTTGCTTCTTGTATCTAACTGTGTGCTTGTAATTAAGATATAATCCATCACAACAGTCCTGTCATTTTAATGAAGATATTATAATAAAAGAAAATTATGCTTCCAATTTTAAAGAAATTAATCTGTGATTATTCCAGCACATACAGACCAAAAGTCATCTTGTGTGTGTAATACTGGAGGCATGCTGGTCACTCTACTTCCTTTATGCTGATGTAATATTACAATATGAGGCCAACAGGCTTGCTGTTCAGCATGCTATTTAGCAGTTTTTAAGCAGTGGGATGTCGGAGGAGCACAGTGTTACGCTGAGAGGGTGGTTTACAGACTGTGTTTGCACAGGGAGGTGAAGAACAAACATGGCTTGCCTCATTTCAGAGTTAGGGTCATCTGGTGTCAGTTGAAGACAGGGCTTTGGGTGTTTGTCTGTGTGCTTTCACACATTCCGTAAACTCTTGATAGAACGTAGGAATGACTGCAATTTAGGGAGTTGGTTATTGCCTCACTGTGCACCATCAAAGTGACACAGGAACACTTTAAACATCTTGTGCAGGGCAGGAACGCAGATCCTAACGATGAAAGATCGAAAAGTGACTCCTCAAATACCCCACTGGCTTGGATTGTACACTAACAGTCCTCCAGCCCGTATGACTACATAAGTTGATTGTTCCCACCTTCTCTCTATCAGACCCACAGGAGTGTTTCTAAACTAGCAACAAAACTACTTGGTTAGGTAAAGGAAAAGATTGTGGTTAGGGTTGAAATAAATATTTTGCTTGTTATGTTATTATTGTTCAGTATGCAAGTATGTGGCATTATTACGTATATGACTAATGTAGTGTATGGCTAATGTACATAATGTTGGCATAGTTGGATATGTAACTTCACTTACAGGTTTACTTAAAATAATCCAGCACTGACTTTTGGTTTCACATGAAAAGGCGATCTACTGGGGGAAATTCCTGTTTTTGTTTGACCCATCCATTAACCCTGACCTCCTCCCTTTGAGGACCTTGTCGCTCTTTATGCTACATCACCTCACTATCTTTTCTGCTTCTGTCATAATTACTATGGCCACAAGAGATTGCCACCACAATAAGTGTAAATATAGGTTTTAAAAGGCTGCTTGTACAACTAACCTAGGGGAATGGTTCTTAGGGGGGTGATGGTTTCGTATTTTGATGGGAATGTTGTTTTTAAATTTTCTGTGTAACCTCTTTTCCACAGAAAAATTAACTCAAAATCATTAATTTTTTTTCAATCGTGAGAAAACACACACCTTCTTTGATAGTAAGACATTGTAAGAACCGGGGTGCTTATTCTTATCATTCTAACTCCCCATTTTGGTATGAACCATTTGTCGTTTGCCACCGACATATTAAGACACATATACAGACACACATACAGACTGATTTCAGTGTCTCTGAGGAGTTCATAGAACAGCTGAACTTTGTTACCGTGTGATTTCTGCTGCCAGACTCCCAGAAGTCATGTCATTGGTATTCCCAGTCTGTCGTTGCTGCTCTGCCACAGCTCCCTCTTCTCAGCGTGTTGCGCTCTGTCTTCACGGCATTTTAACATATGCCTCTGCCTTTCATCGTCTCACTTTCCTTCTGTCTCGCTTGGCCTTTCTTTCTTCTTCGTTTTGTCTTTCATTCTTCATTCAATTTCATTTTGCAACAAACTTGACAGAAGTGTATCTCTATTGTCTGCTGGCCTTTTTCAAAGCGATAAATATAAACTGATTCATTTTTTTCCCAGTTTGTTTTTCTGCAAGCCAAACAGAGCAGACTTTATTTCCAGCCCTACTGGCACTTCTTAAGTAATTTCAGTCTACACCATATTGGGTGTTCTACATGCTGTGCATCAGTTCAACCACCCAGTGTGACCAGGAAATCAACAATAAAATCTGTCTGTAGAGACTTGTCTTAAATGTGACAGTCAAAGGGAGTAAAACTTTATTTAGTTTGCAGTAGATGCAGTGCAAGCCTCACTGGAAGCAGATTTCAAGAGGCAGTCAGGATTACAGAGTAAAATCATCTGTGATTAGCCATCATAAGTTTAGATGAGTTTAAGATGTTGATTAAATACTAAGCTGTCATAAAATAACATATTTAATGTTTGGTGGGTGTTCAGCTTGGCTCAGAGTAGTCGGAGCATGGTTGGATAGAACAGAGTTCAACTTGTTTTTTTGTAGATGCTTGCACTGCTGTTTAAACGCGAGCCAAGATAGTTGTGAAGACTCGTATCCAAGCAACCATGTTACGGCCCCTACACACACCCCTGCTTCCTTTGTCCTAGTGTTTTTGTGAGCTTCTTTTCGCTTATGCATGGGTTTCCTAACTCACTTGTACACAAAGTAATGGAGTCATTAGGCACTGTGCGCTTTGAGATATATATAACTGACTACAGTACAATTGTTTTTATGTAACAAAGATAGTTTGAACTCTAGGAATGGTCAGCGCCAACAATAAGTTGGATTGTGAGGTTGTGGCTCTGCAGTAAGTCTGAAAGAAATTAGGACTATACACACCTTGATTGGTTTATGTGCCACACAGTTATATGGAAGGAAAAACTCTGGGCCAGCCAAGCTAAATTGGACGGTCTAGAATGCCCCCTACTGGTCATCACTGGAAATGCAGTTTGCCATAAACGAGATACTTAATGCTCTCTTGTCTGATATCAATAATTCATAATGTTATGGTCAAAGGAAACTTCAATTTCAGCCTACACACACATTCATACCATCAGGGTTCACTATCAGAAATAGTAAAAACATAAATAGATAAATACAAAGTATAACTTTAAAAGAAGATTATATATTGGCACCTTAGTTCCAGTTTGAATACTCTTATATATACATTTTTTATGGAGATATTATCCCATAATTGTCCAGCATAACATCAAGTGTATATATATCTAGAGTACAACTTTGATACTTTGTTTTGTATTGACATCTCCTTTATCATTAGTGGAGATAAAGTCAAGTCCACTCTTCCTGCACACGATGATTAATCCATCCATCCATTATTCTATCCGCTTATCTGAACTAGGGTCACGGGGGGCTGGAGCCAATCCCAGCTGACATTGGGCTAGAGGCAGGGTTCACCCTGGCAGGTCACCAGACTATCACAGGGCTGACACATAGAGACAGACAACCATTCATGCTCTCATTCACTCCTACGGGCAATTTAGTCACCATTTAAACCTTTGCCTATATGTGTGTATATGGGTGAATGAGCGCTGTCTGTAGTGTTAAAGCGCTTTGAGTGGTTGTTAAGACTAAAAGCAGTCCATTTACCTAATTATTCAGACATGACATCATGCTTGACCACTGATTATTTCCCAAAGTCTCATACACAAACACTGAACAGTGTCCCTTTGTAGGGCTCTTTGAAGGCTTTTTTACAAATGTAATTTGGATGCTGTGGCTTTGCATGCATACAGCCAGTGTATGATATTCAAAACGTGACCTTTACAATGCAAAAGTTAAAAGTTGAAGAAGGAAGAATTTCATACAGAAGTTACATAAAGAAGCCTCCGTTGCATGGAACTGCACTCAGATGTAACATCTATACCATACAGCACATTCAGCATAGATTGTCTTTGTGGATTAATATCACAGTCAGGGTGACTTTCCACTACAGCTGTACATTACTACAAGACAGGACGATGTTAAGATTTAATGAGTGCTTATGAATGTCCACTACATATTTTTTCCTGTTGTATACGTTTCTAGCCACTGCTAAATCATCCCACATGCATCCCATCAGTCTATTTAGAGTTTACACTAAAAATAATTCTTCAGATACACAAGCTATATGAGCAGCCAGCTGGTGTTTCGGGCACACATCAACATCTATCCCACGGTTGTTACTTTTACCACTTCTGCAGTGAATGCACAGACCATTTGCTATCCCATCAAGAAGATGAAACGGACAAAATGTGAAAACCCTTAATAAACCCACATATTACATTCAGTTCTGTTTCATTCCACCTCTTTTGATGAAATGCAAAGTGATGGGAATGAGGGAGAGGTATCAAGGTTCAATTTCTATCACAACTTCAAAGAAATCAGCAAGACAGCCTTGTCCCTGTGTCTTCTATGTTGTAGAGTGCATCCATATAAAAATGCACTCAAGTGCAAATACAGTATACAGTGAGTTGTTCTTTGGTGCCTGTAGACAGGCTTTACACTTCTCTATTGGATTTCTGCAAAGGCAGAGGGTTGCCAGCTAAGGTTCGCTCAATACCTTCCCACACCTCGAGTTGCTTATTGCTGTAAGCTGCTCGATGTCTCTCTTCTTTCTCTCAGTATGTGTTTTTATATCTACTCTGCAGAAGCTCACTCAATCTCTCATCAAACTTCACACCTCTTTACCATCACTCAACACCTGAATCCCTCTCCATGGCTGCTCAGAATCTAAGCAAACAATGGGAAGATATTAAGGGAAGGCTTATTAAATAGCCATTTGGTTCTACTGGTGCAACCACATGGGGAAATAAAACTTTGTCATGTAGGATTTTAGCAGTGGATAAAATAATGGAATAGCATCATAACATGAACTAAAATGGCTCTCAGATAGTGCACAACTCCAATAAGGCCAACAGTCCATTTACAAGCTCCTCAGATGGTCTTATTTCCAGAGTTGGGAAGTTGTTCTTCCAACTTTGGTTTGTCCATGAGCTTTAACTGATATTGCAGGAAAAACATGGAGCATTGAATCAACACATTGATAGCTGTTTTCAGTAGTTATGAGATTACAAAGAGCAAAGGAAATTGATCAGGTAAGAAATATGTAAAATATGATTTCACGTTCACATTTGCAAAATATTCCGACACCACATGAATAATAAACCTCCTCAAATGTGCAGTTATCTGCTTTTCAATAATGGCTTGGAACTCATAATCTTGTTCCATGTTGTATTTTACCGGAATGTTTTATGTCATGTATTATGTCTAAGATTAGCAGTCCCAAAGGCACCACCTAATGAGAATCCAGTTAATGAACAATAAACATGAATGCTGAACTATTGCCCTGTCTTGCAATGTTAATGCAAGTAAAAAGTCATCTCTGTACCCACCCAGTGATTTGGATCTGCCCCATAATGTAATGTGCTCTTCCTTGAACCATGCCACACCCTTCTACCGAATTTCGTGAAAATCAGGCCTCTTGATTTTCCATAATTCTGCTGACAAACAAACAACCTGAGCCGAAAACATAACCTCGTTGGCTGTTAGTGTACTGTACTGTATAACTTTTGCTGCATCCCATGAGAGAAAGAATCGTGCAGTATGTGTTGTTATTTTCGTCTCAGTGTTGCTCTCGATGGCCTTTGCAACAGTTGCTGTGTTAACTCAGCAGTGACAATCTCTCATTGATTATGTTCACTTATCCCTCCTAATCCTGTCAATATCTCATTTAGAGTATTCCAGCTAAGACACCGGCTTTAGCTGTTCTGTTATACATACTGGCTTTGTGCCGTCCCTCTCCAGGTCAAAGGTCATTTAGCATCTTTGCTACCCAGACTCCCATTGTGGTGTGACTGACAGGGCCATATGGAGTGGCTGCTGAGGTCTCCAGAGGCCGAGGCTTAGCCAAGCAAGGCAAGAAATCACACTGTTCCTTTGGGGTTGCGTTGTGTGTAGATAAGCACAGTATGTGTAACTCTGTGTGTGTGTGTGTGTGTGTGTGTGTGTGTTATTGTACTTCCTATATAGTGAGGACCGTAACACTTTTTTAACCAACTGAGTGAGGACATTTTTGTGAGGCGAGGACATTTAAAAGTTTAGACTTTGATGTAGGCTTAAGGTTACAATTAGGTTTATGTTAGGGTTATGGTTGGGCATTTAGTTGTGATGGTGAAGGTTAGGGTAAGGGGCTAGGGAATTCACTATTTAAATGAGGGACCTCACAAAGATAGAAGTACAAAGGTGTGTGTGTGTGTGTGTGTATGTGTGCGTGCGTGTGTGTGCGCTGTACTGTAGCTCAGGTCTGGCAGCGCTCCAATGCTCAGTGCTAATGGAGTGCTAATGTCCCTGATGTGCCCTTGTTTACTGAACAGCTAAATACAGGAGGAAGAGAAGAGAGCCTTTGCCTACTTAAGCATGTCACAGCCTGCAATTTTGAATCACTGTTCTAATAACACATCCTGCATTAGCTCCCTTTATGGCTGGGAACTATAAGCAACCCCTCATAGGCCGTGACCTGCTGTTTGATCTCTAACACCTGCAATTTATTCTATTGATGTTCACCTGTTGCTTTAAAAAAAGCATCTGTTTTTCCTGCCCAATATGATCTGTAATGTAGAAAGCACGCACATTATGAATGAAGAAAATGTGTTAATTTAGCTATTGAAACTAGGCTAATTTAATAATTCAGGTAGCAGTATAATAACGTACAGCTCAACATGTTGTTGAGGTGTGGTTCACAGTGGTGCAAATTAAACACTGGTTTTACAGTCACCTAAATTCTATGGAGCTAATCCGTGTCTCTATAGACCAATTTATATTTTTTACTCTGTTAGTTTTCACTTACCTTCAAACAACCTGTTCTTGCTTCTAATTATACTTGTAATATGGAAATAGTTAATCTCTATTGTGTACATGCATTTACATACAGCTACACATTTAAGATGAATTAAAAAGCTCTGTTATTTACTTTTTGTACTGTTTTTGTGTTATTGGGGTATGGAAGTGAGCTTTTATCTGTGTATGTGTGCCTTTTTGCTGAAGATGCTTCATCTAAAGAGCTTTGTCTTTCTTTATCTCCTCATCAGTGGGTGAAGGCAAAAACTTGATTCCCATGGACCCCAATGGCCTGTCTGACCCTTATGTCAAGCTCAAGCTCATACCAGACCCCAAAAATGAGACCAAGCAGAAGACCAAAACCATCCGCTCCAACCTCAACCCCAAATGGAACGAGACCTTTAACTTGTGAGTAAATGACCTGTTGTCACCTTTAGCTGTGTTTCCTTTAGGGGGAAGAGTGGCCACCGGGAAAGTCTCAGGCCACGCCCTCTCAAATGTCCACTCACTCAGCGTGTCTCCATTACAAAAGGCCCCCAGAGGGATTTACGGGACTCCAGGGGTGACATATGGTTTTCGATCATCGCGTAATCGCTTAGCAACGGTTTCGACCGTGATCTGTGATCACAAAGCGACAGATTAAACACGGTAGACAACTGTGGCCACCGTTGCTAACTGTGCACAACGTCAGCAGCTGATCATAAAAAAGGCAGCATGGCTAATTATGCACAGCGTCTCCACTGATCATAAATGTAATGATTGTGAATTAACCAGCATCGCTAACTGTGCACAGAGTGTTCGGTGCTTGTTTTAAATAAACAGAGATCGCTAAGTGAACACCTCCTGCTGCAGCACATACACACTGTACTGCTACAGAGCTAACTGTTAGCCTGTTAGCAATTTACAGACTGGACGCTAAGGGGTTAACATCCCCTCCGACTCTGTGACTGCAGGTGGGAGAGACTGCTGCAGGAGGACTGGGCCACTTCGACTCCGGCCACCGGCCCCTGTGGCTCGTTAAGAAGAGTAAGAATGAGTCTCCAAAAGTCTCCAATAACACCAGAAAAAGTCGCTAGATTTGTTGCTAGTCGCTTTTTTGAAAAACAGTCGCTAAGTGGGTCTGAAAAGTCGCTAAGTTGGCAACACTGCTTCGCTGGGTTTTACAAATGGCGAGTGTTGTTGAGGCGTCGAGTACTACGTCACATCTTGCTTAGTGTTCTATCCAATCAGCAACCAGGCTTTTTTCAGGGGAGAAAAATGGCCCTATCTTCGACAGGGCCAAAAAAGACCAATCAGGACGGCTCATATTCAGATTAGGGGTGTTTCAGTGAGTGAGACCCGCCTCATTCCGGGTATTGGGCTGTAGAGGAAACACCCTTTTTGTCTGACCAGAGGCTGCACTACACTTTTGGATATTTATCAATGTGTAATCACCACTGCTTTTTCTATTACTACAAATTATCAGTGGTGGAAGAAGTAATAAGATAATTTACTTAAGTAAAAGTACTAATACTACACTGTGAAATTACTCGACTACAAGTAAAAGTCCTACATTCAAAACCTATTTAAGTAAAAGTACAAAAGTATCAGCATCAAAATGTACATAAAGTATCAAAAGTAAAAGTACTTTTTATGCAGAATGGACCCACTCAAATTGTTTTATATGTTCTAAATATATTATTGGATTATTATTATTATTATTTTTATTATTATTATCATGCATTAATGTTAGCAGCATTTCATTTTATCAAGATAGGCCTCATTTCAACTACTACCTCATAATATACAGTTATGAGGTTTAATTATTTTTAAAAACAAGCCGAATCACTTTAAATGTGTTTTTTATGTGAAATCTCGACCTAAAAGTCATTAGTGGAGTAAAAAGTACAATATTTTCCTATAAATGTAGTGGAGTAGAAGTATAAAGTTGCATAAAATGGAAATACTCAAGTAAAGTACAAGTACCTCAAATTGAACTTAAGTACAGTACTTGAGTAAATGTACTTAGTTACTTACCACCACTGCAAATAATAACCCATATAACAAAGAAGTGCAGTGTTGTACAATTATATGACTTATTTTATTTCAAGTATAACTGTGTCAGAAAAAAAGACATATAGACATAACCACCATGTGTACCATCTGTGTGTTGTATAGCAAGCTGAAGGCTACAGATAAGGACCGCCGGCTGTCCGTGGAGGTGTGGGACTGGGACAGGACCACCAGGAATGACTTCATGGGTGCCCTTTCCTTTGGAGTATCAGAGCTCATGAAGGCTCCAGTCTGTGGCTGGTAATGCTATCTTCCATGTTGTTGTTGACCTTCATGTATTGTTTCAGATCACATAGTGTTGTAGTTGCCAGTTCTAAGCTCTTAGAACTACGATTGTTCCTAGTTGTGTTGTGGACACAATAAAAAGTGAGCTTCTTAGAACAGACAGAAAACGCTTATTGAACAATAAAACTCTCCCTGTCTTTCTTCCCCCACCATCCCTCTCTTCTTGTGTCTCTCTTTCAGGTATAAGTTGTTGTGCCAGGAGGAGGGGGAGTACTACAATGTTCCCATCTCAGAGGAAGATGACGGGAATGAGGAACTCAGGCAGAAATTTGAGGTGAGCATTGTAACATGTAAAATATATGATGTTTTTATATGTATATTATACTCAGCTGTTAACCACTGACAACATTTTTCTTGAATCACACTAACCTTGTTAATCCCATCCGGATAACATTTCCTTAATGCTCTGTAAATGGGTGAGTATGACTGTGCACATGGCTGGTCCAGCCATTCTAAGCTCTAAAACAAGCATGTGGAATAGAATTTGGAAATCACATCAAATGTTCACGTCTTTGTAGCTACAGCTGTTAAATTAAAAATGACAGTGTGACAGCTGCAGCTTTCAAAGACCTCCCGAGTGCCAGTTGTGTGTTTGTCAATGATTATTAGCGTTTTGTTCCTCCATCAGAGAGATTTCGAGCCTGGAGTTGAATCAAAGCAGCCCACCAAAAGCCCTTTGATATGTCCTTTTTGTTTCAGTGACAGCTGTCTATTAATCTACAGAAGCATTTTCTTTGTTAAAGATTTGGTTATTTGATGCAAGGCCTATGATACTTTGATACTTGATCGTGTTTTTCAAGAGTTTGTACCATTGGTTAGTTAATAATCCAGCTAATGATAGTTGCCTTGGATAGTTGAATATGTTAAATTGGACTTTTTTGTTATTACCGTACTTATTTTTTACTCTTTTTTTTTCTTTTTTTTCTTTACTTTTTAGTTCATAGTAACACAAGTTGTTGAATTAAAGATTGAATTTGTGTTATTCATCATACAACAGTCAAAAACTGAATTTAACCCAACCTATGTTACAATAAATATAAGATTTCACTGGACAACAAACTAGCTCTCACTGCACTGTAACTGTTAAGACACACAGATTGTAGGTATTTGGTCATTATGGAAATTTTATGATGAATGGAAACATTTTTATGAACAGCCCTTTTCTTCCCCCTGAAGTTTTTCTTTTTTAATTATATAATGATCAATGAGAATCCAAAATGATTTATAGAAAATCATTTTCTCAATCAAATGGTAATGAAGTGCAATGCTGATAATGATTATCGTCTTAATTCCAGGAATGATGCTTAAAGTGAATTTTATGAAGAGTATTAGAGTATCTAATCATAGGTAAATCTTTCTTTTCAACTTCCCCTTCTCAAATGCCACACACACACACACACACACACACTCACACTCACACTCACACTCACACACACACACACACACACACACACTTCACTGTAAAAGACCCTTTTCAGTGGAGGCCACCACTGATGAGACACTGTTGCCTTTTCTTTCATCTAATTCCCTGCATCGGTGTGTCTGACCTGCTGAGAGTGAAGCAGCTCTCTTTGTGCTCCTCTGATTGTGAGCCGAGGTCTCTGGGAAATTATTTTTCATGACATTTCTGCCACATATAGTGGAGAAAAGGGGGTAAAAGCAGAAAGAATGGAAAGGCTGGATGTTGGAAAGGTCATCATTGTTTGAAACCAGCACTAGTTTTTATAATTTTGGTCATAAAAGCGCAAAAAAAACACTTTATACATATTTTATTTATCTATAAATGATAATAATATTTAAAAATGTGTAAATTTGACATTATTCCTTGTAACCAAATATTTAAGTGTCACCACTGTAATTAAACTGACACAAAACATGTTCACTGCAGGACAGGAGTTTTTGCATCTTCATACAGGATGTGAGGTTAATGTTATGCTGAAGGAAGACCAAAAAAGAGGTGAAAGTATTGTTTGTGTCACTGTCAAAAGCTGGTCATTTCTTCTCCTCACACACACAAGCTTGCACTTATTGTGCGCTAACACCTGATACAAAAAGGAGGTGATCCCAACCCTTTTCTCGTTTGTTCTCGAAAATACACACAGTAGTTTAATACAGTATGCTCTCTGAGTCCCCAAAGTGTAGACATTCTGCAGGTATAGTATATACCATAAATCACCTTTGAACCATAGACTGGATAAAAAAAGTAGACATATCCACCCAGATTTGACACGGTTTGCTGACAGTTTTGAAGCCTCAAGTTTTACTTTTGGGCCAAAGCCAACCTGAGCCAGAAGTGACTATATTTGGACGAGAGGGTGATTACCAGCCCATTTGGGCCAGGTGCCACATAGCAAATACTAAGTCACCAGCTAATACTAGCACTAGCTAGCTAGCTTGCTACCATAATGTTACAATACAACTTCCTAAACTGAAAACAAACTATGAAAGTTGTCAAAGTTCTAAGATAAGTTCTGGATCAACCATAAACACCCATAAACAAGTTCACAGCTATTTCAACGTACACAAGGCCACAGTAATATATTGCTTAACCTCTGTCCTGATGGGCACCAACTGTTCAATCACAAGATAGTCAGGCCCTAAAGCTGTATTATCTATTTTGCACTTAATTGGACAATAATTTACTAAATGAACATCATACTGTATTGAAGACTTGAAACTAGTGATTGAGATAATAAACTTACTGGTAATAAACCAAGGGAGAGGTAGGGTCATTTAGTCATAAGCCCCTTTCAGACTGCTGTTTCAAGCCATGATATTTGCACCTCTGTTATGTCTGTGGAGGTAGTAATAGAGGCATAAAATTGGCAAGACTATTTGAGGCGAGATCAATGTGAACCAGTGGAGCCGTCAAGATGTAAAATACATGACGTATCATCAGAACTCACTGGATTCCAACAGTAATCACATCAAATTCACTTGAGTATGCAGAATCTCTACAGCGAGAAACGGCACGACAAGCAGACTTGTTGTCAGTTCTTCTTATAGACTTTTTTACAACTTTTTGCAACCAGCCGGGTTGCCCCCTGCTGGCTTTTACTAAGAATGCAGGTTTAAGGCACTTCCGCATTGGCTTAACTTTTCAGACCTGGAGGCTGTCCACTTCTTTTATGCAGTCTTGAACTCGAAACCAACAATTTTCTTTTTAACCTTATATATGTACCATTATCATTTAAAATAATTGTTTGGCACACACTAACTAAACAACATGTTTTTATTTTTGAAGCTTTTCAGTCTTCATCCTTCTTACAATGTGTCACTTGACTTTGTTGTATCTTTTTTGGACTCTGTGGCCTCGAGAAAGTACTCTCTCCTTTTTCCTCTTCATAAACCCCTCTGTGGTTCTCTCCCTTTTCTTCCCCTAGCTTCCTGCTCCCTCCTGTGTGCTTGGTGAGACTTATACTGTACAAATGCTTCTTCATCCTGTGTCACATTGTCATATTTAATGCAAGAGTTTCTCTCTTCCTCTCTCCCCTTCTTGCCCCCTGCTCTCAGGATTGCCAAATTAACTTTAGTCTAAAGGTAGCTCCTCTCCTCTCCTCTCCTCTCCTCTCCTCTCCTCTCCTCTCCTCTCCTCTCCACTCTTTTCCTCTTCCCTCCTCTCCTCTCCTCTCCACTCTTTTCCTCTTCCCTCCTCTCCTCTCCTCTTTTGTCTTGTCTTGTTGTGGTGACATGTTCCTTCACCTCTCCTCACGTCTGATCATTTGTATGTGGTTCCAAGCTACTGCAAATAGATCCAATTTACTAACAATTTGTTCTGGTTGTGGGTTGAGTTTTGGGAAAAGAATTTAAGATGAATCCAAAAGCAAATACTGGTCCAATAAATTAATGTTCGTACAGGCCCAATGGACATTTAGTTGCTGCTTCTTTTTTTGTACTTGATAATAGTAAAAAATCAACCTTTCTGTAACTGACTTACTGTGCATTACAAGTGCATCATTGAGCCCTTGGGCAAAGGTGTGTCCAGTGAGATTACATTAGCTCTTCCCTGTCTTCCCTGCTTCTTGTCCCTCAGAGTTTGTCAGAGGATTGTTAGTAAATCCTTACAATGTACTGCTCACCATCCATGGCTATGCATTTGTCCACGTGTGTCTTTGTGTTCTTGTCTTTGGATCACTCCGTCTGTCCACATCTTGCTCACGTCATTGCCACTACAGATGTTTCGCTAATTTAATTTGTCTCACAACTTGCTTAAGCTTTTTCTACTGTATTTTCTGCTTCTCACTTCACATTTAGACTGACAAAAACTACACAAGTATTTCATACTGGGAAAATCTTTGGTTTGGTGAACACAAGCAAAACAAACTGTCACCACTAGGTGTCAGCATTGACCTGACATGCATTGCCCAGTCCAATTGTCAGAACAATGAGCAGCTGTTTTCCTGTGTGTGCGTGCGATGCTTGCGTGCGTGCGTGCGTGCGTGCGTGTGTGCGTGTGTGCGTGCGTGTGTGTGTGCGTGCGTGCGTGTGTGTGTGAGAGAGAGAGAGAGAGAGAGAGTGTCACTAGGCCTTCATCTGTGTGTGTACTTGCTTCTTCTTCTTACCAGAGGATTCCACATCAACATTAAGTTGTTTCTCACTTACATCTGTAGATCTTATTTGTACTTTTTATTCTGACATGTTGTTGATACAGTACAGGTGTGGTTCAGTTGTTCAGTAGTACTTAAGTTTGTATTAATTGAAGTGGGATTGTATGAGCTATTACAGTAGATGACGGTCGGCATGCTGCCAGTTTAGAGAAGCAGGCATGGATGCTAAGCCATGTACTGCTATGGATGGGGGTAGCAGCAAAACATATTTTAACCACCTTATGTGGAGGCTGTTTTTATAATGTTGTCACTGCAGTAATTTGCTGTCAGACAGCACTCTGACGCATAGAGTATGCTCTTGTCAAATCTACCAGCCTCCAAAGTATCATAATAAGCAAGCAGTTCTAATGTTCTGCCAGGTAAAATAGTTGTTTTCTAAAGGGTCTGGTGGCTTTGACAATAGCATAGAATTGCTTCAGTTTCCACAGCTTAAATCCGCTATATGACAGCAAGGTAAAGTGGTGACAATACTTTTGCGTGTAATATACATTTTGCTACTTCCCCCGTCAGCAGTACATTGCTTTGCTTGCAGGCACTCCTGCCTGCTTCTTCAAAGTGGCTGTGACCGCCATCTACTGCAGGGAATACACTGACTATAAGTATCTCTTACAATGCCACTTTAGTATATACAAACTATCCCTCTAAGGCTTGATAGATCTTTTTTTTTCTCTACTGATGCAAATTTCAGCATTGGAATCAGTTTTATGTAACATGAGGGCAAGAATTGATGACTATGATCACTGCATCTTCATTCATATTCTCTTTGTGTATCTGTGTGTATGAGCTGCACTCTGTGAATCAGCCCTCAACTATCTGCCAATAAAAGTGTCTTGGTTGAGTCAGCCGTTGTGGCTCAAACCTTTACTCGAGTGTACTAAGTGAGTCGGCCCTTTTGGCTCCCTTCTCCCTGTGGTTTCAGGACCAAGCGGTTGAGGAAGACTCTTATCAGGTGTGTCTGAGACGGAAGAAGTAAGGCTGCTGCTCGCTCGGCTCGGCCAGCCTCTTTTCACTGGCTAAAGCTTACAGGTGTGCTGTGATGTAGTGCGGTCTGCTCTGCTTTGCGTTTCTCTGCTGCTCTCCCAGATTAAGAGCAGACTGTGGTAGATGCCATTAACCAAACTAAAGCTGCTCAGCAAGTTAAATGTCCTATTTCTTTCAGAATAGCTTTAAATAGTTTTAATTGGGCTTATTTTGTGTTTTGTGTCTTATTTTAGCTGGTTTGATATCACACAGTTTTTCCTCTTCAGGAATTAAATTAAATTTACAGATTTTTGTAGTGTATTGAAAGCTAAAGTTTCAACCTTCATTGGCATAGTTTCTAGTTGAGGTGCAGTGGGATGAAAGTGCTCAAAATGAATGCCTTGTTACTTACACAGATATAAAATAGGATCTTCTATAGCCAGGAAGCAGTACGGGATACTCAATTTATTATAGTGCTAAAGCTAAACTCTGTGTATAGCATATGGGTGTAGATTATATTATAAATTGTGTCGAGGGTCAGCATGAGTTTGGATCTGTGTTTGGCCTTGGCTGAGTGTGATTACTGGATATGGTGATCTTGGTTGTGTTCTTGTGCAGATAGGTAAAAAAAAAACAACTGATATTATTGTTTCAAACCACCACCAAGTTGTGTATTATATATCATAACGCAATGTCGTTTTCTTCTTGGAGCATCTTGCTTTACTGGGAGATTACGCATGACTTTGGCATGAACAAAGTGCATAGAAGATAATCTTTAGAAAACAGGTGAACATGGAAGATTCTTGTCATGACCAGATGTGCATGCACATAGAAAAAGATTTGTTATTCTAGCAGCCGTGCTACTTTCCTACAGTGATGAAATCAGCAGTAATAACCAAAATCATTATCAAGAAAACCATGGAAAATGGCTAGATATCAGCTCTTAAATTAAACTCTTATGAGCTATTTTTGTTATCATTATATTCATCTAAACAAATGTACCTTTAGTTGTACCAAGCATTAAATGAACAAAAACGCAAGGAGAAAACAAGGGTGGTCTAATATTTTTTTTTTTACATGACTGTATATATGGTGATATAAAGACAAGTGAAATATTCCTCTAAAGAGAAACATTTATTTTAGTTTTTTCTCCAAGTCTCAAATATAAACTCCAAATAAGTTTTTACTTACTGTATTAATATGTCATCTTTCTCACTTTTCGTCCTTTTAGTCAAAAGAAAATAGAGGTTTTTATTCATTTGAATAAAAAAATACTTGTCACTATGTTTTAAGAAGGCGTTGATTACAGCTTTTACTATTTATTGTTCTATAATTTGATAAGGTAAAAGAAATAAATGTCAATGTATCCTTTTTTTGCCACAATTCAGTACACAAATTGTATCTGTTTGTATGGAGCCATTTTTGTGTGTATCTGCTCCACAATCGCGGTCTCATTTCACTCCATTGATTCTGAATTCTGCTTATCAATCTGTGTATTGGGGCTGTGAGTGAGCAAATGAGCAGTGTGAGTGTGTGAGCACATGTAGTGGATATTTTTTAGGAATGCAATTCAAACATATGAGATATAATATAATATATGTATGTGTACAATATTGGCTATAGTGGTAAAACTGTATAACCTCTTAAGCTCTGTTTAGGTCTGCTTAAACGTACTGAATGTAAAATTCTAGCGGAGAAACCAAAGTTTCCAAAGGTAATATGGGGGATTTGGAAAAATTGGAGTAACTTGTGAATTTACCCCAAAATGTTGGTGAAAAATCCAGAGTTTAAGAGGTTAGAAAAAAACGACCAGGGAAATGTGTGTGTGTTGGTCCTGAAGCGTTTTCTCACATGTCACTTCGAGAGGAATCCACCACAGAGAAGCTTTGTCTAAGTTTCCCATTGGTTCAGTATCTTTTAAATACATTTTATGCATCAAATAACTTTTAAAACAAGGTCCACATTTTAGGAATTCAGGAATTAGTCATCTTGTCTGAACAACACAGTGAAGCTTAATGTTGTGTGTGTGTGTTACTCAAAGTGCATTTTAAAACGTGTATCTCTTACACACTGCCCTTTGTTCCCTGAGTACAGAAAGCCAAGCTAGGCCCAGGTAAGAAGGTGATCACCGAGACTGACGACAGCCACTCCAGTCAGCTGCCCAACAACAACCTGGACCAGGTCAAACTCGGCGACTTCTCTTTCCTGGCTGTGCTGGGGAAAGGGAGCTTCGGGAAGGTGAGGCAGCTGTGGAGCTCTTGGTGTCACTCGAAACAAACAACATGAGATCTAAAGGATGATAGGATATACAAAGAAATGATCTTTTTTTCTGTATCTGCCTTTGTGAAGGTCATGCTGGCAGAGATGAGGGCCACTGACGAGCTGTATGCAATAAAGATCCTGAAGAAGGACGTGGTGATCCAGGACGATGACGTGGAATGTACCATGGTGGAGAAGAGAGTCCTGGCCCAGCAGGACAAGCCGCCCTTCCTCACACATCTCCACTCGTGCTTCCAGACTGTGGTAGGTAAAATGCTCCTGGACACGCAAGGGGGACAAGTCACTGCAGGTCAGGTCAGGTCAGGTCAGATTAATTCATGAAGGGGCTTTTAGCTAAACAGCTTAGTCATGAAGTGTGGTCAAGAGCAGTAGAGGATGTGTATGACAAGGACAATAAAGAGAAAAGAAAAAAAAACAGAGAGAAGGGGAAACAAACAAACCCTAATTAGAAGGCTGAGGTTTGTGCATGTGTGTAGACAGCAGCATGAGTCTGTCCGTGCATGCATGCATGTGTGTGTGTTGACTTTGAGTCATGCCCAAACCAGACCACACAACCTGAGAGCACAGTATAAGAGAAGAGACAGGAACTGTGTACTTCCTGCATGCACACACACTTGCGTCTATTCGTAGAAGTGTATTGTGCTTGCTTATATAAGAACAGACACAAATGCAGACGTGTGCACACACATGCATACTTTGTGTGTGCTTTGAATTGTAATACGAGTTGTTTTCAATTCCGACTCTTGCCTTGTTAAGCTTTAGATCTTCTGATTTAAAGAACCAAGGCTGGCCAATGTGGCTCGTGTAAACGCACAAAGCCATACACTTACAGGTCTTACTTTTCTTCATGTATGTCTACTCAGCCATGGAGAAATATTTCTTACCGCTCTGTTTTAACACCTACCCAGAAATGGAAATGGAACTTCCTAAATCCTAAACCAAATCTTCTTCAGATTAAGTTCCTTTATTTTTTGTAGCTTAACTGTCTTAAAGATTCACCTGAAGTGTAATAATCTCAGCAATAGAGGCAATAATAGCTGGTGGACTGGTCTGCATGCACATGAGGATCTTTCTTGACACATGTAGGCTTTGTGTCATGTAATGGCGCTCTCAAATGTCACCAGTTAGACATTCAGTTAGTGTTAACCTCTTGAAACCCATCTGCTTGTTGGTGAGTTAGGATTTTTTTGGAGCCAAAATATATACCATAACAGAAGAACTGTAAGTCCAAAATGCATACATGAAGCTTAAATCGAAAGTTTAAAGTAAGTTTCCGTAAGTAATAACAGAATCAACACTGAAAAGTCATTAACCTCTCAATGGTTTTTGAACACAGTCTGATGCATTCAGGACAAATAAAGTTGTATCAGTTAATGTTAGGTTTGATGAAATTCACAAATTTACATTTAGAAGTAGTAGTTGGCAACTTAAAACCAGGGATCTGTAACTTGCTCTCTGCATAGTCCTCTGTATTTTTGAGGTATTGCATGAAGATATAGAAGTGGCAGCTGTGTGAATTTCTTTATGTCCCACTCATTACAGGCATTTCAGTCCCAAAAGTGAAATAAATCATAATTTAACCAAATCAGAAAGCCTCTTGGTAAATCCACAGAGCTTTGCAGTTTGTACTGGATGTAAAATCAACATCTATAAGCAGTTAGAATTCCCAGAGAGGCCAAACTGAACTATAGCAGCTGATTAGAGCTGTAGCACCAGCAGGCTGACAGAGGAAATAGGAAGAGACACAGCTTGGCATCACTCATAGCATATTCATGAAGACGCGCGCACGCACACACACACACACACACACACACACACACAGTTCACAGTTCATTCTCCCACATACAAAAACAGCGCTTTCACAGCCTCTTTAGTATTTCCACAATTTCTTTGCAGCCTTTTTAGAATGAAGGAATCCTTCCCAGCACTATTGTATTAAGATATTATAACTTGTTCTGAGAAAAGTAAGGAGCTTAAACCTAAATTCTTTCTAATGGCCAGCAGGTGGCGACTCTACTGGCTATAAAAAGAAATCAGATTGTATATAAGTCAATGAGAAAACGACCCACTTTGTAGATTTTCACTCACTAGTTTCAAGTCTTCTTCAATACAGCATAATGCTTATAAATTATGGAACCATTTAGAGCGGCCTGGCCCTCGCCACCTCTCTCTCCATGACCACTCTGACTTTGCCTCGGGTCAGCTTCTCCTCCGACAGCCGCTCCTGGCCGCTCAGATAGCCCAAAATCTCCTTCATCCCGAGCAGCTTCATGTGGCCTCTGGCTGGGTGGAGTCCAGCCAGAGGCCGTGCTGGCTGGTCGGCGCTCGGACAGGCTGCGAACAGAAGCCACCAATCTGTCGCCCAGGTCAGAGTTGGCGGGGTTCCCGCTGTTCTGGTGCCCCCTGCTCCGACTCGAAGTTTGGGCTTGAAGGGCTGAGAATCTGGCTTCAGTTTCTGTTGTTGCGGGAGGTTGTTAACGGTCCCGGAGCAAGTTTTGTTGTGGGTGTCGTCTCCGAACAGCTCTTTCTCCCCACGAACTGCATTGGCTTTGCTCGGTGTTAACCTGCTGGCATCGCCGCCGTTTTGTGCGTTGGTTTTGTAACTGAGCGTTGTCGACATGCAGTCGCCCGCTCCCTGCTGTCCTAATCACTTGTATAATTGATAAAGCAGGGTATGTTTTAAGGCGAGGCTGTCTTGGGATTGATAGGTCAAAGTTATTTGTTAATTTTTAGTCATCTAAAAATGAGTAATGTTAGCTAGTTAGCTGATAACTTAGGGTCCTCCTCCTAAGCTCCACGCTTTTATCCAAATATGGTCATGTCAAAGCCATCAGCCAATAATGTGTCCCTAAATGTTACCACAGCATATAAACAATGTATAAAGTCACACTCATGATTTAAGTTTAGGTTCATTAACAAACACTACAAAGAGAAAACATTTCTGTGTCCTCAGACAAAAGGGCCACCAGTTGACATTTTAGCATAATTAGCTGAAATACACCAACAGTATATTGCTGTCTGTTTGCTAAGACAGCATGTTGTCAAAATTAATTACAATCAAATCCAGCAGAAGCATATTTTCTGACCCATTAATGAGTGAAAACACCACGTCTGCAAGACCAAAGCCTACAGAAAAGTTGAATGTGAGACTTCCAGAGATCAAGAGAGGAGGCAGTGTGCATTATGCTCAAGGGTCCGTCATTGTAGTGCTGTGAGGGTCAGATCTGCTTTGTCAAAGCTGATGGAAGGTCAGCTTTGCCGCCAGTACGGGTCTGCTGCTATGTGTATTGGCTGGTTTGTGTTTTGCTCGTGATGGACTGTCAAACACAGCGTGACCAGGGTCAGGCCAAACTTGTCATGGACAGTAAGGGACCAGCACTATGAGACAAAGAGAATATCTCCTGACAGATGTCTGTGTTGAGTGTTTTCTTTTTCCATGAAGCGCTTTGTTGTGGGCTTTTTAGGTCACCTTGTCATGGAAAGTGTAGCAGGCACGATGGAGTGACTCAGACAGCTGGGTTATTGGGAGGTTGCAACACTGAGCTGCATCTTCCTGTTCAGTGAATAGAATTGTAGGAATATTGCTTTTGTGTGCTTTGTTGTTTTTTGTGCACATTAATTATGTTGCATATTTAAACTCTGTCTTCTGTCCTCTCTATCTCTATGACTGCAGGACCGTCTGTACTTTGTCATGGAGTATGTGAATGGGGGAGACCTCATGTACCATATCCAACAAGTTGGCAAGTTCAAGGAACCTCAGGCAGTGTAAGACATGTCAATTTACAAATAATTTCAACTGTCAATAGACACATAGAAATAGAAGGTAGAATGGAGATTCCCATTCAAATCATAATAGCAGCTTGGTCAGAGTGGCGGCCATTTTTATGTGTACTGTTGCCATTGCAAAGACCTTTGACTGACTACTTGTTCTTTTTATATGGCTCAATCTTCTTTCATTCTGTTTCTATGAATAAACATTTCATGTTCATTCTATTTGAAAATTTAGAAGTTTTCTAAAACATCTTTGTATAGTGCTTTCAAGGTGAAAACTTAATTATTACTGTCCTGTACTGTAATATGGCCATCTTGTCAAAAGTGTGATATACCTAATGCAGTTATGTCTTTAATGCAGCCAAGCTTAAAAGGTTCTGGAAGCCAATTCACGTTTCCTCGTGTTTCAGTCTGTAAATGTGTGGTTGTTGTTGCAGGTTCTATGCAGCAGAGATCGCTGTTGGTCTCTTCTTCCTGCACCTTAAAGGAGTCATCTACAGGTGAGTGTTAACTAGTATACACAGTTGATACACAGTGTGCACTGTACTATGAATTCAGTGGCTCCATTTAAAGTACAATGCAGACATTTTGTGATATAATAAATATTTGTTTTACTACTACAGATAAAATGCATTAAAAATCAGATAGTGAAAGCTCAACCAAACAGCCAGTATTTTATTACATCTGTCTTGAAAACACCCAACAGCAGGAAGTTGGGTTTATTTTATAACAAATAGTTTAAGAAATAGAAGTATGCTGCTGAAAGGAATTCTATAAGAAAAGTCTTCAAGGATATATTGAATGCCTGTGTGCTTCCCTCAGGGATCTGAAGTTGGACAATGTGATGCTGGACTCTGAGGGACACATTAAGATTGCAGACTTTGGCATGTGTAAAGAGAACATGATAGAAGGAGTGACCACGCGCACCTTCTGCGGCACTCCAGACTACATAGCCCCAGAGGTAAGGCTGAGCATGGAGAGATGTGGGCGCGTGCGTGATTTGATGCATGAGGTCATCTCTGTCACTGTCTGGTCTGAGCCTGTGTCACCCCTGTGCTCCAGATTAAGGTCACTGCCTCAGGACAGATACACACACACACACACACACACACAGACACATGCAAGCGCTCTCTCATGACGTAAGCATCAGCAGTCAGACAGACGCCCAGTGTGTCCGCCGGCAAGTCCAAACATAACCCAAACACACAAGCTGGGGTCCCCGTGTGTCCCAGTGGGTTTTCTCCTGAGCAAGTTTTATCCTCTATCAGACTGTTGTTTTTTGTCCATTTCTGCGATAATTATTTCATAGGACACATATCAACTTCACTTGACAATTTCACTTTAGATACCTGCTTGCTTTTGTCTGCATTCACTGGCAACATCAAGATCAAAATGTGGGCATAGTTTGCACACGTTAATATCCTGGTTTTGAAAATCAGCACTGATGGATGGATGGAGTTTAAAATTGAACAAACATCACTACGAAGTGTAGTGGTAGCAAATCATCTGATGTCAAAATCATATGAGAAGTTTTGTTTTGAAACTACATTTTTGAAGTGAGCCATATTGGTTTTGAAAAAGCTATATATATCAGAAAAAAATAACTAAAATAATAAATAATAATAAAACTTGCGTTACAGCAGCACAGGAATATAAATGCATAGTAATAGTTATATATATATATATATATATATATATATATATATATATATATATATATATATATATATATATATCAACCTACACCTACTAAAATACTGACAATATTGACATTGGATAACACCATTTATACATTAGACACAGCCTTGTTGAATATGTCTTTTGTAGTTGTTGGTCCCACGGAGGATTAGTCTAGCATGTTTACATACAGCAATAACAGTGTATGCCCATTTATTAACCATTTTAGTGCCAATCTCTATCAATCAAGTCTCTTACTGTTCATCAGCTGATGTGGCAACTTTGTATAAATGAGACTGGATCCGATCCCAGTGAATGGAGCCTGACCCTGCACTCACTCATGGTAAGAGGTTTTGACAGGATATGTCAAAGTTGACTGACTGAATGGTTGACAAGCCCACTGATGACTATTCAGGACAATCTCCATCATGATACTGTGTCAGTTGCTGGGTATAAATCAACACATTGCTCTAGGAAACCCAAACAAGGTCTTTGCCAAAATAAAATACATTGTAAACTTAAAAAACGATAATTCAAATTAGGAAATGTCAGATTAGAGTATAAGTAAAGCAGAAAAAGCAAGCACATTTCTGCCAACTTTTGGAACACAAGATTTTGTAATTCTTAATGTTTATGACACAATTAAGTGTGATCCCTACTGATGACATAATCGTGAGATAATGACAAATGGTGACATGAAATTATTTTTACAGACTGCGAAATCTTAGTTTTGTCATTCTTCAAAAATGTGAAGTTACTGACTAATTTAAGGACACAGCAACCTAGTTTGCCTTTTTATTTCTGCATTGGTTTAACACTGACCAAGCTGTTGCAGCAAGCAGTCACACAATTAAACCATCTCAAAGACAGAAAGTGCCATCCCCAAAGAGTTTCTAAACAAAAGTGCTGCCTATGATTCATGAATGTGGAAACCAGGCTAAGTATCCATAATTCAATGCCATTAATCTATTTATCAGTCCCTCTTTATTTGACCCAATATAGTAAGAGGAAATATTTGATTCAGCTTGCTGCAGTTTATACTTACTGTGCCCATTTAGTTTTTTCCAACTCTCCAGCCATTATCAGTTATCTGGGCTCTGTTTAATGGTGGGTTGAGTTATTGATCCCTTCTAAAACCCCCTCTGACAGACTGGGAGGTTAATTCCACCCAACGGACGCAGAGTGAACATGCTGTGACCATTCAGACTCAGACTGACACTAATGCGCCAGCCAGGGATGACACAGCAGGGGGTCAGAGCACCTACTGTTTCCATAGCAATGTCAGCCAATGCACATATTTAATGTCACACTGTCTACTTTATGCAAAGTCACACACAAATGATTTGTCACAGTCAAATGGAGGACAGCATCAAATGCATACAAATCTTTATACGCAGATAGATATCTGTGCACTTACACTCTTTCATTACGCACACAAACCCAATCATGAATACATTTGAACACACACTTCTAAGTGGAGGCTGACCTTAAAAATTGTCTCACAGTGGTGACATTTTCAGAGATAATCAAGGGGATTTGCTCCTTAAATTATGTGTGACAGAAGAACCAGGAGATTTCATATCAGTCATGAACAACTAAGAGTTTTGTCAAAGGCATAGATTAAATTAAAGAAGTGGGTGAAGCCAGCATAAGGTCACTCACTGGTTGGTGGACAACGCTTTTCAAGCCTTGACTTTGATATGTTTGACCATTGCCTTCTTGTTTTTGTTTTTGGAACCAGAAGTTATTGCAAAATGCAAAAATGAATAGCCGACTCCTTAGAGTGTCTTTTGAACTGAAAATACACCTTCTCTATTTTACTCTCAGTGGGAAAATAATTTACAAAAAGAGGATCATGCTGTATTCAAAAATACTTTAAACTAGCAACAGAGACCGTGCTCATTAGGAAAGTTTTCTGAGGTAATAAATCATGACAAAAGAAGGGTCATTTTCTCATAGACTTCTATACATCTGACTTACTTTTGCAGCCAATGGAGTCCCCCCACCACCTGCTGGCCATTAGAAAGAATGCAGGTCTAAGGCACTTCCACATTGGCTTCACTTTTCAGGCCTTTGTCGGGATTTGATTTAAGCTCCTCCACCTATCTGAATGGACATTTGTGGCCTGCATAGTGTAGGGTAAGGACTATTGGTTAGGGAAGAAAAGGGTTTTTGATTTTTTTCATTATTCCAGCCATGGTTGAGATCCACCAATATAGTCACCAGAGGTGGGGACCCCCCAGTCACCTTGATTGAGGAAAAGTCTATTGTATGTCTGTGTTTCTATGAGCTGCGATAGTGAAATGAAACTGTGTTAGCAGGTTTATGCGTGTTTGTATCTCAGTATGTGTGAGATAGCTGTGGGATGAGAAATATTTTCACACTTCTCTTTCTCACGCACACCTGCCCACATGCTCACAACTCCATGAGGGGGCACATTTCTATGTAGCAGTGGTTGTCAGCACACATGTGATAAAATGCGTGTGCGCGCACACACACACACACACACACACACACACACACGGTTGTACACTGTTTATTCTGACCTATATAGCCAGTCATTGGTAACTCCCGTCTGGGAGGAATGCTCACACTAATGTGAATTTACACCTCAATGACTTTGACACAGAGAGAAAGAGATAGGAAGACATAAAGAGAAGAGAAGGGAACACAAACGTGACATAAGGTATTAACTTTGAGGAAAAGACCAGAAGGGGACAAGGGTAGCTGGACGCTGAAGGAGAGAAGAAATGAAATGAAGGATTGAAATGAGAAAGAGTGGCCTCATGATAGCTGTGTGGCATTTCAGGAGAGTATTTGAGAATGTTTAACTGTCTGACAAGGGCCATTTCCCTCTACGCCCTAGTTGGTCCCCACTGCAGTGTGGCATTACGAGGCATGGGTGTCCACTTCCCTGCTCACTCCTCTGTGGACTGGCTGGGGTGTTTATAGTGTGAGGGTGATATAGTACAAATGTAGTCATTTCAGAAGTGTTGCTTTTTAGATGCTCATTGGAGAAGAGTAAAACCAACAGCACTTGTAATATGCAAAACAATCTTATATTGTAAGTGGTTTGTCTGGGACATTAATTTTCTTTGTGATATTTTTATTTGCCTTAATATAGAAACATTAATTAATTAGTTAATTAGTCCAATTATTCTTTCACCACATGAATACAGTTGGGGCTGGTTTCAGTATTATGCAAACTTGGGGAAAAAATGTAAAAATGGATTATAAATACACAGAGAAATCAGTTAAAAAAAACTTTGTTTACTAAAAACATGTGTTAAAAGCACCGGACCACGTGAAGAGTTCTAAATGAATAAACTCAGTTTTGAAAAATGTGTGTTACCAACCAATGTATTCTCAGGAAAGAGTTTGTATGAATCCTACAAAACCTTTTCCTGCAGGATTCGGATGATATTCTACAAAATATGTGACAAGCTGACAACAAATTGTTGACATGTGTCACGATTGCTGTTTTTAAAATGTTGTTCAAGCTATAGAGAGCAAACTAAATGACATATTTGTAGGCCAGCCCGAAAGCAGCATCACCATGAGGTCTATTGAGAATTAGCCTATGGGATTTCTGCATTGAATTTTGGATCATTGCAGAAAATAAGCTCTGTGGCAAACGTGTTTCTGATGCTTTGTTCACCAGGATAATCTTCACAAATGAACACCACTTTTATGATGTATATAGCGTTAATGCAGCCGACAGAAGTAAAAACATTGAGAATTACACCACGGTCGCATGACTTGAGCGTCACTACTGCTTTGTTTCAGACTGTCTCCGACAAGCTAACCAGCGGTTTTGACAGGCGAAACTATAGCCTAATAAAGTTACCTTATCTACAATGTACAAGGGTTTGCAAGAGCACGAGGCTAACATACCAGTTATTTCAGGCATTTAACCTCAAACCCATTCAAAATCCTCATTGTGTTTGAGAGGATAGACCCCAGGGTGCTAAAATGCTAACTTACTTCCTGGTTTAAGAACTCATTCCTGTGGCATCCTATGAAATGGTTAGGTTTAAAAGCACTCTCCAAGGTTAGGAAATAAGAACAGGATTGGGCGTATGAAAAAAACCACATTTCCAGACATACTGTAACTTCTAACAACAAATTTCCGTGGGGTACCTATGAATTCCAGTGCAGTACCTTACATAGGAAATTATACACGAGTACAGCCTGATCCAGTTCTTTTTAAAAAAAAAAGAAAGTAATATCACCATAGAATGGAAACCAACCACAGCAGGCACATATAGTACTGAAAAAGCTTTCAAAAACAGACTATTAAAGCACGGCCTGATGCACTCTGTATCTGCTCCACAGCACACAGTCCTCACAGGGATGTGATAACAACAAAAGGGCAGATATTCACGTAGCACCCTATAACATTGTTGGTCACGAGGGCGCTGTAGTGTTCGACCATACTGTTTCTGTATGGAGGATGAGCTTGATGGGAGCAGGGGTTGGAAGCCTTCTTGTGTGCAATTGTGTGTATGCGTGTGTGTAGTGAGGAGAGAAGCCTTGAATAGCTAGCAGTCTGATCCACAACTGTCATGAAGCATTAGGGCTAATGGGGGAGAAATGTCTGCAGCGATGCTCACGCACAAAAACACACACACACACAAACTGTTCAAGCACAGGTATACAAATTAAGACAGCTGCACACAGATACTCCGACAGTCTTATAAAATACGTCTTAACTCAACAACACATTATAGAGAAAATATATTCAGAATCCTACATTTATAAGCTTATTATACATAATGAAACTACCCTCTCTCCCTGCACACAAATACTCTTACACACGCAGTGAATCAGAGCAGCTCGACTGGCCAGAGGCTTTCATACAATAAAGTATAAAATAAAACAGGTCACGATGGTCTTTTTCCATCATTCACGACCTGGCTGTAGCAGAGAGCACTTTATGTCTTTATGAGTCTAATGCAAACAGAAATAGCAAACAAACATCTTTTTGGACATGATAAATAAGTGGAAGGCTGAAGACGTAGACTCAACATGCTGGTTATAAGAGCACGAAGGTCACCGTGCCTGAAACTGTAAATGTCCGCTGGTGTTGGTGCAGACAGGCAATGGGTGGCAAGGGCAGCGAGTCACAGCAGCGTCACATTAGCGCAGCTCTGTGCACGATGGCCTGAAACTGATCTAAACAGTCGCTTTTTACTGAACTCTAATTGTCCTCTGCCCTTTTTTATTTTGTTTTCTTTTCTCATCCTTTTTGCCTCTCTTTTACTGACACTGGCTATGACTGTGAATCCGATTCGTCCGTCCTCGTCTGACTTTAAGTCTTTCTCTTTTTACTTTCTTCACAGCAAGTAGTGACGGCTGAGAGAAAAAATCATTGTGACAGTCCAACAATAACATCAGAATACAGCAGTAAATATTTATTTCTGGAATCTATAGATTTTTTTCAAGGGATCACTATTTTTTCCTCATTCTGTAGTGTTTCTTATGTTTTCAAATACAAACATATACATTTTAGTCAAAGTACATATGTTTCAGAGTCAAAATGCTATTTTCCCAAACCCTTCTAATAACGTTTTCTGTATAAGTTAGAGCCACTAACAGATTCAATTAAATGCTAAATTTGCACCAGATTTACCATCACAGGCAACAAAATGTGACAAAGCTGATTTTGTAAAACATCAGCCATCTTTTCTAAGGTTACTTTGACACAGCAGTAAATTGGACTGTGGACGGCACTTTAGATCAGATCCTAAAGTCACAAGCAGCGGCAGACCTTTTTTGTGTCTGGTGGCATTGACGAGAGTGATACAACAACTTCAGTTACCTGTCAGACAGGTGAGGTAAACCAGTGAAAAAAATATTTTTAATATTCTTAATTCTTGCTTTCCAAACGACTCTCCTATGCTAGCATCCAGCTAGCAAAGCTTAGCTAAATCATCCCTGCTTTTTGCTAACGGCTAACTGGGCACTTCTATTTGAAGAACCCATAAAAGTATGCAGAATGGAGTTAAATGTTTAACTTTGATTCTCACTGTCTGTTGTCTTATCGCTTTAATGACACAAGACAAAAATAATTGTGTTGCTCTTTGTTACAAAGCTAGGGGTTTACAGTGATGCTAGTTGATGTTTAGCAGGTAATGTTTATCCTCATAGTTTAGAGTGGTGCCATGGTAGCATTTGCTAATTAGCCTCTAAGCAGCTGAGGCTGAACGGGATGTCATGCATTATGCTAATATTTATTTACTTTTAATAAATAATTAAAAGTTATAGTGTCCTTAGTGTTAGAAAAGAAAACCTTGTTTTTCTCGCTATCTGATTCTCTTCCCTGAGATATTACCCCCTCTCTCTTTCTCCCTCCCTTTTTCCCTCCCTCTCTCTCTCTCTCTCTCTCTCTCTCTTTCTCTCTCTCTGTCTGTCTGTCTGTCTGTCTCTCTCTCTCTCTCTCTCTCTGTCTCTCTCTGTCTCTCTCTGTCTCTCTCTCTCTTTCTTCCTCTTTGTTTTCATTCCCATGACACAAACCGACATGAGGCTGCAAATCTCCTTGCAACACTGACCTGATGTGTCTCCATGCTTTCCACGCTATACTCCCTTATTGCACGTGCTTTTCTAAGAGACTGTGAGGTCAAATCTCAGTGACACACTGCAACAAATATGCCACAACATGTCCTTGATGATGAGCTGTCTAGCACTGACCTCGTCCACCCTGTCATGATTAAAGCAAATCAGTTGAGTATTAAACAACTTGACTCTCCTCATTAAATATATGGCATCTGTGCTGTTTTTGTTTGGAGGTGACTAGAGAAAACCAAAACAAGTTAGTATATCTATTTCCCAGTAAGCTTGTTTTGCTTTTACTTAACAAGGATAAGGAGTCATCCCTGTTCACACATATTAAGTGTGTCAACAGTGAAAAAGAAATCTTCAGAGGCTGATTCTCTGGCAGCTGTCAGGTCAGGCTGAAGGTCAGCATGGTTCCTTCAGGAAGCAGGATTTGAAAAGGAAACCTGTGGGAATTCACCCAGAGGTTTCCCTCACCATGGAGTCTTTGACTCTAGAGCTAATTTAAAACACTGAAGCAAGATAAAGGAAAGGGGCTTTTCCTTCCTGTGTCTTCCTGCCTTTTTATCAAAGAACTAAGGAAAGCTGAGGATTAAGGCTTAGCACTTCCCACCTTCTCAAGGCACAGTGTTCTCTTCCATGCAAAGGGATGGGCGTCAATTTAACATTGTGCTGTCACTCTGGGTTACAGTCTCATTTTAATCTGTTTCATGTGTGTATGATCTCGAGGCACTTATACACATTCACTGATGGAACACTAAGTACAATACACGTTGTATGAACTCATTTGAGCTCATTTGATACATTGTGGATTATAGATCGGATGTGAATGATTTTGTGTAGAGTGACAATAAATAAATTAACTGAACATAACTGGAATAGCAGTTTATTTGAAAAAACAAAGTGCAGTTGAAATCTTGAAAGAGCATAATGTAGTCTCATGTACAAAGGATATAGAAACAGGTTATTTATTGGGCGAGCTATTGGGACAGTGTGGAGAGCTGAGCTACCAGTTACTCTACATAAATTAAGCTTTCCTACCCTGACCCTTCCTTTTCTTGTTCTTTTTTTTTTTTGGACCAACTTCATTCCAAGTCAATGCTATCTCAGGTGCCAATAAAACCAGTCAAACAGATAAGTTGGCAAAAAATACTCCGTTCAGTGTATTTTGGACTAAACTTTTCAACTTTCCCTCTGTTCTCTCACTCTTTCTCAACCACTTCCTTCTCATATGAAGTGAATTTTGGTTATTTATTTAAGTTTGTCTTTTGCACCCCCCACCTCCCAACACCTACTTTTATAATTGTTTTGTAGAAAATAAATATAGCCTTTTGTTTAGCTTTTTACATGTTTAACTGGTGTTTTTGCTGCAATTTAGCTTCAGAAATAATTGGGAAAATGCAGCTTTTATGGACCACATGGTGGTTGATCAGTAAAATAGTAAATATACTGATTGCTTCTTGATTCAGAAAACAATGATGCAACTGAGAAATGAAGTTAAACTAGTAATGTTGCCCAACATGGTCTGCAAGTATAACATTGAAGTTACAAAATGGATTTGGGCACCTCACTGGGCATACTGTACAGCAGAATACCAGTAAAAGTACAGAGGTTGCGATCACTGTCTGCCCAGACCCAGGACTTGGCTTCCATGTGCACATCAACCTGGTCTCCTTTGTGAAGCAGCAGCACCACCCCATTAGAGCCGTTATCAGTGAGGTCGGAGGCAGTTGCATGTTCGGCGGTGCCAACAACAACCTCACCATTCTTGTACATGAGCAAGAAGCCAGGGTGTCCTCCGTTAGCATGAGAGTAGAGGGTGAAGTGGTAAACTCCGCTGACTGGGGCTGTGAAGACGCCTGAACAGGAAGTTTGAAGAAGAAAGTGTGCGATAAGTCATTTTTAAAAAATGATGTTATTCACAGGAAGTGAAATAGTTGATAAATGAGAGCTCGAGGTATGAAGTTTAACACAATATGACAGGGTGGTGGAAAACAAGGAAGCTGTTAATTAATTCAGTGATTACATAATGCGGTTCCTGCAGTTCATTACCTGTTGTTGGATCATAGCTGTCACCGATGTTGGTGATGACTTTCTTGTAGATGAGCGTGGTCTCTGTGTTAAACGGTCCAATGTGCATTTGGTTCTCTTCCAGTGCAGCTGAGAAGGCCACTTTATCTACAGGGTATATACAGAAAATATTAAGTTGAATTGACTACTCTTTAATACCGGTTTTAATACCTTTGCAATATGTTTTAATACCAACAAGACATTGATCTGCAACTGTAGCAGCAACCTTTTTAACTTCAGTGTTGGTGGTAAATATTTATAAAGTAACTGATTACTGTAATTCTGTTACTTTTCTGAGTAAGTAAGTAAGTATAGTAATGCTCCATACAATACAAATCAAGTACCTATATCAAAGTTACTGGATACTCTTTGCTTCAATAGCAGCACTGACTTATACACAATTATTTGCTATTTAATCTTAACCCAAGACAAAACGTTATTTCATTGTTATGTGTAGGGAGAGCATGCACCACTTCTCCACCGCTACACTCTCACTATCATTCTTTCTCAATAAAGGCGCACAAAGTGACAAATTAAAATTATTTCATCATTATTTTATTAGTATTTTAGAATTGGTATTAGTATTTTTCTTTGCTAGACTCTGGCAAAGAACATACTAACAATAAGGGTTTTTTTCTAAAGCTACACAAAACAAAAGTCTATTTGTGTAAATTTGTATAAATATAAATAATTGTGCAAATACAGCTGTTATATTGTCTTAAAGGCCAAAATAGACACATAAAAACAAATGCTGATGTATACATTTATTTACCATCAGTTATCGTTGTCTTGACTTCTTCCACTGCTGCAGCTGTTTGCTCAACCTTATCCTTCAGCTCCTCCTGCACAGCTTGATTCGTTTCCAGTTTGGCCTCCAACTCTATCATGAAAATACATCAAACAATCAAATTCCTTCTGAAGTCAGACGGAAAAATACAGTAAAGAACATTAATATATCACAATATTTTGCATGCCTTGATCAGCTGCTTTAAGCTCCTCCAGCTTCGCCTCGTTTTTTTCGAGCTTTGTGTTCATCTCCTGGCCCAGAAGCTCCGCCGCATCCAGTCTAGCATCGAAGTCTGTGGGAGTCGTGGGAGAGATGGAAAGGGATTAGAAAATATACACTATTGATTGAACTGCCTGATAATATTATGGCAGTGAAGTGGTGTTTAAAAAAAAGCTCGTAGCTGTACATAAAATGTTTATTTATTACCTTGATTCATTTTCTCCAGTGCCTCCACTTTGGTTTCAGTAACCTCAAGCCGCATGTTCATTTCCTTAGCCAGGCCCTCAGTGGTTTCCACTCTAGACTGGAGCTCTGTAGTGGAGGAAAAAACAGCATGAAATCAGCCATTATATGTCATTTAAACCAGAGAAACAATTAGACGATACTTAACATTTCAATCACCATGCTGGCATCATTACTCATTCACATGTAATTTTTGACACCCGAGGCCTACTGTACCTTGATCAGCTGTCTCGAGTGTCTGCACTTGACTCAGTGTATCTTCAAGGCTGATTTTCAGATCTCCAGTGAGACTTTCACTGGCTGACAACCTGGAATCCAACCCTTTGGTTGAAGGAAGGGGGTTTGGAAGTTAAAGCAGTCTGGTCATATATATGTTCAAAATCATGACATTTATTCTTTGGAGAATTTAAAAAATGAAAATTCCAGTACCAACACCAATAGCCTTAAAGTGATACAAAGAAAGGTCTTCTTTTTTTTATATATATTTTTTTTAAATCACTTAATTTAATACCCAACATGTGAATGGAAGCATCGAGCTTCAGAATCTCCTCCCCATCCAAATTCATTTTTTAAATAATACATTACATACTGAACTGCCAACCCTGTTAAAAACCCTGAACTAGACACCAGACTGTATGGGTTGTAGCTGATGTGGTAGTGCACCAATCACATGTCATTGGCTGCAAGAAAAACCATACAAATAGTATTTTTTTTCTCCATCTAGGTCCAACAAGGATAGAATGCAGGCATCGTTTGACTGGAGAAGTTTCAATACTACTTGGTACTGGGTTATTTTGGTCAATACCTTAAAGGTACCCACTGATACCCAGCCCTATGGGTAACCCCTCAAACAGTCTTGATATTATGAATATTTTATAACCATATGGCAGCTACAGAAAAATGTCCGCAATGCACTTCTCGCTTTACCTTGATCTGCAGTCTTCAGCGCCTCCACCTTCGTCTCTGCGTTTCCAAGTCGGGCAGCAAACTCCTTCTCTAGAGTCTCACTGGACTCTAGTCTGGACTCGAACTCTGACAGTTGAAATAAGGAATGGAATTAATTCAAGATTTCAACAGCCCAGTCTTGAGTCTTTTTTTTACTGATATATGTTTTTACTCATAATGTGAGTGCACACATACAATATCCATTCTACATGTGTTACCTTTGACTTCCATCTGCAACTGTGCCACCAGGGTTCTTTGCACATCTGCCTGGACATCAGTCGCATTCAGTCTGGCCTCCAGTTCTGGTCATTACATGGAAAAATAAAGTCGAAATGATCAACTTAACAAATAGATCTGCAAAGCTAAACATCAGTTTGTAATACAATTATATAGTATTGGTAACATGTGGTAAACATGTGATTTATTTACCTTGATCAACAGTCTGCAGTGCCTTCACATCTGTGTCCACATCTCCGAACTTATTCCCCAGCTCTGTCAGTCTGATGTTCAGCACTATTTGTAAAAAAGGAAAAAAAAAAGAAATTAATTATGCATGACTCTCCATTTAGTCAAAAATAAATCATGAGGTGAAATGAGATGAGCTGAGGTGAAAAGAGTACTCCATTTCTCTGTGTTAATAATTGACTTGTTTGTTGTGTTACCTTTAGTTTCCTTCTGTAGTTGTTCCACTCGTGTGTTTTGTCCCTCCACATCACTAGCATTCAGTCTGGCCTCCAGTTCTACTCAGAGAGGGGAGAAAGATTAGAATATAAAAAAATACAAAAAATACGAAAAATGAATGATGGATAGCATATGAGACTGTAATTACATATACAGGTTGCTGTTACTGTGTGAGCAATGGAGTAGGGTTTATTGAGGTCAGGTTAATAAAACAAAAGGGAAATACAGTCATGGAAAAAAATATTAGACCACACTTTTTCTTCAATTTCTTATTCATTTTAATGTCTGGTACAACTAAAGGTACATTTGTTCATACGAGTTTCATTTAAGAGCAGATATCTAGCCATTTTCCATGGTTTCATTGATTATAACCAAAATCATGAAAACCATGGGAAATGGCTAGATATCAATGGCTCTTAAATTAAACTATTATGAGCTATTTTTGTTGATATCATTATATTTGTCCAAACAAATGTAACTTAAGTTGTACCAGGCATTAAAATGACCAATAAATTTAAGAAAACAAGTGTGGTCCAATATTTTTTTCCAAAACTGTATAATTCCTTGTTTATGTTATCTATTGGAGCAAGTTCTCACATTTTTGCATAAATGTATTTTAACAAGGACCTGACCTTTTTTATTCTCTTTCTTTCCTTTTCTCTTGTTACCTTGATCAGTAATCTTCAGAGCCTCCACCTCTGTCTCTGCATTTTGAAGGCGGGCGTTCAGCTCTTCCTCCAGACTCTCACTGGCCTCCAGTTTGGACTCAAACTCTGAAAAATAAAATTGACAGAACATAGATCCCAAATTCAACAAATTAAAGCCAGATTTAACCAAACTTAGGTGCCCATCCAAGGAGACATTCATATAATAATCCATAAATGTGTGTTACCTTTAATATCCACCTGTATCTGTGCCACCAGTGTCCTTTGCGTCTCCGCCTGGACATCAGTGACATTCAATCTGGCTTCCAGATCTGAAAGATGAAATACTTATTTGCACAGATAATTTCATGAACACGCTGACATTCTTTTTCAAAAAGCAAAACATAAACAAAAAACTTTCTACCTTTCATCCAATATATATCCTGCATATATACTGATACAAATAATCATGCAAAATGAATGTACCTTGATCAGCAGCCTGCAGCGCCTTCACTCCCGCGTCTGTGTCTCCGAGCTCATTTTCGAGTTGTGCCAGTCTGGCCTTCAACTCTATTTGTTAAAAAATGAGGGAATAAATACTGAATGACTTCAACCATTCAGTCAGAGATAAATCATGAGGCGAGGCGAGATGAGATGAGCCGAGATGAGGAGGAAATCTACTTTGCAGCTCATTAATAATTGAGTTGTTTGTTGTATTACCTTTACTTTCTCTCTGCAGTTGTTCCACTCGTTTACTTTGGCCTTCCAAATCACTGGCATTCAGTCTGGCCTCCAGTTCTGCTCAGTGAGCACAGAATAGAGAGGATTAGAGGAAACACATGAATGTACTGTGCATACAGGGAGTCAACTGTATTGGTTATATTTTAAAAAAAGTTTGTTTATTTTATTTTTGAAGTGCTCATGTACCTCAGTTGAGATTTGATGTGGTAATGATTGTGGCAATGTGATTTGTTCTTGACAGATAAAGTGTATATCTTCTCAAAGCGTTATTTACCAACCTCTTTCAAACATATCACAATGAAAATGAAACTACAATTAGAGGATTGTGTCTGAAAACACAATTGTTCAAACTTTATGACCGACCGTGTAGATAAAGTAATCTTACCTGTATACTGTCGCACAACTTGCTGCACCTGCTTCCTCTGCTCGTCTGACTGCATCTCAATGACTCTCAGCCTGGCCTCATGGTCTTTTTAACATATTAATAATAAAGAAATAATAATAACAAAGAATAATGTCAAAAGAAACATACAGTCATGGAAAAAAAGATTAGACCACCCTGTTTTCTTCACTTTATTGTTCATTTTAATGCCTGGTACAACTAAAGGTACATTTGTTTGGACAAATATAATGATAATAACAAAAATAGATCATAAGAAGACATTTAAGAGCTGATATCTAGCCATTTTCCATGGTTTTGTTGATAATGATTTTGGTTATTATCAAGAAAACCATGGAAAATGGCTATATATTGTGAACATATTGATTTTGTGTTATGCTGTGTAACTGCACCTGTATAGCCTTTCTTTAGTTTGTCCAACTGATCCCAGAGTGACTCCCCCTGGTTGTTATAGAGTGTCTGCCCGGATGCCTGTTCTGTACAGTAAATTACACAAACGTTGCAATGCAGTATGAGTGAATGTGAAATATTATGTGATAATACTATTGATTCTATCAAATCTAATGTTGCATACAGCCGCACCACCACCTCCTGCACATACCCTGTACTTTCTGCAGCTGCACCAGTTGCTCTTTAGTGTGGCGCAGCTCATTTCTCTGTTCATCCAACACGGCCATCATCTCGCTGAGCAGAGCGAAGCTATCTGCTTGAGCAGACTCATCCTGAGTAAGCGTGATAGCAGTGAACCCGTGTCCCAGGACGTTCGCTGCAGACAGGCAGCAGCCGAGCAGGACGAGTAAAACGAGCCTCATCTTTGTGAACTGCAGGGCTGTAACACATGGGGGGTCTGCAGGAAGGGCTTTTAAGGGTTAGGTGACCGTGTGAATGCTTATGTAAGGTGTGTATGTTGTTTACGTTAGTTGAGCCTCTGAAGTTTATGAAACATGTCAAAAAAAAGGGTCAAGGATAGAGGTATTGTGATAAGAGACTTTCACATAACTGAAAGCATGGAAAATAATGTCATGACAGCCCTGTAAATGAATAATTTGTTGTCACCCGAAATGCCTCCTTTTCTATTGCATTCCTAACAAGATATGTTGAGGGTGTGGAAGTGTGGAAGTGCAAAAGTGTGAGATATGAAGCATTTCACATATCTCACAAAATATAGACACTGAGACCCTTCAGGACCAAAATGTCCGCATTGGATCTCATTTAAACCAGCAGGTTTTCAATCTCGAGCCCTAGCTTTGAATTGTAGTTGTTACTAATGTTCTCCAGATTGACGTTTTTTTTAATATATATTTTCCCTAATGCATGCTATTTTTCTGGTTTCCAGTTATTGCTGCTCTATAATGGAAAAATTAAAATGTGTTGTTGCTAATCATTGACATATTCCATACTGTGAAAAAAAGAAATTACATAATACAGAATATATTTCAATTTCTGTGGTGTTTTTTCCCATCACAACAGTGGCATTATGTAAACAAACTGGCATTTAGGGTTAAAATAATGAAACTGAAGAAATATTTGATCGTGATGATCTGGACTTAAGTTGGTTAAATAAAAAAGAAAAACACTGTATTCCAATATTATTTCATGTCAACGACATTTTTGTCGTCTGAGATAACAAAATAAGTTATTTTAAAGTGTGCACAAGGGCAAAGATTTTTTTTAACATATTGTTACAGGATGGTTTTAGTATAATTTTGTATATTTTTCTAATTTCAGAGATATTTGCATGTAGTTTTATGTCAAAATTCTGAAGAGAATAAAAAGAGAAATTTTGAAGCATTGAAGAAGAACTGGTCACGCCACACAGCCAGTGACAATAAATGTGCTATATACATTCTTTCTGCTTCTATAACTCTCACAGTTATGGTGACATTCAAAGACACATTAGTGTAGGAGCATGCAAGTTTGTGCACATGCCTCTGAGTATGAGGGTAAACACGTGAATGCACTGCATGTCCAGCCGGCTCCCATCCACCCTCAGGACAGCGTCATGACAGCGGAGTGGAGAGCTGGAGGTGTGTTTGTCCGCCTCAGTGTTCTTGTGTGCGTGTGTGTGGGGGCTCCCCTGGGCAAGGCAGAGGTCAGGTGTTAAGCAGCGAAGGTTATAGAGTGATAAAGGACAGACCTGCTTATACACGCTTGCGCACATTTGTATGCCTGCTTCATATGTACGTGTGTGTCATCAGCATGTTAAGTTTTTGTTTATTCCTATACATTATGTTCTCCATACTTGTGTATATGTGTGTGTTGTTGATGGAGGAGAGTCCCGCGGCAGTATGTGTGCAGCAGAGGTCAGACGTTAGTCAGCAAAGGCCATAGAACTATGTACCCCATGACCCAACTGCTGTTATGCATCTAAAGTTGTTTGTGAGTGTGGGTCACCATATGTTTCCTGTATGTGTTTGCATGCGCATGAATGCTTGGACTTAACATATGTGCTGTATGTGAGCCTGAATTGCTTGCATGCACATGGCTGCAGCAACTGCTGTTCCATGGCACAAGAGGCTCCAGAGAAATGGTCGGGTGTGTAAGTGAGTGGGAATGTAAATACACTATGTGTGTCTTTTGAGTGGTGTGAATAGGATCAACGTGGGTGAAGGCTTTAACCTTGGCCAGTGTCAGAGAAACCCAAGGAAAATCATTTTGTTACCAGTGAACATGTAACAGTGGAGAGAGGCTTAATTCCTTGTGAAGCCTATGGAGGTTTACGAGCTCTTTTTGTTGATATCCTTCACTTCCTGTGTCTCGACCTCCTTTGTTTTCTCTCTGTGTCCAAATATTATTGGGATGCAATTTTTGTAGCAATTATTTCATGAGTTATGACATTCAGGAAATTTGGATCACTTTTGTCCTTTATCAGTAGACATTGGATATTATTTTAATGATCTATAGCCCATGGTGCAAGTGCATTACCAACTCCACTTTTCCTAGGTTTTCTCAAACCTCTGTCTCATGAACAACTAAATTTGACTAAATATGAGAAAATGCAACAATAACCTATTGAACGGAGCAGGGGGACTGCTGCTTGTCCACTTGTGTGTAACAAACAGAGTGCATGGACATTATTGGAATAATGTGCCAATTAAATAGCAGGAAAATACTGTGCCATTGACTTAGACCAGGTTTTTCTTGGTCAGTGGTGCAATTGTTTTCTGTTGTCTCAAGATACCAATGCTGTAAACTATTTTGCACTAGGTGTAATATCAATATTGCACTAGATCTCTAACCTAAACGACAGAATAGGTCGTTTGTCATTACCAACCATGACGAAACATATGAGCATTTCACGGCTCAAAGTATAGAGTTTCTTAAAATAGCACGCACACGTACGGTTCATGGTTGTAAACAGGCTGACGTTTTGGTGAATTTAGGCTACAAAACCACTGACCTAGGATTGGGGCAAAAAACATCAGGAAAATGTTACTGTTGACAGTATTCATAACATTTGGACAAAAGGACTCTACAAACAAAATGCGAATGTCAAAAATAGCCCATCCAAATGTGAGAACACTTGCCAGTAAGAGTGTTATTCACAGTGGCTTCACTGTTTACTCCCATCTTGAGCTTGTTTTTATTTGGAAAAAGTGTGAACTGTTTTTCTTCAGCTTCAGCTGCAGCAACATCATCTTATGAGAGCTGTCTCTGTGTCTCGTTTAATGATATACAGTACAGTGACTCTTCTGTGTGTGTTATTATGTATTCACTTCCTACGTACCAAATGCTCGCTCCTCATCAAAGATTTCTAGCTTCTTATCTTCCTTGGGCAATAATGGCAGAAGTTATTGTTGCAGATAATTTGAAATAAATGTGACTCAGGGGGCATCCAGCTTTTCTGCCCACAGCTGTGGTCACACTGCTGCTTTATACATATTCTTTGTCTAGGTCAGATCACTGTTTGAAGAGCTGTGTTCTGTGAGTTCTTAATGCATGAAAAAGGATTTTCAGTGCTGTCAAACTTCAGTTTGAATATTTCTATAAAAAAAATGTCTCCTACTTTACCATTTGGTAATGTATCAAAGACTTTAGATAAGCACAAATTGGCAACAACTTTTGATGTTGCATTGAATAAATGTATCATTCTGAACTGCCACAATACCACAGTCATTTAGATTTGGATAAATATGAGACAAGCATGCAAAGATATGCAACCATACTGGGAAGAGGCTCACAGAGTATATGGCTAAAATGTTTTAGAGTCACATGTATTTAACTTTAGTGGGAGACCTGATCATGTTCACATACAGCAAATGCAATTTAAAATATAAAGATGATAATACAATGGAGAGTTGTTTTGTGCTGGATTTAATAAGACAAAATTACATTACACAGAAGGAGGGCATACTTTGTGCGTGAATAGCATGCTATTTCTTTAAAATCTGATTGTATTTACACTAAATGGAGACAGAAGTAACCAAATATAGTGATGAAACCAACAAGATCTCCAACCTGAACGATATAGGTTGTTTGTCAATACCGCCCATAACGACTAATATGAGCGTTTAGCGGCTCACTGTACCGTGCATTCTGAAAAATAGCACACACGTCATTATACATACATGTACCGTTTGCGGTTGTAAAAAAGGCTGCTGTTTCTGTGAATTTAGGCTAGAGACCCACTGACCTAGGTTCAAGGCAGAAACTTCCTGGTAAGGCATTATAAAAGACAGTTTAAACCATAAATAAATGTACGTAAATGTCGGAAGTGAAGTAGTTACTAGGTTAACGTGACTACCAGAAGTGACATATTTACGTAAAAAGTGATGCGGAAAACGTGAGGCACAGAAGATCAGTGATGTTTTAATCCCATCGTTTACTTTTGTTTACACATGGGACACAAATCCCGTTCTCCATTTGTTGGACCCATCAACCACCACCACTCCCATTTAAACTTCAACTCAGTCATTATTACTACGCCCGCTAGAGGGCGAAGTGAGGACAATCTAAAACGTAAATATGGGTCGTATTTTGCTGACTGTGCAAGCAACCCATATGCTTGTTTTTTAGGGGACACCAGTCATGATGAAACATGCAATGGATGAATAATAAGCAGAAATATTAGGATGTATGACTAGCTGCATATTTAATCTACAGATCCAACGTTTATGTTGTTATCTGGGTTTACCAGGTAGTGTCACAATATGAAAGTGGTCACATAGTACATTGATTTTTTTCATATGAAGTAGTTTAAAAATGGATCCCAGTCTTTCTCAGAACATTTTTCTAGTGTCTCACTTATGAACAGATTCAGTAAAGTAGTGCAATGTTGTCTGATGAATATCAAATGCCTTTGACATGACTGAGTCAAGTTGTTTGAGTTAGGCTGAACTTCTAAACCTTTTTTCTTACTTCTTCCACAGATCATTGCATATCAGCCATATGGACGCTCTGTAGACTGGTGGGCATATGGAGTTCTGCTCTACGAAATGCTGGCAGGACAGGTGAGTGGTGTACACACTCACACACACACACACACACATACACACGCAAACATTACTAGTTATGTAATTGCCTGCTACAGATAATGCCTACAACTTTACACAGACAGGTTGCTGACAGACTGCTCACACCCACATTATTCCCACAAGGCTCTACGCAGGCCTAAATGTACTCAGGTGGTCCTTCCTTAAGACCTTCCCACCAACACTAATAACAAACACTGACCTATATACCCTCCAATCACAGGCCGTATACTATTTAGTGTAACCTTTCGCCTCTTTTTAAATTTGGTCAGCTGGGCTTACAAATTTATGATTGTTATGCTATGTATGCCTTATATAGAGCTTGCATCAGCTGCCACTTTCAGCCGACCCAAAAGGTTGCAAAGAACACAAAAAAAAAATCTGGCTACAACTCATCTTCAGCCATCATGTTGCTTTTCATCCCCCTTTTTTTTGGTTTGTAATGCCTGTGCACAAGCTAAGTGCAGTAAATTTCTCATATTTCTTACATTTTTTGTGTTACTACTGACCTGTTTAGGAACCCTACTTGTGTAGTTTGTTTGTTTATTCCTGGATACAGTACAGCATGGTGTGCTGCCTGTGAACACGAGTCGATATTCTGAACAGTGCTCTGGGCTACTGAAGTGAACGTATCAATAATGTGTTGGCTGCTTAAGAAGAAGTTTCTTTTGGAATCAGATACAGGTATACCAAGTCAAGACAAGGAGGACATGCAGTGTCAATATTGTTCTGAAGTTGCCTCCTGAAGAAGAGCACCAAGCTTGAGCTGTGCTGCAGCTGCCAGTCTGACCCTTTTTGTGTTCTTTATGTTTTTGAGGCTGGGTTACACCAACAATGGTTTATTTAATCCAAGATTAGTTCAAGTTTAACTTTAAGAGATAGAAACTTTAATTTACTACCCTTTCAGACCCCTCAGGCTGAAAATGTCAATTTCCCAAAAAAAAATGCAATAAAAAATGTACAGATTAATATTTTTTCTACTTTTTTCTACATAAACCTCTTAAATAACTTATGCCCTGCTCAAAACTACCAAACATTTGAATATTTTGAGAATTTTAACCCTTCAAATTTGATTACACAATGTCACTGTTTTTCAAAGAAAAAAACACATGAAAATGTATTATTTTTCCATATAATAAATATTTTTTGGCTGGGGCATTTGTTTTTATCACAGCCTTGGATATGTTAAAGATTAGCGACATAATTGATTTTGATGCATTTACAGTTTTTGTGTAGTGTAAGATTTAAAATGTAAAAACCCCTTTATGGCCACTTGATGGCAAACATGTCCACTTCCAAAAAACGCTATGAAAATGTCACATATATATATTTTTTTCCAACTTTTTTTGGGTTAAATCTTTTAATCAACTTCAGTCCTGATCAAAACTATCAAATATTCTGTCTGGGTACTCTGCCTTCCTCCCACAGTTCACAGACATGCAGCTTAGGTTTTATTGCTGACTCTAAATTGCCCGTAGGAGTGAATGAGACCGTGAATGGTTGTCTGTATGTGTCTGCCCTGTGATAGTCTGGTGACCTGTCCAGGGTGTACCCCGCCTCTAGCCCAGTGTCAGCTGGGGAATTGGCTTTAGTCTGTCCCTTAACTTTACTTAGAGGAACGATTACTTTGCTCAATCCATCTCAAAAAGGCAGCCATTTGAAAAGTTAAACCTCCTCAAGTGTAAGTTTAAGGGTAATACAGATCACACATTAAATTGGAATTTGAAGTGTTGTTGCAGCATAATTAAATATAATCTTAAGTAAGTAAAAATTAAACTGATATTTAAAGAGAGGTTTCAATTCAAATGTTCATAATTTTAACCTAGTTTTTAAGTTTGGTGCAACGTGGTTTCATCAGGTTTAGAAATAAATCCTTGTTTGTGCAGCCCACCATTTATGAAAAATTTATGGAATTTAATTTTCTCACTTGTTTATGACACTTCTTACCCGTTTGGAAAGCTCACTTTTCCACAGTTACATCGTTTTTCACTCATATCTCTCTAATGGTGTTAATCGCTTCAAGATCAACATTTCCTCTTTACAGAAAATTTAAAAAATCATCAGAAGATTTTACAGGTCTTAATAAAACATGTTACTAAAATTCAGCACTACATGACTTATTAAGACATTTATGACTTATTAACATATTTTTATAAAGTTACTTCCATTCCAAAAGGCCAAAAACAAAGTGTAAGAACATGCAAGGGCAAAACAAAACATGAAGATGGGCATGTTCTTCATCCTTAAATGAACTCAAAGTGTCAGCTGTTAAACAATTAACAAAAGTTTTTACCTATTCAGATGTTCACTTCCTCTGTCCCTCCCTTCCTGCCCTGTGTGAAATCAGGTAAAGAGGGCATGACGCAGACAGGCTATCTCTACCCGAAGGGGCCAGTGGAGTGGAAATGACGAATAATTCATTTTATGGACTGTCAAAACACCCACATTATGGTTACTGATGATAACCACCCAGTGAGCAGGGGGAAAAAGCTGGGTCATCCACTCCATTTGCCCTGCAAGGTCTTCCTGTGAAACTTTCGTTCGCACGAATTCTGCACTCTTCCTTGTTGTTTTCTCTTTTTCATGTCTTTGTTGTTTAGTGTTCTCTTCTCTTTTTCTCCCCTTTTTTTCCTCTAGGCACCCTGTTCGTGTCCTGTTTTCTACCTTTTTTATCTTTATCTTCGGAGGAAAAAACAGTTTTCACTAAATTTGGTTTACCTGTAAAATAGAGAGGGCATAAATGACACAAAAACTTGTGTGGGTGCGACATGGTCACACTTCACACTCATAAATAGCAGATTGTGTCATTTGTGTGAAAATGGATGAAACACCAACAACACTCAATATCCTCCTTCCATCCACAGCCTCCATTTGATGGTGAGGATGAAGACGAGTTGTTCCAGTCCATCATGGAGCACAACGTGTCCTACCCAAAGTCCCTGTCCAAAGAAGCTGTCTCCATCTGCAAAGGGGTGAGTGGACTCGGTTAAAAAAAGCTTGCCATTATAAACTATTTTCTGCTTTTAAGCAAAATCCATAAAAATATAGTAAAGGTAAGTCAGTTTCTTAAAGGGTAACATTGTTCCTGCTGTCAGTGTGTGTTTTTTTTCCTTTTTTTTTCTTCCGTTTTACACATTGTAAAACTGTCTGACATGAAACCTGCCTTTTCAGCCTATTGTCCTGTTCAACGGGGACTGTTTCTCCCTGAAGCTTTTCCCACCTGGGTTGAAAATCCTCAATCAGCATTTTAAGCTCTGTGTCTTTCACGCTCCTCACTGAAGCCAAAATAATTCTTCTTGTAAGACGGCTACAAGCCCTTCCTGCTAGTTCAACTTCACGGAGAGAAACTGACAGGCTGCGTCACAGACTGCTGGAAGGCTTTTTTAGCCTTCTGGAGTTAGATGTAACATATGGGAAGTCTAGCTCCATTTGCTGTAAGAATGAAGTGTAGGCTTTTTAAAAAAAAAATACTGTCTGAGAATCCGTCTACAAGTTTCCTCTCCACTTCCCGCTCAGCTCTCGTGTCTGTGACATTTACATTATTAAAGCATTAAAGGGAAACCTATCAGATCATCCAGCATACTACTCACAAGCGTGGCACCTTCTATAAAGAAGCTACATGAGTTTAGTCTTTTAAAGTTTAATGCAAATGCTTTAGGGCCATTTTACAAAGTGTGTTGTTCTGTTGAAATTCTAAAACATTTAAGTTGTGCAGTAGAAAAAAATATAGTTTTTAGAAGTATTTTAATTTTGATCATCAATACTGGTGACAAATGTCATCAATCTGTGTACTGAAACTCTTTATTTAAATTGATCAGCAAAGCATCAGTTATACAGCTGAACACACCATTTCTGTTCTTATCAGTTAAACCCACCATGAAAACTCCATAACAGCTGTCTTATATCAGACTGCTTCTGGACAAAAGCATCCACTGTTCATTCAAATATCAGGTTCTGCCAGAACTTATATACATGCTGAGAGAGATTTTTTTTTTAACGATCTCTCCCCTTTAACTCATCTCTTTATATCTGTTTTCTGTTTTCTGCCCAGTTTGTGCACACATGCAGACTTTGTCACAGTATTCTAGACTTTATGTTGCTGCTGCTGATAGTTTGTCCACAAATGAAGAATCATTTAGTCTCAAATGGTAAATTTAATTGAAAGATACGTTTGCACCTATAATGAGTGGTGCGATTACTGCAAGATGAGACGGATCAAGCCAAGTTGATTCATTTCTAGTCAGTACCACTTATCTTTAAAATCTTCATGCTGAAATTCAACACTATACTTTCTGTATGGATTGGCATTCATTGTTCTAGCCCAGCACTGGCCTCAGTGGTGAATTTATTTCATTACATTAAACTGATTTGGGTTTTGAGTTGCGATGTGTTAATGAGTTTCTATTTCCACTACCATGGAGACAGAGGGGGCTGACCAGTACAGTGGGTCAGTACAAGTCAAGCAGGCAAATATTTTGTCTCATTTAAGGCAACAGCAATGTTTTAAAGCAAAAAGGGAAAAAAGAAAAAAAACGTAATAAGAAATATATATCAGATGTTTTAGAACACTTATCACTGAAACTTTGTTTCACTTCACACTGCCCCACTTCATCACTTCAAAGAAAAAATGCTAGGGCAAAAACTAGAGATCATGTTATGATGGGATCACACCAGCTGTGACATCATTGGGGCCAGGGGTCAAAAGTGCAGGGGCCAGTGGCCTCTTCCGTAATTCCTACACCCTTACTTCTGACCAAGGAAACAGACATGGGGCCAAATAATGTCATATTGTTGGGCTACAAAACATGCACAGTTTAACTAGAATTGCAGTGTTGGAGGGTTATAAATAATATCAGAAATTATAGGATGGTTTCTGTCTAGTTACTGTGCACTCAGCCTGAAAAGATCAAGGTGTCCTATGATTGTGCGGCACCTGTTGCACCTTTCAGCAGGTGCAGGACAGATTTTACTGCCCAGGAGTTGTACCCAAATGATATGACATCATTTGACCCCATGTCTTCTCCTCCATCTACACTCCTTGCTTCTGAAGCCCTTGCTCCGACCGCACCCGTCTTTATACTCAGCCTTCATTTTATTCTGAACTAAACGTCTTTAACGTTTCGTGACTAGCAAGTACTTAAATTCAGCTTCTGTGGTAGTTCCTGCCTCAGTAGGTGTTTCCAGAATCTCTTTTTGCCATGATGACAAACACGCACACACTCAGATTCACAAGCTGAAAACAAAACAAGACACATGCTGGGCTGGTAATTACTTAAGATGCATTCTTCATGTTGCTCCTGTTAGTAGCAGTAGAAACTCTGGTTCAGTTCCAGGTTGCAGAAGATGCAGTGAGACTGTTGGTAACTGAAGAAAACAACATCAAGATTATAAAACATGTGTAAATAAAGCTCGCTCTCCTTGAATTGTACAGAAATACTTACAAGGGTTACAGAAAAGCACATATTTGTGTTATGTGTGTGCAAACCAGGAATTTCATAGCCATAGTGGCTGTTTTATTTCTGTCCAGAGGCAGTGCGAATTCAATGAGCTGTGCACTAACACGCTTTGTCTCTTTGTCCCTTCCTCAACTCCACTTGTTTCTTTTTGTCCCCCTCTTTCCTTTTCTCATTTCTCCCTCCTTTATTTTCTTAGCTGTGTGTGTGTGTGTGTGTGTGTGTGTGTGTGTGTGTGTGTGTGTGTGTGTGCGTGTGCGTGTGCGCGCCCTGGTCTCAGCCCAAGTCCCCATCTCAACCCATGTTTGGCATGGCTGCAGCACTTCCTCTTAATGGATACATAGTGCTTGCCAGCAGCCTGACACACACAAAAAAAAAAAGAAAGGGATGGTAAGAATGAAAAAAATAGAAATAAGAGACAGTGGTTAGAGGGAGATAAAGCATGGAAGGAATAAAAACAGATTTTGACAGAGTAAGCAGTCGAGGATGACAAGAGTAACTCAGTGAAAAGGACACAAACTGCAAAGTAAATCTGTGTTTTATTGTGCAGCTAGACATTTTCTATTTTTAGCATGCCAGTGTTTACTGTACAGTTCATTACATTCTAAATAGGTCACAGATGTAGATACACATCCATCTAAGTAATGGGATTCTACCTAAAGGTCGCCCATTGGAATGCTGTTGTAGTTCATTATGATTACTGGGGGAGAATGAGAATGAGACAGATGTACACGAAAACTGTGTTTTGAGTGTAAATAGTGACTTAGATGTAATTTGGGTTCTAAAGGATGATGATTGTTGATGTATTGAATCACACAGTTTTACCTGGCCAGACTCCCTGCTACCCCAGAAACCCCATCTGATTTCTCTCATTACATCACTCTCTGTTTCTCTTTGTCTCCCTTCTCTCCTGTCCTGTGAAATCCAGCGATTTGATGTTCTTAGCAGAAACAGCAGGGTAACTTTAGAGTTTCGTACACTTTTTGAACACAAGCAACCAAATCTTTGGCTGACAGTTCATGGTGTGGTGGAGCCATTGAGATTTGAGTGTTAACAGTTTGCAGACAGAACGATCAAATGCTCCACAAGAAATGTCAACACCAACTTTTCTTTTTCTGGAGTCCGTTATCACTTACACAAGTTAAAAAAAGGAACATGAGTGTTTGATGGACATGGTGGCAGGCCAGCAGTCAGTCACTTCCAAGGACATTTCAGTGTGTAAGGAGTGTCTTTTTAATGGTGACAGCAGCGTGTTTGCAGCAGGATGCTTTCTCACTCTCAGTGACAGTCCTGTGAACACTCAGAAAGCTGCAAATGACTTTTTCATCCTCGTCAACAGCTGTCTGATGTACTCTGCCAGCTGGATGCACTGTTAGTTCAGATGTGGCCCAGCCCAAAGGCCTGTATGTCAATAGGGCTCACTGCAGGAAAGCTGGTCTGCACAAATCCTGCAAGCAGTTATTCAACACTGAATAAAGTTTGACAGTTTAGCATTTCATTTAAAAAGTTTGAAAAGGTTTGAAAAGCATTTAAAAGAAAATCTGTCAGGCATTGATGTATATTTTTTAAACTTAGTTTGTACCTTCAATGATAAATTTAAGATTTTGGGCTATTATCTTTTTTCTTCTTTCAGGCTTGTGTAAGAAAACAAAATACAGATTTAGGTATCTTTAAATCCCTTTGTCTATTTGTGTCTGTGTACTTCTAATAAATTAACCAAAAGTTAGCATTAGATAGGGCCTCATTTACATATTCAAATGTAAAATTTCAGAAAACATGTAAGATGAAAATAATTATCTTAAAGGAATAAATGTGAGAAATATGTTGGCTGTTCTATTTCTATTGGCTGTTGATGCTATTTTCTTCAGATTTCTGTTCAGAAAATGTATGCAAATTAGTGTATATTTAACAAAGTAAAATTTTAGACAACTTGTAATGCACAAAAATAATTGTGTTAATGTTATTAATCAACTGGGGAAGTTTGATTATTTTATCCATCAATCAATCGTTAAAATTTCACCCTAATCAGGTGTAGTGTCTCCGTTAATTTAAGTTTACATATATACGTACATAGGATGAACACAACAAAAGAAACACCTATACTGCACAATGCAATACAATGCATTGCATGAATACATAAATATCTGAGCAGAGCGAGGTGTCAGGGATCATTGACAGCTTGAATTTTATATGAGGTTGTTTCCCGAACTTTTTTCTGTGCATTTGACAAAGTTACTGAAAAGCAAGGGCATGTTGTCGTCAGCTGCCAGTCATCTCTCACGGTTGTTTAAAAACCAAAAACAATGCAACCATGTTACCATTGCAGCTGTGGAGTGTGTACATGTTTACCATACAGACATGAGAGTGGTATTAATCTTCTTAGTAAGATAATTTCACATTGGTTACAGAGCCCTCCCTCTGTGTAAGAACAATAAAACACCCTTAGCATGATTCCAAAACACATAGTATAATTCAGAAAAACTGCCAAGGTGACTGAGCTGCATGTGAAGGCGTGCATCACAGATTAGGGATTTAACTGGAGGTGCTGAAGTCATGTGTGTCTCTGTATGGCACATTAATATGGAACTGAGCTTATTTAGGCATTTAAACTAGTGCAATCCGACAAAGCACCATTTCCATTTCAGAGTGCAGTGCATGAATAAGTCATTTTGTCCTTGGACTGTCAGCACTGAAACCCACCAGTCTCTCTGTCCGTCATCTCTCCCTTCCTTGGCAGTTCAATCAGGACAAATCACTGCAGTGAGGTGGGAGTGTTAATGCAAAAATCTTTATGTAAATATAACTGATGAAATCCCATATATACACTTACAAAAACAAGCAGCCAGTCAAAAATATGTTTCATTATGAGGAGGAAATGCTTTAATGCATTTAAAATAGGTTTGTTTACTCCTCCAGACTAACTCATGTTGTGTTTATGCAATCAACAAGATTGTAAGCTTGACAAATTTAAATTGCTTGTTTTTTTTTTTTGACAAATTATTTGGATAATTGTGTTAAAATAATAAAGCAGTATGCTCCTCCATAATCTCACAGGGACAAAGTTTGTTGTTGGTTATGCTTTTATTTTCTTGTTTTGTAACAAAGTGCAGACTGTGTTCTCATGCTGTCTGTGGTGCGATTCGAAGTGGCAGCACTTCTCTAAAGGCAGAACAAGCAGAGGGACAGGGGGAAAAAAAACAACAATTATATCACTCTTTTTCAGAACCATCTGTTTTGCTGTCACTTACTGACCTAGAAACGAGGTGGAATCGCATTACAAAACACATCAGTGAGAGAACACAGATGTGGGAGTAAACAAAGTGAGGGCATTCCTGATGAGCGATACATCCAGCTGATGTTCATTTTTTTACTGTGAACTGCAAAATTAAAATCTGCATTCTGCGCTCTGTATGACTGAAAGTGAAATTTACTCCAGTTTTTAAATTAAACAAATAAAAAAGACTTCTATTAAGTTGTGGAAACCAATAAAAATCCTATGTGAGTCATGCCTTCAACACAGTAAGATGAATCACTACTGCTATGCTGAGTGACTTTAATTTATATTCTTTGTTCTAACTGAATGTCCTCCTTTTTATTTATTTCTATGAGCAGCTGATGACCAAACACCCGTCCAAGCGTCTGGGCTGCGGCCTTGAGGGAGAGAGGGACATCAGAGAACACGCCTTCTTCAGACGTATCGACTGGGAACGCCTCCAGAACAGGGAAATACAGCCGCCCTTCAAGCCCAAAGTGGTAAGTACTGTGCTTATACACATTTACAGTAGGCAACTTGCTCAGGGTTTAATTTACACTTCATAGTCTGATTAAGTACATAACCGATTGGTATACTTTACTATAACCAAGGTGACGATGATTTGTAGCCTCTCTAACATGAGTTTCGTCTTCATTCAAATAAGACCACATTTCCCATTACACTTGTCTGTTCCTGTCACAAAGGGAATGCTGCTACTTCGAGCTCTTTTTTCATATGGGTGCATGGTGCAATGTGCAGAATGGAGCCGGCTAAGATGCATTTTCCTGAGATGCAGTCATTAACTTACCTCAACCCGATCAGTACACGTGCATCACAACTATATATAATAGTGGGGGACAGTTGCAGGAGCATCATGAGGTGTGATGCATCACATTTTTCAATCTTGGTATCAAAAAGTCATAGTGGCAAAACACGTTTGGAAAATAAAAGTTAAAAATATATCAAAAAAGTGTTTTATCCTTGGCTGAGATGGAAAAATGACTCTATCAACTATGACATACATGGAGCATAAAAAAACAATACAGCACATATATACATGTGGGGTTATTTGTGTGAAAATTTGTAATGGGAGCAAATGAGGACATCAAGTGTAGTATAAAGAGTGGCAAAATCCGTGTATGGAAGAGGTCGTGGTGGATGACTAGGTCAGACAGATGTCGGACATTCACCCAGGAGACCACTGTCCGTGTTTGTGCGAAACCAAAAGTCACATTGAGTTATTATAACATATGTATGTAACTACATTGTTACATAACCATGTCATGTATTACGTGACCTACAAAAGAAACATATTTCAACCCAAACGATGATCTTTGACTAAACCTTGCCAAGTACTTTTGGTGTTTAAATCTACCCATACTTCTGTTATACAACTTGTACAAGGTGTTCAAATGTTAAATAGTACACTTATATATGTGCTGTTGGTGTCATTGGCAAACAAAAGACCTATTCTGTCATTTAGGTGTGAGAATGTGTTGAACCCTTCAACGTCTACTACCCCAAAAATACCAAAAGTTCAACACCACTCACTGCACACAGCACACTTGACTGCATTTTGCACCATGCACCGCATTAGCACACTTTGTCTTTCCTTTGCCTCATTGCCATTGATTCTGCTGCATTTTGTTCTCTCAGCTTTACTGAGGTTGTATTTCTTTGGGTTTTTGATTATTATCTGACCCTTTCAAAACTCTGAAAACTTTGCTTGCACTGGAAAAACAAGACTTATTTTTTTTTCTAAGTGATTATATATACTTTACTTCAATATCTTTTAAGTGTTGACTACAGGATGGATTTATATTTACGAATGATGAAAGTACATGATCACGTATTCAGTGGGCAGTGTTAAATACACAGTGTTCAAATGAAAAGTAACAGGTGGTGCATAATGTAGAAATCCAGACAAAATTATTTGAAAGTTATATAATGTGTTAAACACCAACTTTGTGGAATATCAATGAGATGCTTAAACTGAGATTTACACAAACATATTCCTGTCTTTACCGCTCTGTTATTGATCTCTTGCCTAAATCTGAACTCCTCAGATTATTTGAAGGACCACACCCCCAAGCATACACTCACACACATACAGATAATCCTTATCTTTGCATGCCACATTTTACGATAGGGACACTCTCCTTAAGGATTGTCATTAACATTTTATCCAATCTCATTTAGAGCACTTAAAATTCACTTTATCACTTCAGGAAATCCTACATTTGTTAATATTCTAAAAATGTTCATAAAACTGATCACATATGCATGCATATGCATATCACACAATCTTATATGAAATTTGAAGTTGTCATACACACAGTGTATTGCTGTAAAAGCAGATTAACTAGAAACTACAGGCCACCCCTTCCCTCTCCTTTTCTCTTTGTCTAAGTGTGTTTAAGTAAAATAAGACTATCACACACAATGTCCATAAGTATTGTTTTGCTACATTCTCCACACCAAACATGTTTCTGTCAGTGTTTTGGAATCTCTTGTTTGGCAAACTATTGATTTAAAACTTCTGTCAGACTTAAAATATATATATATATATATATATATATATATATATATATATATATATATATATATATATATATATATATATATATATATATATATATATATATATGAACATATATATATGAACATATATAAGGCCATTATTTCTAAGTACTGCACTTGGCATGAAACCCACTGAACTACAACATGCCCCTTGTTTAAAAATGTATCTTCATAAATAATTCTCAGAAGATCTTCTTTATATGTAATAACGGGGAAACATCTTGTAAAAAATAAGACAAAAGAGCAAAGATGGTTTGTAATTCTGTAGATGTGAAAGGGCAGTTTGAAGCATTTACCAGAGCTACATAATGCTGTGCTCACACCAAACGCTCAGCAAATGTTCATCTTGTTTTTCTTGACTGCAGGATCTTGTGTTTCATGAAATTCTAGAATGATGGGGGGGTTTACTTCCATGTAGTGTAGATTACAGATTTATTTGCGTTTTTGCATTGACTTTTCATGTAATTGTCCCAAACTAAAAAGTAGTTTTCGTATTTGGTGTGTTACACCAAAAGTCTCAAGATCTAAGCAAATAAAACTATCTGTATAGTTCCAAAAGTTGAAAAACATATTTTGTGATTAAGGTGATTCCTTCAATGAAGTGACATCATTTTGTTGGAGCTTGAAGGTGGACAGAATAGACAACTGTTAGCAGTGTTCACTTGCGGACACAGGTGGATGTTACGACGTGGCTTTATTGTGTAACCTCACTTTAATTGAAACTTATCCTCGCTTCTAATTGTGCTGTAATTACATGCCATTTACCAAGAACTTGTTGTTTGCTTTGATGCACGACAAACATCCATCCATTCATTTCCTGCAGCTGACTGTTCTGAGCAGGGTCATGGGGGTCAACAGGCAGTACACACCATCAGGTCGCTGTAATTTATACATAATACATAACAGGGCTTCTGTGAGCCTACAGTATGATATAATACTACTGTTCTTGTATACACAAGATACATGTTCTTGTATTACACAAGCATCACATGTCTACCAATACATGTGTCACAGAGTGTTGTTGGCACTCTTTGTGTTTTGGAGATGTGTAGTAAATTACTATTGACTTGTTTTTTACTAGACCTACAGCTTGTTTTACAGTAGCTGTCATCATATTAGGGTAACTGCATTATACAGGATGTATTCATGTGTTGAGATAGATGATGTAATCTGACTGTTGTCCTTTGCAACACTCCCATTAAGAGTCTCTAATGGTACCAGATGTATGTAAAGAATGACGCAAGGAGGAAGTCATAGCATTAGTGTAGTCTTCTACCACTGTCAAATGTCTTTTAAGTCATTTTTTCCCAGCTTTTTTAGTCTAAAGTACCTCTACAATTAGGTGAAGTCAAATACCCCTTTCATCGATTCCCAATGTTATTCCAAATGTATAACACTATTAACAGAAAAGTGGATACTGTTGTTTTATTACATACAACTGTCAGTATTTTGGTTGGTTTGGTCAGCAATTGTAGGCTTACTACCACTAGCCAACTACTTGGAGTGAAGCTTAATGTTTCAATCGTTTATCTATTACTGTTAGCTAACTATTTTAGCCATTTATCCATTACTTTTGGCTAACTATTTTGACCATTTAACCATCACTTTTAATAAAGTACTTTAGCTAGTTATAGCCTACATTACTTTTAGTTAACTATTTAAACCATTTATCCATTATTTTAGGCTAACTCTTTTAGCCATGTATCCAGTAGTTTTAGCTAACTGTTTATCAAAAACATTTAACATTTTCACTATTTATCTAATATTTTTAGCTGTTTAAACTGTTTCAAGATTTACTTCAAGATTTTTTTTTACTTTTCAGTCAGTACTTTAAGCAAATAACTTCAACCATTTATGTTTTATTTTGCCCTTTTTCATTACGTTACTTTTAGCTAATCATTTGGACTGTTGAAACTTCTGTGCTCTCTATCTAGAGCACTATCTAGTTGTTACACACGAACATGAATTGAGAGTTTCAGTTGATCTAATGTTAATATGTTGAGCTACTCTATACATTTTCAAAGTGGCCTTCCCCATGGCAAGGCCTACAAGTACCCTAAAACCAGAGTCGAAACTACACTAGCATTGTATTGCAAAAGTTATATATATTCTCCAGCTAAATTGATGAATTGGGGCTATGCTTACTAAATAGAATTATTACATTAAACAAAAAGACGTCTGATGTGGACTATAATACTGCTTTGACATGACACTGTTTTGTATAGCCATAACAGCTGCAAGCGTAGGCTTCTTCAGGCATGTGTTATATGGGCCGTAAGTAAATTCAAAGCCTCTCATCCGAATGTATAATTAATGTAACATACATTTATTATGAATGCATATCTCATATAGCTCACATTCTGCTGCACAATAAGAAGTAGTTTTGAAATCCCTTGAGCTGATGCATGATCATGCAGGGAACACTCACTTTCTGTCTTTCTATCATCCCCCTCCATATTTATACATACACAGAATCATACAGTTCATGTAGACTGTGCAACGATATGTAGGTCACTCAGTGTCCTGCGTGTGTGTGTGTGTGTGTGTGTGTGTGCGTGTGTGTGTGTTAAACTTTCAGTTTAAATATTGTAGTTTTCTTCTGTTTCAACCCTCAAGGGCTCCAGTTCCTCTAATAAGGTGAATCCTGACCTCTTTGTCCATGTAGTCTCCTGCTGAGTGGACGTGCTGGGTGTCCTGGAAATGCTGTGTGTGCTTTGTGTGTGTATGTGCGAGTGTAAATGTACGTGTGTGGGAAGGTTCAAGAAAGTGAAGGTTAAAAGAGATTGAGAAAAGCAGGGGAGGAAGATTTCCTTGCATGAACGCCTCGTCTCTGTGTCTATTTGCTGCAATGTGTGTGTGTGAGGGTGGGGCGGTGGGGGTAATCAATATCGGAGGGAGGAAGGAAAGCTTCTGTGCTTGTATATTTGTCCACGCTGAAGTTGCAGGGAGGTGGATGCATGCAAACGTGCATGTCATTTTGCACCGTGCTTGCTTGCATGGGTCTGATATTCGATGCAGCTAAGGGTGAAAGATGAGAGAGGTGGAAAAAGAATAAGAAAGCATTGTTGAGCATTCTCTATTACCACCGTAACCTGTTCTATAACAATCCATTGTGTCCATCTCACTATACCATGTAATACAGCCCTGTATTTGAGTCCATTGCTACCAAATGGCATCATAATACACCTTCCTCTCACCCCTCACCAGGTCTAACCCTGCCTCTCTAATCCACTCCTAGTTCTCTTTCCTTTCTCCTATCCCCGCTCAATCTCACTTCATCCGCCCGTGACAGCTGTGGAATTGCAATCAATACACCGGCTGCACCCAGCTGAGACATTCAAACCATCTGTATCAGGGCCTCAGACAGCACGGAGGACACAGTGTGTGTGGTAGAATGAGTGTCAGTGCAGGCTCAGTTATTGTTGATCCATATTTAAAATTCTGGATGGTGTCACTGTGCAGCCATCTATACTGCAGGTAACAAAACAAGCGCGTAATTAAATGTCAGCCACATCCAGCGAGCAGTGTCGACCTTAAATCAGGTTAATTTCCTGAGTACAACACTATTAGCGGCCACGCGTTTCATGCCCACTTGTGGATGGATGGACGTCTTCATGGCTGAAAGGAGCAGAGAAGGATGGAGAAAGTAGGTCAAATCGGAAGCTGCTGATTGATAGTGATGGGAGCAGTGAATGAAGGGAGGGAGTCGGGGCAAGAAAGAGTGGGAGGACTTAGTCACTGCACAGAAGTCTTGGAACAGTGTCCTAGGAAGGGATGCGCATGCCTGATGGGATACATGCACACTTAGACAGAGAGAGATGCACATACACACAGAAAATGATGGCAATATGGATGAGTTGTGACTCACTGTAGCTGTAAGAAAATGAGAAACACAGGCTGTTGCAACTTGACTGAGCATGTCTGCCTTTCCTCTTTTAGCTTATGGGATATCACAGAGAGCAGTTTCAGTTTGTTTGTGTATTTTCTTTTCTTCATTATTTATTTCCTAAGTTGGAGTCATGAGAAATGGTATTTTCTACCACATTTTTGGTAAAAAATTATTGGTAAATTCTCAATAGATGTTGAGTGTCAGAAGCATTTGGGTTTATGCAATTCGTAATTGCTTTGAGGTTTGTAAACAAAGTCACGTGTGGTATGAATTTTTCATCCTGAAAATATTTGCCAATATGAACTTTTAATCGGTGTAGATGCAAGAGTTAATCATTTTATGATTACTGTAAAATAATGACATAAAAGTCTTAAAAAAATCATTGGAACATGCACCAATAACCCATGGAGTCAAATGTCCTTTGTGATGTTTTACATTACACATTCATGGAATAAGGCAGTGAAAGTTAAGTAGTAGATAATTCAATATAGTGCAGCATTTTAGGGACCATTTCTGTAATAAACTCAAATTCTAACTAAATTACTTCATTGTAAATTTATTTACTTACCCACTCTACTCACTGTATATGGATTAAAAATATTTTTATTTCTGTTTAAAGTTCATAAAATATATGTTAAAGGGGACAGTTCACCCCAAAATTCCCCCAAAAATGTTTGTTGTTTGTGTGAGATGCCGAATGTTAGAGATACAATCAATTTAAAGGACTGATGCCCATCTAAAAGCTGTTCGCTGCTAATGTCAAGCTAACAATTCATCAGAACAAAGCAGGATACTCTGGAGATTATGACAAAAACAGAATAGCTTCCCGTGCCAGTGACTTCAAGGAGAGGGAGGTGGAGAGAGCGGGAGAGAGAGTCATGGCACAACTCTTATTGGATACAGGCACTCATTTACCATCCAAAGTAGCTGAGTGTTCTTTTAATATGCTTGAGTGCAGAGGCGTGCGCGTCTGTGTTTGCAGAAAGAGAGGGAGAGAGATTAAAGATGAGAGAAAGTAGGTCAAAAATCCCATGTAGGACAATATGTCACCGTGTATGTGAGGATGTATCAACAGTGTAATAGCTTCGGTCTCACCCCATAAGGGTTGGCTGAATAGCACAATGGAAATAGGAGATGTTAGACCAGCGCTGCACTTTTCTGAAAGGGCAAGTCTAGGGATCTGGAAAAAATCACAAAGGCAGTGGTGCAGATTTTCATGACCATGGTTCATAATCTAATTTTCTCCTTTTGTTCTTGTCAGGCTAATCTTTTCAGCTTCACTTATCTCATGAGAGCAGCTCTTATAAAATAGTTCCTAGTCTATAAAAGGTCCTGTATTCACACTGTAATGCTGTTTCAAGAAAAATATATTCATAACTTTTTACTTCCCCACAACATCCCACATTGTTCCTGTTAAAAACGACCAGAATTAATTAATATAAATAAATTCGACAAATCGTTCAGCCTGTGTCAGTTTGGCAGCTGAAGCTCCATCCCACATATGCTTTACTTTACACAGTGGTATTTCGCTTGTGAGCAGAGGTCTGATGTCACAAGAAGTCACTGTTTTGTGATCCAAAAAAGGCACATCTTGGTGCTGGCAATTGTCAGTGGAGGTCAGAGTGAGAAATGTGTTGCTTCACTTGAGCGACGGATGGTCAGTGATGGATAGAAGAAGACAAGTATACGGAGAGACACAGCAGTGGAGATTACCCATCAGGTATCTGCCGTGTGGTACATTCAGAGACAACACTCACACACATCTTAAAGTGTATGTCCTGCCTGCTTTCCACTCTGACAGGGTGGTAGTGGTTTGGAGTGGACGTCACCTGTCAAGGACAACAGTCATGGGAGGACATTTAAAAAAAAAAACTCACATACAGAGTGTGGAAATGTCTGTGTCTTAATATTTTTTATGTTTTCATTCTCATTACGCCTCACCATTAAAAAAAATGGAATGAAAAAGGAAATGTCTGTACCTTCAAACCACTGTCTGTTTGCTTTACCAACACAGGAAGAAGTCCCTAAACAAAGACACACAAGCAGTTCCTTGCACACACAGGGATGCACTTACGCAACACACACTTGCATCTCTTGTCTGTGAATGTAGGACAGCAGTGGATAAGGTCAATTAGTCACAAGTTAGTCAAGAGTTTCAATGCCAGGTCACGTCATGAAGTCATATAGCAACGATTAAAGTTGATGTAAATGGGTGTACCATGGTACATGTTTCTTGTAGCACTGCAGTGTAGACAAATTCCACTGGGATTACAGGTTCTGTACTCGATAAAAACCTGTGTGAGTCAGTCAGTCAATGTGACTTTGATAGTCAAGGGCAATCACTGGTGTTCAGTCAGTTGTAATAGCTCTTATCATCCAGAAAAGGGACAGATGTTTAGATGTTGGAGATTTCTGTCTGCTGGGTTGTTTTGAAGAAGTGAACAGGATTGGTGAAGCAGAAATAAGTAGATGCCAAGAGGGCTTTGCTTATAGCACTGCTACTTAAAAAAAGAGGACAAAACAAAGTTGGAAAGGCTTCTACATTGCTAAATAGATGGTGATGAATCTATCTTGTCATGGAAAAGTTTAACAGGCTTAATATTGTGTCGTCAGTGTTACAACCCCAATCCCAAAAAAAGCAGGGACACTGTAATGTAATGAAAGCAGAGAGCAATGATTTGCAAATCCTTTTCAACCTTCACCCAATGTTCTTTTTTGGAAATATATACACATTCTGAATTTGATGCATTCTGTTTTTATTTACGTTTTGCACAGTGCTCCAACTTTTTTGGAATCAGGGTTGCACTACACACATACAGCAAGACACCTCTAACATGATATTCAAGTGCTAAACTCTGTATCTGCATGCCTTAAACCTGCATTCTTTATAATGGCGAGCAGGGGACAACACCACTGGCTGCAAAAAGAAGTTAGATTGCATTAAAGTCAATGAGAAAATTACCCTATTTCTCACTTGAATTATTACCTCAGTAAACATTTTCCTATAGAGTTTATGATCTCAATGTCTTCCATCAAGTGTTCTTCAATACAGCATGATGCTGAATTTGTAAGTAATTGTTCCATTTAGAGTTAAAAAGATGCTACACCAGGGTATGCTTCAGGGTACTTTCACCTTACAGTGTGTTTTCAGTTCTTGAAAGTTAATTGCAGCATTTTGGTTGTGTTAAAAATGAGTGATGTCACAGTAGTTTTATCCACTATCTATATTTAGTCTTTTATATTAATCTAACTTTTTTTGCAAGATTGTGTCTTTTGGTTTAAGAAGGGTTTATACTTTCGAGAGTAGACATCAAGCAACTAGCATTAGACAGCGGGGTAAATCACTGGGTAATGTTGAAGCTGTTAAATATCCTAATTTTGAATGCTTTATATTGTATGCTTAAGTACCTTCAACCCTGATGTAATGTTTGGTGAAATATTACCTTTGCAGGCACAACAGCCATTTGAGTTTAATGCACCAGTGTTTATTTCTATGACAACAGTGCCAAAGGTGCTCTGGTTGCCATCCTCCTTTCTTTCTATTCAAGCCCTGCATCAGAGCCCCATGGCATTTGGCTTCACAAAGTCGATTATTCTCACAGCCAGCTACAGAACAGTAGCTCCCAAGGGAACATGAATACTTATCAAGTGGTGCACCAGGTTTTAGCATGAAGTATATGTGTGTTTGTGTGTGTGTGCATATTGGGGTGTATGATTGTGTGTGTTTGGGAATGCATGCATCCGTTTAGGTGAGCCTGGTGTGTAGGTGGACTTACTGATGAGGATAGAGAAAGATGTTATGTACAGCCCTGCTCTCTGCCTTGCTCTTTCACTCATACACTCTCATTTCTTCTTGGTCTTTGTCCAGTAGAATAACTTAGCAGAGACAAAAAATCTTCTTCATGGACCAAGTAGTTTATTTCCTCTGCTATGTCCTAATAACATTTGTACAAGATTTGCTTCAGTAAAAAGGAATACTGCAGCCAGCAAACATATTGTATTTGTAGGGTAGCCTGTTATAGACACAGAAACATTTCTACATTGATGCTGTTGTGTTAACAGGCTCTAAAAGGTGTACAGTGATCAGATAAGAACATAAAGTACCGATACTAAAAGCTTTCAATTTATGAATGCAAAGGCTAGGTTTGCAGATTTTTTCTTAAATATGTGGTCTTATGTTTACAGTGCTGGTGCAGGGTTAGATTATAGACTGTATTAAAGAAGTGGGCGTAGCTTCCACAGTGAAGTCAGTGTTCAAGTCTTGTAACGTTGCAGTCTTTCTAATGGTCAGCAGGAGGCGACTCCACTAGAAGTCTAATTGTATTAAAGTCATTGAGAAAAAGACCCTACTTTTCACTGGATATATTACCTCAATAAACATTTTCCTAATTAGTTTATGGTCTCAAGCACACATTTTGAGCCTTCTTCAACACATTTTTTTTAGATTATGGTCCCATTTTGAAGAAAAATAGACAATAAGGCAAGTTATGCTGTGTCTTAATGTTCTCTGTCAGATCTACACCTTGCTGCTCCCCACCTTCACGCATTTGTCCAACTATGGTCACTTCACGCGTCAAAAAAACAACATGATGATGGCCAAAATGCCAAAAAAGCTAAGGCTTTAAAACTGCGGTCAACAAAATAATGGGTGATGTCACAGAGGCTACATCAACTTCTTTTAGACAGACTGTGTGGTTTGGCCTGACATCAGTCATAACAAAAGTGCTCATCTTGTTTCTTCTCCATGAAAAGAATGGTAGGTAGGGAACAGGGCATGCTGGCAATTATGTTTTTTTAAAAAAGAGAGTGCACCCGTGAGCAGATCCACCATAAAAGCTAATCCTAAGAAAGCACAGATAACCTCGAATGGCAAGCGCACAATCACTGCAAGGAAATATACAGCACCATAAATGAGATTAACTTGGAAGGAGATAAAACATCTGGCTTCCATGTTCCATGGTCTTATATCCATTTGCCAGTGTTGGAAATGGTTATTAGACAAAAAGCTTACATTACAGACATTGGTGTAATTTTTTTTATCATCATCTGGTAATGTGTGCATCGCTTAGTAAAACATTTAAAATAGCACGTAAGATGACTAAGTCTTGCAATATGTGGTTTTGCTCTGGTTTGACCAGATTAGCAATACAAATGCAAATGTCAGTATTCTTACATGACCTAAAAATTGCACTATATTACTTAATCATCACAGAAACTTTCTAAATACAACTAAATCACCCTTCCCTTTCCATGAGTGTAGAGAAAGTACAGTGGCTTTCAGGTAACATAAAAACACAAAAGACCCTCTCTAGAGCCAGGGTTTGTTTTGTCCCTTATGGGCTACTGCAGAAACATGGTGGTTTCAACATGGCCAGCTGCATGGAAGAGGACCTGCTCCCTATGTAGATATGAAGGGCATATCCTAATTCCTAATTTCAGGTGATTTGCACTAATAAAAGTATAAATATGTAGGAGAGTCGCCGATTCGACTCCAGCCTGCAGCCCTCCTTTGTGGAGTTTGCATGTTCTCCCTGTGTCAGCGTGGGTTCTCACCGTATACTCCGGCTTCCTCCCACAGTCCAAACACATGCACTTAAGTTTAATTGGTGACTCTAAATTCCCCATAGGTGTGAATGAGAGTTTGATTGTCTGTCTCTATATGTCAGCCCTGTGATAGTCTGGCTACCCCGCCTCTCGCCCATTGTCAGCTGGAATCGGCTCCAGCTCCCCATGACCCAAGTGCATAAGCGGTTAAGGATAATGAAAGAATGAATGAATAATCAAATTCTGCCTATAGATCCCCCTAAATCCTACACACTGGAAATTTAACTCGATAGAAGTTGCACCTGCAACATCAGTACATTTGTTTTTGTCATGAAAGCATACATGTCAAGTGTGATTTTTCTCAGTCGGGACGGAGCATCACTACAGCAACAAAATGAGATGTACACCCACCTCTCTGAACATGCACATGAACATCCTTTGCTGAGAAATTCTCTTAAGTGCTAATTCACCCACCATGTGACATGATCCGTTTCCATGTCTTTGATTTAATTTGATTATCCTTTCATCATACTAACATGGAAACCTTTGATGTCTCCTTTTAAATACTGACAGCTTGCCTCCCTCGTATGAACACACTAATTAACCCTTTTGTGACCTTGATGCTGCTGCTATCTTCGTTCAAGGAATCATTTTTATTCTTCTGTAAGATAATTACGATCTGAGGGGTCAAATGCACAAAAGTACGAACTTATCACATCTGAGCTGAGATAAAGGAGCTGCATCACAGCAAGTTATGAGGTTAGAGCAAACACAGTGTGCCCTGTTGCAGAGGTCCTGACACCATTTCCTCCCATAGAATCAATCCTGGGCCATGTTTACTGGAAACCGCAATGCTGCTCCACAGCTGTGCCGGCGTGCAGAACGGTGCATTGCGATACAGGTGACTGAGATGTAGAGCATGTAATCGGATGTTGTGAGCCTCCTACTGCATGTAGCAGTGGGAAAAGTGGGGGATCAGGTGTGAACTGTTCTTTGTTTTTCTATGTAGGTCAGGGGGCAGGTGAAAATGCATTGTAATCAGTCAACAGGTTGATGTGAGAAAACGCACAAATGTTGCTTGTTGTATTGTCCATGCACATTGTCCAGTTGACAGCCCAGTGTGATTTTATTAAGGAATATGATCGGTGATGACAATGGTAGTGGTTGCTGATGTTTGATGATGCTATGGTTTGAGCTCTTTTGTTAAAAAAGTTCCAAGAAGTCTCTTTTGTCTTTCGCCTTTTCAGAACTGCCATGCGCACACTTCCTCCAGTGCTCCAGATTTTCCATGTCTGTTCTGTCATGTCGGTCTGCTTGCACTCCTTATATCACTTTACATACCTTACATCTGAACTTGCCCTTCTCCTCTCTCTTTTTTTCCTACAGTGTGGCAAAGCAGCAGAGAACTTTGACAAGTTCTTCACACGCACCCAGCCCCAGCTCACACCGCCCGACGAGCTCGTTATCGCCAACATCGACCAGGCTGAGTTTGCAGGGTTCTCTTTCATCAACCCACAGTTTGTACACCCATCGCTCACTAACAGCGTATGAGAAGGACGGGAAACCTCCCTGAAGAACCTCCCTGCTCACTGCCACCCACTTAAAGCAACCGCCAACCTGACATCTGACCACAATGTGATGAAGGCCCACTATAAAACCTTTATCTATTGGTTTTATTCATAAGCATTCTAGGGCATACCTATATGTTCTTTACAATATATTTGCCAGTATAAATTCTATACATTAGATTGGTTCTCTGCCATTACAAGAAATAATTTCCTTTCCTTAATGATGAGCATGCACTGTAGACTAGGATGTCCTTCCTTAACGCTGCAATTTGTAATGAAGGTTAGCCATAACTAGAGGCACTGAGACAGAAGGCTGTCAGGCCTTATTTATCTTGAAGAGTACATGATGAAAAGAATAAATTAATATCTGGCTGTATATTATATAAGCCAGACAATATTAGATGAGCATTAAACTAAGATAGCATTCAAGCCATGGATTAAGTGATTCTGGAAAATGTTTTAATGCCTACAAATCTCAATGGATTATTATGGTCCAAAGATCTAGTTGGTGGTTCGCAGTTTCAATATAAATAATTATCAGAATTTAGATATTATGTGACTGCCTGAAAAGCACTCACATAAGGCAGTGTAGACATTTTGCCAAATATGAAGGACAGGTGGTGCAGGCGTTGATACAGCACCTTGTGATTCAATGTTTCCTGTATCATGTTTACAGTTTTCTTTGATTTCATGGTGATGGTATAAAAGTCTATTTTAGTACAATTTGATTCTAGCCAGTCTCAACTTCCAGTGTGCGTAGCAAATCAACTTAAGAACGAACAGTTGTGTAATTAGATAATATGCAGCCTGTAAAAATGCAAATATGTGAGACACTTACAGAAGGGTGACAAATTAACGGAAACCCCTAACTGAATGAGTAGAGAAACACAATGAATAAAGCAACTGATATCCTATATGACATTCTTTTTATCTTATAATGAAATAGTTATGTACTGATGGTGGTGGTCTCTTCCAGAATGACAATTCCCCAATGTCTTAGATGGCAATCTCCACCACCATCGTCAAAACACCAAATGAGAGAATATCTTTTATAAGAATAGTCTTTATCCCTCCAGTAGAGTTCCAGAGACTTGTCACCCATTTGTAGGCAAGTGTCAGGGTTGGCTCCAATTTTAAGCTTCTTAGCTTCACTGTTATCATCCCATTTTACTGCTTTTAAAAGTAATAATTCACACGGTTATTTTCTAGCCCTAACTTGAGCTGCATTGTATCCTTTCCTTGTCAATAATTTTGTGGACACTATGTGGACACACAGTAATCCGTTTAGTAAGTGGGCAGTGGTAGAACATTCTTATATCTACCTTAAAAAAAGGAAGAAAAAAAAATCAAACCTAAAACGTTTACAGTTTGTCATGTTTTAACACTAGTCAGTGTTAACCACCGTCTCTGTCCCGATGCCCATAACTCCAAAGCATCCTATTGGTCATAAATGTATCAACAAAAAACACATTTTGATAAACTGTTGTTTGTTTTTGGAATATAACATCATATGATTGTGTATTAACCATCCAATGTTATATTGCATACAGTATCATGTCCAGAAGCGTACATAAAACACGTTTGTTAGTTTTCTTAGATGCAGAAGTTGCAAATCAATAGGAGCATTTCTTCTTACAATGCTTTGTTATCCTGAGAACAAACTCATCCTTCATTAGGAATATGTTTAATTACTTTTTTGCATCCCTTTTAGGTTCTTTAATGTCTTTAACAATAGATTAGTTTTACTCTCTTATTCTTTGTGATCTCATACATATTTTTCCATTAGATCAGATACTGATATTTTAATGCGTCTACTATCTAACTCCTTTGTAAATAATCACAAGTTATTTAAAAAGAGTATAGCAAGTTACAGTTTTTATACCAACATATATCTGTTCTACTTGTTTTGGCAGATTTATCAAAACTTTTATTTTCTTTAATCATATTCAATGATTTTGACTGCAAATTGTGTGTTGATTGAATGCGTGTCTGGCTGTTGACTGTCCCTCTGTATCTGCATGCTGTTGGTAGGCATCATCCATGCACGTGATCCGCTAAAGGCTGCATGCTAATATGTATAACAGTCCTAAGAGTTACAGTACAACCTCAAAGTGATGCTCCACTCAAAACCTAAGTTTAGAGGTAAGAATCAGTCCTTTGTCTTGAAAGTTTGTACCTGCTTTGTCCTTCTTGAAGAATAATGGCCATAGCTTAGATTCATGTTGCTTCCAAAGGAGTCCAATCGTGACAGCTTTGCAGGAAGGTGGAAAGTGTCAAAATTCAAGCATGTGAATGTTTGATACTCAAAGGATAGATTAAATGTGGAGTATCTGAAAGTATAGCTCCAGATTGGCCAAATGTAATGTGCTGTTTTTCGAGCAGCTAGACTCTTTAAAAGGTGATAGGAATATTGTAACTGTACTGCACATAAATCAAGTTTCAATGACAAAAGCCATGTTTCCACTCTTATATTTTTTGTGAAATTTGAAGAAAAGCTGATTGGAAATGGATAAGATCAATGAAAAAATATATTTTAATCAAAATTATTCTGCGCAAACAAGTTTTTACCCTTGATTGAGTTGGCTTTTGCCCTTCTTGAAATGTTTGTGCAATAAATACAGTACAAACTACAAAAACTACAAAGTACAAACATTTAACCAACTGATACAGTCTGATTCAGACTATATCAATTCTAGCTGACAAATTAAGAGCAATTTCACCAAATTTCCTGAAGACCATTTTTCTCATATAGATGGGTTAGATGGCCAAGGCAACTTGTTTGGTTTCTGGTTCTCAGTATCTAGGTCTTCTCCTCTGTTTACTTGTGGATTACAGCCATCTGTAGCCTCTAGCACCAAAGGGTGCTATAGCCTAGTTTATTAACTTTTAACCAGGTGATGAAAACATACCATGAATCCCTTTTTTTCTACATCTAAAAATTTCTCAAAATTCACTTGAAAAAATGTAATGGAAACAGGGCTACAGTCTGGTAGAAGTCATGAAGCAGCGAAGGCCTAATTCTCAGGCTGATTTGTAAACTGTGTAAAAGCAGGAACGGGAAACAACAGTGATGTTCCCAAAAGAATGCAGATCACAGGGGCTAGAAAACATAGAATAGACAGTTATTATAGTTTATAAATCTAAATTGATTCTAAAACAACTTTATAAAAGACTTTCCTGAGACGTAGACCTCGGATCTAGATCAGCTTTACCTTTTATAAGGCGATGTGGAACACTGAACCCAAATCTGTGGTGAGTTGTGACTCACTGCTCATTGCTAGACCAGGGGGACCACTCGCTTTTTGGTGTCCATGAATGCAGTTTATGTTATAATCTTAATGTTGTCCCTTTTATTTTATTTTTTGCTTTTGCTGTTGTCAGTTGCTGTCAGTGTGGTCATTGTTATTTCTCAAGCTTCTGCCTAGAAATTCAGGAATGTTTCAAAGGATGTATCACATTAGAGAATATATCATATCTGACTGAGATAGGAACTATTGAAATGTTTGTAATATTTTCTCCATGTTTTTCTAAGAGTTGTGCTCTCCTACCGTGTTTCCTATAGTATATAACCTTTTGCATGTGCCAAACCTGGAAACCGCCAGAAACCCGACAATAGCAGCGTTGCACTAGCTGTAGTCACACAGACGACTTCTTCTTTGTGGCAGCTTCTCCCCTGTGCAGGCCTGAGAGCTGCCTGAAGCCACTCCTGCTGTACACTCTGTTGGCCACATAACATATAGCATGCTGCCATGAGTATACCAGTGCACATTGTGTCAGTACGCTTAAGATGCCAGTCAGTTCGATAAACGACTCATCATACACGGTACTAGTTTTTCCCTCCCTGTCTAGCCTTGGGCAGAGTTGTGTCTGAAAAACATTTCAACCTGTGGAGCATTTGATTCAACATCCACAGTGAATTTCACAGACGTGAGAGAAAATATTCCTTGTACATACTCGGAGTTCACTCAGCAACAGTCTTACCCTTCAACTTGCACCTCTGTATGTGCTGAGTTATTAGATCCATCCCTTTAATAGAATCTCTGACTACTTGCTTCCCGATCGTCTTTAAATAATGTTCTTAGTCACAGTCAATGTGGGCATGAAAAAAATATGACTTACTCTCCCCTTGTGTGCCTTTCCCATCTTGAACAGACATACTGTACATCTTCAACTTAACCTTCATCATACTCGCTTTTATTCAAACTCTCTACTCCATTTTTACTCCACACCACGGCTAAACAATTCATAGAAATGTATCAAAATTGCAATCTGGACATGTGATGTATCCAAATAAAAGGAGGCACAATATTGGTTAAAAAAAAATAATAATTTTATATATATATATATATATATATATATATATATATATATATATATATATATATATATAATTATTATTTTTTATATATATATATATATATATATATATATGTATGTATGTATGTATGTATGTATGTATATATATATATATATATATATATATATATATATATATGTATGTGTGTCAAAATACCTTCTCAATGAAGTATTGTGTTGCTGCAGAGACATCTATGCCTACAAATCGTATTCACTTTACAGACATAAGAAAAAAAAACTTTGGTTCAAATCCTTCTCAGAATAATGATGGAACAATTACAATTCCCTCAAATATCGTGAATTGTATCACAATCCCAATATCAGTCAAAACAATCACAATTCGATATTTTTTCTGAATTGTTCAGCCCTACTACTTTACCTTTACTTCACAACTTGTATTTTAATCCATTGTCATAGTAGTCTAGTAAAGTTATTTCTGCTTCGCTTTACACCATATTAGCATTTCAGCATCTCTTGCAAATGAATGAATGTAAATAAAAGTTTCAAAAAAAGAGAGAAAAAAAACATTGCACGCTTTGTTAACATCAATTATTTTTCCCATCAAATGGTCTGTAAATCAGAATTTTAAGCACATTTTGTTGACTGACGCCAGTAACCTTTACAGCCATAAAACTAACTCATCCTCCTGTGTCTGCTTGCTTTACCTTTACCTCCCTGTGCCTATTAACGACTGAATGATGTAATGAGCTAATATGTGTATCGACAATATCAAAGGATGATCTTGGAGGAATGAAGGAACAATGAACAGGTGATTGATGGGGTTTCGTTAAATGAACGAAAAGGATAGATGATAATGGCTTGTTTGAAGGACGACCCCTGTGCCTCGTCACATTGAACCATCCCTCCCTCATCTTCTCTTGAACGCCCTCTGTCACTCTACCGCTTCCTCCTTCCTCAGTGCCTGGGCCGAGTCAATCCATCATTTTATCGACAGCGTGCTCCTCCTTTTTCACCCTTTAAATCCCATCAGGTCAGGAAAACAGTTGATTTTTCTCGTGCTATTCGCTCAACATAGTCGACTTCAATTCCACCCTTTCCTCCTCTGTACTGGTTCACCCTCATAGGAAAGGAGTTAGCCAAATGTATTTAGTGTTTTACTTTGTTTACATTCTGTATGATCTCCTCAGCATTTTGTTTTGAATTTAATTAGGCTGGCCAGAAGATAATGAAGTAATTTTCTGATGTAAAGATTTGATCTTAAATGGAGGATGTTAAGACAGAGGTCTGATGTGATTTTTCTTTTCTTTTTTAATTAGTATTTCTTCCAGTCCTCCTTTTATGTTCCTGTTTGCTTTAGATGACTCTTGTGTGACGTCTTTCTTCTTTGTAGTTAGTCATTACTCTCCGCTGTGTCCTGTTTGCTGTGATATAAGAGAGTTGAGGTGAGCTGCCATCTTTTTTGGCCATACAGAGCACAGGATCCATGATGTGCAGGAATGCCTTATCCCGTGACCCTTACAGTAACACGGTCTCTAACTCTCCTCTCTTTGTTCATTTATTATCTCAGCACCCCTGTCCCTGTACATAAATGACTTACAGTAGATGTCTTCATAGACTGTAAAAGAAAGAATATATTGTATTTTGCAAATGGTGTATGTTTGTTTTCTTCTTCCCCTGTCAGCCTGAAACCTTTAAAACAAGTCTGAGCTACTTACCTTGTAATTGATTGTGTCATTTGTACCTAATGTATGATAATGCAAATTAAAAAAAAGGAAAATGAGATCCATGCGTCTGCAAGTGAGTGTTTATTTTTTGCCAAATCAGCAAATTATATTATATCAAAGTATTTATTTTTGCTTTCCTGTTAAATTTTCACCCAAAGAGATGGTAACAACCATGAAGTGATGCAAAATAATCATAAACTAAAAAGAGAAATAAAAAGTCCACAAAGACTCACAAAATGTATACATGTGGTCACAAAATGACTGCAAAGAAATACAAAGTGACCAAATAAGACACTAAATTACCGCAAGGAAACACAAAAATACCAAAAAATTTAACAAAATGACTGCATAGACACAAAACGACTGCAAACAAACACAAAACAAGACCAAAAAAGACACAAAATTACTGCAAAGAGACTCAAACCACCACAAAAAAACACAAAATTACTACAAAGAGACACACCAAAAAAGACACAAAACTACCAAAAAAGACAAAATAACAACATGGACACAAAATGACTGCAGAAAAACACAAAAAAAACACCAAAAAACAGACAACATGACTACAGAGAAACACAAAACGACCAAAAAAGACAGAAAATAACTACATTAAGGCACAAAATGACTGCAAAGAAACACAAATATACCAAAAATAGTCACAAAATGACTGCAAAGAAACACAAAACAATCAAAATAGATACAAATTTACTGCAAAAAGACACAAATTACCACAAAAGACACAAAATGGCAACAAATGCATACAAAAAAACAACATAGGCACACAAAATGAATGCAAAGAAACACAAAACAAGACCAAAGAAGATACAGAAAATAGACACAAAATGAGTGCAAAGGGATACCAAAAAAACATACCAAATGACTTTATAATAGACACAAAAAGATGTATAACGACTACAAAGAGACGCAAAACAACAAAAGAGTATGGTCCAGCTGAATTATTGCACAAAATGATTGTATTTGAAGAAAGAGTTTGTCCCCATACATGTCCATGGCGTGGGAGTAAGCATGTATCATTATGGATCATGTATAGTTTTATGATGCCATGTGAGTAATGACTTCATGCATATGCAGAGGTGTGAGTGTGCGTGGGGTGCGTGTGTTCCAGACTCCTTCATTAGATGGATAGGTGAGCTTAAGTTCTGCTGAAGGCAGAGGGGTGTTAGTTATGGAAGACAGTAGTGCAGCACTCACTGCTGTCAGAAGAAGGAGCCCGGTTGCTTTGCTGACACTGCAACATCTCTACTAGTTTTCATCTAAATTGGGCTCTGAGAAACACCTGGGGCTTTCTTGTGAAGCAGGACTTATGTTGAGGCAATTTGGCAGTTTAAGGGCTGCACTGAGTTTTTAGCAGCTTAGCCCAATTCACCTTACTAAATACCTGTCACAGATTTATATTTTCATGAAATAGAAGCTAAAGCCATGACAGTTGTAGATGTTCTGATAGAAAGATGCATATGCTCATTTTTTGGAAGAGATCAACTGTAATGCTCAGAGAAGAAAAACAGTTTCCAGTTCTTACCGCTGTTCCCCATTGCTGTATTGATTACTGAAAAGTTTTCCACTAATTTCTTCCAACCTTGACCTCTCCATTTTGGACTCTCCTTTATCTTGATAGTGACAAAACTGCAGCCACTATAAATATCCTCAGACTGTTCACTATTCACTTGATAGCTTTCATTTATCTTACTGATGCTGTCTTAAACAAGGACCCATAATTACTATAACTCTCAGCTGGCAAAGAAGGAGGTTTTACAGCACATTGTTGTGTATCATAACATTGTGATTAGCAATGAGAGGTTCAAAGGTCCTTCTGTGTGGAGTTTGCCTATTCTCCCTGTGTCAGCGTGGGATACTATGACTTTTTATGAAAATGTGATGATATATACTTCACTTTTTTAATGATAATGAGATGACCTACTATACTAGGTTTACATGGTGGTGCAGTGGTTAGTGCTGTCTTCTCTCAGCAAGAAGGTTTACAGGTTCAAATTTGGGTCTGGGTCCTTCTGTATGGAGTTTGCATGTTGTCAGTATAGGTTTTCTCTGGGTCCTTTGGCTTCCTCCCACAATCCTAAAACATACTTTTTTTTATGAAAAATGTATGGAATACTATGACTTTTTTCATGTACTTTTGATGACATATAATGACTCATTTATGATAATGTGATGACATACTATACACAAGTTTTCGATCCTTGCTTTGCTGTTCTTATATGAGCCTGTTACATACTTAAATATAACATTATGCATCAGAAAAAACATCTTTCCAATTTTATTTAATTATTGCATTTTGTTTATAACAATTAAAACTGGATTTCATCTCTGTTGACTTAGAATATAGCTGTAATGCTAACACATACTAGACAAAATGACTAAACTTGTGTTCATTTCTTCACATGTTTACCGACTATAGCTGCCATGTGATTAGAGAAAGCCCCGCAGTGTGTTGACTCTGGAACCAGCTGGTGTGTGAGTTTTCTGTTAAAAACCTTACATGTTTCAGTCCACTGCTTTCACACATCTTCACTCTATTGCACAAACATATAAACACATACGCACACACACATATGCACACACACACACACACACACATACAGTACATATACTACATACACATTCATCTGTTATGAAACTGGTAGAGCTAAACCATATACCACCATATTGTCTTTTTCTGAGAGCTGTTCTGGCCTTAAGTAAAACAGATGCGTTGTCGTTACAGTCTGATGACAGAGCCATGGTGTTTATCAGAAGCTGACTGAATGATTTATATTATGTAAAAGATTTTTTTTCTGACTCTGCATGTCGTCAAAATTGTGTCCAATCAACTCCACATTATTGTAGACAAGAGACTCTGATTTACAAGGGATTATTGAAGTAAAACTAGAAGGCATGCTTTGTTCTGTGGTGTTTACTTTTTTAAGCCTTCCTCTTGCTTCACCTTGCTCTGGTCAGCAGGAGATCAGTATTTTTCAAATACCTGCAGGATGCCAGGAAAGTTCATGTTTGCCGTTTGTGCTCTGCCTGCCTGATTTTTGCTTTTCAGGCTTTGATGTGTGGTGGTCAAAACAGAGGAGATAATAGCAGAAGAGAGACCACCTTTCTGTTAGCAGTATATATGATGAAATGTGTGAGAAATGAGCTTCTGAGAGAAGAGGTGATGCAAAATGATGTGAGAAAGGTCCTGTGAGGTCATTGAGAGGTTATGTTTCAATCTAATGATAGCCTCTTCACTCACTCCGACACTATATGATCTGTTAGGAACAGAATGTGGCCGTTAGTCATATACATGCATGGGATTCACCAGATGCTCCTAAATGACTGGATGAATGTCCATATGGTCTGAGACTTTTGTGCTGAATTTAATCAGACAGCAGCTCTTCTGTGCCGTCCTGAACATGTGACCAATCATGAAACTTTCACATTTAGCACAAATTAAGCTTCCTTTTTTAAATAGATAACTACATCCTTTTTTGTCCAGTCACTGTTTTTTGCAATTACATGAGATTCCTGACTTCATGGAGAAGCATGTGATGGACAATATATACCTGTATCTGCATGAAGTGTGAACCAACATAGTAGATGCATTTTTACTGAGGAGTGGCAATACAAAAAACAAAACAAAAACAAAGCCATTTAATGTTTCTGTTGAAGACTTTTTCTTTGGCAGAAGAATACTCCCTTCGGTTTTCGAAAGGCACAGCATGCAAAATTCAGACAAAACCACAGTTTGTGTCTCAATGTGGAAGCCAATTTACAGGGGCAGAAACATAAGGGAAGAAAAGCAGAGACTGCCAAAAAGGCTTATCATCAGAGTCAGTGTTAACTCTTATTATGATGTGTTTTCCTACTGCCGCCATTTTTTTAAAGAAGCAAATAAACATTCTTTTTTTTTTTTTTGCTGTGTTACTATAGCAATTGAAATCTGGTTGCGTAATATAATATTAGAACAGCATTCTATTGGAAAAAAAATAGATGGGGGCTTTTTGGGAGCTGGCAGCTTTTTCCTGTCTAGAAGTCAAACCTGCCAGCATGCATTATGTGGATGTCTAGTAGACATCCACATAATGCATGCTGGCAGGTTTTGATTTCAATCAGACTGCACTGTAATGACAGTAACTTTAAACTAATTGGGGAGGCCAATTTCCAATTTTGCCTTTTGCCCCTGATGGGGGATATTGGGGGGAAATTCCCCCAAGGAGAAACGTTGAGAAACGCCAGCTAAACTGACCATTTGATGCATTTTCAAATATGTGTTCTAGATACTTAAAATGATGCTACATGAAAGGATAACCCATAAGAACCCAGACCCATTTATCCTTGAAAGAAAACCACATAGAACACATTTATGGTGTTTTTTTTAAATACTACCCCTAACTGTCAAAGATCTGTGATGTGACATATATGTCACATTAGGCATTTATGGTATTATTTTTTATGATATTTCTTATTTAAATATAAATAAACTTGACACCTTTTCTGCTTACAGAAAAATCTCCACAGCATTTATCAAAATTGTGACATTAATAGTCAGATTTGTTTTTAAGCAACATTATAATAATAAAACAATAAATAAAAACAAATAACAAACTCTAATAGGGTTAAATGCAATAAAGGACACCCTATTAACGGATTAGAATTGTTAAATGGGTTTAAACTTAGCCTAGTAACAAAAAATAAGCTTTTTGAAATTAGCTGCTTATTTTTTAGATTTCTGTTCCCAGTCACAGCCACATTTTGGAGAAGTCACTTCTTGTCACAGTCACATGACTGTCACATGACCACCACAATAGGGTGTTGAGTATATGTCGCTTAGCAATTAAATGAGTTAAAGTGAAGCTTGAAGCTGAATATGGGAGATTATAGAAGATTTAAAGTGTTTGTTACAACCGTCACACCTGGATTCTTATGGGTTAAGCTATTATGTTTGGCAATACATGGCCTACCCACATGGCTTTTGAACGTAGGGAGAAAAAAACGAAACAATTAATAAACAATTCAGGTATGTGCCTGTTCTAATATTTATTTTTTTATTGATGAAAAGATACCTTACTCTAATTAGTGTCATAGTTGGAAAAAAACATCCCAATATGCCAGACTTCTTTATGTGCTCCCAAGCAATATCCTGCATTTACATATAGCCCAATGGCACAATAATCACATCATTACCCACATCACACTGGTCACTACATCACACGCAGCATCACCTGAGGAGAGATGGAGTGCAGAGTTTGGCCCCACGTGCCACGCGCCACGCGGTTAGTCCTGGCTTGGATAGTAGTGGTGAATGTGGTGCGCAAACTACACGCAGCAGCAACGAGTCCCGTCCGTCACACAGGCTTATCGCGCGCTAAACCGGAGACAACACGGAGCGACTGAGCGGGGAGAAACAACAGGAGAAAGAATAAAAGAAGAGGAAGAACAGTGCTTTCCTTTAAGAGTCTTCTTCGTGAAGGTAATACATAATTTAAGTTTTCTAAAGATGAATATCATATTTGACATTTTGGGCAGAGAGACGCAGTTGATAGTTTCAAAGATAGCGCGGAATGCTTTTTTGTTGTTGTTTGTTGTCATATTTGGGATATTTTGCTTTATACGAGTAAAACTGTGGCGTGTTTGCATATTTGAATCGTAAAAATTACAATTTCCTTGCACTCGTAATGAGAGTGGAAGCTTTTACCATCACTTTGACTCATCTCTGTGTGAAGAGTCTACTCGTAGTAAACACAGTAGATGTGCTAATCGAGTTATAAGGGAGAAGGAGTGGTGTGATGTTACTTCTCGTTTTTAAGATGTAAGAAACCGAAAGGATATAAAGAGAAAACGGAAATTTTGAGAATTTAATAACTTTACACCAAATGCCAAGCCTATGGTCGTAATAACACACATGAATATAACTTAGATATATCATAGATAGATAGATAGATAGATAGATAGATAGATAGATAGATAGATAGATAGATACTTTATTCCAGCAGCTAACAATTAACAGGTAATTTTAAAAAAATAAGATGAGTTAGATGAGTTGGCTTCCCCCATATCCGTGGGTAACAACTCGCTCAATAGACTAAGTTCATTATTGATTGTTTGTTCAGCACGGGGACGTTAGTGAGAGCTTCAGGACCGCGGACAGCGATTTGAGCTCGAGCCAAAGATTAAACGGCAGGCGTAACAAACAGCTGGCTCTGATTACTTCATAGTGGATCCAGCCAACAAACAGACTCCGGCTAAACACACTGATACTACTGACCAATTACTACAATTACGTTTAAAGTGCAAATTAGCTGAAAAAAATTAATAAATACACAGATGTGGAGGATAAGCACCAACATGTATTGTAATATTCATAATTTATCATGCTTTTTGACATTTCGTTTATTGTGGAGGCTGCATACTATGTAATTTGATTAGCAACTAACAGTCTTAAATATTTTCTTTCCATTTACCACTGCCACAAAAAGTTATCTCAAAGAAAACAATGCTTAACAAATAAGTAGCCCACAGGCCTACTTGGCTGACAGCCACCCCTCAGAGTGCCAGCCAAACAAATACTGTTATAGCACACATTTAGACAGAGATAGTGTGGGCTGCAGGCAGGGGATTATTTTTCTGCAATTGCACAAGAAAAATGGTTTATAGCCACTGTTCAATACAGGCTGCCAACTCACACCCTCTCTGGATGAGAATTGTTGTTTACTTGTTGCAGTGAGGCAGACACTGATATAATATGTTGTCCATGTTATCTGGACTTAATATTGTAGTACTGTGGGTCAAAGTTGGAGAAATGTTGCTTGTGTAACATTTTATGTTGTTTCAGTTTTTCAAAAGTTCCATTTGTAATATTGGCAACTCAGTTTTTATGGACAGTTTTTCTTGTACAAGCCTTTTATCCAGTAAGGTAAAAGGCAATAAATTCAGGATTTAATTAAAGGTCAGTTAACCTACGTGTAAACCCTTCTGTTTGTTAGACAATTTATTTGATTGATCTTGCAAGCATTGCTTTGAATCTTTTTTTTGTGTTTTAGAAGCTAAACTACTGACTTGAACAACACATTAAACCCCTGGCTGTCAGTGGATCTTTGTATTTGCTATTTCTGACATGCAAGTCTTCATGCAGTTTTACAGTCCAGTCATAATGGGCAGATTTTCAAAGGCTCAAAGATCCACAGAGGGCTTTATAGCCTTGTCCATTTATACTGCCATTAAAAGCATGCAGTCTCCCTCCATTTCCCTCTGCCCCTGTGTCTTGTTAACTCAGCAACACCAGTCTTCACAGTTTACCAATTTGTCACTCCTGCCGACAAGTAAACACATCTGTAGGTCATCAGCTATGACAAACAGTTTGTTTGATATCACTTAATGGCAATATTAGTTAATAAAAGATAGAAAGAAAAAAATGATAAAGTTTCGGTTAGTGAAACTGGTAATTCCTGATTTTTTTGCTTATGTTCATGACTTAAAGAGAATACATATTTATTAAAAAAAAGGAGTCTGGCTTAGCAATTTTCCGTGGGATAGGGTCTTGTTTTCCTTTCTTAATGATCTGAAAACATCACTCACTATTTTTAGGGTGAAATGAAGCATGCAGAGCAGTTAAAGAAATGTGTTACGCACAGTAAATTAGCATTCCCTGCAGCCTCAGCCCACTGTCTTGGCTGTACCTCGCTGGTTTCAGTGATCACTCAGGCTCAAATTAACATCCTGATGGGAATGTCCTCAACAACTGAACACAGTGATCAAAGCTGAGAGAGGTGCTAAGTTTTCAAACACAGTAAATGTTTAAGACTTTGGAAATGAATATAGCAGCAAAGAATTGTTTTCTGTGTCAAGATAAAGTGGAATAATGACATCCTGAGCAGAGAATGAAGTTACACTTCCTTTGTGTGTGTTGTAATCTGAGCTCTTCTGGTCTTTGTTTTTGAAGTCTGGCTGGCTGTGTGCATGTTAGTGAATGTGAGTCCAATACGCGTGTGGCCAAGCACCCATTCTTTTTGGTCTGAGTTACTAGTGCTCTAGTGCAAGATATAGTGGTTCTAATATTTCTAAACTTTAAATTGTGACATTGATCCACTATTTAGTTTTAATTTAGATTGTTAATATATATTACTGTGGCTGCACACAGACTCTGGTTGTCTGGAGGTCCTACAGGAATTATACTCAGTTCTTCTGGATGTGGACAAATGTAACTGTACAATAGACTAGTGTGTATAAGAGCAGGGTCGCCCAAAGTTTTGATGACAAAGTGCCAATTTAGGCAGACAGCCTATGATAAAGGGCCACATAGAAAAAAATGCAGTTGTGAGTTATCCACCAAAATCAGAAACTTTACCAAACAGCAGTAACACTGATGCCATACAACCAGTAGATTTTGAGAAGTAGCCTTTCCTAGCTTGACTGAGATGCCTGTTAGGGGGGCACAGTTTGATACAGTAACCAAGAAGTGTGTTAAATATAAGTTACTGAAAGTGAAAGTGCTGAAATGGACAGTAGAAGATTAATATATAACACATTCATTTCCTGTTATATTGGGGAGCGGCATAAAGTGATTGCTGCCACAACTATATATTACAGCATACACAAGTTTATAAAAAATCAATATTTTACAGTTTCATATTCAAGCAGCTGTACTTCCTTGTTTTTATTCTGTGTTTGAGCGCCTACAAGACGTGTGTAATATATATGTTATTCTATAATCTTCCGTCATGTATTTCTGCATTTTTCTGTTGTTTGCCTCTGTATCCCCACTCCAGCATGTAAAATGCACTACCAAATAGAAAGCCTTGTTTTGGAACTTGCTCATCAGTCCATTCATGCTTCACTAATTCGGAGGACTCAGTATAGTGTTGCCTGGCGACAGGGCCAAGTCAAGCACTTATAAATGGGATACTTGTTCCCACAACAAACACGGGAAAATAGATGTTAGTGTTGTGGTTCACTGTTTTTCTGTGCCAGAGTCTATTGAGTGTTAACCCCTTTAGAGATCACTCCTGTGCCATTCACTGGTTTTATTAGATTAAATAGACCCGTCTGTCATCTTTGTTACAAATATGTCTAGGCAGAATAAAGCAGTTTAGAATTATTGTCCCTGATGTACACAGTATTTTGGTAAAGCAAACAGGGTCTTTTGCAGTGAAGAACGGTTAAAGTCTTTGTTCTGCCTCCACATTATATCGTTGCTATTACTTATGTATGCTTATCAGAAGATGTTAAAATGCAGAGAACAAGCTGACTGACAAGCTATCCGTACCCTTTCTGATCATGATACTGTATGAAGGAATACGCAGGGGATGACAGCTCAAAGCCAAAACCATTTGCTAAAAGACATAAGGGAACTGCCTTTGGAACAGCATGAAGGGCTAGGGCTATATCCAGAGCTGCCCCATCAAATTAAGATGATCTGACATTACAGATGTACTGCGTTTTGATGCAGTCTGCTCTAAAGTCTTGAGGGCGAAGGAAGAGAACACTTCCTTCTACACAAGGTCAACTGGTTCAACTGTTTCTATGCAAATGTGGTACAACATTTAACAGCCAGCTGACTGATTTTGTGCCCTCAATCTTGTGAATTCACTGTGCAGAAGAGGTGAGAAAAAGATGACATCAAAATTTCCACTTCATTTTCCATCTTGACAGCTCGCACCACCGCCACCTCTCTCTGCTGTTCGCCACATGATGCATTGTAAGTTGTCTGGCCCACAGCAGAGATTTGTATTTTTTCATTTTTGGTAGGCATGCCTTCAAGGGGGGGCTGAGGCATCTCGAAAATTAGACCACTGAGAAATCATTCTTGCTTGTTCGATCCCTGGTGGAGGCTGGCACAGCTCAAACATAATGGCTGATGTATGAGAGCATACGGAAAAAATGTCCTCTGTGATATAACGTTAACTGTTACTTTCACATAATCAGACAACAAATGGCTGCTGTGTTTACAGTCCTTCAGAATAACAAACCAAGCCAAAGAAAAAGAACCAAAAGAATTGATGATGATCGTGATATTATGTTGTGTTATTGACAAAACAAACAGTTGCTCTAATCGATACACAGTCCATTACAATATTTATCCTGCAAGGCCTAGTTTAATATACTAGAAGAAGGCATGCCTCTGTTCAAACTGGGTATTGTAGGAACTCTTTATTATAATTACTTAACAATTAACAGGGGTTAAAAAGTGTTCCTTAAAAAAAAAGACCCACAGCATTCAAGATTGACATAATGGTTACTATAGTAATGGGGGAAATATTTTTTAGATGTGCTTGACGTGGTTATGTAGGTTTGTGTAGGTTTATTTCTATACGGTGTACTCCAATATTTACTATTCATGACTTCAAAAATTATAAATAATATGTCATCCATGTTGTAATTGTTTTAGAGATGGGGCTGTTATGGCAAAAACCATAATGTCAACTATCTTTGTCAATATTGAGGTCCTGATTATTCAACATGATGACCCGCTGACTTTTATAAACCAAATGTAAAAAAAAAATATTATTTTATTAATATCTATTATATTTTAGTGCACTGCCACAACCTACAGAAAACAAGAAAACATATACTCAATATTTTGGTAAACTATACTCATCATATTCCTAGTCAGTAACTAGTAACAAAAAATGGTTGAAAGTGCAGCGCTGAAACTAAGGGTTGTGCGAGTTAGTTATAATACAAGACAAAATGTGTTTCTAAACGGAATGCAGCAGAATAATTGTTTTATCTCAATTATCTTGTTTTTATAATTGTTTGAAGCCAAAATTATGATTGAAATAAAATTTGATTATTTGGTCAGCCCTAGCTGTATGACATACAGGTTACTTTTTACATACAGGATAGTTTTTAAATTAAGGTTATTATTGGGTATTTTATTATTTCTATGTATGAAGTAGTTTTAAAAAGTCACATCTCGAAAAATAATACCGCTGTTGGTCTGTGCGTAATGGTTGTCACCCATGTGTGTCTTTTGTATTATTTAAGCTTTGCTTTTAAGACATTCTGGAAAGCCAAAAAACAGAAAAATAATCATCCTTTTAAGTACTGTTATGACCAGTGACAAAGTCCCTCCATAATACTCACGGCACATTAAGCAAAGAAAACAGGGAGGGGCTGTAAACAGTTTGTGGGTCACTGAAATGCACTTTAATGTATGATGATTTTTTCATGCACAAGTGTGCATGTAAGAAAGTATGTATGATGTGTATACTGTAGACATGTGTTGTGTTTTCCCTTTGGTACGTCTGCTAAAATTGTACAAGCAGATCTCAGTAGGCTGATGATGGGGGCTGCCAGCCTCATCCAGCTGTGTCCATGGCTTGATGGCATATCTCCTCTCTTGTGCATTGGACTGCCATTGTCCTCAGGCTCCTCCAGCCAGCCCTGGCAACATCAACCAACAACAACTAACTCCCACAGTGTGAGTCGCTTGTCTGCATCAGACGCAGAGGGACTGCACTCAGAGCCACGCTCTTACAGCCACAGTAGCTGGGTAAATAAGCATGCCAAAAGAGATCCATGCTGACACTGACAAACCCTCGACAGAGACTAATTCAAATTATGGTGTCAGTTGTTTTGATGTGACAATCAATGATGTTTACTACAGGCACAGGTCCAACAAATATCCATACAAACATTCATACAAAATTAAAGAACAGATTGTTTGGCAATAACTCCCAAATGGAAATGCATCACATCTGGAGAGTACCAGCTATAAGTGAACATGGTAAAAGAGCTCAGTTTAGTATGTTAAAAAAGTGAACATTGACTTTTGGTCTGACAAAGGACATAAACAGCGGTCTCCTGGGTGAGTGTCCTCTTTGTTTGACACAACCATGCAAATGTGGACTGTGTCGTTCTTTATACACTTCATCATAATTACTGCAGCTACTAGAGATCGCTGTGTAACAATGACAGTAAATATGGGTTATGAACTGCTTGCACAGACAAACTATATGGTAATTTTTTATGGGGGAGGACAATCTGGATAGGACAACTAACTCATTTTTTATTAAGTCAGAAAAGGATACATTTAAAAAAAAAATCCACAATCAAACATCATGCCTACCCAAATAAATACTGGCTTATTTTAGCAAATTCAACAGCCATTCATTCTTTAAAATGGTTGTCCTACCAGTTTGGGACATATTGTTTGTCTTTGCAGTTGTTTCACCATCAATAACCAAGAAACGTCACTAGCTTCAGAACACTATATTTTAAAAGGCTGTTTCTTATATCATAAAATGTGTTTAAATCATGTTGATCACAATTGCCTAACACAAAAGTTGTCATCCTGAGCTTTTTTACAAGCCTTTATATTCTTTTTTCCAGAAAAAAATATAATTTATAAAATCATGTTGCATTGTGGGTGAGCTTTCTCCTTTCCGTTACTTCTTTTGACCAATCACACATGTGATTTTCCCTGGAGGTCAGTATTTCTCCATAGTATTCTACAACATTTGAAAGGGGTGGAGAGACATCTGTGTTACTCTTTGCCTTGCTATTGGACTTCCAGTTTGTACTTGGAAAATGTGGTATTTTTGGCGGTAAGCTGTTTAAATTAAGGTTGACAGGAGGTTAGCTGCATGTTAACAAAGTAGACAGAATGCCCTACTTTTGGTGATGACGTGCCCTTTATTCTAGCAGTGGTGTGCCTCTGCCTCACTTGAAGCCAGCATGGCCTCTGGACCCCTAGTGGCTTTGTTCAGTATCACATTAGTGGTTGAAAATGAGTTGTTTACTTTTAGTAAAATCCTTTTGAAAAAGGTTTTTACAGTGTGGATATTAAATTTCTTTAGTAAAAATGTGTGAGCTTGATTAATATTTCTGTTTTTAGGTGACACAAACAATTGATAAGGCCTGTGCTTAATTAATCACCATGTTTAGGGATGAGGGGACTCGAGTATGGTCACAGATTGAAACAGTTTAAAATAATGCTGGTGTTTATGCAGGAGAGACAATGACATGTTCTTCTCTTGGCAGGCAGGGAGGACAACAAGGCTTTGCAGTGGCTTTGACGTCTAATGAAAAACATTTCTGAAAAATAAGAGTACCTGTTTTCTCAACTGAGATCAGGCACCATTTATAATCCTTTAGAGCCAGAAGAATAAGTAGAAATATTAGTATTCATGAAGGATTTCATACAATGACACTGTGTGTGTGTGTGTGTGTGTGTGTGTGTGTGTGTGTGTGTGTGTGCGTGTGTGCGTGTGTGTGTGTGTGTGTGTGTGTGTGTGTGTGTTCTTGTACTTCCTACATAGTTAGGACCACAACACGTTTTTAACCAACAGAGTGAGGACATTTTTGCAAATTGAGGACATTTCGACCGGTCCTCACTTCTTTAAAGGCTTTTTGGAGATTTCAGACTTTGTTTTAAAGGTTAAGGTTACATGATAATGATAATTAACTGAAACTGTATTGTGTGGTTACAAAACTAACTAAAATTATAGTGAAAATGTCCTTCACTTTTGTCTTTGTCAACTTTTTTCATACATGATGAAGATGGATAAGACAAAGGAAATAAAGGCAAAATTTACTGTGACCTTTTTTTAATCTCCCACCCAACAAATACCCCATTACAAAAAACTAAAACTAAGGCATTTCAAAAAAATAAATACTCAACTAAAACTAGCAAACTCACTCTAAAAACTCATTAAAACTAACTGAATTTGAAAACAAAAAATCATAACAAAATTAAAACTAAAACTAATGGAAAACTCAAAACTATTATAACCTTACAAAGGAATTCACTATTACAATGAGGGTCCTCACAAAGATAGAAGTACAAGAATGTGTGTGTGTGTGTGTGTGTGTGTGTGTGTGTGTGTGTGTGTGTGTGTCTGTGTGTAGTCTGGATGTTGGGGGTCTCATCCTGAAACTTCAGTACACACATGCCTGTCATTGTTATAATTTCCAAGCAAAGCAAGACGAGACAAGCCTAGTTTAAATCTAAGTTAAAACCTGTGTGAAACAGAAATTAACAAACATTTTCGTTGAAGGCCTTCTGTCCATTAATTGATTGCATTTTCTGAAGTTAAAGGCTTGGGTTAATCAGATGCTATTCTTTCCAAGTCAACAATGGCCAGCTAAGTCACATTTGATGAATCCAGGGACCCCTTAAATGTGCAATTCGTAAGGTGTAGCCAGATTTGCCAGCGAACAGACAGCATGAAAACAGTCCAAATCATGTAATCCTCACTCAAGATACTGACCCCTATTTGTTTGGAATGAGGGGCCAGTAATTACAAATGGTAGCCTACCTTTAAACGAATTTTTACAGAAATGTAATACTTATTAAGTTGGCTCATGTGGTGGTCTGAGTGGTGAAGGGTTTTATCAGAGGCACTGTTGCTGGCACAGAAAAACATGCTGCTGATGTTGATTATGTTTGAGTTTTACCCAAACGGCAATAGCGGCCTCTAGCTCTTTTACTAAGTAATTTGCTTATATGACTGGGAAAAAATAACGGGAAAAAAATGTCCAAACGCAGACTTCTATCCTTAACTCCTAGTTAAGCTAAGCAGGGGAGTGTTACTCAGCACTGCCTGTACCTACTTAAAAAAGTAATTGTCTTCAAGAGAAAGCTTTTTGGGGGGGAAACAGCTACAGTGTCATTCAGCAGCTCCTTGTTCTCATGGAGCATTGTTCTCAAAATAGACAAACTTCTCCTGCTCATGGCTAGCTGCTTTAAATTTTGATATACAATATTTTTTTGATTAATTGCTACCTGGCATGGTAAAATAATTGCTTTTATTCATTATGCTGTCTATCTTAACCCATTTTTAAACTTTTAAATTCAGACTCAAGTGTAAAAAAAATTCAGTGATAATAAGTGTGGCTATTTTAAGCATCATCGCTATTATTACACTATTCTTGTCTATTTTTGTCAGTGCTTGAAAGGTACCGCCAGCCTAAATCACTCCTCTTCTTACTCTTTCAGTAATGATACCCTATTTGTGGAGGCCCATATTTAGGTGCAATCAGCACTTCAATGTGAGCCTCTATGCTGTATGACTAAAAACAGCTTTCTGGTCCTGCGCAGTGACACGAAAAAGGTCTATGAATGGAGAGTAGCATTTTGTCCTCAAGCTTGATGCTAAATGACTGAAAATAGAGCCGTGGACATTGTAAATGAATGGCCACTGATTGCACCGGGGTCAAAAATAGCTGAGGAGGTTTAATGTTGGTTCTTTCTCATTAATGCTGGTCCTTTGTGCTTTACTCTGATTGCTTATACGTGCATCTGCTTCCAATCACCATCAGTCCAGTTTGAGGAGACACGAAGAAGACTGCCTAAAAATAGTTGAGAAATGAGTTTGCATAATTGTACAATTTTCTTTGTGTGTAATTTCTGTAGTAACATTGGTTTAAACAGGTATCATAAAAAGTTATATTATCTGCGGTGTGACTGTGGTCATAAATCATGCATTTCTCAAGGATAGAATCAAGGCTATTGTTATACTCACATATCTTAGAAAAGTAATTTCACATTAGAAAATGGAAGAGGTGAAATATGCCTCCTTCTATTATTCTCAGGCTAAATAAGATGAGTAATAGGAACTTCAAGGGTTAATTTTAATCTATTGAAATTGTTTTATAAGGTACTTGTTCATCGTCAGTGTATCACTTATAGAAGATGGCAGTCAGCATGCACCCAAGGGGATGGGGACTAAAGCCATTATCTAATGTACCAGACTTCTTTGACAAAAATAGAAATTTTACATTGCAGAGCACAGAAGATGCTAAGCAACTAAGCAACTGAGGCAGCAGTAGACATGTTCTGTGTAAATGTTCCGTAAAATGAATGAAATGTCAAGTTCAAGAGTTAAGAGCTTTATGGCTTCTACAAGAGCAGAACCCAGCCCCTGTGAACTGGCCCCGGATAAGTGAATGAAAAGGGATGGATGGCTGGATATTTGTGTGGTAAGGCTAATTTATAATCTATATTGCAGCTATAAGAGGTTCAGGGATTTTATTGCCAGTGTCTCCTCTCAGCTGAAAACATGGAATTTGATGAAACACTAGTTGCTGCATCTTCTTAAAAGCTTTATTTATAACCACTAGCAGCACCACATCCCAGCGCTTCTACATCTGACTGCTCCGTCTGTTTCGACACTCGTTCTGCACTGCAAGCTGCCAGATGTGTGGAGATCTCCATACTCTATTCTACCGAGGCTTTACATCCAGTCATGGCACAAGATGTTGATCCTTGGAGAGAAGAAAAATGACATGAATCCTGTGAAAACTTCAAAATCCTTTGACATATTCACTCCATCTTTCCAGTCTCCCAGTGGGCTCTCAATATGGCAGCCCACTGAGAACTCATTATGTAAAATCAATTCCTTTCAACACGTCTCCTATGCCAGGCTCCCCAGCACTCCAGCTTCCGGCAAATGTGGGCATCAGCGATCATACGAAGAGATCCATCACATTGTGTGATGAGCGCAAGCATTCATACAGTGACACATACTGTACGCCATCTGCAGTGCTGCCTCTGCATCACTAAATGTGACAGTGTAAAAGTAGATTTGTATGAGGAGTTGTGTGAGATTTTAGCAGAAAATGTAGGAAAATCAATTCTCTTCTGAGCACTATCAGTGTTATGAGTTATGCAGTTTTTTGGCTGCAGGCAACATGAGGGCAGTCAAATGAAAAACTTTACATAATGTTTTTCCAAACATGCCCCGCTAAGCTTTTGGCCCTGCACAATGTGGTTATTCAAATTATAATGAGACTTGGAGAAGAGAGACCCTTTCCCAGATTTCTTTCTCATCTAACAGGAAGAAAGTCCTTTGTAAAGGCTATCTTTTATTATATTCCCATTTATTACTTTCCATTTATGTCCAACTCATCTCTGACTGGAGACAGCTGTGGAAGATCTCCATTATAAACCTGCATTAAAATGGAATAATAATACTCTAGCAAGACTGTCTCACCATCCAACAACCCACAGACACACCATCTTCCGCAAGTATTAATCACATGGTTATGCATTAATCATGTATGTTACTGTCATTGTCATTTGGATGACGGTTTCAAAGTGTGACTCAGTGGAGTAATTTGTTTCCTTTTGTTTTTTTAGGGGACAGCATGTGCAAGCATTGTTCTCAAAAATAAAAATCTACTTTTCTAAAAAATGTCATTGTACTTTTTTGTTTCTTAACTTGTTTCCTCCAGTTTTCCGATCCTCTTTCCTTCAGGACAGTTTGATAACTTGTTTCTTTGGGGACCATGGTAAAGATGTTTCTGTTTCTCTCCCTCTCCCAGATCCCCTTTCTGCCAGCGGCGCCCCCCTGCTGTTGAGGCTGTGGTATGAGCCTATGTGGCAGGAAGGCGCTGACTTTGCTGAGCAGCGTGTTCGCTGTTTGCGCCCTGGGCCTCTTGGGGATCGCTGTAAGCACCGACTACTGGCTCTACCTGGAGGAGGGCGTCATCCTTCCCCTCAACCAGAGCACTGAGGTACGCATGTCCCTCCACTCTGGCCTCTGGAGGGTTTGCTTCTTGGCTGGTGAGTTAGTATGAAGTCTAAACATACATATTTTACATTTATGTCATTAATTTCAGTCGGATCTGCTCTGTGACAGAGTTTTATGACCAATTGGGTAGTGAGCCGATAAAAGACAAAATAAAGAGACCAGATTCATCAATCAAATCAAAATCAAATCAAATAGTCTTTATTGTCATTATATAGTTCACTATACAACGAAATTGAAAGTGCCACTGCATAAGGTGCATAGTTATGACAATCATAACACAAAACAAAACAACAAAACAGCATGAGTCGGCAGACCTTATCACCCTCTGCAGCTTCTTTTTATCAGCTGCTGAGCAGCCTGCAAACCACAGAGATGGAGAACATTAACACACTCTCGATGGTGGAGCGGTAGAAGGTTACCAGCAGCTTCTCCTCCAGTCTGTTCCTTTTCAGTACTCTCAAGAAGTGGAGTCGCTGCTGGTCCTTCTTCACCACTGCTTATTTGTTGTTTGACCAGGAGAGGTCCTCTGAGATGTGAGTCCCCAGGAATTTGAAGGTGGGGACCCTCTCCACACAGTCTCCATTGATGAAGAGAGGAAGATCCCTGTGCAAGCTAAATTTGCACATTTATTCACTCAGAAATACATGCAAACAAACTTCTGGCACAAATAAATACACACTACACACATTGTTACAAGAGTAGCCAACCTAGCCATTCTGCATGAAAATATTGTATGCAAAGGGACAGTCATCTCATCCCAAAATCAAAAATACATATGTTTTCCTTTCATCTGTAGAGCTATTTATCAATCTTGACTGTTTTGGTGTAAGTTACAGAGTGTTGGAGAAACATGCAGACATACTGAATGTAATGTAACCAGACACCACTCAGCCTGTGGTTTCAAAACCACAGAAAAATACAATGAAAAAACTCAACAGCAAATTATGACCCATTTACTCACGATAATTACAGAACCTGCTGTGAGCAGTTTAATGTTTTCTTTCTAGTAGAGTTCCTTATGCAATATAAAATACTAATATAATCTTGAGAAACCGGGTCATGATTTCTTCAAATCCATTGTTGGTGTTGATATGTCCAACTCTCGATGCATATCTCTTTGTTTTGTTTTCAGAAGTAAACTGAGCAAACAGATTGAACCTTAGGAATTATCTATGTCCATACTTTAAAGATTATCACAACCTCTTTAAGTTAACCATTTGCACTTAAATGGAATGTGGCACTTTATAGTGAACTGTTTATTTTATTCTTAGTAGTAAAAAAACAATGTATTGTTTTTTATTTAAATACTCAGAAGACCTCCGAAATAAAATGGTAAATCCATATTTTAGTTGGTTTTTGAGTTACATAAATGTAACAGGTTTTATTTTAACAAGTTTTTTGGCAAATTAATCTATTGAATATTGTACTGTGATGACCCACACAATTTACACCCCTAATGAATAGCACTACAGGTAGTTAAAATATATGTTTTGATTTTGGAATGAACTGTCCCTTCAATGCCATTGTTATGGGACTATAAGTGTTCTACATAAGTATTTACGGTAAACAGAGAATGATCAGTAAATTCAGCAGCACCACCTTGATCTTTAGCAAGAAAATATGGAAAGACATAGGTCAATAACTTCTTTCAATCAACAACTCACTGACCATGATAGGTCTGTCTTTAACCAGTAAACTGCTTCAAGTATTGAACACTAGTCTTGCTTTGCATGACTATTTTAACTTTGCTGTAACCTCTGTGCAGCGACCAGTACATTTCCTGTCATATTTGATTTTAACACTCAACTTTATATTAAGGTGCATCCTTGCAAGTGTCAAGTATTTTCATTCCAGTTGAAAGGCTGGCTTTGCTAGATCTCTTCCCTCATGACTTACCCAGTTGCTGATTTCTGTTCTGTGGCACCAAAGGCAGCTTGAATTGATTGACTTATTTTCCTCTGTCTTCCTTCTTTGACCTGCATCTATTTTCCTCCATGGCATTTCACATGAAAAACAAGTATTACATAAAGTCAGAAAAACTGCATATTTCCACAGTGCATGCTTTGAAACCTTTTTGCAAAACAGCGTTCCTCCCCAGCTCGAAAATTACAAAGGCATGCTTAGCGGTCCTGATTGGAAAAGAAACACTAACTGTTAGATTTTATTCTTCTCTTAGAGACACAACCCTCCAGACAAGTGTTGCCCCAAAGTAAACCAGGTATCAACTTTTGCTCTAACCCTTGGGTCTCTCTGGTGATGGCAACAGTTAACTGAATCAATATGCTGTCATACTTGTTGTGTACTGTAGATGTAATACATTGCACTCAATGATGTTCCTCATTTGGTCTTTTAGAAAAAAATCATTTGTAAATATACCAGTTCATTCATCCTGTAATGCAACTGTATTATTCCATTTGTTAAATTGTTCCATTAACCCAATGACCCCTGCTCCACACTGACCCGCTCTGCCCTGTCAGGCAAAAATGTAGGCAATCCAGTTTAGGTAACAAATGTTTCCCTGCTGTGTAGCAGGCCACAGTATAAATGGACTAATGATCTCGTGTGTGTTTTAGAGGCAATTGAGTGGCCCTATTGCCCATTTAACTGTTCTGATTTGACCCAGAAACAATTGCTGCACTCTACCACAGTATGTTGTTATGTCAAAGAACGTGAACGAGGTTGCATGGTGTTTTGGTTGGTATTGATTTTGGTTTGAATTCATCGGGTGTTTGGTTGTTTATTCCAGCACAAGTTCATGTAGAGGATCTCTACAGCCAGCAGTTAGTCTGTGACTGGGAGTTCTGTATATCATGCACAATATAGGGTACTGGACTGTTTTTGTATTGTGCTGCAATTACCAACCACTCTTAGAAATGTACATATTTCTTGTTTGTAATATTTATAACAAAACATTTCCCCCTTCATAGAATTACACTGTAAATTCAGCTTTGCAGGAGCTGCCTGACAGTATTATTAGGATTGCATTTGCATAGATTTTAATGCATTTTCATTCCATTACAAATGTTTTTTTTTTTCTATTGTAAGCCTGGCATATAGCTGGAGTCCTTCAAGACTGACTACAAATGACCCGTTAAGTCTGCTCTATGAAGCCTAATCAACATTTTCCTTCTGTTGCAGTTACATTTGAATTGACTGAGAATTATTTCTGCCAAATAATAATTAAAAAAACACTAGCTTCAGAGTCACACTACAACACAAAGCGTGACAAGCGTGACTGTTACTAAGGAAACCTTCCACACCTTTAAGTAATGTTTCAATAACTCAGGAGAGAGGAAGCCCAGGGAACAATAGAGACCTTCACTGACACTACATAACAGGTTGGAACTGTGAGGATTTATTTTCTATTTTTGATTAAATTTGTACTTAATGCCAAAAGCAAGAGCTAAATAAAAGGCAAGAGTGGGAGAGAGATAATTGACAGGCTCTCGCATACCCTTTACATTTCTGTTACACATTCCCTGATCTTCCAGTTCTTGCCTTCATGTTTTATTTTCACTCTTTCAGTCCTCATTCATCTACATTATTTACGATGCATTCAGAGCATTTAAATCCCAGGGTTCTTGACAGGAAGTTGTTTAGCCTCAGTGGTAAACCACCCTGATTTTGACTCATTTCATCTCATGACTGATTTATAGTTACTAAATGATGGCATAAACAAACAATAGCGAAACCCATTAAAGGTTGATATTTTCAATGTTTTATTGAATACATCATCAACTGTATGCTGTTGGCAGAGGTGAGCTTTTCAGGGCAGGCCAGCCTTTATTATAAAACACTGGGAACATTTAATGCTTGCTGTAAGGAGTAATTGTTCTAGGAACCTCATGGGCAACTATGAGTTTGATTTTGATAAAAATGTACATATTTTATACAGCCAAAGTAGTTCAGCTATGTACCAGTAAGTATTATCAGCATGCACTGTAATCAATTCACAAATGCTTAATGGTAGTATTTAATGTTGGATGTATTTATTCATATTAAGTTTAATCTGAACTAACCCTTAGTCTTGTAATGTGATAGCATAACTTGCCTTACTGAAGCTAATTGCATATATTGAGCCACAAAATATCACCTTATCCAACACCTCCTAGTGTGCAGCATTAATAAAGTGTTGAGAAGGACTTCAGTTACAATAGTGTGTATTTGTGTGTCAGCGTGTTTTGGTGCTAGACTTTGTACCATATGTGTCAAAGTGATAAAGGGAAAGGTGCTTAAATCTAATGCTGGGTGTTCCTCACACAAATTCTGACAGCAGAAATTGTGTATTGTATTAAACAAGCTGAGGATTTCATGTTCACTTGCAACTTGCTGTGAGGTCATTTTTTAAGTGGAATTCAACAGCTTCACAAAGGAAAAAGATGAAATTGCGTTGCAGCCATTGCACAACGTTAATTCATGCCTGTGTATGAAAATAAATCCTGTATAATTACTGAAAACAGTCATAACTTTTTTTCCAGATAGGCATCATCATGCAAGGGCAACCTATATACCATGCTAGCATACTGTACATGCTCCTGTAATTTAACTTTTTTGTCACTGGACTAATTAACAATTCAATGGCTAATCTGTAGTTCTGAATCCTACTTCCACTCAAGATTTATATGAAATTCTACTGAAGATATTTCTTTCCCTGTCCTTTGTTCCAGGAGAGGAGAAAGGCCGATGTTTTACCATCGAGTATGTGATGCCCACTAATGTCCAGATGACTTCTGAATCCACCGTTAGTGTCCTGAGTAAGTGACTGTTCACTCTGCACCTTGTTTGAATGCTATCAGCCTATTAAATGGGCGCTATCAGTGGTAATCACGACCAAATATGTGAGCGGTAGGGCCCTTGTCTACCTCCTGGTTGGCTCAGTAGGCTGTAAATAGTTTGGTGGGGACCTCTAGTGGCAGTAGAAGGTATGAAGAGAGCAAGGGAGGAAGTCATGTGAGATTGTATACATTAAGTATCTAATGTAACATCAAAGTTTGCATACAGAGGATGTTGGGATGGATGGATTAATCAAAAGTGTCAGAAGTGAAACTTAAGTGAGATTACATTTTAATTTTTAAACCCAAACCATGATGGTTTCCTAAACCTAACCAAAACATTTTGATGCCTAAACATTGCCATGTGTTTAACACTGCAAATGTTTCATGTTTATAGCAAATAATGGCCTTCAGAACCTAGTAATAGATTTAGCAGGTTGCTTCTAGCCCATAAAAGCTTGGTCTAACCTAACATGGTTTCAGTAGTAGCTAAAGTAAAGTACTTTTATACTGTTACTTGTAGTTTTTCTCAAACTGTGATTTTTATTTTTACTTGAGAAAATAATTTCGGTACCCATGCCATCACTGCTGTACACTGCTTGTACTATGAAGCAACAGTAAAACAGTGATAACTGTTAAACTGGATGTTTAAGTTAAGACTAACAAAATAATTGCAATATTTACTTTATGCTATTGTTTCATGCAGTATGTGAAAGAGGTTCCAGCCTCCCTGCTAGTTTTAGCCCATGAGTTTTCTTGTTTTAAGTCCTGCACTGCACTAGTGGGTGGTGAACAGGATACAATGGTGCAGATATGAGGATACAGTATTACAGCAGAGAACAAAACAATCCTAGAATCTCTAAAATCTCTAATCTGAGTGACAGAAATCAGAACAGGTGTGACTGGGCTGTTTAAATGGTTTTTGGGATCTTGGTAAAACGCCTTCATGTGCATTTTAGCAGCCCTGAGAATCAAGTTCCAGTCTGCCATGTTTTATTGGGCAGCTGCACAGTGGTGAGTGGTACTGGGGAGATGGCCTGGACTGCCAATGCATTAGGGCCTCCCAGTGAGGCACATGGCTGGCAGGTGAAAGAAGTGTCTGGTAACACCAGCGGTCACTGAGGCAGCACTGAGGTAGTAGATGTCTGTCTACAGCCCTTTCCAAGCCAATGGTACTGTAGGGATAGTGTTGAAGGGTATGCAATAAATAAGACCTTACTGATTCTGTAATGTCAGTTCTGAAGTCATCATACAGTATGCATGACTAACGTCTGACTTGAGTATAAGTCACGTGACTTGAGTCACGTCTCTGCACTTTGCTGCCATATATGCTTGCCATCCACTCAAGATAAGAGCTGAGAACGTATGAAAAATTCAAGGGTGCCATTTTCATTTTGTAGAGGACCCCTGCTGGAAGAAATGCAAGAATACACATAGTGTAATTACTGTGATGACAAGCCTTCAGGACTACAGAGAGTGTCTTCACCCTTGTGTCCTTTGTGTCTTCAAGCTGTCTGTTTTAGTGTCAAAGAAGTGAGAAATAGATAAAGGTAAAGTAGCTGATCATCAAGGTACATTTACACACCTCTCAACACTCTGAAGGTTGTCATAGCACATTAGGGACCTCATTAACTAAAGTATGCAAGGTTGTGGGGATTTTAATATTGAAAACACTTAGAGTTGATCCACCCATTTTCTGGTGTGCCTAATATGTCAGCAAGGTAAAAATATCAAAGGTGTGATTATTATTTTAAATAGTGTAAGAGAAAAGCAGATGATAGGAGTGGGAGGCAGGAGAATGTTTCTGAAGGTGTGGAGGTGAAGAAGGCAGAAAAAGGTGAATGAAAATATGAGAGAACAAAATGTGCGGACTCCATTTAAGCCATTTAAGTCCATATTTATTAAATATAATTTTTTATATAAAGTAAGGCAATGTGGTATAACTATTTATTTATTTGGTTAAGATGACTTAAATGGCAATGGCAGTTCCATAGTTTGATGACCAGTTGGTAACATACTGTATGTAATAGTTGCAACTCTATTTGGAAGTGATTTTACCCATGTTTTGGGCTGAACATGAATTCAAAAAGACTCACTTTTCCCATATTTTATCCTTTCAACAAGAGTTTATGTTAACAAAAGCCAACTTTACCACTCAATCCAAACTTTACCCAACAAATTAAATAACCAATTCCATTAAGGTTATGGTCTTAAACATCTTAAACATCTGGTCCACTTAGCTGGAGGGCTAACATTTTGTGTAATGGAGAACACATGGGGGTCTGGAAAGAAGTACACAGTCACTTTACTTCTGGGATGTACTTTACCATTTTCTCACAGTGGGGAGGTCTAGTTTCCTCTTGATATAAACAAGGAACCATGTCCTAATCCCATGAGATGCTGCCTCAACGAGTAAGACCAGCCTCAGTGGAAAAAACATCATGCTGATGCTTTAAGGGAAAAAATTACAATAAAGTTACAATACAAAGCTACAAAAAAAGAAGAAAATGTAGTCAACAACTGCTGTATATCAAATCAAAATCGGTGAAAGTGCAGGTTTCTAATTCAGTCTCAAAAACGCTGATCAGTTTTCCTTGTCTTCTTCCAGAGATGATTCGTTCTGCCACGCCCTTCCCGCTGGTCAGCCTCTTCTTCATGTTCATTGGTTTTGTGCTCAGTAACATCGGCCACATCCGACCCCATCGCACCATCCTGGCGTTCGTTTCTGGAATCTTCTTCATACTGTCAGGTACTCACTTGTTTGGCTTTTACTCACAACATCCCCAAATCAATAAATCACACTTACAAAAACATTCAAAAGTGATGTTCGCATATGAGAAGGGGACTGTGCCATCCTTCGTATATCTGCTCTATATATAACAGAACAGTGACACTAAATGTATTTAAAGGAACACCGCAGAACATATTGATATGTTCTGTTCTGTTAAAAGATGTTATCAATAGTTGCACCTTTCCATACATAGTCATTAGAGTTTGTCTTTCATTTTCTCTCTCTCTCTGCCTCCCTCAGGTCTCTCCCTAGTGGTTGGTCTGGTGTTGTACATCTCCAACATTAATGATGAAATGTTGAACAGAACCAAAACTAATGAGGCCTACTTCAGCTATAAGTACGGCTGGTCATTTGCCTTTGCTGCCATCTCCTTCCTGCTCACTGAGGTAACTGTTTCTGTTTACTGCTTCTGTGTACTGTATGTACTGTATATCAACATGAGCCGATCAATTATTGGCCAGTAATGGGAAATTGTTATTATTATGCATCATTCCAATAATGAAATTATAGTCGATACTAAATGATAATAAGCATCCATAGGCTTTTGGTTCTTTAAAAGCCTTAATTTTGGGTCTTTTTGAGTGTTTATTACATTGGCATGGCTTATTTGACAGATTACCTCAAAACAGTGAAGTTTCTTTATGTACTTTACAAGAAAAAATATATAATCAATTGTATAGCCCGAGCTGTACTTTGTTTTGCTGTGTTAACAATAGAGATGTTCATTAGATGTAGTTAGGTCAGAGTTAAATCATCCACCTTCACTACATCTGAGCATTTTTTACCCCCAGAGTGCATAAACTGCAGGTTATGAACTCCTTTTTAAATTAAAATAATGTTTAAAATGGTTATCTTATTGATATTGGCTGTGAGAGGCACGTAATTGGTTATCTGCATCAGCTGAAAAAAAAATCCCTATTATGCATCCCTAGTTGTGTTAATGTTCAAAATGACAGCACTGGCATCTGTTTGCTTTTGCTAGTTTACCTCACTCATCTGTTGCATTCAGGATTTACAGTGCACATTCAACAGATGCTCTCATTTATCCTTAAATTAGTATCTAAAAAGACTTAAAATCAGTCTTCTTTGTGTGAGAGCTGTAATCAGTCATTGTTCACAAAAGAACTGAAAATTAATGTAGCACAAATGAGGCATTTACAAATTCATCTTCTTCAGTTTTGCTAATTCCCTTTCTTCAGATATTAACAACTGTGATCTGTTGTGTTGTGAGAAAAAGTCCTCATAAAAGATGATAATGTCGGGTTAATACGCGATGATTCATATGTTTATTCTGTTGTTTTTGTGGATAATTGATTCTGGCTTTCAACCAAGCAGCGAAGGTCTGCAAATTGCTTTCTATGCAGTCAGTCATTCACAATAATCTGTTGTCACAGGGAGAGCAAATGTTGAATGTGCATTTTTTTCTGCAAAAATGATGTCATTTAAAGAACATGAAGAAAACGAGACAAAAGAAAAAAACAAATGCAATCCAATAACTAATGACTCATGACTCAAATGTTCACTTTAGGGGGCTGATTTTTGCAGGTGATTATAGGCAAAATCACCAAATAATAAGGTCTCTCAGCTGCAATTTATTTTATGACAAATTACTAATTTTAATGGTGAAAATGCTGTTATGACCTGAATTTCTGAAATGAATGTTTTTTAGAGCCTAAACTTCTCTTTGCCTCTATCTCCCCCCAGACGGCAGGTGTCATGTCAGTGTACCTGTTCATGAAGCGCTACACAGCAGAGGAAATGTACCGGCCCCATCAGGGCTTCTACCGGCCTCGCCTCAGCAACTGTTCAGATTACTCCGGCCAGTTCCTCCATCCAGACGCCTGGGCCGGACGTGGCCGCAGTGCCTCCTCCATCTCCTCTGAGGCCTCCCTCCAGATGAACTCCTCCCACTACCCTGCTCTCCTCAAGTGTCCAGAGTATGAACAAATGTCCTCGTCACCTTGCTGAGGCAGACGATAAATGGTTGTTTAGGTTTTATCTATCTGGATTTTGGAGTAATTTTTTTGATAATTTCTATATTATCAAGCTTGAAGTGTCCTGACTATGACCTGATTCTCTCTACCCTCCCTCCTGCTGATCTTTTTATTTACACTTTTGCTTCTATGGGGAGCAAACTTAAGTTGAGGGGTAGCCAGTTCACTTTATTCTCCGCTTGATTCAGAGAGAGCTGTCAGAGAATAAGAGAGGAAAGGTTGACCAGGTTGTACTTTTATCTGCTTTTTCTCTAGTTTTTGTGATAGGTGACTAGCAACCGGCTGAAATGACAAACTGAAGGGTAAAGACATCTGAACTGGGTAACTTGAGTAGCTTCAACCTGCAGTGTGCAAGTCCACTAGTACTGCTTCAGCTTTTTGACAGGATTACACGCCACTGCACATCTGCAGATATGGCGACTTTAGGTTAGAGGTAAGAATTAGATTGGCAACTATGTGCCATGGATGTAGAGGCTGGTTTTCAACCAGCCAGAAACCGCAAAGTAATCAGTGACATTGCCATGTGAATGGAAAAGTTGATTAGCATAATTTATCATAAAAGGTGGTTCAACCTTTTTTTTTCAATTTGTTCGTAAGATCATTGCACAAATTGTGCAGGCTTTGTATTTATGATAAGGTCAAAATCAAATTGATATAGCTCATTATTCTACATACTGTCCATGTGCACCAGCTGTCAGTGTGCAACTCTCACTCACTTCTCAGTTTGTGCAGAAAACGGCTTTTATATTATACCGCGGCTGTTCTCAGACACATCATGTGTTTATGTGAAGCTAGAACTCAGTTAGAGCTTATGAAACAAATGTTAAATGTAAATTTCAACCATTCAAATGGCTCATTTTAACTGACATGCTGTAACAGGCTGGGCTTGTGACAGATGGTTTGTGACCTTCCATATAAACTTCATCTCTTAAGCCACCCTGTGAGGATTTCTGTATCAACAATTTGCAGGTCACATTAGTTTTTAGTTAACAGCAAGTATTTATATTCCAGGTGTAGGTCATTTGCATAGGAGCCCATACTTTGTATGTAGCCACTGAAGGGTGGAAGACTTTGCTTTGCTTGTATTTACATATTTATGTGCAGCTAAATTACATAGTATGAAAGTTTTTATTTGAAAGCTTGTTTTCATTGGTCCCCATCAGCAGTTTAAGAGCATTGTGTAGGATTTAAGGAGATCTTATGAATGGCAGTACGGAATATAATATTTCTAACTTTGTTTTCATTAGTGTTAAATCACCTGAAACTAAGAATTGTTGTGTTTTTGTTTGATTAGAATGGACCCTTCATATCTACACATGGAGTGGCCATGTTGCACCAGGGGCACCAATTTCTACAGTAGCCCAGAACAGACAAATCAAACAGGGCCTTTTATTTTTTTATGTTACCTAAAGGTCGACTTAGTTCTTCGACATGCATGGAGATGAAGGTGTGAGCGGAGGGGTATTCAGTTGTTTGCAATCCACAACATCACCACTAGATGCCACAAAATCCCACACACTGAACCTTTAAGTAGTGACACCAAAGGAAAGGTTTGTATTATAGGCTGCTAGTCAGGGCATATGAGTAACATTCTTTTTCATGGCCTAAATCTGAATATGTTATTGGTTATATAAACGTATAGTGTTTCATTGTATATTCTTGTAAAGTTAAGATTGTTAACTTATTATTATGAATAATGCAGGACTGCTTAAACCATACAAATGTATATAAACCTTTTATATTATCTGAGAACCTATGGTTCATGTATGCAGTGGTCTATTCAAAAAGTGTATTTAGCTAGCATTTAAAAAGAAAACAAGCAGTACAGAATTGCAACTCTGACTGTGTTTATCAGTTATAAAAGAGTTATAAAATATTTATTATATATTGAAAAAATAAGATAAGGCCAAAGGGGTGAAGAGGGAGTCTGTTTGGTTTTTGATAGAGAATGTCAATGATTCAGGTGGTATTAAAGACTATTTTGAAATGGAGCCATTATGAATGTAAGATGTGCTGAAGGAAATTGAAGGGGACTGTTTTTGCAAATACTAAAATACCTCTCCTACAAAGATTTATTTACCCAAATTATAGATGCATATTTTTATAATTTACCCCCGATAATAATGAGTATTCTTAGATGCTTGACATACAAATATACTGCAGTCCATGTAGTGTGCCAAGGAAGAAGCTGTATCCAGGTTGAGTGGCTTACAGGTGAATTATTGAATATAAACATTTCATGCAGTGTGACAAACATATTACAGAGAAGCATTTTGTCTTGTGCAATATATTTTTTGTTACTTTGATATATTACTAAAATTAGGATTATTGTCCGTATTTAATGTTGCATGGTGTGAACTCCACGTATTATTAATGGCATGCAACATTTCACCACTGGATCATGGTATTCCACCTGCAGTACATGTAAACAAACAAACAATCTGTGCCAAGCTATGCTCACTCTGTTTTGGTATATAGACCAGTTTCATTTTGTTTATTTTAAACACTGTAAATATGAAATCAGTGTGTATATAGATTCATTTTTGTATAGATTGAAGTACATGTAAAAAAAATATAGTAGTTTTGTTGTTGGTAGATTCATCTGCAGTATATGTGACAGCTGCTTTGCCTCCTGCATCACATTGAGAATGTGAGTTTTTGCATAATGGTATACTTATATAAATGTAAAGTATTCAGATGGTGTCATTGTCAGACATGAAATGAAATGTCAATCTCTGTGTATTTTTACAATCAGTCATTTTCATGATGTTAAATGTGCAATGGAATATGTATACTCAACGAAATAAAGTTTAATGGGATTTGATAAACAAAAGGCTTGTGTTTTGTATCACTGGAATGTCCATGTGTGTTTATATGTATGTATTATATATAAGTAAAATGAATATATATATAATCATTTTACTTCATAGTTTTATTCTAGTTTTAGTCAATTACAATCAAAACGTTTAAGTCCAGTTTAAGTCAATAAAATTTCCTCACATTATAGTCAACTATTGACTTTCAATTTTAGGCAATATTTGACCTTTCTGTATTATTGAATTGAGCATCACCCGAAAACAATATTGCTACCGTTTCAGCTAATAAATTAATATTTCTTTAACATTTTTAAAAAAGGCAAATGAGTGAAATTAGCCTTTTTGGCACAAACTTTACAAAACAAAACAAAAACAAACAAAAACAAAACAAAATTTTACCAGTAAACTCAATACAATACAATATGGGCATATGTATGTATATGTGTCATGTTGTGCAAGTGTAGCCAGCATGCTCTACCCACAATACTATGTTCAGTGTCAAAAAGCCCTGAACCTGAACCCCAAAACCCCTCTTTCACTCTTATGCCTTTCAGCTCTCTTATAATTGAAACCTATGGCTCATCATTTCAGTTGTGTACTTTTGGCACTGAAAAGATCTCACTGAGTACTCTCATTTGATATACAGAACTCATATTGGTCCGACATGGTATTTTTGTGCCCCTCTGGCCCTCAGCCCTCTTTAATGAATGATTTTCATCAATCAGTACTTCTAAGATCCAGTTTTCGGCTGGTACTTTTTTCATGACTTAGGGGCAAACTGTGAAAAATATTATTTGTGTCACAGTAACAAAGCCCTTGAACAAGCTCTAAATACTCAGATGGTAAGAGTAACATAATAACAGAAAAAGCCTGAAACGGTGGATACCTCTGAAAACATTGTTTATGATGTAACATTGATCACATTCTCATTGATTTTGGAGTTCATTCACATAGCTAATTGATTTACCAAAAAACCTGGCTTAAGAATATCACAATGTGATTTCTTTCCCACAAAGTTGCACTGTCATAGAAGAGGATTTACTCAGTTTTTTAAGTATTTGTCTGTGTTATCAAACCACATTAACATGGCCCTCCCCTCCGACAGTGATAAGGTTAGATCTCTGCCACAGTGATTCAGACACAGCGCTGCTCTGACTGTGAGAACTGGCACTCTTCCATCTGGGTGAATGAGATGTAATGGGGCTATCAGCAGGATAGAAACATCTAATCTGCATCATGTACCAACATGCACACAAACTGAATGAGCAGTTTCAGCTATTGACCCGCTGAGCTGGCACTCTCCCAGATTTAATAACCCCAACAATGAAACTGTGTGTTGCAAATCTCACTGTTGGTGATAATTATTACACATTTAGTTGTGCACTCATATTTAATCTAGATTATTAACTTTCCCTGCTCTGCTGTAGTATGAAGGAATAAAGCAATTAGTTTTATTATTTTTGAATTCAAAACACAACTGTCCTCTGGCTGCTGCTGCTGCTGCTGCTGCTGCTGAGAGAAGGCTCAGTACCTTGACAACAGCTTCATCTAGTGGCCTTTCTGTGGAGACACACAGCATCCCATTAGTAATCAGTGATGAGTTACATTACAAGATATCTTCATCTCTTCACGTAGTGGTGCTTAATGTACAATAGGAAGAGCTATTTTCAGAGTGATATTAACTGATTTAACACATTTATTTATTTTCTTGTCTTTTAGCACTTTCACTGAATTTCTTGTTTCTCTGTTTCCATTCTGAAACACAAGGCAACCTGCTTTCTCATTGAAAAGCAAGTGGTGGTAACTTTCCTAACTAACATGTAATGGAATTTGAATTTAAAAATGTTGGGTTGTTTTATGTTTGTTTTTTTAAATAGGTGTTGTGGTGCCTGCCAAATAAAAGTCCAGTTATATATTCAAACATTTATATTAGTTAATCCATATGCATTCTTTCTATGTTGTTCCAAAATGTATGAAATATGACATTGAGAAATGGATTTTAAACTTTTCTACTCCAACTTCTGCAGTTATGAAGGCACTGTATACAAGTGAATATGTTTAAAATGTTTTCTATACTACTTTCTAATGTTTTTGCCAAATAACATGAGTTAATGTTGTAACAAACAGTCTTACAGATCCTTTGTTTAAAGACTGGCTTTCTTTACAATACAGTGAAAACTCAATGTATTATTGTGAGATTGACCTTTAATGGTTGAAAGCGTAAGCGGAAACTTCACCTCCACATCTCACCCAGAGGGCACTGTGATCTGTAAGGCGTTCCTGTGCACAATGTTCACTGCAATATTATATGTAAATAAACAAACAATAATATCATTATATCTCTGACAGAAGCCCAACTGCAATTCTCTACGCTCACATAATCATCATTCATTATGCTAAATCAGTAGGCCTGCTTCAGGGCAAGTTTGCACTCCTCAATCCTCTGCTCCTCCTGGACCCTGCCCCCTCACTCTGCCGGAGGCCACTTAATGTGTGGTGTCTGTATTACCAAGTGCAAATTGCCCACTTGAGGTTTGTTTGCTTTCCAAGAATCAAGGCCACAATTAATTGGTAGATTGTCTGGTCAGGCAATATCTCCATAAAGTGCAGATATATCCTCTGCAGCACTTTATCTAATATTCAGGCTCTGTATAAAGACAGAGCTACAGTAAGGTTTGACTGTAACCCAAATTAATCCAGAACACATCTGGATCTCTGTGGTTGTGGAATTTAAATAAAAATAAAACAGTCACATCTATACCAGCAACAAAGGGGGGAATTAGTATTCCCGAACATGACTAAGAACTGATGATTTTATCTGGAATATATATATATTTTTTTTATTCTAATATTTATTTAACAGCTGAAAAAGGTTAATCTTCAAGGTACTTTTATTATTCAACTGTGAATATTTTGTCAGGATCAAGTAGTTGTTGTTGTTGTAATACTCATTCATATGTTAGCCAAGTTATGTCAGAATAACTTGCCAATACAGTATATACTGTATGTATATATCAGGCCCCCAGGATTCCATGGTTAAAAAAATCTCAAATTCAATCAAATTCCATGATGGACTTTTAAAAGATCCACAGTGGACTTTTTTAAGTTTCAGGGTGGTCTTTGAGACTAGTTAATTTTCAAAAACTTTAATATTTCCAACAGATCAAAGGAAGGCATATGTATACAATTATTGAAAATAACAACACATTTATTCAAGTTTTCAGTGCAGAAACAAAATACATTCAAGTTGTGCCATTTTCTTACTATGACATGAAAAATATTAATCTTCATTGCAATTATAAAAATGTCAACTGAATGTCAAGGAAAATATTTAACTGGATTCATGTGTAGCTATCACTTCATGTAAAGAATCAGTTCAAGAACATCATGTAAACCGCATGTTGAAATAAAGGGCAAAATACTCATGTAACAAAGTAACAAAAAAGTGCATGTATATTTACAACCGTGAGTTTAATGTGTGTCATTTTTGGAATTCACATAATATGGTGTTTTCCCACTGTTTTTGGACAAACTATACTACCACATGTATCAACAGACTATAATAGAAGCATTTCAAGCATTTGTGGGCATTTCAAAATTTGACAATTTTTGGCAAAAATCGACATACTATAATATGACTGTTTTTTGAAGCGGGTCATTTTGGACATCCCATAATATGGTGTTTTTTCCACTATATTTGGACAAACTATACTAACACATGCATCAACAGAGTATAATTGGGCTATTTCTATCATTCTTAGGCATTTTAAAATGTGATAATTTTTGACAAAAATTGACTTTTTTTCAGTTATTGGACATCAAATGATGTGTTGTTTTTCTGTCATTTCTGGCAATATGATGCTCTAATATCTATCAACAGACTACAATTGACCCATTTGAAGCATTTTTAGGCATTTGAAATAAATTGAACATTTTTGACAAATATCGACTTACTATGGTAAGACTTTTTTTTGAGGGGGTCATTTTTAGATTTCACATATTATGTTGTTTTTGATATTTTTGGACAAACTACACTACCATATGTATCAAAAGAGTATAATAGAAGAAGAAGTACTTTTGATGTTTGTCACTCGCACCTCTCATGGGTCAAATATAATTCCATTCTATTAAACATTACTAAGTTTTCTTAACTTTGTTGGGGGCATACTTGCCTGCTTGAGTATGTCAAAGCCTTCAAAAAGACAATTCATTTTGGAAAAAATAATAGTAATGATAATAATTCCTTCAATGCCAAAAATATAAATGGAATGTGGGATTTTTAAACTAAGTGCACTCTCTTTTTAGATTTTTTTATTTTAGCAAGCTTGCATTAACAGTCCTTTGCAAGCTCCCACAACGGTGACAGCTAAGCTAACTCCACTAGCTAGCACTAAACAGTCCAACAGAAACAAATAAACACAAGAAAGTTAGTAACCTATCACACACATGTCTGAGTCTCTGCTCCAGCTATGCTATTGTTTTATTAATTCTTCTTCTGCACACCTCCTTCTTCCCCTTCACGGTGAAGGTCAACCAGAAATTTCAAATACTGAACCTACCATGAAATATCTTTTCTAGGCATATATATTTTAACTGTAAATTATTTATGCCTTTTAATGTATTTAATTCAGAATTACCTTGCTAATATGAAATGAACAATGACAACTGAATACTAGGCACTGTATCAACATCTTAAGATATCATTACCTTTTAAAGGTCAGAAAAACATGTAAAATATAACTGGTATTTATCAGGTTATTTCCTTATTTGATTTACTTTTTTAAAATATTAAAATTTAAGCTAGTGGAAATGGTTCTTGCTGTTTGGTTCTGCTCACAGCAGCATATTTTTGTGAAGGGAGCCTGTGAGAAAAACAGGAAAATCAAGTTTGTTCCTCTAGTGTGTGTGTGTGTGTGTGTGTGTGTGTGCTCCATGGCAGATGTTATGTGGAGCTAAAAAGTCACACAAGGCTGAAAAAAAGTTCAAAAGTCAAAACACAGAGAATTGACAGAATGCTGACTGCAGGTTGGTGTAGCATTGTCTGAATACCAATTTAAATATGAATGCACATGTCGTCTGTATTATAGAGCAGTATATTAGCGGTAATCTCATATTTATCTTAGTTTCATACTCATTCTTTTATAGGCTAATTTTCTTGCTGATACAATACTGCCCGGAAGGCGTGGGCAGGAAGTAAGGTTAAATGAATAACTCTGAAAAATGGAATAACTTCAATTGGAGGGTAAAAGGCCAAGAGAATAATCTATATAATTATAATTCCATAATGATGTAAACATACAGTAACTCCCATGGGTCCAGCCTTACAGACCAAGGAAGAAAGTCATGAATAATGCATCGATAGTCCATCTCACACACACACACACACACACACACAATCCTTTTATGTAATTTCTCCGTTTATGTATCCATCTTGCCTTTTCCCCTTAGTAGTCCTACGTCTTTTTCACCATCTCTCTGTTTGCTGTGTTTTCCCTATCTGCCCGTGGAACAAGGAAACTCTTCTGTTGCCTTCTGTTGAATAGGTTGTTTGAAAATACAGCAGGTCCATTTGACCAGGAGGTCTGAAGGACGAGCACTGGCCAGCGCAGAGCCCAAGGCTGTGTGTTTGTCAGGGCATCTCATTAATGTTGTCAGTTGTGGCTTTTTAATGTTTCCTGCTGAATTTCCTGTAAATGGCCTCTCTGCTCCGCTGCTTTGATAATTAATGAATTTGAAGTAACATGATCTGTAGGCCTGTGTGTGTTTAGTTTACACACAAATGATTAGCTTTTCTTCCCTCAGCGATTGAACAAGTTATTTCCCTCCAACTGAGAACCCCCTGCTTTTCAAATCTAAGGCCAGAACAAACCAAAGACCTTTTAAGATTCAACTGAGATACACAAAGAACTGAAAAACTTCTCCTTCTACAACTGCAAAGAATGGACAAAATAGTATAAAATATAATAGAGTATCCATATCCAAGCCTACACAAGCTGATAATGATTTATTTTTTAAGTTTTTGTGACAGGAGCGTTTTGATGTCACCCCTAATACTACACAAAAATGAAATATAAAAAATAGTAATCAGATAGTTACATTTGTTAATATAGTTTTATTTGTCTTAGTATAATTTTAGAAACTAGAGGAGACAGCACACAACAGCTGTAGGGTAAAATAACAGAGAAAGAAGCAACATTTTGAAGCTGTTACTGGAACAAAATTAAGGACAAACAAGCAGGGAATCAATTCCATGAGGGATGTTGCTAACAAGCACATCGTGTTCATTTGGGCCATGATTGGGCCTGTGCACAGCTTCCTTTTTTAACTGATTGGTAGTAAAAACACTGGTCCCGAGAATGTGTCAGTGTGCTGTACACTGTGGAATAAATCACTGTGTTTACTCATTAAAGCTGAAGGGAGAGAGGAAGAATAAAGAAAAAGAGAAAACTAACAGTTTTCCTTCAGTCACTTTGTATCTACAGTGTCATGCATGTCACTGTAGCTGAGAAAAGGCTACATGTGGATGAATCACAGAGATTCATGGGCTTTGGTGATGATAATAATTGGTTGGTTTGATGGGTGTATGTATTCATTGTTTGTCTTGTTTTCATACTTTTATCTGTTTTGTGTGTTGAAACACCACCAAAAAGATCAGGCTTGTTTGGGTGCAAAAACATAAATGTAATTACAAAACAAAACAAAACAAAACACATACACACATTTTAGAATAACACAAGGAAACCCATAAGTCCACAACAGAAAAGGTTGGCTAGGCTTTACCCATTGCTATAGGCTGGTAGTAGTGGCCAGCTAGTAGCAAGCTTCTAGGAGCTCTGGATCTAATCTGAATCAGTGAACTGAACATTATTTGTTATGCCGACGACACCCAACTATATCCAGCAATTGAGGCACATTAAACTGATCAGCTAACCAAAATTCAAGCATCTCTTTAAGACCTGGATGACCCACAATGTCCTGATATTAAACTTCAGGCAAAACTTAGTTATTTTAGTAAGTTATTTTAGAGCTACAAACACTTCCAAAACCCATGATTTAAAGACTTAGTTGCTCACATTGGCATCACCCTGGCCTCCAGCATCATTGTAAGGAATCTCTGAGTTATCTTTGATCAGGATGTGTCCTTTCACTCCCACACAAAACAAACTACAATGACTGCTATTTTCTCCTATGTACTGTATATGCAAAAATCAGACACATCCTGTCTCAGAAAGATGAAAAACTAGTGCATGCATTTGTTGCTTCTAGGTTATGCAGTTTTTTGTTATCAGTTGTTAATATTGCACGTATGATCATGCCCTGAAGCTCGTTGTAGCTTTAGTCTTTTACTTACTAAACATTTTATTATTTCGAGTTAAGCACTGGGCATAAGGTATAACCAATGGATTCATTTGAACATATTTTTAGAAATTTCATAATGTACAAAATATGAATGATAGCATGCATACTGAAATGACCAGAAAATTACTTATGTTAGCAGATTAGCATGCTAAACTGGCCCAGGCCCCAAAAGTTTTTAGTTTGGCATGGGGGGTGATAAGCAGGCCTAAATCAGAGGACCTCAGGTTTCGGGATGGTGTGTAAAAGGGATTTCTAGGTCAGGAGGAGGAGTTTCTATTCAATGCATCATTTAGGAGCCAGTGAAGGTGGATGAGGGTGGGGGTGATGTGCTGCCAATGAACTGAAGAAACTAGAAAGTTTCTGGCCAGTGTGTAACCTTTCCTTCTACAGTACAGCACAGGTTAGCACTCAGACAGCCTCTCCTACTTCCTGCTAATTTCTCCACTTCATTCGTCCCCCTTAAATAGAAATGAAGAAAGGTCGAGGTACGATTGAGGGGTAAACACATCTTAGCATTCAAAAGCAATTGCTTTAGAGTCTGTCTGCGTTTTCTATTAAACCCATCACTATTTATTGAAATTAATTTATTTTCTTGTTGATTTGTACCTTTTGTAAGTGGAAAAATACCAAACTCATTGCCAAATCAATTAGTAACAAAACAACTTAATGTGAAGATATAACCTCTTTGCTTCCTAAAATATTCGGAGAGAAATCCCTGTTTTTAATCACCCATGTAGTGCAGCCCGTTTCAAAGCCTGATTGGACTCAAGGGACTTGAAAATTAGCATTTGAAGAACAGCCTGTCAACATGCAGCCCTTTTCAAAATCCCAAAACCACCCACAGCAGCAACTGCTTGCTGCCACTGACCTAAACGTGCAGGTTTTAAAAAGTCAGCGGTCACAAAGACAGATGGTCCAAACTGAGGGCTGTGTGACCACCAAGGGGCTGAAGGCTTTAGTGCTGATACCACTCTGTGCTAAACGGGTAGGAAAATTAGATAACTGAAAAGTCTGTTTCTGTCTTTCTCAACCTGTTACTAGGGCTCAAATGCATCTTTTCATTCAGAAAAAGTCACTTTAAAAGCTCTCTTATTCCTCTCTCTCCGTTTATTACAGCTTGGGTTTTTTTATCATAGTTTTGATCATTGCTTTTAAAAGTTAAGATATTTTACTGACCAAGTATATTTCTGAGATCTATAATCACAAACAACATGAACAAGAGACAATCATAGATTTTATGGAAACTTTTAACGTTCACAGCTTCCCTGTGTAATGAGGGATTATCATCCACATTCATTTTTGTCTACAATCTGTCTCATTGTCTGTTTATTCCTTGCCCTATCTGTTCCCAGATCCGACAAATTACTTTTTGAGTACTACTGCTGCTATTAAGATTAATAAATACATTTTTTTTTTTTTTTTTAAAAACCCTGCTCCAATGAGCTGGAATTTTCATTTAAATATGTACCTGAGTATCATTTATATCACTGTGAGAAATGAGAAAAAACTGAAAGAAATGCTGGTGTAAACTACAGCTTGTCATAGCATAGCAAGCCTCTGGCAGCCTAAGGGCGAAGTCTGTGTTTGCTTTCTTTTAGCCCAATCTCATATGCTCTTTATCTCTCTCTTCTGCTCCAGGCGCTGTCTGCACACACAACATCTTGCTGGTGACTGCAGCAGGCAGCCGCCATGTGCCTTTACCTCATCCCTGAACAACACTAAAAGGATGAGCAAGAAAACAAGGATTTAAGTGGTTATTATCTTTAAACACTCATCTAAAAAATGCCAATGATGAGCATGAATGTTTTCTGTTCACTCTGTTAACTACTTGTGTAGTTTACACCTGGGAGCTACACAGTACTACCCCACTCGTCTATTAATAATGACTATGATCCTCTGTTATGTTCACTGTAAACCGAGCAAGTTGTGGTGCACAAGAGTGTTTTAAAATTCTCTCAAATCATGTTCATATTTTTATGGAAGACACATTGACATTGTCTTGTTATTCAGTCCTTTTTGTCAGTCATACCATATATCTTTCAACTTTTGATCACGTGATGAACAGCCTGTTTGAGTTCAAATGCAGTTTTCATTCAATTGCCTACTCTATTTTTTTGTCTCTTGCTCCTGTTTCTTCTTTCTGCATTTTGAAGCTCTTGATTTTGTTCAGGAGTGTATATTACAATGTCATATACAGTCATGGAAAAAATTATGAGACCCTTGTTTTCTTCAATTTCTTGTTCATTTTAATGCCTGGTACAACTAAAGTTACATTTGTTTGGACAAATATGATGATAACAACAAAAATAACGCATAGGAGTTTAATTTAAGAGCTGATATCTAGTCTATTTCCATACCAAAATCATCATCAAGAAAACCATGAAAAATGGCTACATATCAGCTTTTAAATAAACCTCGTAAGATCTATTTTTGTTGTTATCATTATTGATAAGAAATTGAAGAGAACAAGGGTGGTCTAATAAGTTTTTCCATGACTGTATATCAAAACGTGCAGCTTGTACAGTTCAACCGTCAAACACAGTTTTTAAGAGTAACCAATATTTTAATATGACTATTATTCAAACTCAGAGCATGTATCCAACAGTTGTAGCTTGTGGTCCAGGTCCAGAGATAAAAACAACACATATCAAAATCCCCTCACTGCTGCTTTGTGCATTTTTCTCCAGAGTCCTAAAATCAATTTCTTTGAATGGGAGCTGAACTTTTGCCACCATACTCGGCTTGTATATCTACTTTTCAAATCCAAAGTTTTAATGTTTCCTCTATCTTACTTGGTTCCGCTTTCTCTAATTTGCTTTTGAAAAGAAATAGCTTCCTCCTACACCCTACAATTTTGCCAAAATCACCCTGAATTTTGACAAAATAATTTCAAAAGAAATTACCCAACTACTTCCGAGGTAGGGTCTCTAATTTTCTAGCCCTGGCACATTAGCACATTCACTGAATGATGTACGCCAGGCAGACATGCAGCATTCATCTCTATCACTGGATAGGCCAGACTATGGCAGCTACTCAAACTGAATGGAAAAAAAATGCAAAAAAAGGTATTTAAGAAACGCTAGAAACACTTAAACTGCCATAGTTGTAGAACGAATTCAGCAAGGTCAGAGAGAAGTCGCTCTTTGCACTGGCCAAAACCTGTATGGTAGAAAAAACAACATGAGAAAAGAGGAAGCTGGCAGCAAAGGCTTCAATTACCAGAGTGAAATGGCAAGCTGTGCCAAAAGCACTCTCTCTAGTTAAGCAGGGACAATGGAGGAGCTGGGGAGTGGAAAGTGGAAGCAGTGAAGTTGAAAAGAACTTGGGAACACAGTGATGAGAGTTAACCTCATTATCAGTGGCCTCTGTTAAGTCTCATTATCACAGCCACTTTACACAGGCTAGCTGAGAAGTCAGCATGTCATTCTTCACTGAGAAATAAAATCACATCTTGTCAGGATGCAAAACAAACTAGCCCAAGGACAAAGCACTAGAAAACTATACAGCATATGATTGGAAGCACCACAGACACACTGACTGAGATGAAGTGGGACAGTGTGTCTGTAAAGCGGAGACTCATGGTTACCCATAGAAACCGTTTCATTCAGATATCTTAGTGTCAGAGGTCAAGGGAACCCTTTGAAAAGTCAGTTTTTCACTCATTAAAAGCATAACTTTGGAGTGATATTTTGTTACCAATAGATCTTCTAGTTTCATATCATACCAGCTGTAGCTTTAAAACTGAACTAACTGCAGGTACCGAAAGAAAAAGAAGGTTGTCAAAAAGTTAAGGAGTTATGTTATCTTACATTGATTTCTGGTTAGAATTATTCATTCATAGGGTTCAGATGACATGAGGGGTCCCTTACAGTTACAGTTCTGGGCCCTGATCAGGTGGAGCATTGTGGAAAAAAGTCTCATTATCATACTTATTCTAAGGTTTTTATCTTATTTCACTCGACTTATCTCAGCAGACTGTTCATTTGACCCTTTTCTTTGGCTAATTTTCAATTTATAATGCTGTTTTTTTATAATCTTACAGAAGATTATTGTATATTGTATTGCTACTAAATGGTGCACATTTTATCCTGATCTTTTATAAATCATCTTCTGGAAGGACAAAACACCTGCTCAGAGTTTGGGCAGCTATAGCTTCTATGCGCCTGTAAATCTTGTTGTGAAAATGTAATATTGGGTTATATAAAACACAACTCGACAAGATGATCATGGGAGCTATCTCCAAGCTCCTAAAAGGAAAGAAAAAAACAATTGTACTGTATGTCATTCTAAAATCGACATGACTTAATTTTGTATATAGACCCTGCACCAAGCTGGAAAGGCAAGGCAGCATTTGGGAATGAAATAAAAAAAAAAACTACCCTAGACTCGCATGAAAGAAAGAACACCGGTAGGTGGTTTCGTAAAACATTTCTGAGCAGCTGTGTCAAGGATTGTACACATTTTTCAGTTTGATGATGCAATCTAAAACATCACGTCTCAGTCTGTCTGATCGCCTGCTGTGCCTCCCCCACTCTCACCCCTTTGTTAAGATGATTGACGTCCAGTGGACACCTTCCAGCTTGATCCACAAACTGAGAGCTAAGCCCTCTCTGCTGCATCACAGCCAAAATATGGCACAAATACATTCTTGTCACTTTCCAGTCTTAGTATGCAAAATGTGAAACTAGTGAGCTCTTTCCCATCATCCTGCAGACTCCTTTTGCATCCTACTTCTTTATCTGAAGACCCAGCTCTTCAGAGAGCATATTCTCTCCTAGCACCACACGGCAATTCTACTCCTTAAAGAATTGTCACTAGCATTTATTGCTGCACTAACGGCTCTTATTGCACTATACCTTGATTGTTACCCTTGATACTCTTTTTCCCTGTAAGTTGCTTTGGATAAAAGTTTCTGCTAAATGACTAAAAGTATTCCCTTCCATTCCCTTCCTTCACTTATATCTCCTTTCTTCCTCACCTTATCCTCTGATCATCACTATTCACACACTTTTTCCAGTTTTCGGACCCTGACACACACTCTCTACTTTTCTGCTGTCATTGCATGGACGAGGAAGTGACTCAAACTCTGGGATTTTAAGGATGAGGCTCCCAGTCCAAGAGATTGGACAGTACAAACAGCAAAAGCCCCATCCAAACCCAGCAGGCCCTCTCTGGCCCCCTCTCTCACTGTGTCAGTGTGAAAAACATTCATCTACAGACTGAGACCCCCAACTGCAAACAGCCCAAGGCTTAAAGCGACAGGCCTGACCCTATAACGAACACTTTAGACTTTCATTTAGTACATTCGTTTCTGGTTGTGGCGAAGATTTATTTCTTACTTTTCTACTCTTATGAGGGGGGTGATCTTGCAAAGCAGACTGCTCCAACTTCAAAGTGGTTTTGATGGAAGTTTTAAGAAATATTTAATCAGTGGTGATGCTTTCAACTTCTTTTAAGTTGCTGCTAGAGTAGTTCAGCCACAAACCAAATCTCTCTAATCTCTCCTCTGCTGTCAGTGGTGTTTTTATCCTTTGCTTGATTTCTAAATGTTATGGAAAACATTTTTAAAACCAGTTTAACCACAAGAACATGCATGTGTATGTTTGTTTGTTTTTAGGTGGATGAATACCTTCTGTGTTTTGTTTTTTTATTATATGTGAAAACAGAACTACAAACCTTACAAACTACAAAGTACGAAAGTGGCTAAATTCTCCTGCTATCTACCATTACTGTATGTGTAGCTGTGATGTTTTCCACTTCCAGCAGCTGTTCACTCCGCCGCCTCTCATTGGTTTGGCTACACCCGTGGAAGGTGTGGTCTGGATGAACGATGCTGCATCCTTTGTTAAACCGTGCAGTCTAATATTGAACAGTAAACTGTAAAGAAGTATTAGCAGCGTGTGATTGATACAGCTGTTTTAAACTGCCTTTAAATTTAGCATAAAAGTGTGTTTGTTCAAGAGATGCGTTACCCTTTTTTTCCATTCCCACCTGTAGCAGGGGTTGACGCTGTGTCCAGTCAACTCAAAGGAAGTCAACGAAAGCTGCGATCGTGCTAAACTCTGAAACTTGGATTGAACTCCGACTGAAGTTTAGGGAGCAGAGGAGCACTAATCGAACAGTTGAAGCATCGAGACTTGTCTTGAGAAGAGGAAAAACCGCGAGACGCGAGCGCTTCCTCTCTCTGACCACGATCATGGGCACCATGCGCTCCTCGCCGTGTGCGTAAGCTGCTGTGGAGGAGCCACACATTATGAGACGCCATGGCATGGTGTGAGCGAGGGGTTCAGACTTTGCTGGCCATCGTAGGGGCCTTCGCCGCGTTCAGTCTCATGACCATCGCCATCGGCACCGACTACTGGCTTTACTCGCGGGCGTACATCTGCAACGCCACTAATGCCTCGGCGGACGACACCCAGATGCAAACCAAGAAAGTCAAAGGCGACCTGACGCACTCCGGGCTGTGGAGGATCTGCTGTATCGAAGGTAAAATAAAGTCTAATAACTTAGTAGCCGTTATTCAGCAAACTTTTATGCTACTTTTTGTGCTCATTGGCACAGGTGAGCACTTGTCCAGCGATGAGCAAGCTTCTGCTTCTGGTTGTTTGTTTTACAATGTACGCAGTGTGATTGTTTTGTCATTGAAATAAACTGGATTCAAGAAAATTCTCCAACAGGGAAGAGAATGAAAATACTTGAAAAGCTTAGATTTTTTTGAAAGAAAAGAAAAGAAGAAGAAGAAAGAAAAGAAAAGAAAATGTGTTTTGTTTGGTGACGCCGCACCAAAACTCTGACAAGGGGCGCATCCTTATTTCATTATAAATCATCTCTATTGTTCAATGCGTTAAACAGCATAACAAAAGCAATAACACCAACAAAGTTATCTGTGAATGATATTTAAGAGGACAAATGGAGGGAAACTGCTGCTTGTTGCGCGCAAAGGCGGTTTTGTGCGTGCGTAATGCCACGTTTGCGTCAGTTTTCCTTTTAAATGGTTTAGTTTATCACTGAAAAAAAGGCTAAATTGACAGATCATGACGTAGAGACAAGTTTAATGTTTTGTACTTTGTTACGGACAGGAAATATCGCTTGCTCAGCAATAATTTAAGGATTCGCCCCAATTTTCTCTTTAACTCGATATGGTTGCTTGGCAACTACTTCCATAAAATTGCATAGACGGATGAAATAATCTTCAACTGCATTAGTCTCAGCAAGAAAGTGACTTTCTCCGTGAAATCCTGTCAATATTCCCTCAGCTGTTGTGCAGCCTATCCATGCTCCCCACTACACACGCCTGAGGAGTTTCGGGCTGGGCTTCCTGCGCTTGTTGAGCAGCTAGTTGTTGTTTGGACACGTTTGCACACCATTGCGCGCGACTGCTTCATTGGAGAGAGAAGCCTGATCAATGAGATCAACCAGCTGATCCGTGAAAGTAGTCGCAAGTGACGTCTGCCATCAGTGTTGTGGCGCTGTCCACTGCTGCTGGTGCTGAAACCTCCACTCTGACTGTTCCTTTTAACTAACAAGCCAAGTAAGTAAATAAATAAATAACTGTACTGACAACCTCAGATGCAGGGGACCAATCAGGGCACACTTTACGCTAGAAATAGTCAGTTGCTGACTTGTAAAATATTCTCTTTGTAAAAGCTGATCAACTAAATTCTGCTTTCAGTTGGGATGTTTACGCACTTGTCTCTTGGTGGTAGTTAGATATGTTTATGACAGTTTATATATGTTTTCTAGCCAAAAGGATGTTCCCATTTGTAGTGTGCTGTGATTGGATTTTGGCTCTTTGATAATAAGCATATCACTTAATGTAGCAAAATTATCACAAATTTCCATCACCATTGTTCTACATGATCAGAAGAAAACACTTGTCAAAACAACCCTTATTTATGTTTATAGTCAGCAGCACCCTCTAGTGGCCTTTGTAAAATAAAAGCCATCAATGTGCAAGTGACATAACAGTGTCCAAGCAGTCGAATATAAGACCTTGTCATTAGTAAAAAAAATAATAATGACAAGGTCCACTGAGGGTGCTCCTTTGAGCCAGGAGACCAGTCTTCATGTCCAGTGTGAAACCAAAAGTTAATGTTGTTATTACAAGTTACGTAACTGCTATGTCACACCTACATAACACTAGCTACCTCACTTCCGGGAGTTACATCCATTTATTTACCTTATTTAAACAACTTTTTCTAAACTGCCCCAGTAGTGGACCTAACTAAGGCAGGGTTGGCATGAAGTACGTATGTGTGTACACACACATCAGAATTACATTGATTTCCCATCTCTGTGTTTTTTAATTGGAATTCAAGATAAATAAACCTACCAATCACTAAACAGAAGTTGCACCATGCAATTATAGTGTAAAGCTTCCATCCTTTGGTCTTTTAGCTCTTAAAAATACATTTTGCCTTTAAAATGGGCTACATACTCAAGAAAACATGTTCAAAAGTACAGTCACAGTTTAAAAAAAGTACCAACAAAAATTAAAATAGAGAAGTTTCTGGTCCTGCCTCTAAAAGGGCAGATTGGATTTATAGACGGGGATAACAAGGTGGCACATGGGGTGGTGCCTAGGTACTGTTCCCCTTAACCTGAAGCTGGTTACCTAACCCTAACCAAACGGCAACAGTTTCACAATGTGTTTAAGACAGGACCATTACATTAAGGTGATCAGCTGATCTCATGCAAGTGGAAATGGCACTAACACTCCTGTGGGGCAGAATTTGACATATGGGAAAACTTGGATTTCAGCCAAACCATGTAACATTTTAGATGAATTTATGGCATGAGTGCTTTGAGGTTAGAGGATTGTTTCATATGCAGCTGAATGCAGCCATTTAAAAAGTCACACTCCACGCACTTTTGCTCTGCACTGTAACTACTCGTACTGGAATTTTAAATGCATTCCTATTTATGGATTTCCTGTAAAGTTAATCAAAAGATACATTTCCATCTCGCTCGCTTCTAACCCTTGAGAGTATCATCAGCAGAAGTGAGACGGAGTGCTCGCTCGCTATCTTCATCAGTCACCTTTTTTTTCACCATCTTCTCTTTCGCCGCATATCTTGCTGGATGTATGTTACACACAAAACTTCTTCTCTTACTTTCTATCTTACATATACATCACATCAGCACTATTGCCACAGTGTCGTGAAATTTGACTGGCCTCTGGTGGCACACCTGTAATTACAACTGATGCTAGCTGAGCCCAAAGGACTGTTCAAGGCTTAATCAAAGTGTTCATGACATTCAATCTAAGACTTTAAAGATCACTTTAAAGAACACTCAAACTTTAAAGATGACAAGATGACTTTCATACATATAGGCAGCTGGGAGACATTCCCTAAAGTTAAGTCCTCCTTTGGCTAAATGCATTCTTCAAATGTCAAAAACAAATTATTTGAGTTCCCACCTAGCTTGTGTACGTTTTGAGAGAAAGAAAGACTGGATAAGGGTCATAGCTTTAGTCATCTGCTCATTTTATTGCCCAGTTGAGAGAGAATCTCTTCCAGGAACAAATAACAAGATGGAGTCCAACAAGTTATATTAGGTGAAATGTGCAGCTTAAATAATGGGTAAGCCCCGGGACATGTTGGCTAACCTTGTAGGAGAAATTTCACTTGTCTGTCTCCTGTGCAAAACAGACTTCTGTATGAGTGTTGTGTCTTGTTGAACAAGGAGGCGGTTCACTGAAGTTGATGGCAAATGAGCTTTTAAAGGAAACAGTGAAGGCTTGTTCTTCAGCCAGTCATGCTGAAATACGACAAGAACTCTCACTTAAGGCAGACACCCTCTGATCGCTGAGCATGCTGGAGTGGCAGGAAAAGATATGATGTGTTTTAGACAGACTTCTGGTCCGACTTCAAATGAACAATTCCCTCTGATTTGCTGTGAGTCATTGTTATATCATGTAGTGGTCAATTTGAAGATTTTGGGCTATTTTTCTTCCATAAATGTAGAAAAAACATAAATACACATTTATGTTTGTAGTTTACTATACGTTGTCATTTTGCATTTGTAAATATCTTCTTAAAAAGTTAGCATTAGATAATTTTGCATCATTTGCATGTTTAGACATACGTTTTCAGAAAACTTGTGATAGAAAAAATAATTGTCTTCAGCAGGTCTATTAGTTATATTTTTACCCTATTCAACTGCAGTGCCTTTCACAAAATATTTCATTTTACAATACATTTTTTCAAGCTGTCTTTAAAAGCAAAATTGGTTTGTTTTTCTCATACTCTGAGCCAGAAAATCTTCAGTTCAGTAGCACTTACATAACCCAACTCTCCAGTTTCATTGCTATCTATATTCTGAAGGTTTTCATAATAATAATAATAATAATAGTAATTGATTTATATAGTGCTTTTAAAAATACTCAGTCGCTTTTACACACTTCACACATCATTCATAGCCTGATTTATGTTATATTTTATTCCTATTAACATGGCGAAAATAATTTTGTATGGCTGGTGACCGTATTTTCTGATACATATAGTGATAAAAGTGTTTTTAACCTGACTTTATTCAATGTTCAGCACATATTTAATAAAATCATTTCAATGTTTGAACATAAGATTGCAGAAAAGTAAAAAAAAGTATTTTTTTAATTTAAGTAATCAGTTTGAGAAGTTTCATTGCGATATCTAATAATTAAAAAATTACCCTAATCACCATTATGTGATTGTTGTGTCAGAAAAGCTGCTTTGTGGTTTCCTGTTTTGTTGGTGTGTTTCTGTGGGGCACCCGTGTGTGTGTGTGTGTGTGTGTGTGTGTGCGTGCGTATGTGCGTGCATATGTGCGTGCGTGTGTGTGTGTGTGTTAGTCTGGTGAATGCATTAGTAAGATGTCAAAGGCGTCCTCTGAGAAGCGGAGTTAGAAATGTGATTCTGGGTTGCCGGGGGGAGGTTGCCATGGTGAAGCTATGCTGAGTAATAAAAGATGGGCTCCAGTCTCTCAGACAGATGGGCTCTGGGGAGATACCTCCCCTACTGAGCTCACTCTCTTTCTCTCTCTCCTCTCTCTGTTTCTCTCACCGTCATTCCTCTGATTATTAACTCACTGGCCTCCTATGTATCACTCATTAATGCAATTATTTGACACCAACAACTTCTTTTTTTAATTGTACAATTACAAATCTTGATTGTTTCTTTTCTTTTTCCCTGCACCTGTCACTGCTTTTCCCCAGATCCTTCTTTGGATGACACCCAATTACACTGAAACACTGATCTTATGGATATAAAATACATGCATGTTACACACACAGTATAATGATTATTTTACACGCTGGTTGCGCTTCTGTATCGATCCAGAGAATGTGCTCAAAGATCAAAAGGAAAAGTGAAAAGGGGTTGAAGTGAAAACATTTTAAAACATGGGAGAGAGAGAAGTGGATAATTGAGACATGATAGTGGTAAGAGTGTTGTTAAAAGAGACCGAAGATGAGAGTTTAAAGAGACTGGAAGAGTGAGGTTGAGAGAGTGGAGATAGTCTCTGAGAGTCTGGGCTGTTAGGGATGTTTCATCACTTTATCACTGCTTTTCCTTCACTCTCTCTTCCCCAGCAGCCTCAGACATTAGCCATGAAAATTTAGCAGACAAATGTGACATTGGAATTTTGTGCTGACGGCTGGAATGAAATCCTGTTGCAATATTTGGTAAGAAACACGTCAAAGGTGCCTTTTGTCAACAATATCAGTTTTGTTTTGTTTACATTCAGCATTTACTCATCAAAACAAATCACATGCATTCTATGTTCTAACAAGGTGAATGCATTTCTGAGTTCATAAGTAATTTCCGCCACAAAACTTGTAATTCATCTAGATGAGCTGTCTACCACAACTTTTTGATGGACACAACATTGCTAACTAGGATGCAAACAGCCACTCAGGCATAGAAAGAATCAGCCAGTGATTGCCACTTAACAGATAATGTTCTCATTGATTTTGATTAAGAACACAGGTCACCACTGGATAATCCCACAGCAAGAGTGTACATGCCCTCAAAAATCCAATCACTAAAAAGTTACATACCCATATTTGCAACAGCACATTTAAGTGAGAGAACAGTGGCTGTAATGGAACTCTGTGAAGCAGTTTTGTTTATATTCACTGTTAATGCATAATGTGTAATGTTTAAGACAAACTTGTTGAATACATTGTTTTTCTCATGAAAAGCTTGCAGCTATTTAGAGCTTTGCTAGCTTGCACTCTTCTACTCACCTACCTTGTTGGCACGTCGCTTGCTAGTATCACATGCTACAAGATCCAAATAGGTCTGTGTACATTTTGGTTGTTGCATTATTGAATTAAATTATAGTTTTTCAGCACTTCACAAGACAGTTAAGCACCATATGAATTACCAGGGGCATCTAACTACTAAGGGCATGCTTTTGTTGCATGACATACTTTGGCCTGTTTGCCAAACTACTTTAAATGTAACCATAACCACTTCTGTCTGAGGAATCCAGCTCGCACAAACCCAACATTCACTTAGCGGTGGTAGCAACTCTGCACTAGGTCTAATCTGTGTAACAGCAGCAACAGATCGTTTGCTGATCTTAGACCGCCCCTGCTGGATCAGCTAACTCTGCAGTTACACAGGTTACACCCAGGGTTGTGGATCCGTGTCTGGAGTTGCCACTAGCTCTCCTCCTAGGGAAGTCGCCTTTCCTTAACTCATTTGTGATCTGTCAAACAGTCAATTCATCCTCTCCATTGAATCACATTATTTTAACATCCAAATAATGAATTTGCAAGATGGAATGTTGAAATTTTCCTTGTTACCAGAATAGAAAAGAGCTCTTACTGCTGCTACATTCTCACTGTTCATTGCATGAGAGAATCTGTCTAGTTTTTGGACATGTTTTCAGTTTCAGTTTACATCCACAGGTGTGTTATGGATGTCTAGGCCCCAGAACAGCTACCACAGTAGCAGAGGCAGAAATGACAGCATGCGGCAGCAAAAAATCAGACGTCTGACTTTTAATTCAAAGTCTAACCTTTCAATATTCATAATGCTCCTATGTTTTATTCTGTTAAAAGTGGAGGGAAGATTTTCTCGGTGAAGAGACTGGGTCTTTGAATAGAAGGTGCCTGAGGGCTTGAGAACTTCAGAACCTCAGATCTACAGCAGCCTACCCTCAAATGTTTTCTGACATGGTTAGAGGTGAAAACAAGACAGTTCACCACCAGTTTGGATATTATTTTACAGAAAAGAGACTCTATAACCTATGTGTCTCTTGATCATAAAAGCTGGGTGTTGATCTAGCACATGGTCAACTTGTAGTTCCTTTCACACCATCTGTCGTAATTGGAGAATCTCTTGGAGAATCTCCTGCTCCACTTTAAAGACATAGTATTTCCCTTTAGCTGTTATTAGCTTTTTGTCCCTACACATGCTGTTACTGCCATCAGTCACATTCACACTCTGTGCTTTTGGATTCTCTGCAGGTATCAACAAAGGAAGCTGTTTTCGGATCAATCATTTTCCAGAGGATAACGACTACGATACAGACAGCTCAGAGTACATCTTACGTAAGTCACTGCAACCACTTCATCTTCAAACACTTAAACCCTTAATCCTCTGTCTTTTTTTCTTGGAGTGGTGATGGAGTTATCACAAGGGTACTTAATGTGTCATGACATCTCTATTCCTCCCCCATAAAAGCCTGATGTCATGACAGTAATTGGAGTTATGGAGATGATGGAGTGTGTAGTGTGCTGATGAGTAATAGGTCGAAAACATGACTTTACTCACTGAGAGCACATTTGACCAAGGTAGTTTGATGAAGACGTGTCACCCTGAGTGGTAACAATAAAATTGTTCTAAACACAATGGTTGATGGGGGTTGTTACAGTCCATCTTTCCAATTTGCTTGAGGTTTCACATCAGCTTCACTCTGAATATCACATTTGGCTTCTAGTTTGATGTTCTGTACCCCAAAGCAACTGTTCCCGTCTTTGCTGTTGTCTGAAATGATGAATTTCAATGTGCTCATAAAGTCTCTTGGTTAGTGTCATGGGAAGGCAGGGACGTCTGCTAATCAGGCCTTAGTGTTTGTGGAAGCATTCATCTGTTCAACCTGAGGCGCTTTTTCTTCTTCTTTCACTCCCTTTATTTCCACCCTGATGGCAGATGTACTGTATCAGCCAGGAGTGCCATACATTATTATTTTTAGGACAGCCAGTAATGATATCAAGTGGCACGCGAGTAGTACCACGAATATATAGAAGGATACTTGTTATTTTACAGGGTTTAAGGGTTCAGAAAATATGAACTCCAATCTATACTTTATAATTGAGTACACTCAGACATAATTTGTATGCTGTCAGACAGTGCATTTAAATTAAAGGTACCTTGTAGCGTTTTCTTGTAAACAAACACTACATTCAGTGTTACCCACCACAACCTAAATGTGTGTATCATTGAGTTCTAATGCTGCTGTTTCATTGCATGCTATGGCTTTGCTCGAGTCCACTCATTTGACTTTTGGTACCAGGACCTTTTCTTTATTTTGTTTTCCACTGCGGATGATCCGTGTCATATTCTCAGCTGATCGCCATAGGACAGCTGGTGAAGCTGCCGTGAAATCATAGTCAGTGCGACACCTGCTGAATCCCATATCAGCAACCAAACAGAGGAGCATCTTAGCGTAGTGTATGGCGTGATTTTGTGGACTGCCATATTTTAAAATCTGGGTCAAGTGCATAAAAATATTTCGGTTGCTATTGATAGATGCTTGGCTATTTTAGAATGACAGGTTTGTGCAGGCCTTTCTAGTGATGTGTTTCTCTCAGACCAATCAGTGGTCTGCAGTATTTTAACTCCACTTCTATATTGGCTCAGTTTACTTAGAAGCTCAACTGAGGTTGAACCAATAAGCATTACAGGTAATATCCATAGCAAACCAAAAAAGAGCATGTTGAGCCATGCAGCCGTCCATGCATCCTTCCTCATAAAACATAAAATAGTATTTTAGATCATGCATTGTTTTCATCCATGGTTGTTTAGCTAGCAGTATTTCTTAATCTCTCTTTGCTGACGCACTGCTGCATATTTTGGCATGTGTTTGCCACCTGTTGATCAGTGGAATAGGTTAAAACCATTGGCAGGAAGGTGTCCATTAAAAAACATCTTCATACTACCACAGGTCAAAAACTCCTCATGCAACCTTTGTTAACTGGCTCTACTCTTTTCGGACAAGTGACAACTCAAAGTATTGCTGCTGATGGTACTTAGTCAAGCCATCAGAAGTGAATTGCCACAGGGGTCTATTCTTGGTCCAATGCTGTTTACTTAATATATAAATAGGATCATTCTTTCCAATCAGTGTTTAGATATGTCCATTCTTTGCTGATGGTACAATTTGATATGTCCCTGGCTCCACCACAGCAAAGGCCATGAGTCATTGTCAGTGTGGCTTCCATTTTCTTTAAATATCACTTCTTAGTCACAAACTAGTTTAAAATGCAGAAAGACCAAGTACATGGTATGCTCCATTAAAACCTTAAATGGCACCATATTACTCTTGCTGAGTCATACAAATACTTAAGAATGTAGCTTCATGGGAGACAAGTCATTCATGATTCATATTCACCATTTGACTGTAGAAATGAAGGACGTCTTGCCTGCTTCCATCACAGAAATGAGATTGTGCAGTCATAGAATTAAAAATTATGGATCGAAGGGACATATGTATTTAAATCAACATAGCAGAATGGTCAGAACAGCAGATTTTTGTATTTTTACCAATGCCACTGAAAGGAAACTTACAGAGGAAAAATGACAAATGTGTTACTCATCTTTGCTCTTGGTGTAAAGAAGAAATAGACATCTTGTGTTATTCATCAATAAAGCCCTATTGTCAAAGCTTTCAACTTCACATCTCTTCTCTCATTTAAATCTAATAAAGCAAACAAGCAAGTAACTAATGAACTTTAGATGTCCCTCATGTATGCACAAATATTGGCAGAACTGGATTCAAGTAACACCTTTAAAATGGAATGAGCTGCAAACTTTCCCCAAAATACTCCCACATCCCCTCAGAGATTCTAAAGCATTATTAACTGATTTTTTTTAATTCACTATTGTTGTTGATGCTTTTTTCAACAAGATCTTCAACCTTAACAGAAGAATAGACCATTTGTCAATACCACCCGTATGAGCGTTTTTCAAAATGAGTGTTTCACGGCTCACATTACCGCAGATCGTTCTAAAAATAGCACACGTCATTATACATACATGTACGGTTCGCGGTTATAAAAAGGCTGAAGTTTCTGTAAATTTAGGCTACAAAACCACTGATCTAGAATTAGGACAAAAAACTTCCTGGTAAGGCGTTATTAAAGACAGTTTAAACAGTAATTAAATGTACGTAAATGCTGGAAGTGAAATAGTTGCAAGGGTGAAGTGAGCCACTGAAGTTACGTAAAAAAAAAAACGTAACTTACGTAAAAACCTGATTCACAAACCGTGAGCCACGGAAGTTACTTAAAAAACTCTTTTGTTTCATTTCTCACAGTGTTGAACCCACAGAGTTATCATCAGACTCTGCAGTTCCCCTCAGCTCTACACACAATTTTTGTGCCTTTAAGCTTATTGGGCCTCATTCACCAATATCTTCTTAAGAATCTTCTTAAATTCTTTCTTAAGTCCTTCTTAAGAAGATTTCTAAGAAGACCCTACGCCAGATTCATCAACGTGTTCTTAAGCCGCTGAATTGTTCGCAGCCGTGTTCTTAAATTGATGAATGCCATCTCCTCGTAAATTGAGCGCGCGTGCCAGGTGAGTCTAATTAACATAGGATTAGCATAGGTAACCGCCCATTAATGCCCATAAAAGGACCCATAAAAAGGACTGCAGGGCTGTGTGTAGACGCCACACAGAAGAAACATCAACAGAATGCCTAAAGCAAAGCGTAAATCTGTTGGAGTTGAAGAAAAAAAAAAAAAAAAAAAATTAGCAGCCTTAGTGCAGGTTGCAACAACACAAACAATTTATTTTCTGGAATAATACCTTGAAACCACAATATGTAACTGGCCGTAGAGGCCAAACTGGTCAGAGAGTTGGACTGTGATTACTTTATCAAGGACTTTTCCTCGAAGAAGGCCAGTAAAAAGCCGGTGGTTTAGGTGAGTAGTTCCGGTCGGACGGTCGGTCTGAACACATTAGCGCGATTTAGTGCATTTTTTATTACCATTACAACATGACTCCTCCATGGCATGTGCCTGTATTTGTGTGTGTAAGTGCGTCTGTGTGCGCCGGCCAGCGCGAGGGAGAGAGATTATTAATGGGACACTCTGGATGCGCTGGTTGATAGTTTTTTTTAGGTGGTTACCTATATTTTAATTAATACTACAAGGGCTGGCTATTTGAGCTTTCTGTCTCTCCCATAATATATGTATCGTCCTGTACATGGCAGGTGCCAAACAAAACAGACCTAAACTGACAGTAATGTTGTGTGGTTGTGTGTGCCGGTGTTATGTGCGCAATGGGAAGAGCGCCTTTGCGCGCACACTTTGCGTGTGTAGGCAGGGGCCCGTGGTGAGTTTGTGTCCAGAGGTTGTGGACAGAGGGGTTGCAACCTTGGCTTGATTTTATTTTTATTTTTTTATCACAGATGAAGTCCCCCAATTTACTTGATTCATGTTAAAGCGTTGACACATTTATTTTAATTAAAATGAAAAAAAATGAAATGAATAAATAAATAAATACATAAATATGACGGAAATATCACTGTAATGTATTTTATTGAACTTAACAAAAGAAGAAAACACAAGCATGCCAACATGTCAGTACTGAAATGTGCTTAAGAGTACTCCTGAGTGTTCGTAGGATTTGTTCTTACCTAAGAAAAATCCTGGATAAGAAAAAAATTCATGAATGCCACAATCTTCGTAAAATCTTCGTAAGTAGCACTTAAGAACAAATTTGTTCTTAAGAACGGTTCGTGAATGAGGCCCATTGTTTTTACATTGTTATGGTGCCTTAAGCGCCCCAAATCCAGATATTTACCTCAGAGCTGGTGGAGACCAAAACAGAGCTAAAAGAAGTCATTGTTGGATTTGTCAGGCGGTTATAAATATGAATCCTAACGTATGTTTATGTTGTCAGTATTTGCTGGATGAGTAAATAGACTGTTGAATCTGAATACATTTGTCATGTCAACTTTATAAGATAGTGATATGTCAGTCTGTTGTGCTGCTCGCAAGTGGCCAACATGTTACTGCAGTTTTAAAAATCTCGTAAATGATAATAATAATAATAATAATAATAATAATAATAATAATAACAATAGCAATACATGGTAAATAAATACAATTTTACCTCTAGTACTGACTAATTCTACTAAAGTACTTTGTCTTTTTTTTTATGATAAATGAACCACATGCTTCTCTGGCTTTGCTTTATAAATGTTTCAAGTGATGTGTTTCTTTATTTGTGCTGACAATAAGGCTTTAATGTCTCTGTCTATTTTTTATGAACAGGTATAGTGCGGGCATCGAGCCTCTTCCCCATTCTCAGCAACATTCTGCTTATGTTGGGTGGCCTGTGTGTCGGGGTTGGACGCGTCTACAACAATAAGAACAACATCCTTCTCAGCGCTGGCATCCTGTTTGTTGCTGCAGGTAGGAAGAGTCTGACAGTGCACTAAACACAACAACAACAAATAGATTTTGTGCATGGCCACATACAGAAATAAGGAGGACATAAGACAGAAGGAGAAGACAGACACAACACAAGATGGTCTCCCTCTGGTGTCAAGTTTTGTCTCTTTCTTTTAGGAACCCTGACCATATTTTCCAACAAAAAATACGATACATATGCCTTTTCCCACCAGTAAAATTTGTTGTTTCCACAATACTTAACTGATAAAGTGCAGATATCTTATATCCTTCGAGCACATCCCCCCTTTCCCTTGACTCCATTGTTTCTGTCTAATTGGCTGTGATAAATGATTATTTCTGAATATGTAATAAAATGTGTCAGAAAGTGAAAATCTGCAAGAAAGGTGTGAATATTCAAGTTTTCTTGTTAATACCTAGTTGTCTTATTAAGACTATTTGGTCTCTCAATTTAAAAATAACTTGTAAAGATGATTTTCTCAGGTGTTGAATGTAATAAAGATACTTGTAAATGAAGAGAGGTGTAGATGAACATACGTTTGTACCGAAACATTAGGCCTTTTACCGTTTTCTATCATTTCCCCTCTTAATTCTCTTCATCTCTTCTTTTCTGATCTCTCCTCTCTTCAGGCCTGAGCAACATCATCGGCATCATTGTCTACATCTCCAGCAACGCCGGAGATCCAAGTGACAAGAAAGACGAGGACAAGAAGAACCACTACAGCTACGGCTGGTCCTTTTACTTCGGGGCCCTCTCCTTCATCGTGGCTGAATCAGTGGGTGTCCTGGCAGTCAACATATATATCGAGAAAAACAAAGAGACACGCTTCAGAGCCCAGAACTTCATCAAAGCCACCTCCTCCTCTTCGCCATACTCTCGCATCCCAAGTTACCGCTACCGACGAAGGGGCTCACGCTCAAGCTCAAGGTCGAGTGAACCGTCCCGCGAGCCCTCCCCAGTAGGAAGGAAGATGAGAGGAGGGAGCGGCGGAGGACGAGGAGAAGGAGGAGGGTTGGGGATGGGTTTGCCAATGGGGGATATATCCTTGTACGCCCTCAGTAGGGACCCTCTGAAGGGCGGAGGTGCTGCTGCAGGGCCCTACAGTCCAGAGAGGGACTCTGGGTTTTTACAAGTCCACAACTGCTTCCAGAAAGATCTGAAAGATGGAGGGAACAGGAGGACCACGCCGGTATGAGGTCAGGAGTGCATCACTGTGTAAAACAATAAGCTTGATGGGACACATTAGATGTTGTACAGTTGATGAGAAAGGACAATTCCTCCCCGGGGCTGTTCTCAGTGTTGAAAGGTCAGGGCTCAAAATAGTTTTTCCTGTGCGTCCCTCTGTGACAGAAAAGTGCCAATCTGTGTGTCATTTGGAGGAAGAGGGACAGGTGGTATCAAAATAACTTTTTATGATATGACTCGATATCTAAAAAGTTGACAAAGACATTTTGTAGCAACATGATACCCTATTTTATGAGTGGCTTCTCCTCTTACACAAAGACTGAAACTGCTGTACCAATTCCAGTATTCTTTAAAGGATAATTGCCTGATCAAATAATTAAGTTTTTTTTTTTTTTTACTTGATGCTCAATATAATATTATATATATATATAATATAATAATATAATATTATTCTGGATATTGAACTTCAGGTAATGATGCTTTTAAAGTAGTGTAAAGTGTTCTGGAAATAAACTTTTTTCTTTTATTCTGAGACAAAAACAAACTTTTGTCTGCAAAATAGTTTCCTAAAATGAAGTGATTCATGTGATTGTTTGAGTATTATTATATTGTATTTGTGATTTAACACAACTGGTGCTAACTTAATCAGTACACCTTTGATATTTTTAAGCCTTCTCAACTGCCACTTAAATTCCTCTCGAGCTTGTGTGTGAGTCTGGTGAAAAATATGTGTGTTAAGGTATGTGAAATGTGTGTTATGGCCCCGAGACACTGCCACACTATATAGATTTCTGTAGATATATATCGACAAATATGACAAAAGACACAGTAATGTCAGTACATTCCAGTATGCTGCGTGATGTATCAGTGTTAACATTATATGAGTGTAGTTTGTTCGCTCAGGGACGATGTATGGAACAAAGGAATCTAACTTTTAGAGATGTAGAGCTTATCACGAGAGAGAGCAAATATGTTTACGTTTTTTCGTTTTTTTACCTAAGCCAGACAGACTGTTACTGTTGGTGTGTGTAAAAACAGATGTGAGATCACGCTGTATGTGTTGCTGTTAATTAACATGACTCATGTTTCTGCATTTACTGCTTTTGTGTTCATTTGTAATCAGTGCAGAACTTCTATTTAAAGTATTTCTGCACTCTTTACCTGTTCTGACATCGAGAAACTATTTCATGTCATGTGACTTCCTGAACTGGGCAATTATTTTGACATGACAGATTTTGTAAAAATGCACTATTTAGTTATTCTCTGTATAGCTTTTGTGATTAAGACACAATAATAATTCAGTATTAAAAAAACCTCAATATAAAACTACAAATACATTTTTCAAGTAACAACAAAAAAAAAATGGAGAACAGGACAAATGGGCAGATGATGTAACAATGGGCCCCTGGGCACAGACATTAAAAAGTCACAACCACCTCTCCTTTGTTGTTGTGTCTATAGTGATTTTGTGGATCATTGTTTTGTGTCACTGCATAATTCTTTTGGTCTTTTTGCCCCTTTTTGTAATTTCTTTGCTTGTCTCTTACCCCTTATCGACCAAAGCAGTTTAGGGCTGGTTCAGATTCGGGGCTAGTGCTGGTTAGCAGTTGATTAAACTTGCAGACCAGTGCTGAACCTGTTTGCTTTTTCCACAGGCTCTAGAGTCACGTCCTTGCATCACTGTTAACGTCTATATCTGAGGAGGCCTACAATAACGGCAAACTACATGTCTCTCCAACACATCTGTGCTGCTCAATTTAATCATTATGGACGCTGAATACATTCTTATTAACACTGAATGTAAAACTTAATGTTGGACTTTGTTGTAAGCTAACTAGCCCGCTAATGTTAGCATGCTAGCGATTGCCTGCTAGTGATTGCCCGCTAGCGATTGCCCGCTAGCGATTGCCTGCTAGCGATCGCCCACTATTGTTAGCACACTACTTCGCCCATATCAATCACATTGCAATTAAACAAATCAAATAAATGAATGATAAATGTTTTAGTTGGTCTCTCTCAACGGCACCAAGTCTTATTGGTCTTCTTTGACCAGGTCTTGGTCTTGCTAGCCCACTAAAGTTAACACACTAGCTCGCCCGTATCTGGTGGAAAATTCACAATTGGGCACCGGGCGGGAACCGGCTCTGGTCAAAAAGCCTTATTTTTTTGTTCCATTTTATAGTCGTTGTCAGTCTGTGATCTTTTTGTGTGTTTCTTTGCAGCTGATGGCATCTTTTTGTAGTTGTTTTGGTCTCTTTGCAGTCTTTTTGTGTCTCTTTGTAGTAATGTTTTTGTTTTTTAATCATTCCTTTCTCTAACCAGTCTCTTCCTAGTTAGTAGCCTACATGCCCCCAAACACTTTGGGCCACCTATGCACAGTAGGCAAATTTAGTTGGCCTAATCCATTTTGGCAAATTACATTGACTTTACAAGCACATTGTATGATATAGTTTGTCCTGTAAGGTTTCTGTGAATCTCTATTACAAAGTATTCTGGGACCAAACTGAGCCAGTGTTGGATGGATAATTAAGTTCTATCTTTCCAACTGAGCAAAGAGCAGTCTTGTTATTCACAGTTAATGCTATTAGATTCAATCATTTGGATGCTAAGGGCAAATACATCTGGGATATCTTGCCAATGACTTCTAACCAGAAGTTTTAAAGCAGTGTCTAGAACCAGGTTTCCTAATTTTAGGAATTTTTAGCAACTTAGGAATCACGGTTAACTTTATTTGGTTGTGGCTTTATGCAGAAATATGAGAATTGGTCCAATGCGTTTGTTTTTCTCTATAGAGGAAGTATTTTAGGTAATGACGCGGGGCTGATGGGCCCGCTATGCCCTGCTATGAAACTGCATGGCAGACAGTCGGGCAACCACAGGGTGTTAAAGGAAATCGGCATCAGCCAACTTAATGCTTGACTGAACTAACCGGCTCCCAAATGCTCATCCAGACTTCAAAAAGCTTTTCTCCTTGTCTCCGAATAAGAGCCGGAGCAGAGCGAGCATCGTATGTGTGTGAGAGGTTAGTAAAAGTTCAAATTACTCATTCTTTGTATAGCTCACGCTCGACTGGGATCCACGTCAGCTTCATGGTTTGTTTCCCTGTTGAATATTTTTAGAAGCAGCTGGAATTGGTTTAATTTGGTTGTTGGTTTGTGAATCAGTGTCACGGTGGTTGCCATGCGTATTGGTCATGATAGGCTGTGTACTCTGTTATCATTCAAGTCACTGATGTGGAGAAGGGGAAGCCTTGAATTAGAATAGACTTATTTTCATTCTGTATGTGTGTGTGTTATGTATCGTTATGCCAAATTGGTGTGTTGACCTTGTTTCCCATTACAGCCCTGAATTTGAGCAATTCTTCTTCACCCCTCTCCTCTGTCCATCACCCAGGCTGTTAAGCCCTGTGAATTTGAATGCCATGGACCCTCACTGGTATTTTCATCCACAATAAAGCCGCACCCCCACTCCCTCCTGTAGTGCGCCAGTGAAAATTCTTCCCGGTAATTGAGAGGGAAATGGCAGGGTCACCTCTCCATGCAGTCAAAGAACTAGCCAAGGTGCTTGTTAGCATCGGTGCCTCGCTGTGCAGGATGGATAAAATAACGATTTGGGGTCTCAACTCAGGTTCTGCCTTTGTAACTTGATTTGCTGGCGTGACAAATGGTCCAGCACACTTTATGGCTCAGCTATCTTTATACTCCATCTGACACACCCAAAGCCATGAGAAAGCATTTATAGCCAGCTGTGATTTATTTTAAAAGCAATTTATTGGCTGTAATTTTAGTAATGAAAAGCTGCTCAAAGATATTTTGGATGTGGCTACAGATCACATGTCTCCTCTTGTGACACTTGGAGACAGATGAAGGATTATTGTTGGACTTACAATACAAATACAACTATAACTGGGGGGTTTAAATGTTACAACAATTTGTATACAAACGGGAAATATATTTTGTATTAACTGGGGCCAATGACTGTCACTAGATTAGATTTCCTCCGTTAAATAATGACTCAATTTTAAGGCTTTAAAGATGATATGTGCACATATAGAATATAATTTGTGTCATCTAAAACCACTCATGTGACTAACTAGTATCATGTCTGATAGTATAATATCATAAAATGGCCAAGCCACCAATGGTCAGCCATCTAATTCATTTACAATCTCAATTCCAAAGAAGTTGGGACATTGTAAAACTCAAATAAAAAACCCACCTGCCAGTATAGGTTTACCAAAAGAATTTTGAGCCAGTTCTTATAACAGAAGTACCGTGAGACCAAAACACATGTACGAAGCTTCATCTGAAAGGTAACATCTTGTAGTTTCTGCAGCTGTTTAGCATGTGGCTAAAACACAACCAAAGCTACATCAGTTAAAACAAACAAAATATTTTTTTGGTCAAACCCTATCCTTACTGGCTGGATGACAGGTGGGTTTTAAGAGTTTAAGTATAGTTTTTTTTTCAATGTAATATATGTAACAAAGGATTAGCAAACTATCACACTGTCTTTTATTTTACCTTTAGACAAGGTCCCAACTTTTTTAGAGTTGAGGGTATATGAGGCACTGTTTCATCAGCAGCTTAGTTTAATGTTATATGATTATACTGTTTATTAGCACAATGTGTATCTCCCAGTTACAGGATGAATGTAAAAAGCCAGATACGATTTCCTCCTGAGAGATCCAATCTCCACAGGCGCGCTCTCTCTCCTCCCAAGTTTGCTTTGAAAATTTAAAGTGGTTAAGGTTTCTCCCCAGCAGGCGGCTTGGTTCCTCACTCCCTGTTGATATATCGGTGCCATACTGTCGATCCAGGAACCACAGGCATCCATTAGCATGACATCTGTCACTGTGCTAAGACTGGATTTAGCCAGCAGCACTTGGAGCTTAACCTTTTTCATCTGCTATGACACTTGAAAAACAACAGATTGTGATGGTATAATGTAGCAAATTATTTTTAAAATGTTGTTTAACTGATAACAGGCAGAAATCACTTATTATAACCCGTGAATTAAACAAGGTTAACCTCTAAATACAAGAGGAGATCATAATTCCTCTGCTGAAATTCAGCATTGAATACATTTTTTCCCCCCATAATAAATATAAACAAAGTTAAAAATCACACATTAAGTTCAAATACAACTGAACGTAACATGTTTTTCCACTGATGCCCATTAAAGGTTTTTGTTACAATTCAATTAGTTCACCATGAATGAAAAAAAGTGTGTACAATATCAATTCAGCCAGTAAGATTTCAAGGTGGTAAATTGTTACAGAAGAGAACTGGGGTTCTGGTTATGATAATTTACATCATAATTGTGAGCTTGGTGCAGAACTGTGTTGCATTCTTTTAAGTCATTGTATCTATAAGTGTTCTTCATAAACCCTCAACCCTCTATGGTCTGCGCAAAATACTTATATTGTCTGCTTTAGTTGACGACTTGTATTTTCAGTGAAATAAAACCTATATCAATAATGTATAATATACTACTGAGCCTGTAAATATAAAGTGTCTTTAATTATTTCTATGAGAAGTTTGTAATGTATCATTTTGCTGATAAATGACTCTGACATTAAAAAGAGAGTGAATGGAAACTGAAAGTCTGTTTGATTTTCCTTTTAAGCATAAAAATCATTCAGATTTTTTGCTATTTTTTTCTGACATTTTTAAACATGGTCCACTTAAAGATTTCCAGCATATTAAATGAATATTTCACAAGCAAAATGATCATCTTTATTTCAGTTATTAGTGTAACCTTTATTCATGAAGACAAGGTGGAAACAAAGTAAAGTCCTAAAAATTGCAAAAAATTGCTTTTTTGTCTCTGTTGCTGTAGACCATGAATACTTTCCAGACTAACTGAGTCCCTTTGCACCGTCTGGTAACTGACTGATGATGTGGATGATTGTCATTCCAGTGTACTCCAGTATCAGTGTTCGTATTAAGATGCCACATGTGAGAGCATAATTCATGCTTTGCACTCTATGCCAATGAGGATTAACCCACGCAGACAACAGCTGCAGTAGTTAATTCAGGTTCTTCATTCATCAAGACTTTATTGGACAGACAGTAAATAGAAACTGTACTTTTTAAAACCCTGTCATGTTCATGTACGCCAAATCAGTAACTTCAAAGGGAATATTTTTAATTCAAAAACTGAACTTTTGCTCAATTAGGTTTTCACACACAAGAAGCCTTCGTTGCAGATTAACAATACATGAGAAGAAGAAAAAAATACTGCTGCTGTACAACATGTTACATCCTCATAACAGCCGGGAAAACAAAATCTTCTGAGCAGCCAGCTGTTACTCTCATTTATAAAATTGTATAGAGAAAATCTTAATCACAGAGTGTCCCAAATCCTTTTTAAGAACCACATTTAATGTCTTATTACTTTCTTTGATTACGGCAAATAACATTTCAACAACATCAGTTAAAAATGGTCAATTTAAGTCATTAAGTGTGTTTAAAGATAAACTTGAAAATAAGCACTATCCAAACGGTCGTGTTGAGTAAGCTTTCATCGATAAATTATGTAAAAGTGGATCACTAAGTGTTTTATTTCTGTAGTCTTTCATCAGAGGGATGTAATGAATTGACTTTGTCAGCAACTACACCACAGAAATACAAATTCCATTCAGTCACACATATTGCCTCACACACAGACCGGGCTGCGTCCATACCTTTTAACCTTTAAAAGATGGTTTACATTGACAAAGACCACAGTGATTTAAAACACACATTAACTTTTCCACAAAAGTAATCAATGACTCTTGTCACCATAGCATTAGGGTGTTATGCCTGCAGTTGAGAAGCAGTCATTATAAGCCATAATCAATGTAACCTTGTGTCCTCTGTGATTACAATCAATAGGCTCTAGTGGTTCAGGTTCTGTCAGCACCATTAGTCCACAGGATGAGGTTTCCTTTTAAAGACATGTGGAGAGCCAGAAACATCCCTGAGGACTCCCTGAGTCTTACTCTTACAGCTACAGTGTGGCTGTAACACAGGTCAAAGGTCAAAGCAGCCAATGTCTCCTTTGGAAGTCATTATGTCAGTGTTTTGAACGTTCACTCTGATGGTAAGTTGTGTGAAGATCTGGACTGATAAAAGGTTCAATGTGCATTATTTATCAGATAAGTGATCCAGACCACTGTGACGTGTGACTCCCGGACATCACTGTTACAGCCTCTCAGTAATGTCTCTATGTCTGCAGCTAATGACGTATCGTGTGAAGTGTAAGTGATGAATGCAAATAACAGCTGTGTGTTGTGTTATTGTGTTGTGTCAGTGCACAAAAGGTTATGTTTTTTTTTCAATCAATCTGATGAAGCAATGTGTAGTTTGCTCCACTTTGATTTTGACGTAAGTTATGGATACAAATTTTATATAGTTTTTATTCCAGTATCTGTCTTGTGTGCAGTGGTACTTTTTTCACTTTTTATATACTGTACTTTGCACGGTCAGCCATAAAGTTGGAATAAAATATTTTTTTTACCTCTTTCCATGAAACTGTTGTGACAATGTGATTTATTCTTGACAGATAAAGTTTATATCTTCTCAAAACTGAAACCACAATTAACAGAGGATTGTGTCTGAAAACAAAATTATTTCAACTTTATGGGCGACCGTGTATTTACCCTGCGCCAGCTTTTTACATGTACATTTACATTCACTAAAGCTGCAGCTACCTTTTTTATTATCTATTAATCTACCCATTATTTTTTCTTCTAAAAATGAACACTTAATGTAGAAAATTAAGTAAAGAATAATGGCCATCACAATTTCCCAGAGACAATAGGATACATTCAGATTGTTTGTTTAACAGAATTGTGATTGCACCCTCACCTAACATGCACTTTACCTCATCAGTGCAAAACTGGTCAAAATATACCAGTTATAAATCCGGCTCTTAAAGAATTTAGGAGGCATGACTCTTAAAACCAAAATAGATTGGTATGTGGGTAGTAAAGATATTACGATTGGGCATAAAAACAAAGCAAGTGTAATGGCAATTCATAGTGGTGCCAAGAATAGTTATAGTTATAGTCAGGAAGTGTGGGGGGATTCTATCCTATCCTAGTTCACACAGGGTGAGAAACAGGGACAGCAGATATAGGGATTCACCAATCCACCAAACAAGTGAGGACACTTGCAGATACAGTGCATGTAGCCTGATAATCAGACATTACTTGCATTGTAGCGAAATCCATGTCAGTTTCACGGAAATTTGAGGGATTCCGTGGCTATTCCACGGATTTTGAGTTAAGCGAAATCCGTGGCTATTTCACGGATTTTAGTGAGACCATGTTGACTTCCGTTCACTTCATAAATCCCTAGAAGAAAAAAAAGATGTGTGTGGCGAAGTAGAGGTGTGAAGGAAAGCTAAAGTAGATATGGAAAGAACGTTTAAACACAGCCAGTTGGATTTGAATCCTGGACTGTCTTGCAATGATGACAGCGCTGATCACTGCTCCAAAGTACATCTGGCAGAAAAGCAAAGCACATTAAGGCATGGAATGAAACAATGGGATCAACTTTTGCATTCCCAAAGTGCTTTTTCTGCATTAAAGGAAAATCTCAATCTTACAGTCATACTTTTAGACATAACTTCATTAGCCTTTGATGGTATATGGTCCAGCAAAATCAGGTCAAAGCTGCTTTTCAATAGAGACATGTAGGGATCACAAATGTGAGCAATACAACAGGTTTTGGAGCATTAAGACTTCAATCCAATCTGTTATTATGTATTTGGAGGTGAAAACAAAAGTGAAAAAACGCCCATTAGATTTTGTGGTTACCAGTATGCAACAAATCCTGCATAGTATGCCTGAAATATCTGGGCATGATGCTCAATTCAGGTTTTCATGTAACATGTAAAAATAAATATGATAAAGTCATGTTGTCATTGTCACACCTTTGCCCATAGTTGCAAAGCTACAACAATGGGAGACTGTTGTATCACTAAAGGCAATAGAAGGAAAAAAAATTGATTGTTGTTTCACTGAGGTTTTGATTGAGGACCTGTGGAGAGGAACTACTACAGTGCTTTCTGGGACACCCGTGGGTGGGTATATTTGGTGGTAACAGCTGACAGATCCCTCAGCAGGAGACTGCGCTCAGACACACGTTAGCTTGTCGTGTGTGTGTACGTTTTGTAGTGATTTCTGAAGTTCTACTTTTATGCCATCACAACTTTCTCACTTTCACTGGCGCCTGTGCTCATGTTGAGGGGAAGTGGGTCACAATTCTTTTAAAGAAACTCAAAGTGGGCCAAGGCTTAAAAAAGACAAACAGAGACGTACCACTGTGATATACTGTAGGGGAGTTATCAAAGGGATGAGCACACCTTTTAGGTATATGTTTCCTGTCTCTTTTTTCCTCTAATTTTGTCACAGCCCTGTTTGTGATAAAGCCCTTACACAAATATTTTCTTCTTTTTCAACAGCAGTATACAGAGTTTGCTTTCAGGTCTTAAAGGAAAAATCAAAGCCCCTGAAATCTGTGAAAGTACAACGTTTTCTTTTTCCCCAACTGTCCAAAGAGGATGTTACACACAGACACGTGCTCCTGCAGTGTAGTAGTTCGGTTTTAGAAACTAACACATCTCTGGTAAACATCAGGGAGCAGTGAAAGAGTCTCGGAATCAAAAGGCAAGGAGTTTTTATGCAACTCCCTATTTTGCACCAACTGTGAACATTGTGCTATGATTTGGGCATCACAATAGACCTTTCACACAGCAGACATGGTAGGAGAAGTACAGGTGTTCCAAAGATCCCAACTATGGCTCTGCTGTGCTCAAGTGTTCCAGTGACAGTAACAGTGAGCCTGCATGAAACATACCAGTGTGCTGCTAAATTAGATTCAGCCATCATTCATTTCATTTTTACACCTGTGCTTTTCCTAAAGAGACTAGTAAAAAGAAAATGGCCTATAAAAATATGTGCAAAATGTAGCAGGTTCAGCCACTTTCAATGGGCAATTTCTAAAAAAAAACAAACAAGGTGTGCACTTACTGAAACTTACAGAAAAAATAGTTAAAATATCCTAATGTGAATTTTTTGTCTTTCAACTAAATGTCTTCAATAGCAAAGGTTGTTTTTGTTGAGTGAAATAGCAGAGGCAAGAAGCACACACAAGTGCAGACTCAAAAATTGGCAGGTTCAGTGAAGATTCTTTTGTACAGACAAAGGTATTAAAGATACATGATGCTTCTAAAAGTCAAGGATACTACAGACAAATGGAATGGCCTAGATAGTGTGCAGGTGTGTATCATTGAACAGGTCCTACGTTCAATTCAGCTCTACAATTTTAAAAACCAGTGCACAAAATGGATGTGGTATTGGCATCAGTGCTTTTCAACATTTTTTTAAAAGCAGGAAGAAATAATTTTATACAAAAAACAGCATACTGCGCTGCAGGTGTGGTTGCTTCGTCGGTCGCCATTTTTAACACCCCAGGGAGACCATAGTGCGCAATGGCTAATATACTGCTCCAAACTCAAGTCCAATAGGTGGCGGTGGTTGTTCATTGGAAGAGCACAACAGTCATGCGGTAGCATATGCCTGTATCATGGCATTCAAGTAAGTAGGTGCAGTACCGGAGACAACGTTGTAGGTGAACATTAGAGATTTGAATTTAATGCGGCCTGCAACAGGTAGCCAGTGGAGCTTGATGAGCAGCGGCGTGACATGTGACCTTTTTGGCTGGTTGTTCACCAGGCGCACCGCCACATTCTGGATCATCTGAAGGGGTTTTACGATGCAGGCAAAAGAAGAAGAAGATTGTGCATAAAGCATTATTGGTGCACATGCGCGAGGAGGATACACACAAGCATCCTTGGAAATTCACTGAAAGAAGGACAGAGTCTAAATTAGTTCACCACAGAGGCAGACAGGTTCAACCAGCAGATGACAGGCAAACAAAGCTCCATGCAGAAGTAGGAGCAGGTGAGCTGGAGGTCTGGTGAGTACAGGGTGAACAAGTGACAGATGAAGCTAATCCAGGCAGGGCAGGCAATCAAAACTGATGGGGTGAATGAAACAAAGAGAAACAACCTCTGGGGCAGAGCAGATTATAAAATAGGTGCCTCTGCAGTACATTTAAACCACCCTCACATCATTACTGACTATCTGCTATCATTACTGATACCTCCCTGCAGTTAAATAACATCAAAACAGCTGTGCATTCAAAAATGGTCAGTTTCTAAAAGCCCACTATTGTGCCTGTTGTACCTTCTTATAAACAGAAATATTGGCTCAATCTTCATCAGAGCTATAGCTGGTTGCTTCCAACATGTCTATGCTGAATGTCGCCTCATTTGCAGGAAACTTGTTGAAATACACATGGCTTAACACTAGCTCATGTTTTCTTATTTTCTTTTCTTAAAGGTATTGTCAGTCCAGGGTGACATACCCACTCGTTTTCCTTTGTACAACTAAATACAATGTATGTTATTTCTAAACAGAAGGACAGCAAGAAGGAGAATAATGGTTTTACTGATATAATCTTCTAAACCCACTCTGAGATATTCACACAGAGAAAAATCAAAGAAAGACTTTACCTTGACACTGTTTAGAAGAATAAGGAGACTGTCAGTCTCTCAAGACATTATATAAAGTTGTCATGCTGACCATAATTACTTAATGCAGCATTGCTCCATCAGAGAAACTATCCTGTTGTCTGACAGCTGGAGCATTGCTGCCGTACTTTATAAACACGTCGACTTTCCCTTTATAAATAGTTTACAGGCACAAATCCACACCGAGGCAGTGTTGTAATGAAGACACAGCCACTGTAGATGGATGGAAACTAGAAGCAGGGAAAACTATTCTCACAATGCTGAAACGTCCATTTTGAAAGTTGCGTGTGCACACGGATAAAAGAAACCGTTTGTGTGAGTCCACTTATTATGGCACATTACGCATCTCTACCCACTGGCAGTGAAACCGGATAAGCAGACAGGCTGACAACTTGACTCACCAGTCACATTTATAGCATTCGACCCCCCCACCCCCCAGCAAAACACCTACCAACACATGCAGCATCCTCCACGCCCATTGCCCACCATGGCAGACAGTTGGTGTGGTCATCAACTTTCTTGATCTACCTCAACAGCTGTAAGTCTAAACTTGCAGTCCCACAGTTGTACAGCATAGTGAGTAGGGAAGAGGGGACTTGAAACTAGGGCAGAGCAGTCTGGCCCCTTTCCCTTCGAACCAGAGGCACAGATTCACGGCAAGGGGAGAGAAGACACTAGTCTTAGGTGGAGAGAGAAGGAGGAGAGACTTTGGGAAGCTTGCTGCAGCCGCTGAAGAAAGAAGCCCCTGGACCGCCGACCAGTGTGTTCACATTGCAGAACGTCCAATTTTATAGACTTCTCTTATTATTAAATCCGGGGAAGAATATTTACTGAACAAGAACCTCATCACCTGGAAACATGCACAAGCGCACAAAGATAAAGATTGCCATCTTCGTGCTGCTAGTGGGTATGGCTTGCATGTTCACGGCGGTGGTGACGGACTACTGGGCAGTGCTCAGCCCGCGGGTGGAGAAAGTCAATGGGACCTGCGAGGCGGCCCACTTCGGCCTGTGGAGACTGTGCAAAAAGTACATCTACATTAGCTCGGAAAACTACAAGGACGGGCATGGCTGCGGACCCATCAGCCTGCCTGGAGGTAAGAAAACAATTGAAGCAAAGCATGTTTTTGTAACTGGCAGATAGAATTATATTTAACGCTGAAAGACACTTTGTCTCGGTTGCTGTACCATTTAGATCAAAGGCGTGGTTCTATATGGTATGAATATTGTTTGTCTGTGACTGTGAGGTGCTTCTATGCCATTCAGCCCTCAGCCCTGAGGTATGAAGCTTCTAAGAATAGAGGTGCATGATCACCAGACATGTCATGAAATTATAAACTTCCTTGTGAAACAGAAGAAAGATCCTATTCTGAGTGACATGCATGCAGCCTACAAAAATGTAATAAACTTGTTTTTACTTTTGAAAATAGTTGCAGTTATAGTTGATTTTTCACCTAAAGCATAAAAGAAACATTATTTCAGTGGTGTTAAAATCAGTATAACACACAAGTCTCTGAGTGTAAGCCGTAATTAGTTATCTTGTGCCTCAATCAGCTGGGTTCCTTTGAATAAGCCAGAAGGAGAGGGGGGGAACAGCATCCAGTTAGATCAGGCCCCATGACAAGGCCTCCAGGGGATGCCTTAGCTATCAGTTGGCTGTAAAGACTTAACCTGACCCCAGTAGATATTTGACATCAACCAAAAATGGCCAAGCATCATCCAGGAGGCTGCAGGCTTTTGCTGAATAAACTCCACACCAGCTGGTTTTGTGTCCTCTCTCTTTAAAGAAGTATTTATGAGTAAACAAACAACTAGCATCATGATCCATATAACACAAGTGCCTGTACCTGACATGTACAGAGAGTCTTTGGAACATCCTCAGGAAATGCTTTTTAAAATAGTGCACAATCAGCAGTGTTGCAAAGTAACTAAGAACTTACTTTTTACAGTGTTTAGGTAGTTTACTTCAGTGTTCTATCGGTCATATAGTTTCCTATAATAACCATCTTTAGTATGTATACACCATAGCAGGTCAGCTGAAAAAAATATGAAAAATGTGTCTTTCTGTGTTGCGGTAATTTCATTTCAACAAATACCATTTCTAACATATAGATGAATATTTTTTTTGGTGTAAGAGAATCACCTCCACTTAGTTTCTCCAGTCATTAAAACTCATAAATCCACGAAATCAACAACAGCTCCAATCTCAGACCAGTCACCCTCCCTCCGTGTGTGTTTTAATCCGAGCTTCTCTGTTCTTTGTTGACAACAAACATTACCAAATGATTGTTGTAGCTGGTCCAGCTGACCGTGCATGTTAGTACACACTAACCACCGCTCTGCACTGCTCGCATAAGGCGGATATTGCTACTAACGACTTCCCGAGACGCAGAATCTTAACATCCACCCCGGTTCCCCCTCAGGTTACAGTGTTAGCTCTGTCCACACTGTTGCTGTTTTTAGAATTGTTCTCGTGGTGTTAGCATCTTTAACTGCAGGCCACCAGCTCAGCCACCACAATCCACTGAATTTTGTCTACAGCCACTTAAAGGAGCATGTTTACACTGCAGTAAAACTTGTATTTAGGTAAAGGACCTACCTCATCTGCTATGATGGTGTTATAATGTGGTCAGATCAGAGGTCCTGTGTATCCTAACAACAGCTCACCTTGCTACGAATGTCTCAAAATAAACCCTCTATGTTAACGGAAGCTCTTACAGCTGCTTGAATAAAAAGCAGGGTGTAATTTAATAAAAATGGATGTAAACAGATCGAGCAGTTGCTTTCTAGAAGTGACTTATGTCTTAATGACTTGTGGTCAGAGTCACTCATCTGTAGCACTGCGCTGGCAAATTTACTGATATCTGAGAAACTATTATCTGACTGTTGATGGTTATCTGACCCTGCGTGTTACTTATATGTAAATTAGGATGGAATTTCCCACCAAATTTGTCCAACTGACAGAGCTGACAGAAACTCCAAAAATATGTCCCAGCTGATGGTGGCTGTTAGACATTGGGGAATCCCAGACACCGTCTACACTGCAGGGCCATTCCAGGAGCAGATGACGGTGGTTCGTTGGTGCAGACATGGCAGGCATGTGCTGAATATACTAAATCAGCTCGACCCACCCAGGCATGCAGGGCATTCAGCAGACAAGTGGCAAATGTTTATAGTAAAGCCTGAACATGCACATACACGCCAGTTGTGGTGATCTATAAATATTTGTAAAGTGAGTTTATATATATATATATATACACATATATACATATATATATATATATATATATATATATATACACACACGGTCGCCCATACAGTACTCTTTCCATGAAATGATTGTGTCTGTAACTGTAAACCACAATAAGTGCTATTTTGAATTGTTGGGGTTTTCTATATTGTATATATTTTTTCAAATTTAAAATCTCATTGTTTAAAGTTTTAATGCTTTTTAACATTTCTTGTTTAATTGTAAATACTTTTGTATTTCTTGTTAATATTGCTTATTTATGTCTTTGTTATTATTTTATTGATGGTTCTTTCTAATTTAGCATACTTTTGTTGTTATATTATATTATATTATATTATATTATATCATATTATATTATATTATATTATATTATATTATATTATATTATATTATATTATATTATATTATATTATATTATATGCAAAGAGCCAAAACTTTTTCAAGTCAGTGAATGTGATGGCCACCTTGGCAGCCTTTATTTAAGAAGTAAGTAAAACCATCGATCTCCAGAGGTTCTCCCAGCTCAGTAGCTGTATTTGGACAGGAACATTACTGTTTACCATAGCCACACATCGAGAGAGAGGTGTCAACCTCTGATCCAAAGCAGGACTTAAACAGTATCTGTTGAGGTCTCTCTCGCTGTGAGACACTGGAAAATATGGACTGAGTTGTTGTTTAGGTGTTCTGCTGACAAAGCACAGATGGTGAGATGATCTCAGAAACTTTGTATGCATATTATACAGACCTACATTAAATGTCTATTCAGCTCAAAGAAAGAACATTTCAAAAACATTTACCTGAGGGCTATTTTTGTTTTAGGTGCTTTTGCTTTGTTTTCATATGGGATCTCTTTTCATACTGGTTTTCTGAACTGCTGCAAGCTTTCAAAGCATACAAAGAAGGACGATAAATGTAATGTATTCACCATGGTTACAGGAAAGGAAACGTTGTGATTTTTAAAATCATATCGTGCAAACTGCTCAGCAAACAGCCGTTGTGGTTATAAATATAGGCCACGTAAATACTCAGCTGTCTTGGGCGGAAGCCGCGAGTGTCAAGTGTTAACGCTCAGTGCAGTGGTCTTCTGAGTGACAGGGCCGCATGGTAGTCAAAAGTCAGGCATAGCTCTAAGACCTGCAGTCCCGACCAAGCTGTTCCCACGAGACCTTCCTGCTGCTTCACATCTCCGTGCAGCTAACATGGTCACTCATATTACTTCACACTGCCCGGGGATGGGAGACATAGTCCAAAAAGATATTGGTATTACTGGTATTTTGCCTTTACAGGCACTCAAATGACCTACCGACCCAGGGATTGGCATCGTATATAAAAGTATAGGGAGTGACCTGCTGTGATGGCACTTATATAGATATGTGTCCATATGCTTCTGAGGGTTTTTAGTTGAATTTAAGCTCTGGTTTACTAATTTGGAGTTTAAATTACAGACCCGAGCAGTGATCAGAAATAAAATGTTGATGAGATGTAATTGTTATTTCCTTGAATACATTTTGGTTTGGTTGGTATCATATTGTATGGTATGGTAAAGTATCGTATTGTATGGTATATTAACGGATCATATGGTAATGTATCGAATGGTAACATATCATATTGGTATCGTATGCTAACGTATCATATTGTAAGGTATGGTAACGTATCCTATAGTGACGTATTGTAAAGTAACGTATCGTATGGTAACATATTGCATTGTATGGTATGGTAACGTATTGTAACGTAACATAATATATCGTATCGTATGGTAACTTATATGGTATCGTAATGTATGGTAAAGTATCATATGGTCACGTAACGTATCGTATCGTAACGTATCGTATCATATCATAACCTATCGTATCATATTGTAACATATCGTATCGTTGCATACCATAGCGTAGGGTATTTATCAGAAAAGTCTATCATTAAAACCTGCATAGCAAAGGAAGAAAGAAAGAAAGAAAGGACTATAGAAATATAATATTTTTGGTGGCATGTACACTTGTGTTGACCCAACGACATAATTGCAGTTGTCTGCACTTGTGTTAGCTGATAGAACCAAAGATTGAGGGCGGTTACATCACCCAAATAGAGCCGACAAAACAAAAGCCAGGGCTCAAAGGTCTGGCCAATCTTAACTCCCGCTGCAGACAAAATGAATAGACAGTGCAGAGCAGCACCATAAAAAGTGTGATTTGTGATGTTCAGAATAGAGCTACGTCCTCTCCTGAACTTAGGAAAAGTGACGTATTGCCCTATTAGGGACAAGAGAGGCTTTGCAGAGGCTGTCAGCAGCGTCTAGCAAGAAGAGGACCAGCAACAAGTGGGGCAGCAGTGCAATAGAGTGTGTTTGCCTGTGGTAGATTTCTACAGATGCAAACAGATTCATTTATGACCACCAGCTTGTCATCATACTTTTGTTGAAGCTTGTGTTCTAAAGATGGTACAAAAAGGTGTAATTAGGCAACACATATGCAGTCACGTGAGAATAAAGCTGCTTGATACAGATAATGAGCTCAAAGCATCCACTCCAAGCCTTAATAAATGCTAAGTGGCTCCACTTAAAACATACATAACAAACCAGATACGCATTTAGTGAATGGAGAGATCTCATCCAGAGATCATGTTTCCTGTTTTTAAAAGAGTTGTTTGGTGTTACAGCAAAGAGATGAAGCAGACTGTTGGGTGGATTTGCATTTCCTTAAAAACATGAATATTGAGTGAAGTTCAAATATATTTTTCAGTCTTCTGTTTGAACATTAAACAGTAAAACTGATGAGCTTCTATCACACCATCATATTGTATGTGCCTTCTACAGTGAAAACAGTGGAGCTTGTTGCTTAGTAACAAACTCTGTTTTTTTATGGCCAGTCTCTATCCTCATTCATAAAAACATATTTTTGGTACGTGTGTGCTGTATTGTGTTGGACCACAATATTAAAAGCCTTTAATTTCAAAAAAAGGTTTTTGATCAACATTGCAATGTTGACTTGGCTTGGAAAAACATGATTCAGAGATAGTGTTTCTGCCTATTATGTCAAATTACTTGCTATATCCTGATAGGACCCCCTTTAGCTTATTTTCATGGTTTCCAGGGTACATAGGAAAATTGCTTTACCCTCCCAGCATGGGTCATTGAGCTCTCACCGTGATATGATACCATGCAGTACTACATATTTTAACATGAAAGCATTTCACTGATGTCCTGTGGTGAGACTGCAGAGGGGATTAGCAACATGCGTGTGAGTGCAGACCTCATAGCATAACCAACATCATTGATGTGCACTTGACTTTGCAAGAGACTAGAAGTGATCTAGTTTTACATACCGCACATACATGTTCCCATTCGCATTGTACATATGATCATGTGCACCCATGTGACATTTTTTTCTGCTTTCAGAAATGTGTCACGTGAAATAAAGCCTCAGATGTTAAGGGTGAGCCACCATGTATGCACTTGATAATCTACTTTTAACCATATAGATGTTTAAATTCCAACAGGAAGTATGTGGTACAAGATAAGTCAAATGTAATCAAGATTTGATGGGAAACCAAACCTGTTTTTTTTGCTTTTACACTTGGCATAGCATCAGGGAGTATTTACTCTACCAAACCCGCCTGTGATCACATAATGCACCCTGGCTTTATTTGTGTAAATCCCAAAGGTTTAACACCTCGTCGAAAAAAAGGATAGTGATGACTGCTGTAACCATTTTTACTTTGACAGTCAGAGCACACAAAGCAGACCAGGGTCTGCACAGCATCACGCAGACATTTTAGTGGTAATATTATCCTGGTGGTGTCAATCTGTGAGAGGTGGAATGTGAATATGGAATAGATGGTGTGAAGTGTTCAAAGCATCGTATTCATAGGGTGCAAAATGATCTATAGTTTATTTATGATGAATAGAAGGGTATAAATGTGCATTGGTTCAGCAAAGAAAGACATAAGACAACAAAATGAAGTAATGAAAGAATAAGCTCACAGTAGAAATCTTCCACACAACAGACTGGTCATCAAAGCAGTTAAAATGTTCCATCACAGGGACATTTTATTAACTTATTAACTATAAGACTCATGTCTCCTCTTGATGGTATCTTTGCTTTTTATGCATGAAGCATGTATTTGCATATAAGGACATTTAAATGTAATGTCATTAAATTTCATAAGACAAAGCCGAACTAAAAAAAAACATAAAAGAACAGTTCAATCAAATCGAGTGAAGTTTTAATTATTAAAACTTAATATAATATCAGGCCAAATGACTGTGTAATGTGAAAGGCCAATGGTGACAAACCCACAGAGAATTAACTATTAATTAAAGGGTCATTTGGAGTTTTACAGCCCTTTATTTTGATTTTGATGGCATGAAAGGTTACTGTTTCGATCAAGAATAAACCTTGTATAAAAGTCTATGAGAAAATAACCCTACTTCTCAAATGAGTTAAACATTTTCAACATCTCCGAACTTCTTTTATATAGTCTATAGTTTACATCCAGTCTCATTGTTCTCAAAAACCATTTACAGCAGTAATAATTGTTTTTACCATAAAAGCTCTAAAGTCCAACCTTAACCTTTCCTGGCCAACATCAAACTGCATACAGACACAGTTAGCAGCTAGCTGGTTGCACCTAAAGAGCCAACCTTTTTCTTCAACAGCTAGTGGAGACCGAAATAGAGCTAAATAAAGGTTGCTTTGCATCTGATGAATCTGTGAATAAGCAGCTGTTTGGTAATGCATCAACCATGTGGGTTTAACATTGAACTGAATTCTTTTTTCTTTTGTTTCTTTTCACAGAGGAAAACTGCACTTACTTCAGACACTTCACTCCAGGACAGGATGCTGAGATATTTGAATATAAAACACAGAAAGGTAGGTTTCTGTTTTTGGTTTGTGGGTGGTTACTTTTATTCCATCCTTTCATTTGTGAATTCATTTTGTAAACATGTTCCTTGGGACATTAGTATATACTCAGACTGTTACCCCTTTTTCCCCTAACATGGAAGCAGTTCCATTTCAGTTTGTGCACCTAATTTTGAACCATTCAGATCATTTCAACCAAGAATAAATGGTTTTGGAACTGAAAAATGTTTTTCATTTAGCACTTGTCGATGACACATCCTTGATTGCAGTGGTTCTGCTCAAAACTGGTGGTAAAACAAGCTGGTTTGCTAGATTGCACCCAGGCTACAAACACCTGAACAAAAAGATAAAAGGCATATGTGTGAAGTTGAAAATCAAGCTGGCTACATAACATACTCCCAACTGACCTCACCTGCTGCCGCTGCCCTGCTCTCTGTGGGTTCAGATTTTCATTCATGTTTCACTTCTGATTGCAGAACAGTCATTGATGTTGCAGCAGGTGACTGTCAATTGCAAAACCTTTCACAGGACACAAGAAAGTTCTGGGTGAAAGGCAGTTAGATTTTGCTTAATCTTTCCCAGCCCCTTGTTCCACTGGCAAGAAGTCAATGTTGCACGAGATGCAAGTGAAACTGGTGATCCATTTTCTAAGTCTGATCTAAATTGTTTTCTTTTCTGTTCTTGAAACAGAACATTTTTTTCTAGTTAAGTTCCCTTTTTATCCTTGACAACAGGTGGAAAAACATTTTGACCCGTGAATTCCTTTTTTTGTTTGTCTATCTGTTTTTGTCAGGATATATTTTCTCAGTGTTATAATACTCAATTTGGCAAAAAGAGGCTGAACTACTCTCCTCGATGTTCTAAATAGAACTTAAAGCATTCATGTTTTCTTCCAAGCGAGTTGTAATCAATGGTGGAAGAAGTATATTCAGATTCCTTACTTAAGTAAAAAATACTAATACCACACTGTAGAATTACTCTACTACAAGTAAAACTCAGCATTCAAACCTACTTAGGTAAAAGTACAAAGTATCAGCATCAAAATGTATTTAAAGTATCAAAAGTAAAAGTACTTGTTATGCAGAATGTACCCAAAAAGATTGTTTTATAAAATATAATATTGTTGGATTATTATTATTGATGCATTTATGTATCCATTTAAACTACTTAATATACTTTTATGTGATTTATTTTTATTTTTTAAATGTCTCATCACTTTAAAATGTATTATGTTTTTTATGTTAAATATTGACATGAAAAGTAACTAAATCTGTCAGCTAGCTATTTAGCTAGCTAAAGTTACACAAAATGGAAATACTCAAGTAAAGTGCAAGTGCCTCAAATGATACTTAAGTACAATACTTGAGTAAATGTACGTAGTTACTTTCCACCACTGGTTGTAATGGTGCCGCACTATAGCGTAAATGATGACAAATTTGTGCGAATGAAGAAAAAAGTTTATGATGCCTCATGCAGGGGCATCAACAAACGTTAGTCATTACTACATTTAGAATTAAATGTCATTAAGTTTTGAGCACCACCTGACAATCAAGAATTTTTAGATTTAGTGACCATATATATATATATATATATATATACATACTACATTTTCTTTAGAACAAATACCACATAACTAAATATGTGCAGCAGTTATAATCATGATAGATGAGTAAATAATGAGGACTTAAGAGAAAATAAACCTAAAATAAAACCATTGAGATCAGACTTCTAAATTAGAAGATGTTTTTCTGCTCTCAGGGAAAGAGGCAGTTATGACCTGTGTAGGTTGTACCTACTATGCAATGGATTAACATTATGTTAATGCATATGTCAGAGTTTGCTTTCCCAATTATGGTCTCCAGCAAGGGGTCAAAGTTCACCCACTAAGTCCCAGTTCACACATGGTGCCTCAGGTACAGCGCAAGACATGTACTGTGTGTGTGTGTGTGTGTGTGTGTGTGTGTGTGTGTGTGTGTGTGTGTGTGTGTGCGTGTGTGTGTGTGTTAGTTCCTTCCATCTTCCATTACTTCCATTCTCCCTCCAGTGACCCTGTTCCTGCTGTGATCGTACTGAGCCCGTAGAGAGCTTGTTGTATGACAGCCCTCCCATGTAATGTGCGTTAGGGGGCCGAGCACATGTGGAGCACTGTCACACTCAATCATTGGGGTGTAAATGCGAATAGTCTTGCAAACACCCCCACACCCTAAACTCAGAGATGCTAATGCAAGAATACATAGGCACCCTCCCCCATCCTGTGACACGCACACACACACACACACACACACACACACACACACACACACACACACACACACACACACACAGAGAGAGAGAGATGCAGTATCCCAGTGCTGATAGCCAGCCCTTGAGAGACCCACTGCAAGTTTGCTGGAATGATTGCAATACTGATCTCAGTTCACTGATGTTATTCACCCTTGAGTGGGTCTTTTGGCTATACCATAATGGTGCATAAGGTTGAATGAACATAGTAGATGTATGTCACCAGAGGCACATCCATCCATACAGTGAGACTCTTATCTGCCATAGGGAGTTTGCCAGTATAAAGTAAATGAAGTGTGATGAAAATCAGCAAGAACAGTTAAGGATGCTATAAGACTGCAAAATGTCTACAGTGCCATATTATTTTGGAGGAGTGTCCTCGTTCTCAGGGCACACAAAACATTGGCAAAACAAACTCATAGCCCATATGTATACGGTGGCCAGAAACACAGTTTCACCTGCGTGTGTGTGGGTGTGTGTGTGTGTGTGTATATAGAAATGGAAAACAATTCTGCTTAAGGGCACATTGACAGATATACGGTCACCCTTAAAGTTGGTATAAAATATTTCTTACCTCTTTCCATGAAATGATTGTGTGTATATCTTCTCAAAACCTTATTAATCTCTTCATATCACAATGGAAATGAAACCACAATTAACAAAGGATTGTGTCTGAAAAAGATGATTCCAACTTTATGGGCAACTGTGTATAACTAGGTATGTAAAGGTGAGCATGTGCCATATCTGCCAGAAGAAGGGCAACGAAAACAAGTCTTAAATCCTCAAACATATTTTCATCCATCAAATCACAAATCAACATATGCACATGCCTTATACATATTCAATCATTATCCTTAAACATTTATCTAGCTGACATTGGGAGAGAGACGGGATACACGCTTTCATTCACACCGAAGGGCAATTTTTAATCTAACCTGCATGTTTTTGGACTGTGGGAGGAAGCCGGAGGACCCGTAGAGAACCCACGCTGACACAGGGATAAACATGCAAACTCCACACTGAAGAGCCACAAGCCGGATTTGAACCTACAACCCTCTTGTTCTGAGAAATGTGCTTAACACTGCACCATGTGTAGCCCCTAAATTAATATAATCCCACCAAAATACACATGAACCCACACTAGCCTACAGACATGCATACATGAATATAGCCTGCACACACAGGCACACATGTATTTGCAGTGCAAACATACACATAAAGAGCAAAGCTACTTTATGTAAAACTGTCTCATAGAGATAGTGACATATCAGAAATCAATATTCTGACTTCACACCCAAACACCTTTTAGCCTGAATGAAGCCTTTTTTTTATTTCCCTGACCTGCAGTACTACAGACTTCTTTATATGTCAGTCTCATGTTTTTGATGAAAGAGGAATCCTTCAGCATACCGGTAGAGTAAGCCTTGTTTGACTAGAAACACTGGCATCCTTTGATGTTTACCTTGCTCTTGGTGTTGAGAAACTTTGGTGTTGAGCTCGCCACTCGTTCACAGACGTGCAGTATCTCAGAGAGCACAGAGTGTTCAGGGTGCGGCCCGTCCTCCCCTGCCAGCAGAAGATGAAGGCTCTCTCCCCCAAAGGAGCACCTCTCCCCTGGGCATGGTTCACAGGCAAACAGGCGGCAGATCAAAGGCCTCACATCCTATCTACCTCACTGATCGGAAAAACAAGCCAGCTGCTGTTCCTGTTACATAGACACCCTGGTTCTGTCAACAAATTTCATTCATATAGTGGATTTGTGTTCAGTGGAAATTCTATTGCCTTTATACCAAGTCTGGTTGTTTCCTATATCAGTGAGACACACTGTAGAACATGAGCACTGTAATTTACTTTAAAGGCAATCCCACATAATGTAAAAACTTACCAAAGCGCCAAATTTGTGTTATTCCACAGCTGAAAATAGTCCCAAACTAATGCACCGTACTCTAGTCTGAGTAACTATTTCTACAAACTACAGTGCTGCTGAGTTCTTTTCTTAAAATGAAACTATACATTTGTGACCAATTTTTTTAAGATTCATGTAGTCAGAAGAAATCAAACAGCTTGGGGTGCAATAGACAGGGTAGAAAACTCTCTGGAACTGATGCATTCATGTATGTTTTTAGTGGGAATTGTGGGCAATGAAAAAAAATAGAATGAGGCCTAAGCCTTTAATCCTCACCTGACACTAATGATTTAAGAGCATTTCCAAGGACATTGATGTGCAAAACCAGCTAATTTCTAAAGGATCCCGTACTACATACTGGCTCAAAATGTAAAACAAATTGGGGTGGGACAAAATAAGCAGCCTTGAAAGTGTTTGGTAATTTTGTATTTAAGCTATTGAACAAAAAATTGGCTTTTGTCACCAACTACCCAACAGTGTGATGATTTTCAACAATGTCCACTGCTTGTTAAAGCAGTGTCTTCTTATTGATAGTAGATGATGTATGTCTTATGTTCTGTCTTCACCACTAGTCGATGTCTTTCTATTTATGAAGCAAACATTAAATGGTCAACTGGTATCACCCTAGGTTGTCAGGTACTGCTGCAGTGTTTGACACCAATGCAATAATCCTGTCACATTAATTACAATATCAACTTAACACTACAAAGACATGACCACCATAATTTTGGCTGACAAACAGTGACTATTAGACCCGGGCGCAGCACCTTAGCATGTTTTCACAAATGAACAGAAATAAAAAAAATATTGAAACATGTTTTACTGTCATTTCTGGTGTGTTGTTTTATTTTATTCAGAGTATTTTTATATATTTTTTCACATTCATGTGTAGATGTTCTTAAGAATCAAATGTTCATTGCTCTTTGAAGGGGTTTACTTGCATTATAATCCTATTATAAAATGATTGTTGTAAGAATTTATGGGTAAACTGGGTTGATTTTGTAACACCATTGAGAACAGACTATATCTGGAAAAAGCAATGTAACTTACGGATTCCCTTAGTTCTTGCTACAAATTTTAAATGTTTAATGTTCACAAGATTGTGTCCAGCATTATCCTTCATCAGGAGAGAAAGGTCTTTACAAGAGGGGAATTGAAATGCGGATGGTAGGGAAAAATTATCTCATCTGTTGTCTACTAAATTTTGGGTTTAATTGTCTTTTTTTTTTTTTAGCAATTTATGTTTTTGATCCTGGTGTGAAGCATTTGCATGTCCTGTATGCATGGAAAACATATGTTTGAGATGTTAAATGCTAATGGACAATGCTGAATGGAATTAATAGAAAGTTAATAAAAAAAGAGAAAAAAAGATTGTTGTATTGTTTATTGTTTTTACATTTCTGGGACAATGTATCATCTAACAAAAATAGTTATAATGGCAGGCAAACGTACAAGGCACCCTTTAGCATCTGTTTAAGACGCACAGGGCTTTCCTTTTAATTCAACGTCAATCTCTTGATGTCTTCTTCCCAGAGTACAACATCTCGGCTGCAGCCATCTCCATCTTCAGTCTGGCCTTCATGATCCTGGGCTCTCTGTGTTTGGCGGGGTCGTGTACCGGTAAGGGCAAAGGAAGAGATTACCTCCTCAAACCTGCAGGCATGTTCTTCGCATTTGCAGGTGAGTTCAGTTAACCAGCAACATTGTCTTCATGATCATGCATCCTATGAGGAGAGTACGGGAGTTTATAAGAGCTGTACTCACATTCACACATTTACTCCCTCCCAGGTCTCTGTGCCTTCATCTCGCTGGAGGTGATGCGTCAATCAGTGAAGCGCATGATCGAAAGCGAGGATACGATCTGGATCGAGTACTTCTACTCCTGGTCCTTCGCTTGTGCCTGCACAGGCTTCGTCCTCCTCTTCCTCACTGGCATCGCCCTGCTTCTCCTCTCCATGCCCCAGATGCCAAGAAATCCATGGGAGACTTGCATGGATGCCGAGCCGGAGCAAGTCGAGTGATAGCTAGACAGACAGGATGGACCATAGTGATGATGGGAAATTTACCTCCCTGTAATTATACAGTCACTTGAATATGGGGCTTTTGATGGCATTTCAAATGTTTGCCTTATCCATTATGTGCACAGAGAATGTAAAATGTAGAACTCCTCTTATAAAAATCCTTCGCCATGTTGGAGACCAGAGCTTAAATCTAACAGGGGTCTTAAAATAACACCATACTTCTCAGAAACCTGGTCCAAATACCATTTGCAATTATTTGTAAGCACTTTTATGGTGTTTCCGTTTTTCTCTACACTTGTAACTTACTGCTGGCATGTTTAAAAAGAAATGCTAAAAATTACATGGTCGCCCATAAAGTTGGAATGATTTTGTTTTCCGACACAATCCTCTGATAATAGTGGTTTCATTTTCATTGTGATATGTTTGGAAGATATTGATTCATAAAGTTTTGAGAAGATAAACTCTTTATCTGTCAAGAATAAATCAATCATTTAATGGAAAGAGGTAAAAAAAACAACAACATTTTATTCCAACTTTATGGGCGACCACATTTTATCACATGCCACTGTCTCCCAAATGTTAAGAATTTAGGTTTATTTCTGTTTTTGAGAATATAGTGCATACAATCATTGCCTGACATCTACATTAGGTGACTTTACGTGACTTTGTGTACTGCATCATGTATGATATCTTGTACATATCTAATGTTCATCTGTTGGTTTTTGTATGGGGTTGCTCAAGGAATCACCTACTTACAAGAAATATCAATTAAGTAAGAGAAGTCGAGACGTGTATTCAAATGTTTAGTTTTATTTGTAAGATTTATTTAGAATCTTTAAGATCAAGAATGTCCCTTTAGAATAAGAGCGTCATGAATAAATGACTGATTTCAAGCAAAGCAGTAGCACAGAGCAGGTTTGTGTGCATGTGTGTGTGTGTGTGTGTGTGTGTGTGTGTGAGGCTGAATGCTAAACACCCACACAGTCTGCATGTTGGAAAAGGCTCAGCTCTAGCAGGTGCACATACAAGGCCTTTTACTTTTTGTTGACAGCTTCCAAACCAAACCGCTACAAAAAATTCTCTGTTCGTTTTCATGCGTCATCATGACCCATTTGAAACGCAGTAAATTGGTTTTTACGTTCGTCCATGTAACTACATTTTCTCTTTGTGGAACAAAAACCCACACGGGTTCATGATCTGTAATTGTCAACCTTTAACTCCATGAGCAGACTCAGCAGGTTATTCACTTTGATTTCCAAGTAAGAAATAACATGCTGCACTACAAACTGTGCACAAAGACGTAGTATACCCGCTCAGGCTCCTTGAAGTCGTATTGTGTAAAAGCTTTGGGTATTCAGAGACACATTTAAAATCTCTCAACCTGACATTTGTTTTTACTTTGCTCGGCATCTCCTACTGTATGAAACAGCTGCTGTTAAGCACATGTAGAGGTGAGTAGTTTGTTATGAGCTTGCAAAACGAATTCGTTTATTTCTAATTGTATTTCTTTTGACTGACTTGCTGATATGTTTGAATAAAAAAGAAAAAGTGGCAATTGCTAAAATGAATATATGTATACTTAGTCTGTCTTATGTCTTTTTTCATTGAATACGGTATCTGATTAAACAAGTTTTTGAATGCAGGATCTTTGTGTGTGTGTTCATTATGCGTTATATCTTTTTAACCAAAATTAAATCTTGATAAGCTTTGGAAAACATTTGACTGAGATTGCTTTGTGTTTTTTTGTTTGTGTCCTTGCTGTTATGTACCAAAAAAACAGAGGTGTGGACTCAAGTCACAAATTTTAATTACTCTTGATTTCAGTTTGCCATGAGCTTTTGACTTAATTCTATCAATGCCTCTCCTTGTTGCCTCACACTTAGTTCTGTCGGTTTCTTTTAGTCTCATTTATCTTTACCTTACAACATAAAACACGGTACTTTCATACATCCACTCACTGAAGCTATTGACCTACTGATTAGTATTAGTAGTTTGTATATTTTACTGCAAAATCTGTAAATAAATGTGATCTTCCAAGTTCAACTGTGTGAATTTATTTTCTTTTGTCACAACAAATGTGACAGGCCATGACAAAGGAGAAGCTGCTGACACTGTGGTGTCAAGGATGGTTCAAACCTTTTTGGGTTGAATCAAGATGATCTATAACTAGCTTTACAGCCATGGAAAAATTATTAGATCATGCTTGTTTTCTCCTTCTTTCCATTTTCCATGGCTTTCTTGAAAATGATTTTGGTTATCATAAAAAAAACAAACATGGAAAATGGCCAGATATCACTACAAGTGTATCTTTAGTTGTACCAGGCATTAAAATGAGCAAGAAATTGAAGAAAAAGGGTGGTCTAATATTTTTTTCCATGACTGTGTGCTGCATTTGATTAAATTAAAGGGACAGTTCAACCCAAAAAGAACACATATTTCCTTTTTACTGTAGTGGTATTTATCAATCTAGATTGTTTTGGTGTGAGCTGCTGTTGGGAATATCAGCCATCGAAATGTCTGCCTTCTCTTGGATAGAATGTAATTATAAGAAAGAATAGTCTCTACATGAAACTGCTTACAACAAGAGACAATAGACATTGCTGTTCCACTGATTAACTACTTCAATTATATCAAAAGAAGGCACATTTCTCTGATCAAAACATTCAACACTTGATAACTCACAACAAAACAATCTAGATTGAGAAATACAGGTTAGAAAACCATATGTATTTTTTATGTTAGGGTGAACTTTCCCTTAAGGTATTTTTTCTGAGGCTACAAAGCCGTATCTTCTGCACTACAAATGCTGACAAGTCTTCTGGAATCATACCTCTTCAAACTAAAGCAAACCCCTAAAAATTCCTATATCACATATAGGTACAAAGGCTTCCCTATAGTACTGCTGTGTAATGTGAAGATGCTGGGGGGAAAAAAAGACAGAACCCAGGCAGTTTCAATAAAAACACTTTAATAGAGAAACAAATAAAAAAGAAAATAAACCTTTGAAACACAGTCTAAATCCTTTATTATAACCACCACCAATTGAAATGAAGAAGAGTAAAACAGATCTATTCATTATTTTGTACCCACGAGGGAGGAACCAATGGGACTAGGAGGCTGGGAGAACAGGTGTGCCATTGATTCACTGCAGCGAGGGAAGAACAGAGGAGAGCAAACAGATAACAGGAAGAGATGTGGCGTTTATAGAAGGCTGAACACAGTGCTCTCTACTGGCTGGGCAAAAGGTTGCTCCCTTTCCATGTGCCACACACACACAAGTTGGTTTTGCTTTGTTTTCTTTAAAAGGCAACACAGAATTTTCTAAAAAGAAAATAATTCATATGATAAATGGTGCAATATGGGGTGATGAAAACATCTCAAATCCAACTTCATTACAAGAGTTAAGACCCTTAGTTTCATAGCAAAGATCCTCATTTTAGAAACACAGGAAGGACAACAATGAAGCCTTAAAAACAAATAAGCAATGACGAACATCTGTAAATAAAATCCCTTTAAAATGTCTTTGGCTCAATCTCTTCTGCTTCAAAAATAAATAAAAGTGAAGAAGCGGTGAAATATTAGTATTGCACAACTTCAGAGATTAGCCAACGACTGCTTTGGGGAAAACATGATCCCCCCCCCCCAAAAAAAAACAGAAGCTTCGTAAATAGGACACACACCAGGGAGCAACCTCAGCTTTCGCCCTGCTAAGTAACTGCAGAAAAAAAAGAACTTACATGACCGTTACATATTGATTGACATGTTAGTAAAATATTATAATAGTTTTGTTGATAATGTCACAAGTTATTGTACACATCAAATAATATACCAAAAATTGACTTTGTAGGTTGAACAAAAGCTTTTTTTCTTCTTTTTTTTCTCTTTTTTTTCATCCACAAATCAATACAAACTGATAAAAACAGGGATAAAAACCAGCCAGGTCATCTCAACATGCATGAAAAGAATCATTCTTCACATTAAAAAAAAAAAAAAAAAAAAAATTTAAAAAATCCATATTGATTGTTGTATAGCGGTGAGAAAACAGAACAGGACAAATCCAGCAACATATACTTCAAAATATGTATTGTACAGTGAAATAAGTCGTCTTATCACAGCTGCAACAGAAATTCTCCTCTTTGTCAAATCAGCCAGACACCATCTTAAGAAAAGAAAAAAATCTAAAAAGTTACAAGATGTCCCAACTACCAACTGGGTTGTTGTTGTTGTCCATTTCTAGAATTATTATTTTTTGTGAATTTGCATAATTAAAAAGGGCATACCTCTTCTTTGAACAGCTTCTACAAAATTGAGGCGCTCCCAAAGTTCTTGTTTGTAAATACCTAGAAAATGCATATTTACAAGTATGTGTTGTTCTCCGCTAAGTCAAAAAATCTGGACCTTTGAAGTACAATGTCAAAACTTAAAAACATACAAATAAAACCATGAAGCTCTCCGCTGACTGTTAAAAACACATCTAAGTTATTAGCCGAGGGGTACTAGCTTTCTGAGAGTTACATTTGAAGAGATTTAACAGTGATTTACTGTCATGTGAAAGAGCAAGATGCTTATTACAATTTTATCAATTTGCAAATGGGGCAGTGGTGTTCAAACAATTAAAATGAATTACATACAACAGGACCAAGCAATGGATGACTGTTTCCAGGATTGCTTTTAGTCATAAAAGGAGAAACCTTGGCAGATATAGTATCAGCATCTTTTTATATTTTTCCTGCAGGGGACTTCAGATCACCGGGGGTTCAGTATGTATATTAGCAGTGAAAGTCATGTGCGTGTAAAAGCTGCGTGGCCTCTGTGTGTCAACAAATAACGAGCAACTCAATAACTAGAATTCATACATGAATGTTCCTGTGTTATGTCCGTAGCGTGTTTAAGGTTGAGAGAGAAGAAAGCAAAGTGAAGAACGCTCAGAGAGCTTTTTCAATTCAATTCAAATGAATGAGATCAATCTGCTGCTTTAATATTAATATATCAATCAGAATAGACTGAATGATCAGGAACAACATACAACATTAATGATTCATTCTTATTATGCACAAACAGACACATGAACAGTCAGACATCTTTGAACAGCTTATATAAAGTTACTTTTCTGGTTATATCTGAAGCTCAAAAGTGTTAGGGGAAATGGGAGGAACTTGGATTTGAATACCCTGAAAAACAGGGATAGGTAAATTATTTTGACATGGAATTTTGTTTTGGAGAAACTGTGAAAAATATTAGCCTATGGGTGAGTTATGATTGTTTATTAAAATGATCATATTAGTCAGATATTTTAAAGATTGTCTTACAGAGAAAATGGCAAATGCTCTTTGGGCAATCTGGCTTATAGCATGAAAAGGCAACTGGGGAACTCTGTGGCTGCAAAACCAACAGCATGTTCAAAGCATCAGCAAAGATCAGGGCCATTTCTAATCAAATTATACGCCACAAAGAGTTAGTGTGTTATTCAAAGGGGAACCACAATTTCAATTCTACATAAAAAAATCTTGACAACTAAAAGCAGGATCAGTAAAATTAAAAGTTGGCCACATGGCCTTAGTGAAGTACATTCCTGAAAAATATGGCAGTTTTATCACACTTGATACCATGCAGCCTAGATTTTTAACTTTAAAATGTTGAGGACAGTTGTCAGGGTATAAAACCAATAATATGTTAATCTGTTATGAATCAACCCTCAAGAATCTTACAATGGTATAGCATTAAAAACATTTAATCAAAAGTTAAATCAGTTTGTGACCTTAAAATCCAAATTCGTGACATCCCTATTTATTAATGTGTTAATGTGTGCAATTTTAGGGTATTTACTACATACTTCAGATTTAACCAAAAATGTTCAAAAACGCCTGGCTGGCAGTGCTGATCACACCCTCAGTTTCTACTTACTTATCATGACACACCACTCTGACCTCACCACTCTCTCTTCACTTTCACAAACCCTCAGAGTACTGCAACCTTTTCAAAAGAAAAAAAAAAAAAGGAAAAAAAACACATTTCATATCCCCAGCAGTAATTGAAATTCCATGGTGATGATTTATGTTGACACAAACAAAAGAAATATAATAAAATGACTGAGCATCGGCCACAAGCGAAGCAGTTTGGGATAAATTTTATCATAGAAAGCGATGTCTGGTGTTCTCTGATCCTTAAAACAAACAGAGGAATGACATGGTTGTTACTATTTTTTTTGACATTTTCACACTGTTTCCATTGTTGCTGAGACGTTGGTGAAAAGTAAAATGCGCAATCAATATTTGTGTTGTTATTTTTCAGTAAATAATCACATTTACTACTAAATCAGTGAAGTTAATTCCCAGCTATTCCCAGGATGTCTAAGAATTAAGGATCAGAAGCCAACAAACGGAAAATAATTCATAATGCAAATGCTAGCATGATACAGGAATTTAAGGACATGTCTGTGGCATACAATTCAGTCTTTTATTTTCTTTATATTTACAGATTAGAGGAAAATTTATCTACTTCTATACACTGTTCCATGTAGTTTCTGTGTCAGTTGACCACTTAGCTTTTGTCCGTTACCACAACTACAGTAGTATGAAAATCAAGACGTAACGTCCACTCAAAAACTGAAGAATACAAAATGATAAAAACTTCAACATACTTATTTAGTAACCAACAAAAGCGACTTCAATAAGGAAAAATATGCAGGTAGCTAAGTGGTCAACCAAACTTTTTTTTTTTTTGTCGTTTTATTTTTTTATAACTTTTTTTTTTTTAGCATTACGTACATATACAAGTGTAGATAATATAAGTATATATTCATATATACATAATGAGTATGTATATATACCAGTAATGCATTCATTATATATACTTATTTTCTTCACAGATATGTGAAACAGGAGAAAAGATGACCGTTACAAACAAAAAGTTAAAATGAAACAAAATGCAGAAAACAAACCTACTGATAGAAACAATTTGTAAATGCACTTTGCACTATATATTTTTTTGTGTTTTTAAAAACATTTTTGCCTTTTTTGTTTAGTTTTATATTTCATCGATTACTCATTATGTGGGAGGGGGTGACACTCATTTAAAGTAGGAATAGTACCCATTGCTACCATTTGAACTTCCTATACTCAGCTCTTGTAGGAGGGAGAGAGGGTCGCTGTTCTTTTTGACCTGTTCAGGGCGAACAGCTCGGGGTTTTGGTGGAGCACGGAGGGCACTGGCATAGGACATGGTTGGTGGTTTGCTCAAATTTGGAGCCCCCTGGTTGGCCTCTGTGGGAGGCTGTGGGGGCGGTGGTGGTGGCGGCTGCTGCTGCTGCGGCTGCTGCTGCTGCTGCGGTGGTGGTGGCGGCTGCTGCTGCTGTTGCTGCGGCTGCTGTTGCTGCTGCTTGTTATTGGGCATGAGAGGTGGAAACTGTCCAAGGTGCTGAAGGGAGTTGAGGGAGTGGGGGTGCGTCTGCTGTGCTGCTGTGGCCTCGGCCTTCACCTGCTCCTCCGTCTGACGAAGGGCCTTGGAAGCTGCCGGACCCAGAGAGAAGACACAGTCAGAACATAGGAGAGGTTATAATTAGACTTGGATGGAACATGTCAAATAGTTGTTAAAACTGACAAAAAACACAAACAATAGCGCCAAAAAAAAAGCATATTTGGTGATGCTTACCCAGAAGGTCCCGGTGCTGAGCGAGTGTGCCCGCTCCGTTACATGGAATGTTCTGAAACGGAACGGGACCCCCACCGTTACTGGGCCAGAGGTCATGTGAGGGGTAACCGTAGGAGGCATGTGGGTGCGGATGATGCTGTATGTGCGGATGAGGGTGGTCCTGGGGGTCTGAAGGACAAGGCTGGGACTGCTGGGACAGGGCATTGTGGGCGTTGGCTGGAGACGATTCATCTGGGTAGCTCGAGGAGATGCGCCGCTGATAGAGGGGCCGGCCTGGACCTCTGGGTTCATACTGCAAAGGGAGTAAAGATGGAAAAGGAACAAAATAAGGTGAGAACGGTGTGCTCAGGCAGACAGGATGGTGGGCGGTATCACCTTAAAAATAAAAGTAACTTGCAGCCTGAAGCAGCTGTGGTCTGTATGCAACAACCATAACTGCATCTTCTTTCACAGAACTTTTTCATTTTTCCCTCCATCACTGAAAGAATGAGAAAAACTCTCCTGTGTAGGTATTTGTAGAATAACTGTTTCCATTCTGCAACATTCCTGTGCAGAACTTTTTATTTGACTTTTGAATGTTGCAAAGAAAATGTGATCAGTCATTTTTCTATCAGCTGGTTTTGAGCAAATAAACTAGGCTACAGCATAGTTTTGTCAGAAGTTGGAGCTATGTGCTATGCATGGCTGTACTTCACCAGTACACACAGAAGAAGAAGAGGTTGCTAATCGGAAACAAGACAAATTCAAATTCATACATTATCCTGGAAGATGCAGACAGCAAAAACAGCTGTCATGTGAATCAACTGTTTGCTACGTCAGAACTGATATGGAGAAGGTATTTCCATATCCCAAAGTTTTATCAAATATTGCCATTTCCTAGGCCTGGGCCGATAATCAATAAATCAATTAATCGCACGATAAATTAAATGAACTCAATAATTTTGCCGGCCTCGATATATCGCCATGCGCATGCATGTTTGTTTTCCTCGTCTGTTGCCTCCAAGCAGGCTGGATGACAAGAGGGTTCACTCTGTGCTCGATCTCAGCACCTGGGCGCTTTTGTTCCATAGCAGAATGAGCGGAGTGAACCCTCCTGTCAGTCATCCAGTCTCTTTGTCTCTGTGGGGAAGGCTGGGCCGCTAGCATTGGCTACACACAGAGTGCAGCAGGTGAGCCTCGTGCGGAGCAACGCCAAGAAAAAAGATGATTGCAAAACCAAATGCCACAGCCCCGGTGTGGGAATATGTCGGTTTCAAACCAAATGAAAAAGGTGAGCCCATCAACACACGGACGAGCCTGTATGCCGAATTTGTTCAAAAGTGGTGGCAACAAAAAAAGCCACCACAACAAACTTGCATGCCCATCTAAAGCAGAACCACCCGACCCAGTTTTCCCAGCTGGGGAAAAAAACTGCACCTGGAGATGCAGAGCCTTCGTCCCGACAGTCAACACTGGTCGACAAAGTAAATATAAACACTGTGCGATCACAGAAAGTGGAGTTTGCTACATCGCAAAATAAATGCTGCCCTTTTAAAAAAAAAAAACGTTTGTTTTATTTATTTAGGATATTTAAACGTTCTTAAAATTACAATTACAATGGTAAAAAACACTGAGAAAGAAAAGTGTATTGTATTTGAAAGGGTGTGCATTATTATGATATATCATCATGTTGACAATAATATCGTTTATCGGCAATAATTTGTGGGACAATATATCGTCCAGCAAAATTTGTTATCGTCCCAGGCCTACCATTTCCTTTCAGCTTTTTGAGTGCTTACTTCAAAATGCACATGAAAATATGTCATTGGTAACACGGCTATTGTTTTGTAAAGATCAAAGCACCACAGCATCAATAGAACTACTGCCTTTAGTCTTGCTCATTTATTAGATCACCAAGACAGAGATGAGATTTAAATAAATAAACTTTATCTTATAGTAAGCATACAAAAGCACACATCTGTAATCCATCATGCTCTTGTATGCAGCACCTGTGCTACACATCTTAATAATCATTCTGCATCTCTATCAAATATGACAAATATTATCCACAGCATTAGCATATTATCTGTCAGCACTGATCATTTAGATTTTACCAGGAATTTTGGAATCTCTGCTTCTACCAGTGTGGAAGTGAATTAAACCACATGCCCTTTTTTCAATAGAGTGAAAAACAAGTTCTTGCCCTGATGCATTTTGAAGCAGATATTTGCATATGAACATACAGTGCTGTGACATAAAACAGTCATCATTCACACTAGGGCTGCAACGATTCGTCAACGTTGTCGTCAAAAATCAATAATAGAAATAGTCGACAATGAATTCCATTGTCGACTATTGTCGCCAGACGTGTTTTTCCAACAGAGTGAGGCATCTCACTTCATTACAATCTCTGCCGAGCGCGAGTGGTAACATACACAGAAGTGGTGGCGTCCAACACAGCTACACGTACCAAAACTTTTTTAAGTTTGGGAGCATTTTAGCCTGGATACGGCCAATAAAAAATGACTTGCAAGGTTTGCAAAGCAGACCTTGCGTATCACGGCAGCACCTCGACGATGCACGAGCATTTAAATAGAAAGCACGTCGGGCAGTTGAACCAAACAGAGTCTAACTCACCTCGGTAAGATTCAAGTAACATTCAGCCGATACGTTTTGTTTATAAGCGCATTTTTTCGCTTTAAAAGAGAGCTTTAACGTTATGTCTGACGAACGTATTTTAAATTAAATGCATGCAGTCTGAAACAGAGAGCCACCATGGAGCCTTTCTGCAGAAGAAGCAGATGTGCAGCAGCAACAGGCGCCTCACTGAGTCAGTACTGGTGCTGGTCTGTGATACGAGGTTCCAACAGGTGAGCCCAGTTCAACCCAGGCTACATCCAGAACCCAGAACCAGTTCCACCCACTTGATGGAGCAGAAATACAGTTTTATAAAACTTTCCTGTCCAGAAAAAATGGACAGAGGTTTATTTATTTTTTGTATGAATCAGCAGCTGAATTGTTGAATAAAAGATGCATTTTTCATTTAAGTACCCATCTTTCTTGTGTTTATTATCATTTGCCACATATTTAAAGCAACTTCATGCTAAATTTAAGAAAAAATGAATAATTATCCGATTAGTCGACTAATCGTTTCAATAGTCGGTGACTAGTCGACTATTAAAATAGTCGTTAGTTGCAGCCCTAATTCACACTAACTATTTCTGTCAATTCTGACTGTTGTGAGTATAACTGTTGAACTGCTGGCCATATCACGGCAGGCACAGAGCTTGCACTTTAGTCATTACTATATGAAACACAATATCCTGATTCAGGATGTAATGGGACCTACAGGCATACAGGTGGTAATATAAACTTAATTACTACAGCATTTTAGTAGTAGTTTTAACCTGCACTGAAGCCTGTGTTCCATTATCTCCTCTAATTTAGACATTTTATTTTAATATGGAGAGACTGTAGATAATGATGATCTCAGTGATAATCCAAATAAAGAAATAAACTGACCTCATCTACATTGTGATGGGCTGTGGCTGCTGATGTTCTGGGGGACAGAGGGTGGTAGGACTCCTGGTCTGGACCTTGACTTTGTTGGTGTTGTTGTTGTTGTTGATGTTGCTGCTGCTGCTGCTGCTGCTGCTGTTGTTGTTGTTGTTGTTGTTGTTGTTGCTGCTGTTGCTGTTGTTGTTGCTGCTGCTGCTGCTGCTGGTGCTGATGGTGAAGTTGCATCAGATGGACTTGCTCCTGCCTGCTAGGGTGAGCCATGATGGGAAGTCCGTAAGGAAGGCCATGGCCCTGGTTCCCCAACAGGTGGTTCTGTTGTGATGGGCTCACTGATGCAGCTCCGCCATGGGGCCACTGGGCCTCTTGCAGAAGGTATTTGACCTGGGAGGGAGGGGGGCTGGCAGAGTGTGCTGGTGGCTGATGTGGGTAGCTACCAGTATTATACATGGGGTTCCCAGGGTGCTGTTGCTGCTGCAGAGCTGGGTTGTTGAGAAGGTTGTCGTTAAGGAGATCTCGCCCCCCGTCATGGGAGTAGGGTACTGATGGGAAAGGGCCAGCATGATTGGAGGTGGCGGCTAAAGAGGATGAAGGGTCACCTGAGGCACGGGACTGGGACTGGCGGTACTGGAGGAGACGGGACTGGGGTGGGGGCTGCATCTCAGCTGCATCCCTCGGTTCAGGCTGTTCCTGTGGGGGCATCTCTCTCAAGAGGCCCGGGTACCTGGGAATTTACAACGTATTTCTTTACATCTAAACTCTGGATCATGTTTTTAAGTAGCAGTTAGTATTTTTTAATATTTAATAGTAAAACTGAAGTTACCAGGCCATTAAACATGACAAATACAAAAAAGTCTAACCTGGTGAAAGGCGGCCCAGTGGAGGCAGAACTAACAGCCTCATCCTCCATATTGGCACTAAGGCCCCAACTAGCTGCCCGGAGCAGCTGATGGGGGAAGCGAGCCATGCCGGGCTGAGCAAGGTGGGCGAGCTGTTGGGGCAGAGGGAAGGCGACGCTGCCCTGAAGAAAAGGACCTGCCGCCTCCCCCCACTGGCCCAGTCTGGCTGCCTGCTGCTGCTGCTGGCTCAGGGCCTCTAGAGCCAAGGGACCCTGGAGGTCTGAAAGGGGAACCACAAGTTTAGTTTTAGAGTCACTGGTGACGTCCTCATGACTTGGTGGTCTAAGGTACTGTACAGTGTAAACTTAGGATCTCTTTAAACCAATTCACAATGAGTTATTATGTAGCAAATATTTATATACAGGAAAGGTAATAAATATTTAAATATGACTGCATTCATCTTCTATATATGCTGGAAAAGCATGTCCTTCTGTGCCATCATAAGCAAATAATTATTATGTTAACTCAATTTAGCTTTCAGCTAACCAGCATTTATTTCAAATTAATATCATTACATTACAATTCTGAGATAATCAAAAACAATATGAAGAAAATGAAAAAAAGGCATGTTGATTTAATTTGCTTTGACATTTATTATCGCCTTTTAGGTTAATCAAATGCGGCAGCCAATCTACTAATCTTCTGCATAGATAAATTATTTCACTGAAGACTGAAGAAGTATTTGAGCAGTGTAATAAAGAATTCTTAGTATGAGTGGGTGTAGGAAGCTACTGATAAGCCTCCAAGAAAAATAAGGATCTTGCATATTCAGTTTGATTTTCAGGAAATTAATGCTTTTCAAACTAAATTTAAAAATATTTAACCTTTTTTTAAAAATGTTAAAACTACACTACACTATACACTACACTATATTACTTTGTGCAAGTCTAGTCTAAATAGCAAAGAGCAAGTCTAGGAGAAGCCGCTGTAACAACCAACATGAGATCTTCTGCATCTGCTGAAATTCAATTTATAAGCTAATTTAATTGAAGTTCATTTTAAGAAATTCTGCAATAATAAATCACCATTTCACATTCTGGCTTTTAGGATTTGGGAAAAAAATACGATGCTTCACTCACCCAAACTATCACCCAGGCTTCCATCCTGTCCATCCTCCCCAAAGCTGTTGACCCTGTTATGCTGTGACAGGCCTGGGTGGTGACCCCCTGGGTGACCCATTGGAGTTCTAATAGAACCACCCATCTCCTCCACCCCTCCAGGCTCGGGCCCATCCAAAGTGGGAGACTGGACAGCCCTGTGAGGGGGTATGGGGCCACTGAAGAAGGAAGCGTTGTGGCTTCCACCAGTGTAGGCAGGGCTGAGTTGCTGTTGCTGCTGACTTTGTGGGGCCATCCCTGGGTGCTGAGGCTGGCTCACCCGATAAGGAAGCCTGGAGACCGGATACTGTGGAGGGAAGGCTCTTCCACTGGCAGGATGTGGAGGAAAAGCTGGGTTGGGTGGTGCCAGGTGGTAGTTGAGGGGTCTTTGGGCAGCTGAGGGATCTTTTCGATGGAGCAGCGCATTGGGAAATCCAACCAGCCCATCTGTTTGTGAGTCCAGGCTTCGACTTTGGCCTGTGTCTAAATCTCCCTGGATCAAAAAATAACACATGCCCAAACACCATGAGCAAATACTTGTGGGTCTGCACAAAATTGACAAGTTGCTTATGGTTAAAAATAAATAAATAACACAACTTGCCTGTTTTTCCTTCATGTCTGCAGTTTTCCTCTCTGGTGTCTGTAGACGGCTCTGTTCTGCCTTTGGACATCCTTCTAATTTACCTAATAAGAAAATAAAAACAAAATTATTACCATATGCTTGTCTGTTTTATGAAATTGCTTTTTTTTCATTTGATGTCATCAAATTACAGCAATTTATTTTTCTATTTGCTTTATGTAGTAATGAAAATCAAGACACACCATTTCTGATGGGGTCTGCCTGTAGCTCCTTGTCAGGGCTGGGCTGGCCCATTCCCAGAGGGGAGGGGTGAGCCACCCCACTGTAAGGGATGGGCGAGCCTCGATTTTGGGCCTGCAACAGATTGAAGTTGTACGCCATGGCTGGGTGGCTCATGATGCGAGGGTCCACAGCAAAGCGATTCTGATAACCTGGCCAAGGCAACTAAGGAAATAAAAACATAATTGACCGATTATTAATCAAGACACCATGACAGACAATGGTTTATGGACAGCACATGCATAACAAATGAAACTATATTCCTATGTTTTGGTAATTTTATTGGACTCAATTTGTATTTCTTTTTTAAATGAAACAGGACATTTTACACTCAAGTGAGCTACATAAAATAACAAAGGACAATAGTCAGAGGTGCAATTTTCCATATTATTCTTTAATGATTTTTTTTGATTTGATGGATTTCTTTGTATTAGAAACTTTGTTGTATTTTGGCTCACATTAATAGACACACATGTAATAATTCATGCCTAACCAATTTGTAAAGAGGCAAGATACTTACCGGCAGGGGCATGGACATGACCATGTTTCCACCATACATGGCTGGGACGTAGAGGATACTGGCGCCTGTATGAGGATCTATCCTTTGAACAGGACTTGGTGACTTGCCCATTCCAGCTGGTGTGCCACCCAAGGGTGGTGTAAATGCCCGAATAGGGTTTCCCATTAGCACGGCTGGGTTGGGTTGGACTGCAGTGAGAGAAGATGGCATGGTAATATAAGTAAATACAAATGGTTCTGAACCTCAATGTGATGACACATTAATAGTAGGCGACACACAAGCCCGGGGCATATCTTACTATTCATAGCTTGGATATGGATTATTCTATCAGAGATAAGGGCAAGATATGAATATCTGATGGCCAACCTGTATTCATCTTGGTGTGTTGGGTAGGACGAAGTGATTTGCACAGATTTCATTTGATCTTTTTTTAGTTTAGGCTAATGTAGCTGGCTGATAATTTGCAGTGGCTGAAACAAGCGGATTGTCTTCCTGTAGTAAACATGGTATTATCAGCTCCTTGCTGTGCTGTTCAAGGCTGCATCACACTGATGGTTTCAATAGCCTCAGGCCTTCATGCATCCATCTGGGCTGCTGCATTAGCATGGCTCATATCAAGCTGTTGAGATGTGTGCTTGTTTGTGTGTAGGCAGATGGAGTAAAACGAAACAATGGAAACTTTTCCACTGCTGCTCTGCTGTCAGGCCTGACTATTATATAGAAAACATATGGTGATGAGGACAGAAATGCTATGTGGATGGAATTAATTTCTGTATATGTTCAATCAGGTTCAGCTATTTGAAATTACTTCTACAAGACTATGCCTTTTTAATGCACCATTTATCAATGATGGATTATACATTTTTATATTCTCAAATTTGGCTTGCATTCAATCTCTATCCTTTTCCTTCATCTATATCCAGGCAAGTGAACATTCTCAGCAACCCTCAATGAGCTATAAAATATTAACCTCTCATTAAATTGATTTTGAATTTGTAAGAGAAGTCTACTTCTCCATAGGGTCCAGAGTGCAGGATAACTTGCATATTAAAAAAACTGAAAGCAAGAGGAAGAAGTCTGTAATTCAGATATAAAAATAATCATGGGCAGTAGGATACACTCACCATATCCTTCAGGTGGAAGATGCTCTGCATGGTTTGCATGTTTCCCCTGTAAAACAAAAGAATCATTAGAAAATTGTAAAGACAAAGAGTTCATAGAGATCACATAGAGAAGGAAAAAAAATCTTATTATCTTAGATTATGGTGGCAAATGCAGTTCTGTAAACAGGGACTGGGCATACAGCATTTTAAATATGTTCATGACTGTCCCACATCTGTCACAACAGCTGTAGGAGCAACACCTCACCAGTGATGGCACGGGAATAAGGCTGGCTAGCAAAAAGCACCGATTAATTAATTCATATTAATGTGTGATGCAGACATCCTATGCTCTTACAGAACAGGCTACAGTAAAGCGTGGGGTTTGCAGAAAATCAGTTTTTCATCAAAACTTAGAATAAATCAATTATTTCAGTAGAGTCACAGGTGGCTATTTTTTCAGCATTTGTAATGACCGGTCTAAATATATGACAATTGCAAAATCTTCTACAACATGCAACATTTTCTGCCATTAAGGATTCCTGTTTATATGCTAAATTTATTTACGTTTGAGAAATTGTTGTGTAGCTGTTAAGTAGATTTAGCCAAGAATCTGACTGGTCAAATGTGCTTTTAAACCCATTGTTTATCCATTAGACAGGGTGCAATGCTAACTCTTCTAAAATCAGTGAATATTCCTTGTCAAAAATTGACTATCTTCTGCTGTGTAGTGTAAGCACCAAGTAACACAGTCTCAGATTAATCTCCAATAGTAACATTTAATCGTGGCCTCCTGGGTATTCATGTCCAAAGCTTAGCTACTCACAAGTCCATATTAACCTAAAGAAGAGAAGAAGAGACTTCGACACTGTGGACCACCAGATCCTCATCTCCACCCTTCACCACCTTGGAGTATCTGGCTCTGCCCTCTCTCTGCTCAAATCCTATCTCAAGGACCGCACCTTTCGTGTAACTTGGAGGGGTTCTGTATCAAAACCCTGTCCACTCACCACCGGGGTCCCCCAAGGCTCTGTCCTTGGTCTGCTCCTTTTCTCGGTATACACCAACTCCCTTGGCTCCCTCATCCACTCGCATAGCTATGCCGACGACACGTCTAAAACACAGGCAGCAGCATGTATCTCTGCATGTCTGGCCGACATCTCCCAGTGGATGTCCTCGCACCACCTCAAACTTAAACTGGGAAAGACTGAGCTACTTTACCTCTCAGGGAAGGGCTCTCCCACCAGTGACCTCCACATCACTGTCCAGAACACAGCGGTTGTCTCCACAGAAACCGCCAAAAACCTTGGCGTGACTCTTGACAACCAACTGTCCTCTCCAAACATCACCACCAGATCCTGCAGATTCTTGCTGCATAACATCAGGAGAATCCGCCTGTTTCTCACTCAGAAGGCAGCTCAGGTCCTTGTTCAGGCACTGGTCATCTCACGCCTGGACTATTGAAACTCCCTCATGGCAGGTCTGACTGCCAAAGCCATCCGACCTCTGCAACTCACCCAGAATGCAGCTGCTCGAATGGTCTTCAATCTTCCCAAATTTTCACACACAACACCCCTCCTCCGCTCCCTTCACTGGCTACCGGTGGCTGCGCGGATACGCTTCAACACTCTAGCTCTGGCGTATTCCGCTGCTAACGGTTCAGGTCCTACTTACATCCAGGACCTTGTCAAACCCTACACCCCTGCCCATCCTCTCCGCTCTGCATCAGCCAAACAGCTGGCAACCCCCACCATGCGTCGGTCAACTTGCCTCAAAACCACTTCCAGACTTTTCTCTGCCCTGGCACCCAATGGTTGAAAGAGCTCCCCACCAACATCAGGACCTCAGACAGCCTGTACATCTTACAAGACCTACCTCTTCCAACAATACCTCGGTTAAGTCATGGTCACCTAACATATATTTTTTTTTTTCAAAAAATGCTCTTCTTTTCTCTTCTTTAACATATAGCACTCCTGTAGCGATTATAGTTGGCTCTTAAAGTTATGTACTTACTTGATTCTAAGTCTAGTACCCTCAGGTTGAATGCACTTATTGTAAGTTGCTTTGGACAAAAGTGTCAGCTAAATGACATGTAATGTCATGTAAAAGTAATGCTGACTAATAACTGCAGATGATTCTCACAGTGACTACTTCACTTGTAAACCGCATATGTATATATTAACAATAATAAACACATGGAAGAGACATCGAAGCCTGATACAGCTCAAAGCATGCCTTTATTCCAGAGAACTCCGCTGTCTAAAATCTATCAAAAATAAAATGGATCCATACAACTGGAATGGGAGACATATTCATTCATAACACGCATGGTCAATGTAGTTAGTGCTTGATCAATTTTGAGACTGCATTTTTGTTTTTAATGCTTCAACAAGCCAACATGTCTGCAAAGAAAGATCTATTCTTTCTACAACTGGATGTCAACAACCAAACTCCCTCACTAATCTCTCTCTTTCTCCAGAGGGATTCACAGTACAGCTCCATCCAATATATGTGTACACAGAAAGTCTGAACCGAATCCTGATCAATGTTGACACAGACCCACACAATTACTCATGTGTGGGTGCGTGAACATTCAAAACCCTATACATAAATGCACAAAAACAGATACACACAAGACATCTCCCCATACCTGAGTTTAGGTGGATATGTCATGTAATATTAATCATTACAAGCAAGCATACACAACAATCTACTTTAAGCTTTTCAGTGGATGGTTTTGTAGCACGCAGTTGTCTCCCAGCTGATTGTGGTGCTAACAAATAGTCCTCGACAGTGAATATGCTTCCTTGGAAAATAATAAAAAATCCTCCATTCCATATCATCCACTCTGTTGCTATGCTGATAATATTCATTTATAAAAAGGTAAGGTACACAAGTTATATAACTAAACCAAAACAGTGAACTTGATAATTTGACATTACAATACAATGCAGTACAATACCACCACATAGTAGTATACTATTTACTGAAAAATGATGACAGCACCTAAAAATAAGCTGAACAGGACTAACTTGTTGCGGCAATTCTGTAATGTCTGGTATTGTGCAAACCCCTTACAAATCCAGACAGAATATGCTTGAAGGCAAAGGCTATTTATCTGAGAAAAATGAGACAAAGTCTGCAAATTAAACATTTGGAGAAACGGCTGAGAAAGCGGTTATTCCAGAAATATATTATTATTATTCCAAATACCTGCCTATTTCTTAAAGACAGTTGGAATGTTGAAGCTACTTTGTGAGAAGGAGCCCAGGTACCAACTATAAGATAAGCCAAATCCATCAGGGCCTCCTGTACTGCTCACACACAGCATAGCCAATGTTTTTTGGTCATTAAAAGATGGTTATACATGTGAGGCAGCATGTCCAGCTTGAGCTGAGGAGCAGCCAAACTACAATGTCACAAACAATATAAAATGTATTTGTTCTATATGTAAAAAGTTTTTATTTAATATGACACCTGCCATAGCATCCAAATACAAAAGTGGTGCAAGGGATGTTATATCAGCCGCTGTAGATTGCAATTATATTGTAAAAAAAAAAAAACTAAAGATGTAATTGTGTAGCATTTAGTACTTAATGTGAGAAGAATCTGTTTCTTAAAACTGGCTGAGGTCTGAGATAATGTCTCAGAGGCAGCTCTGCCTGGCTGCTATTTTCGGATGCAACATTAACTGAGCAATGTAAGACACACCAGACTGAAAATGGTGCCCATAGTCTTGCGCTGTGGTTATTTGATCTAGTCATAGATGCCTTGCTGCAGCATTTCCTCTAAAATGTATGAGATGAATAGTCGCAAAGATAAAACAGGATGTTGCTCAATGTTTGTCTCATCTGATCAATTTTCTCAAACAGCCGGGGGTCTGCTGAGAATTCACTGCTTACTGGATCTTAAAAACACTAGTTGCTGCATACCGGCTGTCATGCTGGGGTCTTAGTTGCTTGTGATGTTACATTATTTACCCATATTCATCTTTCCAGTTAAGTAAAAAAAAAAAAAAAAAAAAGAAAATGAAAAATGGTTAAATTTGGTCCTTTGAGTACCAAAGTGCAGCAGTAACAGGTGGGCCTCAATGGCACACTCAATCTCTCAGTGAAGTGGTGACATGCTCTGTGCTGGGGAATAAATTGCAAGCGATTTCAGGTTGGTCGGAAGAAAAATATAGATACAACAAAGATGGAAATGAAAGAGAGGACCACTCAAGAATATGCAGTGGATATCACCCGAAGAAGCCTTTTTGATTTACAAATAAAGATGCACTAAGAAACAAAAGTAATACAATTGTTTAAAAAAGTGTACTTATAAGTCCTATTTCGTCAATTAAAGTCACGCTAATTGTGCTAAAGCTGAAACTACAAAGAGCTTTTTAATATGGGACATATTTTACCACAAGTGTCACAGTCTCGCATACTTGCACCAAAACACCATCTGTGTCTGAAAAACTAAAGCATATTTCTGATCAGATGGGTGGCCAACCATGAATATGGTGCATGCTTTCTGATTAAATTAATTTGTTTTACAAGTAATTGCAACTACACAATGTATCCAGACTTCTCTGTCCCTGGGCAATGCTTTGATTGTTTATTACACTGAATCACAATGATCAGCTGTCTCTACAATAGATTTATTGACCATTTCTTTGGTGCTCATAGTTGTGCTGTTGAACAGTACAATAACTTTGTAATACTCAGCAAAACCATATTCAATCCTACAATACAGGTAGGAAACAAATGTGAGACAAGTTTAAAAGTAAAACTAATAATTCCATTATTAAATGACACAAACGAATGGTCTGCACTTTAAACTTCAACATGCTCTATATACTGAAGGAAATAATAGATTACATACTTCATAATGATAGCACCGTGTCTGTGTGCGCTGCATGGTTGTGAGAAACATAGTACGACTGTGGTGGGAAAGATGGCGTGTGTGTGTGTGTGTGTGTGTGTGTGTGTGTGTGTGTGTCTCTCTCTCTCTCTCTCTCTAAAGCAGGCTGATGCCGCGGAGCTACGGCTCATTAGGCCCAGCGGGTGATGGCAGCAGGTTGGCAGCTGCGGTGATTTCGTTAACCTTTACCTCGTGGCAGGCAGGGAGGACAGACAGACACACTAAGACATTTCAACACGAGCTAAACAATCAAACAACGCATCGTTCCCCCAAACCTGCGATGCTAATTTTATGTTGTTTTTCTGGGGGCAAAATGAACAGCCATAAAGTAATTTCCTGTGATGACAAAATAGCCATTTTAATAGATGTGTGCTTTGTGCCAGCATGTGCAAAGCTTTGATCTTTTTTTTTCCTTTCGAAAAGCAAGAAGCACTCAATTTATTCAGGATAATTTGTTTACTATTTCTACAAACCAATAAGTGGTTACCTAACACATCACATTAACATAGAAAACCCTACAACATTTGATTTTTTCACAACATCCTCAGCTCCCAACTGTTTTGCTTTCCAAATGTTTTGTCTTCCTACTCTGTTTTTTTATTTCTTACATTTCTCTTCTTATTCCCTCCCGACATGAGCAAAAACTGTTATTTTCAGTGTTAACAATTGACTGCATAAAATAAGTGGATTGGTTTGTGGACCCTTTTTTAAGATTTGGTAGCATGCTATATTGTGATATATATCCTTATTTATATGATATGAATTGACTTAAATTTGGGATAGAATAGTTTGGCCATAACCCACAGCCCTAGAAACTAGAGATTGAAACCATACAATAATTCTCAAGTGAGAAGTTGGGGCATTTTGTCACATACTTCTTTACAATCAAACTTCTTTTTCATATTTTCCAGAAGAAAAAAAATGGAAGCATATTTTGTAATATCATTGCTAACCAAAGTCTATTTATATCTATCTTTTATCTTATTGGCTTATTTGTCTATACTTTCCATAGTCTGGTGTCAGGATTTGTAATCAAATTGAAAATGCCCCCCAAAAAAGGAGGTGGCTGGAAACATTTATTCCTTCCACTGTGCCCTCCCTCATCTTCCAAACACCTCACCTTGGGGGGTGACTGTTGCTGCTGTTGCTGCTGCTGCTGTGGACCTTGCTTGCTGGAGGCGGGCTGTGCATGCTGAGGATGTGGATGATGGTGAGGATGAAGGGCCTGCGAAGAAGGGTGGTGCCCTTGCATTGGCCTGAGGGCACGTGGGATGAACTCTGGGGCCAAAGGGTTGAGGACGTAGGTCTTCTTGAGCTCCAGGGCCTCCAGCTGAGACTTTATCTGCTCAAAGGTGATGCCGTGTAGACTCGTGTTTTCATGGCATATGGAGATAAAGTGCTCCCAGAATTTTCTGGAAAGGGGCAAGAAGAGGAAAGGGCAGATGGAGATAAGTTTCATATAATTTTTCCTTTATCTCATTGTTTGGACTGGGAGTTTCATCGATCATCTTGTTGTTGGTTTTTCACGCTGGCAGTGGAACAAATTACTCCTTTGGGGCCAAATATTTTAAAAAATCAAGTCTGTTAAAAACAAAGGAGGAGGCTAAACTAGAGTAGCAGGAACCCAATATTGAAAAGAACAAAGAGCACAATAATCTCTTAGTACACTGTCTACAAATGAGCTGTCAGCTTTGAAAAATCATATGAACTATCAAATCATTCTTACACAAAACTAGATTTGTGAAAATTTAAACAATGGACTCATGTTAAAAGGAAAAATAGTAAATGCAGCATAACACATAACCAGTTCAGCCTGCAAAACTGATCCAGAACACAGTAACAGATGACATGATTAAGCCTTTTACCTTGAGTCACAACCATATTCACCCAAGCTAATCCCTGCATCCTATAGCGGACATATTATGCTAATTTTCAGGTTCATTCAGAATGTTTACCTGCTTTCACGTAAAAAAACCCCAAACACATTACTTTTCTCAGGGTCTAAAAGTGGATGAGTGATAGAGATTCAAATTGAGATATGGGGTGGCAGCCAATTCCATATGAAACTCTGACTTCCCAAAGCTCAACAAATGCAAGAAAGTGTCCAAAGTAAACAAACTGCTCAAAACTTCAATTGTATCGGGCTTTTAAAAAACACTTGATAAAAGGATATCTAGTATTTTGCAAAACAAGTACACATTACAAAGGTTGTTGGTGAAATTTGGTAGTAGTAGTAATAGTCATTCACTACAACTATCACTTTACATAAAGATCTGCTATGTTACAGAATTGAAGGCTTTAGTCAAGAGTGTCCTTATTTACCTGCAGCGCCCAACGGAGCACAGTGCTATGGGGTCTCCCACAACTGCAACCAGGGACTGGGCTCTGGTGATGGCTGTGTTGAGTAGCTTGTAGTTGGAGAGGAATCCATAGTCAAGATCCTCTGTTGAGTCCTCAACTAGCTGCTCTTTACGTTTGATGGCCGTCTGTTTGTGTTTGCAGGTGTGCCGCGTACGCACTGTGCTGAGGAACAGCACCCGGAACTGTTTACCTGCAAACATGTTATTTTTATTAGGAAGTTTAGGTGTCTAAGAAGTGCTTTGTTGTTTTTTTAAAGATAATTGTGTTGTACTGTCTCAAGTATTGCTACAAATAAGAGACAAATCAACTCTAAAGAAACAAAAAAAAATAGGTCAAGTAACAATTTAATCTTCTCCAGAGGCTGTTGAGATAACATAAAGAAGCATTGTCCACAATTTGTTAAATTCAGATTTATAAGCAGTTTCTGTGTGTTTGCGTGTGTGTGCGTCTGTGTGTTTGTGTGTGTCCACATGGTTTATGTGTAATTAATGAGGCAGTTAACGACCTGCGGAAAGCAGCTGGATACAATACAAGTGGGAACTGCATGACACTGAAGCAGACGAGAGATTGGGGGAAGAAACCTTAACTCATATTCTCCTGATACTGGGACTGGATGATAAGAAGGGCAATATGAACACTGATAACTGCGGTGGAAAATAGCAGAGGTAGAAGCGCTCATTTTAAGCATCAGTTTGACTGAATAAAGACACTTTTATCATCTCAAACTGAAGTGAGATAAGCGTTGCAGAGAAATATTAACGAGGAACTTGGGGATTAAAATTTGGGCAATTTGTTTGTCTGTGACTACTGTGTTTTTGATTGCTTGACCATAGCTTCTTTCTTCCAGTTTTCAGCTTCCCATTTAATAAAAGTGACATACCAACAAATGAACAGATAAAAGCCCAAAATACAGAAACCTCAAATATTTGTATGTTTTGTCAATTATGAATGCAGGACACTAACAAAGCAACCCTTTGTATGTATAGAATCACTTTTTTCATGGAAGAAACATTTTTGAGTTATCCCTACTTCTAGCCATTATTGTGCTGTGTCCATAAAAGGTGTGGGACTTGTATTCTGTGGTGAAAAACAAGGCCACGGTGAACAAAATATGAGGAAGAGAAATAAAAAATAATGCCCTCAAGATGCTTGGGGTTCAGAGGATTTAATCTAAAATTATTTATAAACTGGTAAAATAGTGCAGCTATAGTTTCAGTGTTTTAGCCAGTAACTACACACATGTAGATACAAGTCTTTATGACTACTACAAAGCAGTGAGTATGATGCTTAATACATTGCACTCACCTTGGACATTGAGCACTCTTTCCACGCTGACCTCATGCATCCTCTTCTTTCGGAGCTCGGCACGAATGCGGAACACCTGGTCAGCATATGGTGAAACCACCCCAATGCTGCCATCATCCAGCTTGCCCCAGGACACTGGCCACTTCTTGCGCAGCTCCTCCACCCGCTCCACAATCTCAAACACCTACAGGAGATAAGATGTGACAATTAGGCTCAATTCAATGCTCTCCTCACATTCTGATACCTACACACAAAAGAACTGTGGGATATCAGAAACTGAGGATCTTTTCCAACCCAGGAAAAAAGAAAACAGTGGAGAACAAGATAATTGAAGAACAAAGGAGGCGTTATAGTATGCGCTCCATGTGCTACATGACATTGAGGCATCTAATCAATACATACAATAGGAAGCCATTGCTTAATGAACTCTATATCATCATGCATTGCTAAATAAAAAATATAAGTTTTGGTTTACTACAATTTTGATTTGATATTCCAATTCAATGTATCATGTTTTAACCAACTTATCAAAATTTGCTTGGATATTAGTTATTAAAGCAAGACTTGGCATTTTTAATCCCCGTTGTTCTTTTGTCATATGAGCAAGTTTTCAATTCCTGTTCAGAGCTTTGGCATACTGCTGGAGGCTTTGAACTGTCATGGAAATATTGTCTTCTACTTGAAGCTAAGCCCATCAAAGACACTTGCACAAGACTAACAAACTGACACTCTTGCACTACTACTCAATGCATTCTGATTTTGCAAGATTATGATAATGTTGTTAATGGCTTGACATGTGTGCTGTTTCAAAGAGACAGGAGGTAATTCATGTGGCATTGCTGACAGTTTGGGAACAAAATCAAGAAGCACCCGTGGTTTAATTGGCTGGAACATGTCAGCACAGGGTCAGAGGTCAGACTTGGCCAATGACCACAAACAACTGAGTCTACAGAGGAACCAATCAAAGGCTAGGACTGTCAGTGAATCATGCATCATGGCTGTCAAATGTAGCTCATAATTAAGTTCATGGGTTTCATCTTTAATTATGATTAAAAGACAGTGGGTGTGATGAAGTGAGATAAACAGCACTGATCAGTTCTGGATAATCATTCTGCTTCTGACTTCAGTCAACCAAACCCAACTGAATATTATAATTATTATTATTATTATTAATAATAATAATAATAAAATCCCTGAATTATTTATATCAAAATGAGGTTTAGAGCCTAATAACCATGCTTTGTTTTAAATTGTTAAGAAAATTATCAATTTCACACTTTCATTAATCAAACTGACAGGGCGAAGCCAAAAATATTCATTCTATGCTCAGCTACCTGTGAGTTCAGTAGTATTCACTTATTCAGAGCACATAACACCCAAGAGCTAATTTCTTTTTGGAGCACAAAGTTTCTACATGACGATTGAACAATCATCATTTGTGATCAATCAATCATCATGTCACTTTGTCAGAGAGATGCAGCTACGGTGCATTAACCACATGAACTACAAGTACAGAGGCAGGAGCAATGGAGTCTGACAGCAATGCAGCTTGAATATGACATGGTGGATGAAACTGAAACAAATTTGCAATTGCGAACTTATAGTCACATGGACCCACATCTTCATACATTCACACAAGCACACTCTCACAAACACTTGACCTCAATGGCAAATTTTAGGCTCACTGATAGAAATTTGTGGTTGCTATTAGGTGGGCACAATTTGTCGACCAATGAACTGTGTGCGTCTGTAACTTTTTAAAACATTTGGTCATGTAAATGAAAATGAGTGAAACCTTGTAACAATCAATTATGAATTTTCAATTAATCGAACAAAACACAACACAAATCACAACACAAAATTATTTTATAGATCTCATAATTACCCTGATAATATCAGCCAAAAACTTGAGTTTTATGACTAATTGACTGGTTCATAATGTATATGCAAACAACATCAGGCATGACACAACAAAACTGAACAACAAAGCCTAATTTAACTTCCATACCTCTGCGTTGTTGTAGTAGGCAGTGCTATTCTTCTCCTGGACATCTTCGCCTCTGGCTGTGAAGAAGGTCAGCGGGTAGAAGTCCTTATGGGAAGGTTGCTTCCCGCTTGCCATCAACTTTCCATCATAAAATAACTCTGACGTGTAGCTGAAGGGTGATGAGAAGAGCAAGGGTTGAGGGAAAGAAGAAGGAAAGCAAAAATAGTGGATTATGAGAATGGAGCATGTTTATGGCAAGATATCTCACAAGTCACAATCTTTAAGAACTCCATAATGTTCTCTTCAGCAGCACCATGGTGATATGTGATAGTTGCAAGTGTGTTTTTATCTGACATTTTCTTCTCTCTTTGAAGTCCCATCATGTGTAATTATCATTGTAACCACTTACAAGGCTAGCAGAGCCCGGAAAAACAGTACCCACTTCACATACAAGTGAGCTAAAGATTGAGTCTGTTGGAAAACTGTCACTAAATGTGTGCTACTTGTTAAAAAGCTAGGGCTTTCATCAGTGGGCTATAGAGTCAAGAACCACTGTGTAAACTCATTAGACCAAAGATGGGGACTTATCAGATGTTTACTTGAATGTAAATATTTAAGGTTAATACTTAAAGCCAAAGAAAACTGATCAAGTCGTTTGTGCAATTCTCTGTCATCACTTTATACACATTTTACTGTATTTCATCCGGGATATTTGAGACTTTAGGAAAGTTTGGTATCCTTGCCAAAATTTTTTTATACATTCTGTGGGTCTGAACTGCAATTGTTCACAAAGCAGTATTGCGTTTGTAATGACAGACCTGCCAAAAGATCTATAGGTTTAAGACAATGTACTGTGACCAGTGAAAACACAAACATATTTAATATCAGAAAAATTAGAGTTGCATTGTGAATGTTACCAGCAAGCATAAAAACTTTACATTCAAAAAGGATCTGCTCAAAATACTGTGCACCCTGCAGAATTGTACATACTGTTCATCCCATAAGTATCAAGATGGAGAACATTTTGTCTGCTGTGTAAACCTTCCCTTGTGCCTGCTAAGAATTCAGAGTGGAGTTCCAAGTTTATATTTAATGTCCTCACCAGTACATGAAGCCATGTCCCCAAACCCACACGCCTTTGGTGATGTTATATCACAGAGCTATTGTCAGCACAAACATATGATTTAATGACCCCACTCTCCCATCTGGACAGCCCAGGTCTGCCAGTTCTTCACCTCTGTTTCCCCCTTTCCTCCTGACCCATGCCTCCCACCCCCTCGTCTCTTGAGTATTTCAGCCTCTCCTCCCACAGTTTTGACACAAGGCAGTGTTGAGGGCTCACACCTACTTGATGATAGCTTCATGAGAGCGGTAGTTCTCGCACAGGAGGATGCGACAAGGGTATTCAGGGGGGTAGTGCTCATACAGTCGGTCCAGCAGTGACACATGCAGGTTACGCTCCCGCGCAAACTCGCTGTACACAAATGGACTGAGCTGCATATGGAGGGAGAGACAGAAAACAAAGTTAGTTTCAAGAAATGACAAAGGTAGTTTATCATTCCTTCACATCATTACTTTTCCTTTCTATTCAAATATGAATTTGAATTTGGTATACTGAATTGTTTCAAGCAAAATCGTGTCAAAACATGTATCAATGGTTTAGGCAAACCACAAATAAAGTTTTCATTTAACACCAAACATGCATCAGGTAATTGTACAGATTGCTTTGTTGATCTGATTGAAGCTATGCTAGACACTTGAAATCACATTTCACAATCCATGCCATATAAAGTAGCTTGGAAAGCAGGTCTTCAAGACTGTCATGTGTTAGCAATATCATATATGCTATCAAAATCTCATGTATGCTTCCAGGTATGTGAGCTGATTTGACAAGAAGGAACACAGAATATGTGCATTGTTCAACTTGTGTGTGGGCTATTTTGCTTAATCTTTAAAGCCATGGCACCAAACCAACATCAAAGACGTAGTGGTGCAGAGGCCAATTGCATCGCCTCATATTGCCTATGTCTGGGCTATAAAAGTTGCACTTGAGTGCACAACAAAGACTGCAGCTAATGACCCACTAGCTTGATCGCACTGTGAGAGGAACTAACTATCCATACCAGCAGGCAGTGGTAATCCGTATTCATCATTGAAGAAAGGGTAAACGGAAGATCTACGACTGTGTATATACAAACTGCTGATACACATATCAAACACATGTGATATACAAAGCTGCTCTTGCCTATAATTTTCTAAAAAAAAATAAACACTCTCTCTCACCACAAAAAGGAGTTTTAATTTCCCAGGTTAGTTGCAGAGTTGGGTTTACCCTGGGCTCCATAGGTCCTGGAACCATTCTTTAAAAAAGGTCTAATCGATAGGATAATCTAAATGTTATTAATCTTTTCATTTCTTTAACTACTTTATTTACTCTACTACTGGACAGAACTATTCCTGTTCTGTGAAACTTAAGAGTGAGTTATTTCTCCTACTGTGACATGAAGCTCTTCCATCTGGTGTGTATGTCGTTTAACAAACAGACCTTCAGTTGCAGTGATTATAGTGGAATTTAACCGGTGTTTTCACAGCAGTTTTAGAACATGCCAAATTCAATTTTGTTTAGAGTATATGTGCAGAGCCAGTCTTAGTTACAGATCTGCTCCAATATGGCACTCCTTGCAAGCCAAGGCTGAATAGCATTTGATTGTTTGATACCAAACCACAGATGGTATCTGATTCCTTATTTCTTGCAAGCAATAAATCAAATGAGTGAATAAATCAAGCAAAACTCAGTAATTTCCCCAATACCTGAAACAGTCTAAGCAACTTCAATGTAGTGAGCAAGATATGTGATCTTCATTTCAATGTACTTCAAATGAGGTTACACATTTGCAAAATTGAACACACCCACACAGGCTCATATTTCTTCTCCCTACTCACCACTGCCATGTACGAGGCTGCAATTTATCTTTAGTTTGAATCTCAATTTAAGCCTGACAGTGAGAGATGGTCAGCTAGCTTTAATGAGAGCCCACACTGTCAATAGGAAAGCAATTATCAATAGATGCTCTTCCACTGCTGAATAATGGAAGTAAGCTGTTATGGTGAGAGCAGACTGGAGAAAGTTTCCTTCTGTGGAGTTACTAAGTTAGGATATAGAAGGAAAGAGAAAAGCATGAAACAAAGTGATTGTGAATGAGACAGAAGTAAACACAGGTGGACATTGTCTTAAAAACCTATTTTCTTTGCTCCAGGAAATAGCAGAGAAAGAGAGGGATCAAGTAATTAAAGCAGCTACTGCACAGTAGATTCTACCTCGTCTTCATCTGCTTCTGACTAGTAATCCTGTGCCACTGTCTAAAACCAGGAGAGGAGGAAATAAGGTTTTAAGTCCTTGTGTTGGCTTAGAAAGCTTGACTGATGTGAGTTTTTAACATTGCTATCTGTGACTGAAGTGGTCTTCAGAACCACAGCTCTACAGTGGCTGCTGTCTCTTCCTTTGTATCTGGAGTAGGCAAGAGTGGAGTCTAATCCACAGCAAAGTGAATCTATTTGATGTCATGGCTACAGTATTATCTGCGCCTGTATTACAGCTCTCCATCTATGTATTCTTTGATTTATGTTAGGATACAAAGAAAGGTCTTCAATCATCTGAGAGAATAAATGCAAGACCCTCCAATGTACCTTTTCAGTATCTGGTAATTAGTGAATAAACAAAGACTTTTTTTCCCCACTGAAGAAACTCTTTGTTCTTACCTGCATATGGTCTCCAGCCAGCACGATGCGGGTGGTCTTGCTAGCTAGAGCAAAAGGCATGATGGTTTCACACTCCATGGCCTGGGCCGCTTCATCCAGTAGGATATGAGTGAAGAACCCTGTCATAACAGACAGTACACCAAAATCAATATACATGATAGTCCTTTAAGTACATATATGCTCAACATACACAGTTGTACTGCCCCAGAAATGCAGAGTTTATCTAAGAATACTGTTATGACAATATAATATAAAGTATGGTATGAAAAATCCGACACCACATTGTAAATATCCTAATATTTTCACATAAACCTGGAAATAATCAGAAAGTCTGAGGTTTCAGAAACATATGAAAACATAAGTAGATATGAAAAATGAAAAATAAATATTTAACATTCTGCACCATTTCTGGGTCAGCAGTAATCATTTTAGGAAATTTACTTTCTTTACATTTACTATCTTAACTTTTTTACAAAAGGTCAGATTTCCTTGAGAAATATTCCCTTTCATTAAACATGCGTTCAGATGACACTCAAGCATTGGATCTACACATTAAAGTCTTGTTTTAGTAATCAACTTGTAGCCAGTGTTCACCTGTTATTAATATGGCTGCACCTAAAGTTTCCAGCAGATCACTGCTCACTAAGGAGCAATGTCATAGTGGGGAAAAATCAGGACCAAGTGAACGTGACAGAAGTCAAATTGATATTCTAAGTTAGGTGGGGCTTGTCAGTGTTTCTTCATCTACAGAGATTCTACAATTTTGACGTTGAAGTTTCTTTCTAGGAGATATGCCCAAATTGGCCATTTATTGTGAACCAATACTGTAACTTTATTAGGACACCTCACCATAGCATTCATTGTTAGAGACTACAGAGCCTCCCATCTGTCAAAACTATGCCTTCTCTGGGCAAGTTCTATGAGGGAAATGGCATTTTGGATTCAAAACTACGGAACAAAGAACATGACAAAGATGTGACTTAATGACAAAATACTGCTTAGATGCGACTTATGTAGTGCATATTATTATGTTTCAGAAATAAATACTTTCAATATTCATATATGAAACAGTTCTAGTGAGCGCAAGTGTCAAAATGACGAATTAATTTTTTTTTTAAAAGCTATTGTTACACTGGCACATTAATGAAGAATAATTGTGCTCACCGGGAGCATTAAAACCCTGTAACTGTGCCATCCTCTCAGTCACTTTTTCTTCTCCTTCTTTTAACCAGCCCTTTGTGGACGTTTTGAAAGGGATTGAACAGTAGCCTAACCCTGATTTAAAAAGCTCAAACGGTGCGAGGCAGTACGAGGGGAGGGGATGAAACGGCATGGCAAATGAGTGCTGGAGCGGGGAGCAGAGGCAGAGAGAGGCTGAATAACAACCAGCAAACAGCCTCTGAAGCCCAAGCACAATTTCCACAGGAAAGTATATGTAGATATGAAATGTGACGGTTGAAAAATAACAAAATAAACTCAGGGACTGTCAAAAAGTAAACAAACAACAGGAACATGGGCTGGCAAGAAAAGAAGGTGGAGCAGTTTGATTTGAGGCAACGTTCACTTCTTTGTATCTGCCTTTGAAAAAATGTCTGCAAAATGTATTGATTTTTTTCTTCTTCAACTATCAAACCAGTGTTCTCTCTGAACTGTGTGTACACCTCATTGAAGGATATGCAAGCACTCTTCCTCCACTGCGTTGTTGGCGGAAAGGCATACACACTTTAACATTTTCCCATGTTTTCGTGTACTGATTAGCAGCATGTCTATAATTGGTTTGATCTGTTGGAGCTTATGAAGTGAAAAATTTCCCTTCAGAGCTTGAAAGAAATGTAGCAAACAAAATTGAAAACGACCAGTGAAAAAAGTCTCAGGAAAACCTTAAGGTGCTTAAAACACACTGGACTTAAGCATGGTTGGATTATCCAATTTCCCATTATGTAATTGTAACAGTATGATTTGTTATATAGTAAAGGCAGATTGGAAGATGTAACAGAGATGATGCTTATTCCAAAGGCGGGGTATAATATGCATACAATCATTCACATGAGTAATCTTTGGATAATAGGCATATACTTAAAATCATGTGCTTGAGTAATCTCTGAATAGTTTATGTAAAGGATGAATGAACACTCAAGCTGCACAGTTTTGTGTCGAGAGCATAGAAATGTTGGTGAGAAAATCATTTGTTTTCTATCACTGCATGGAGTATTACTTTCTTAACAATGCAGCAAAAAGGACTTGAAATCATGTAAATGCACTTCCCTTATATCACATTGTTAATTATTGAGGCCAGGAACTTTTGTTGACCCTCTATATATTGTTGTCATCAGGAGCCTACTGCATGCTGCACACTCGCTCTTTCTTCGATCCACATGAATATGTAACGGAAGAAAACACTCGCAAATGATGTACATGGGTCATTACAAATTGAAATGCTTCCCCAGGCAGGGGGGGAGAGATAAGGAGGAAGGCAGAAATGGTCTTTATGAGTGCCAAGTAGACAGAGAGGCAGACATGAAGGAACACGGTGCTTAATGTTCCACCTGGGACATCGCTCCTCGCCTTGGGGAAACTATCTCTAAACAAGAGGTCCAAATTACATTTCTGGAGCTGCTATCTGTCATTTGGCCAATATTGGTGTTTGAATTTGGGAACAACAGGGGTAAGAGAAATAGGGTGGGAGGGGATAATAAGCAGAGGTGAAAGAGATCATAGCATTGTGTTGCACAAGTGATTTGGGGGACAGATGAGGTTTTAATAATAAATGGTGGTTCCTTCACCTCACACGCCCAGTTTCTCACATTCTCCTTTTACAGTCTCTCTCTACCCTTTTCACACTATAAGAGTGACTAGTAAAATCTGTGATCTGTGAGTGCGAAAGGGTCTATACAGATGACTCTGCCCCCAAAGAGCAGGTTTGAAAGCTTTGTGGAGCTCTGTTAAAAATTCTATCACGAAATTATTTCGTCAGACTTTGACATTTTTTTTGGATGCGTTCTAGTGCCTGCCACACAATGTGAACCCATTAGGAACCAACTTAATTTCAGATAACAGCATTCCTTTATTGATCACAGTATGAGCTATAGTCTTGAACCTTTATTACCAGGCTGCAAAATCCAGTAGCCTCCAGACAGATCAATATTCACCAGAGCACCAACACACATATTGTAAAGAGGGAAAATACAGCTCATCACCTCTCATATAACTGCAAATGAGCTCATTTACAATATTTCCTCTCTAAAGGGGTTTATTTAACAAATTTTACTTCCTTGAGCTTAAGAAATTATAATTAAATGAGACATTCATTAGAGATAATTTTATTATTGTCCTGTGACGGCCAAATTACAGGGACACAGTTGATCCTGAACAGCAGTTGGCAGTATGGTAGACAAGCACACAGAGCAGCACTGCATGTCTCCCTGACAGCTGAAGTTTTTCACGAATACGGGGCTTGCCTCTTCTGTTCTTTCATCAGTTAGAGCAAAAAGAAGGCGGTTTTCAAACAATTTGATACTGATGCCTCTATATGACCTACACCACAGTGGCGATGCTTATGGAAAAACTACCAATTTTGTCCACAAGGAACGCCAATATCAACACAAAATTAAAGTTATTGAAGCTGCTTTAAAAAAAGGCAGAAAATGGAGAACTAATGTAACTATAATGTACAAGAGTTAAAGTTAAAAGTGTAAACATTGTGCCTGTATTTACTATAATAACTTGTGACTCTCTGATGAGGTGTACAAAGCCCTTTACTGTTTACTGTGTCCAATTATTTGGATGAAATTAGTAAGAAAGCGCTTTTTATAATGAGTGGATGCCAAAACGTTATTCTTTTTCAGGGGCAAACTAGCTGAAGACGTCTACCAGGACACCTCCTGTATAGGCAGTCCACCTAACTTGAATGTGCTTACTGATGGAGGACACACACCCAAATGTATATATGAGCAGGCAAAAACATTTGCGGGTCTAACTTACACAAGATCTTACACAGGCCAACCAAACCTTGCACATTTCCACATGCAAAATCTCAATATCTGGGCTGTAAAGGGAGAGAAATGTCAACAAGCCAGACATATAATAGATTTTTTTGGGGGCATCTGTGTGTTTGAGGTGGGAGATTTGTTATCGCTACTTAGTAGACTCCCTGGCTCCCAATTGCCTCGTTTCCTGGTGATTTTCATCACCGTCGAACACCGGGAGAGCTAAAGAGATAAAACGTGGGGAGAGGGCTAATGATGTAAAGTACATTAGAAACAGGCAGATGGTGTTCCCAAGCAACAGACAAAGCCCCCTCTGCTGACACATTAGAGTCGGTTATTAGCCTGCAATGACAAACTGGTTTGTTTTCCATGTCTTTTACACCACTTAAATGAGTTCCATCCCTCTAAGTGGTGGGCTCCTGCCAACACCGAATATGAGAGTCACTGGGGATGACCAAAGAACAGGAGACTGAATGCACTGAGCTGTTTCTTCCTATAGTTATAATCTGTAGAAACCATGCGTTTAAATTACATATCTCTGTCAAGGGAAAAAATCAATACATTTGAATGAAACCATTTTCATATATTGCACTTCCATATAATGGATCTATAATAAATAATACTCACTCACTATCTGTTAAGACATCTGTTGCTGAATCCTATGGTCATTATTAAGGCTATGATTGTGTTGGACTGTATTATACTAAAAGGTGTTTGTAATATTTTGTCATATCAAACAATCTCTATAAACAGATATCTTCACATGAATGCAGAATCTATAGGACAAGCTTTTGATATTGAAAGTGTACCTTTTCTGTCTGCACTCCATGTAGAATTGACCAATCACATTCAGTGTGGAGGGCAAAAAAGGGACAATGCATTGGCCAAAATGCAATCTTGAAATCAGCTATCATTCGCGAACAATTTAGCTTTTTATTATCTTGTTTTTATTTTATTTGCATGTATATGCAGAAAAGCTATCCAGTTGTAGACATTGTCTCTCAACTTTAACTCCAACCTCTCACGTCTCAAGTTGCTAAACAAGGTGCCAACTTTTTGGCATTGGGGATATATCTGCTTGTATAACTCACCGGGTTCCAAGTCAAGCTGGCAGAGGTATTGGGAGGTGCTGAGGGTGACCACCACCACACGGTGCCTGAGGATGTCCTCCCTTGTGGGCATTTGGAAAGTGATGTGTGTGCTGGAGATGAGACAGTACTGCTGGACCACTGGATGAACCGTCTTCACCCAGCGGTTCCTGAAGTATACCCTGGAGAGAAAGACAAAAGGAGAAATGTAAGGATTGAGAGACACAACCCAAGGAGGACAAAGGACTCAGTGAGTATCATACAAGATTTATAGTAAATAATTGTACAATTTTAGGATGAATTCTAAAATTGTTCATTATGCATGGCTGCACATGGCAGGAGGGAAGGTAAAGGAAGCCCTTGCCTTCTTGGGGTATTGGTCAGTCTCTTTCCACACTCTAAATGCCCTAAAAATTCACACATGGGCTGTATTCTTGTCTGAGTCCACTCATCCCAAAGGAGACGAGGGGGAGCTAAAAGAGGAGGTTGCAACAGTAATTATGGAGGAATTCACACTGGAATCCTTTGAAATCAGTCTGCCTACTCATGTGAAACAAGTCATTTGATTGCCAATATGGTCCCAAGGCTTAACAAACACACAGCTGTCATGTTAGGTCCTGGCTGGTCAAGGCAGAGACTGCTTTCCTGTCCTTTGTGACCTCTGGGGTCTCTGAAATGTGATTAAAAGTCGCTGATGCAGTGTAAGGAAGTTGTGTCTTTCACTGATTGTTCATCTTTTGCCTCCAGTTGGAGTTCTCAAAACAGGATATTTCTTGGGGTCATATCTCCAAAGCTGCTGTTGCCTGCCTGTTATTGCTGTGGGGAAAAACAGCCCAGCAAATGAACAACTTCTTTATAATGTGGATTTATGTTTCTGACTGCAGGCTATTCAATAATGCTAATCCAGTTGATGTACAGATGAGTGAGTGTCATACAGATGCTCTCCAGCTATGACGGTCTAAGCAGACAGACATGCAAGACACAGACCGAGTCCAAAGACACTGAAGACAAAAGATACAATTTAACTGAACTGGAGTTTACGTTAAATAACAGCTATTTAAGAGGCAGTATTTTGTTTTCTCATCCAAAGTATGGTATCAAATATGTTCTGACTTTAAAGAAAACTACTCTAAATACCAGAGAACGTACCAGATCCAGGGCTATAAATGACTCACAGTACACAAATTATGACTACTTTGAGGCATTAACGTGTTTAATTCCAAGATAGACCTAAAATATGCAACAAGTAATGTGTATTTTAACAGGATGTGGTAAGTGTTCATTTTTTGAGAAGTTGGGGTCTTAATGCCATTACAGAAGGTACTTTGGAAAGGTGGCTCATGTAGATTCTTGATGACTCAACTTCAGCTACCAGATGAACATAAGGACTCAAAGTGCCTGTCAAAATGTGAAAGAACGGTAGCCTGCAAATCGGACATACAGATGCAAACAAACGGACTACATATCTTAAAAAATACCGTTATACGTTTCATGTTTCCTTTAAGGCAATTGTTGTGCACATAATGCACACATACACAAAGCAGCATGTTTCTGCCCTTAGAGATATTTTCTTTTTTCAGGAAATATGCTTCCATACCTGAGAGGTGTGGCATGCGGATTGCCTGCTTCGACGTATGGATGAAGGTAGTCCTTAATGTAAAGGTCGGCTGCACTGTTGGAGTGGGTGCAGATCAGGACCCTGTACAGACAAAAGACAAACAACGTCAGATGTGAAGCATGACGAGAGATTGCTAAAGAATAGCATGTAAAGACAAAATGATCTGATTGATTAGATACCACTAGTGGCAAGTGCGTACATCTTGTTTATTATGGCTGAACTGACCCTTTAACCTGCCTTTATGTCTTAGTTCCCTTCAATTTGTATGACAGAATAGAAAAAGTTTTTTCTGACATCACCAGAGGCAAAGCAAGTGAAAGACCATAATCCCATTTATGCATTTTCTTGTGCTAAAAGCTTTGGATCAAATATTAATCTCTAATTGTACTGATCAAAACATATTTACAAAAACAGCTGCTCAAGAAGCTATAAAATATACAATACAGACATACTCACTGTGCAAACATGCTATAAAAAATAAAATTTTAAGCAGTAAGGAAACAAAAATTATCTTTATGCAATGGGTACTTTAAGCTTAAAAGTAATTACAGCAAAGCCAGTTTTGTACTGATAGGTAAACGTAGGAGAAACACCATAGTGACTGATGTACAGAGAAGGCTTTGAGCATTGAACATGTGCAATAACATTTGCCTGACTGCAATATATACAACATCTCCACAATTTAAAATTATGATGAGCAGGCAGCAGTAGTCCAGAGGGGTCACTTCCACTTGTCTTGGCTTTTAACATATCTATAATTCATCCTAAAGATAGAATATTAAATGCTTCCGAAGTGAAATGAGGAATTAATATTACATTGCTACACACTGTTTTTCCTTTTACATCACATATATACAGCACTGTCTTCCTTATTCAAACTGAAAATGTTATCTGCTGTTCAAGGGACACTGTCCGAGGAACTGCATTCATTTTTCATTAAGACCAGGGAACCATTTCTGTGCTTGTGCTAAATCGCTTCGCTTCTAACACCAGAAATTGCAGATTTTCCTGTGGGTCTCTGCACACAGTGAGGGAGCTAACTAATGATGAAAAATGATAATGGTAGAAAATGTTGTTTTATTGTTACACAACACTGTGTGGCCCACTGAAGTGACATAACTTGATTCATCAGATTATGGTTTTCATGGAAAGGCATTCCTAGGAAATGCCTTCATAATCAAACTAACCACCGCAAATGACACAAATTCATGCAAATGACCAGCACTCTTTGTCCTCAAGTGATGACACATGCACAATCCTAAGTGTGCACACCCACACAGCAGAAAACACACAGTTTGACACTTCAGTGTTTCCTTGAACTTTTAATGTCAAAACCCAAGGCTGCCACTGCCCTCAAGCTACAAATGAGCGACTGCACAGCCCAGCATCCCCCTGCCGCCTCGATCATGCCCTCCAACTGACCTCTCTCGCCATCTGAAGCTTTTATGACTGACGCCAATTTTATGCACATTCACACCTGTCCACATCTACATTCCCCTCTCCTTCCCTAAAAACACACATCACTCGATAGCACCTATAATTTCACAGGGACTGTGCAAGTTCAAAGAGGAGAAGCTTGTGAAAGCCAGTTTGTTGATCGATTCCCAACATGGTGTAAAGGCTGTTTAATATATGGGCAAACAAATAATACTGTTTTACTCAAATTTAAAACATGCAAGGTTGTGACACTTTTCAATGTGGTATATTATTAATAAATGGCTTATATATTGTTTATTTTGTTGTATTTTTTACAATCAGGGTACACTCAATTTTTACAATCATCTCCTTTTTTTATTTATTTCTTAATAAAAAAAATCAATGTAATGGAAGAATTCAGATATAATTAGCATTTGGAGCTGTAAAGGTAGGTAAAAATTGTAAAAGAGCCACAAATGTTGTGCTTGATGCCAACAGAGGTGAAAAAAAAAATTACACAATAGATGTCGCAGCAGCAAACAAGGAAAAAAAAAACAGACCTGCTGTGGTCCTGGCGGAGGATGTGCTTGACAGCCTGTGCCAGGGTGAAGGTCTTGCCGGTGCCGTAGGGCCCAATGATGAGGATTGGGGGCAGGGAAATTGAGACGGGTGTGGTGATGGCCAGGATGGCCTCTTTCTGCTTGGCATTCAGACGGGGATCCAGCTGCTCGTCCCATTGCCTGAAGGCGGAGGGTGGATAGGGAAATTATTAAAGGAATTAAAAGATCAACTTTAACTGACATTACAGAATTATGTCTTCTTTGCTTAAAAACGACAACTTTTAGACCAAAAAACATATAGATAAAAAAATATTGCCTCATAAACAAGTTACATCTTTGAAAATGCAAAGAAACATTCTGTTAATATAATTAACCTCAGTGGGACAGAGATCAAGTGAAAAAGAAAAGCATGCACACACATACAGACTCAAAAGATTGTATCATCGGGGAGAAGGTGTGGTGGGTGGGGTGTTTGGGAATACGATGTGGGTGGATGGAATAGGAGAGAGGGAAGCAGCAAAGATGTGAAAAAAATGTTGGGGTGGAAGGAAGTGCAGGAAAGATGAGCAGAGAGGCTGATACAGAATGAAACAGTAGGGCTAGAAAATGGGTAAGAAGGGAGGGAGTCTGAACAAAAGTGATACTATTCAGTCAGTCCCTGAGCATGTGCATTCTGCTCTGTAGTCTGGTAAATCAGAAACAAATAAATAAAGGCAACATCTCTACACTATAAACATATAAGTTGTGCATACATATAGCAGCTTGTACTTTGATGGACTGTCTTAAATTTGTAGAAATATTACTTTTTTGCATGACACAGTCATTGAAAAAATTATTAGACCATTGTTTTCTTTAATTTCTTGCTTTAATTTTAATTACAACAGTACGTTTCATTTTTATGCCTGGTACAACTAAAGGTACATTTGTTTGGACCTTTAGTTGTACCAGGCATTAAAATGAACAATTAATGGAAGAAAACAAGGGTGGTCTAATATTTTTTTCCATATCTGTATATGTGATTGTTCCGTCATACAGTTGACTCAAATGTACATTATGAAAAAAAGTTACACATGCTGATGTGAATGTAGAACAGGTCAACTTGATAATGTGAAAGTTTAACTGTCGGTGAGCTGAGTTTCACAATTACGTGTTTACATGCAACAAACTTCTGCTTTTGTTTTTTAACAAAACATCCACGACCATTTCAACATGAATCTGCAACACCCTTTCCACCACAAGAGTAGAAAGTGGCAGCAATGAACAGATAAAAAATACTGTGAAGAGGAGCAGTGGGTGTATGTTGAATTTAAACAAAACAGATGGGTAGAAGAGAGGGATGCACACATATGTGATGTTGGATACATACTTGTGAAAGTATGAGGTATTGTGCATGTAGCATGTGTGGGTGTATGTGCATTCCTGCATTTGTCTCCTAGCATCAATGTCCTCATTATAAAGACTGCATCCTCTAAAGCTGTGAATCCAGCAACACCAACTGATTGAGCTCCAACTGAGACATAGTTGGAAGGCTGAAAGGTAGCTCAGAGTGTGTGTGTGTGTGTGTGTGTGTGTGTTTGTCTGTAACAGAGGTGGATAGATGAGATCAAGGGGTACAGTTAGAGCGACAAAAACTCCTTTATGCCAAATATACTTTCTTCACAAATACAATCATAGGTAACATAAGCAAATCAACTTTCTTTTTACTCAAGATCATGTACGGTGTTTTGGCATCCAAACTAAGAAATAAAAACAGCAGCAGCTTTCAACAGGCCTGTCATGATAACTACATTTATATTGTCCCAGAAATAATTGCGATAAAATATTGTTGTCATTTTAAGACAATTTAATGCCACAGGTATAATTATAATAGCAAAATAATGCAAGTACCGTACACAGAACAATTAACTTTTCCTGTCTGTGTTTGTGTGGACGAGCTGTCTGAGATCCGCCCACAGAGAAAGTCCAATACAGAAAGCAGACCGGAGGAAAGACGCAGCGTGATCAGAAATGACAGCTAAATGTGCCTCAGCGTAGTTTTCTTTTCTGTTGACTTGGCTTAGGTGTTGCACCCAAGTCTCATAATGCTGAGGAAAACCCTTCTGTTATGAAGGCATAATGTTGGTGACATTCTTATATAAACAAACATGCATGTAAACAAAACAAGCGACATCAAACCATATATGGACATGGCCTTGATAACTTTTGTAGACCTTGGTAATTCAATATTATTGTGACAGGCTTGGCTGAGACAATACAGCAACCTGATCATTAGAGAAGCTAACACCCAGGTGTTTCTCATTTGATAATGTATCATTTACAGCAAACATGACATTTTGTTTACCTTAACATGACTAATTAGAACACCTTGATTGTCTATCACTAAAAGTGGATAAGTGGATGGATCAAGTGTGGCTGATTTGCATGCATATGTGAGCCTATTTACAAATGTTGCCACCATACAGATTACTGGTATAAAAAAAAGTGGCTTGTTGTCTTATAATTAAATCTTAAGACCAATTTCAATGGTCACAACCCTCTAGGGCTTTTAATCATAGCAAAAAACAACCATTAAACATTTGTAGAGTTTGGAAAGAGAATTTCAAATTATCTTATTTCTCTGACTTGTAAAAATGTAAGGCCAACTGTCAAAACCAAAGATTATTAGTATCAACCTGACACCAATAAACTCTTAGGTCTAAACATCATCATCTTAACTATTAATGTGAAAGACATTAAAACAAAACAATTACTGATGTTTACAAGATGTTTTTATGTACTGCTATGGGCACAAATCACAGAACAAAGATGCAATGCCAGAGTGTGCGTTTATATTGAAACATACAGCTTGACGGCACCACCACTTTGGGTGTATTCTCCTTAACGATGAGGTTAAACTTAAACTGCAGCTAAATTCCCTCCTTGGCCCACATTTAATGAAACATCCTCAGTTGAACAAATTCCAATTAAAACAAAAGTCTACATCAATCACATTCTGGAGACTAGATAAAGCAGCAGCCTTGAAAATCACATGGGATTACATTGGCTCTAGTCAATAAAGATTACTGCCTCACTCCCCTCACCTGTCCCACTTTGGAGAGAGATATCTAAAGCTGCAGGGAGCTGCCAGTATTTCAGAATGGCCGCCAAGTCAGCAATGCGAGGGATATTTGGTCAACTCTCAGATTGATGTGGTGTCCCCTCTGTCAGGGTATTTGTCAGGCTAATGTGATGTGCAGGTATTAAAGGAGTTTCTCTATAATAACTGTTTAGGATTAGCAGAATTTTCTATGCATGAATGTGCGTACAAGCTGTGTGCAAACATCTTCCCTCCTGTTAAATATTATAAATGAAGGTTGTTGATTGACAGATACCTGATATTTAGTAAAGTCTAGACAGTTTGTCTCTAACATGAAAGAAGATTCACTTTCCACACAGCAATATGAAACTGTCTGTGTGTGTGTAAAGGGAAAATTCATTTTACTTGAATTAATTAATTTGTTTATTTGTTTTGACTTTTTTTATTTCTTTTTATTTTTTATTATTTATTTCAATGCAGTAATTTCTCCCAAAGTTCCCATTCAATCAAAAGAGTAAGACATTATCCTCGCCGGAGATGAAAACCATAATCAGAATAGAATATTGATGGCTGCCTTTAATGTGAAACTATTTTTTTCATCAGCCCTCAGCAGTAAAATGTGTGTGTGATGGTGTAAATGGTGGAATACACACCTGTTAGGGCTCCAGGGGATGGTGGGGACAAGGCCAATGTCCGGGAAAAGGATGGTATTATCTTTGATGCGATCCAGGGCATAGTGCATCTCACAGAGTGGCAGTCTGTTCAGCTGGAACTGGAGCTCCACCTGACATAGAGGCATTACCCACAGTTTAGTAAGTAGCCAATACAAACAACTCACCAATACCCATCTACAAACCATGCATACCATCTTATAAGCAATACAATCTAATTTGATCAAATACAATAGCCCTGAAACAAAAGGTTTTTTGTTACAGTTAAATCGTTTTGGGTAAAATGGGAATAAGGGCTGCAAACTAAGATTATTTTCATTGTCGATTAAACTCCAAATTTGTTCTTCTGAGTCAATAAAATGTCATTAAATAGCTAAAAATATTTATCCTGGTTTTCAAGTCTAAGCTGATGTCATTGAATGTCTTGTTTTGTTGGTTCCTGCAAAGACATTTAGTTAAATTTGAAAGAAAAAAGAGAAAAGCAAGAAATCTCCATTTTGAGAGGCTGAGAACAATATTTCTATGTGAATATATTTCTTATGTTTTGCTAATTTAAATTGCATGGTTTAAACTTTGAATTGATTGTTTCTAACCTTGTATTGTGTTGTTTCTCTGTACAGCACCTTGAACATCACTTTGTGTTTGACAAGTGCTATATAAATAGAGCTGTCTTGCCTTGCGTTAAAAAGACATACATGCATGTCTCCTTCTGCCAGTATAACAGAAATCAAGGTGAATCTTCAAAAAAAGATTAAGTGCAACGATTGCCATGTTGAGCAGGGGCTTTCAAGTGCTTCAGGAGCTTTTGACTAATATCATCCACAAAAAGGTTGATGTCAACATCAGCTATGGAGAGCGGGCGGGGTAGTAACACCTGCAGCACCCTCAACAAATCGTCTGTTGCACAATGCTGTGTCATGTTTAGTTAACAATGGCCTTGGCATTGTTGTATTATTTTTACCTTGTTGTCTTGGGAAGCCTTAGTGCATTTACATTTCTATTTAATTCCTTTTACCAGTTCTAGGAAATCACTAAGATTTTGTTTCCACTGCTGGAAACAAAAGCCTCGCCATCATACAAACAGAGACAGGCTCTTAACAGGCATATTGTAAAGAATGCAATGCCTTGAGGATGGGAGTGTTAAAATCAGAAGGAGAGAGAAAAAAATAAATGAGATAAAAAGCATGAAGACAGTAAGTAAGGGAGAAAGTAGGGTGGAAAGACAAAACAAGAAAGTGAAATTAACAACAAATACAAGAGCAGGAAAGTCTGAGATATGCAAGAGCCAGAAGAGCACAAGGGGATAGGGAAATTAAATTGTAGCACGTAAGCAGGCAGGAGCAGTGTTTGCAGAAGAATAAGAAGATTATGCTCCCACAGTGATAGGATGAGGGTTGTTTTGATAACTGTTAACACATTCAGGCTGGAGGGGAGAAAAATATCAAGCTGAGGCAGCTGAAGGTAGAGTCATTCAATAAAGGGAGATTTCTCAGAACCAGAGGCACAAAACAGTGTAGTCAATGTTAACACAGACGCAGTAGAACACAGGTTTTCCTGGAAAGATGGTTCTTCTGTCTGGTAACCTTTTCCTTAAATGCTAATGAAAAGGTGAAACTGTATTCCTCAAAGGTTTTTTTTGAGGCAAAAACATTGAGGTTGAAAGAATTGTGAACTGGATGCTAAATTAAATTTCTTTGGGTCTACAAAACATTGCAAGAAATCATTCACCTTCCCTTTCCACTGCTATCAATTGACAACTCTAATTTAATATCCTGTCATGAAAACAGGACAGGGGCGTCTGCATAAGATAGAAGTATCTAATGTCCCTTGGTCCAGAGCATACCTGTAATTCTCTGTCAGGCAGTAGCCCCAGCTCCTCGCAGCAGTCCTTGCAGATCCTCAGGAAGATGTAGTCCTTGGTCTTCTCTTCAATGACCGCCTCATAAACACGCTCTTTGACCCCAGGAGGCGGATGGCTGCTGAACCCCTCACGGCCCAACGGCAGCAGCAGGACTGAATTTACCTTTGTCATCACTAGCCGTCCAGCCAATGTGTCCTGAGGTAAGAAAACACCAAATACTGTTCATGAGAGATGAACACCTTAGGGCTCCAAGTGCCACCGCTAAGTAGTAACAGTGCTTAAGTGTGAAAAGGCATAAACCAATTTTGTTTATTGCAAGTTTATTGCAATTGCCAAATCAACCAATCCAGTTACCTCAGAAAGTGTTTCAGTGAGTTTGAAGCGTGCAAAGAGCTGCCCGTTCTGGGCATACTTGGCTCCAACAGAAATGCCTGTCAGCATGAAGCTGGTGACGAGCTGGAGACTCACTTTGATGTTAAACCTGGGGGGACAAACATAGACACTTGGTTATGCTGTTTCAGACCTCTAGCTTGAGCTTATAAATCAATGTAAAAAAAAATAGAGTAAAAAAAACAGTCACGATTAAGTTTTGTAGTACATGTTCTCTTAAGTAAGGCTGTATCAGAGTTACTTTTATATCTTCAAAGATTCTCTTCGGGTTTTTGAATGAAACTTTGAGTGTCTGTCTTCATATTTTCTGACTGACGAACCTTTATTATCAACTGTAGCAACTGGAATTAAGCCGGCACAAACCCTTGTCAGAAACAATCCCATGGAGCAAACAGTGGACTCAAATTGTACAAATAAGATCATACTAAAATATTAGTGTTGCCAGATCTTTAACTGCAACTGTGAAGAAATACTGTTCTTTGATAGAAACATGTGCATAAAAGGCTGAGCAGAGATGTCATTTTACAAAGCCTTACAAATTCTTCAAAATGTAAAGTGGCGTAAACAAAACAGTGTACCTAAAAAGGTGCCGAATTAGTTTGAAGAAACTAATTCCTTGGAAGAAAAACAACCATTAGCACAAAGCGCGGAAAACGGAAGCACTTTTGGTTTCTTCCAGCTGCAGATTGTATTACATTGCCTCTCTGGTCTCTGTTGGATTTGAAGTGACGAAATAGGAAGCAATATTGGTGATGAACTCTGATGGATGATTGACATACGCAGATAACTTAAACACATTCTGTATCTGCAAACCAGTGGTGTTTCACAACCAAATGGACTCTTGATGTTTCTTGATATGGCTTTGTGGCGACGTATATAATCAGGTGATGACTATTCTGCCCGACAAAGCCTAACTGCAGTAACTACGCAAGAGGTAAAACTGAAAAAAAAACTGCTTTAACTTTTTTTAACTAGGCAGCCAAATTGGTAATAGGTAGGTAAGTGATATGACACGTATTTCTACATGTATTGATGATGCAATTGTTCATGCTCAAAAATCATGACAATTTATTTGACCATTGACCCCAAAAATGTAATTACTGTACTCTTGTTTTGCATTACTGTAAAAGGTTCCAATAGTGATGCACAGAGTGCAGTAACTTCAATGTTGTTGTCTTCTTTCAGCTTTTATATTTCATTTTCAGTGATTAAACACTTTCTAATTGATTTTGTTATGTAGTGTATTTAAAAGTGACTTACAATAAAGTAGTGTGATTTTTTAGTCTTAATATAATTTTATCACACAATTTACTTTTACTTAATCACTATCTAGATAATAATTCCCCTATCAAATTAACTTATAATTTCTAATATTTTTGTCACTATTCAACACAATGAAGAAACACAAGGCTACACTGCTTTTGTTTTATGTTTAAATGTATTATATATATATATATATATATATATATATATGGTCAGTGCAATTACTGTAGTCTGCTTTGGTTTTTTTTGTTGGATTTTGTAGTTAATGCAATTTTTAAATCATTATTTCTCTGAAATAAAGGAAAATTGAAATGTAAAACTTTGCCACATGATAAAACAGACATCGAGGAGTTCATTTTTAGTTATAACTCAGTTTTGACCAAAAATGTAGTTACTGCAGTTAGGCTTTGTAGTACTGACCTCCTGATGCACAATCTTATCAAGCAGGAAACATTTTATAAGATTATTCTGAGATCTATTCAATATTTTAAGTTATATGTTGCATTAAAAGGACTAAAGCAAGCTCTTAACATCTGTGGGATCCCCTCCATGGCGCAGATCCCATGGAGAGAATCCACACTACACATGGGAATGGGTGGTTTAATAGGCAGAGATTATTCATATGCACATTGTAAATGCAGTACATTGAAAGTACATTTCATACTGCAGGAAGGTTTAATACCAAATCAAATGACACCGAGTCATGAGAACGGATCAAACTAAGAACAAAGATGAAAGCTGAGACATTTAAAGTGGTGGGGGAGGGTTCACTGTACTGATATCACTGAATGGGGGATCAAGCATTTGAAGCACACATCACACTCAGTTAAACCAGTGGGGCAGCAGGTAAGGAATTAATGAAAAAAATCAGTGTCAATTAATGAGGAATAAAACACTATTTTCCTCAATTGCCAGGATCAACTTAGACACATGTTAATAAAGGGCACTGTAACTGTGAGTCTGTGTGAGATACATACTCTCTCTTTCACACTCAAATCACAATGAAGGTTGAGTCTGACACCTTGTGGCGGGTTGATATCTCATAACAAAATATTTTCACAAATCAACCTCGGACAAGGTCCATATTGATACATGTATTCAATCATTGGCTTTGAATTCCAAGTATTCAGATTGCAAATAATTAAGGAATAAATTAAAAAATATTATTATATAATACATTTATAAAAAATTAAACAGGATCAAAACCACCACCAACTGTGTAGTAGTTGTCGTGTCAAGTAAGGCCAGACAAAGACAACTAACTGCATTCTTGAGAGTAACGTCTGTTATTTGTAGCTACAATACTGACCATACAAGAGGCCCATTATGTAGACTGGTCTGACTGGTGACTGAAGTGTTTTCTCTGCAGTTTTGTTTTTTAAAGGATACACCATTGCATTCAGATTCTTAAAGCTTCAGAAAGAAGCTATTGAATTTGAGAATTTTTGTCATCCTGTAATACATTTAACACGTTTATATGTTTTAATATTTGGTATATTTTCTGCATATTTCCATTTTTCGCTGATGCGATGAAAATGTCGTTTTCCAAAGTGTATTTCAGTAAATGTACTAAATTGTTAGTAGCTTGCATTAGTTCTTACTGTCAACACCTTGAACACATCACAGCTTTAGTTCTATGGTTAACAGTAAAATTATTTTAAAAAAACTTTGAAAAACTTTCCTGCTAATCACAGATTGTTACAGATTGTTACAAGCTTACATGTAGTTTCATATCATGGTCTTATTTTGATTATATATTGTTTGTAGATATCTAAATCTCAAATGTTCAGTGTTGTTCAGACTTTTTATTGACAGTCATGGAAAATCTATTTTACTATCCCAGTAGAAATAAACCATGGAAACCTTAATACTTACTTGCTAACTTCCTTGTATTGTGCAATCTCTTCTATGTAGAGCAGGTCATGCAGTCGGGCCTGGTAGTTGTCTTTGGTCAGAGTCTTGTCCAGGACTGACTGTGTGAAGAGCTGGTCGGCCGACAGAGGGATCTGATAGCGTGAAAGGAGGCCGCGCTCCAGTTCTGCCATTGTTTCATTCGGACAGAATTCTACAATGGTCTTACAGGAGGAATCCCAGCGCTTTGCAGTGATCAAGAGCTGCTGCCTGGCTGCCATCAGGTGTTCCAGATCTGTGAACAAAGGATATATAGAATTTTTATTGTCCTCAGGGGAGATATTTGTTTCCACAGAGTGTGCATTATGTGTGCATCCTAATCCAAACTACTTTTACATAGTAAAGGACAAGAGGATGTTTACACTTTTTACTGCAAGTGCAACATTTAAGCAGTTGCAATACACATAAAATACAACAACAATTCCAAAAAACTTGGCACAATGTGTAAAACTTAAATAAAATGAACGAGTGTACCTTATATATTTACAAAAAAACAAAGTTTCCCAGTTTGACCATTAGAAATCTTGTTTTCGTAATGTATTCAATTGAATGTTTTAAATCATTGCATTCTTTTTTTTATGACATTTTTTATAATACTTTTCAGAATCTGGGTTGTAAGCAATTTCCTATCATTAGATATTTAAACTTAAAACACTAAACATGCAAAAGGTTTAAGTATCCAGAGATACAACTTGACACTGATGTAAATCCGTGTTTGATACACGGCGCAAAGGATGCCTAAATAGATAACAGTCATGTAACTCCTTTCAAAGAGTGGAGATGACCGTCTGGTTTTAAGCGTACCTTCAATAGAGGCAGCATCCACCATGATCCGCTGCATCAGCACAGGTTCTGAGCCGAAGTCAAAAACAACGGTTTGGCGAAAGGTACCAAAGATTTCTGTGCTGAAGCCCACTGCTACCTTGTAGACACAGTGGTCCAGGCCATTGTCTGCTGCCACTGTCAGAAGAGCAAAGTTAGTGTAAATACATTAAAACCTGCATCTATTGCAGACAAAACAAAGGAGAGATGTAACTTTAACATTATAGAAAAACAAGGAACGACAAGATGGAATTCGACTAGATTCAAGTTAAAAACTCCAGTGCTGTAAAACTGGGTCAATGATCATTGAACACAAATGCACCATCTTGTCAGGGACCTGTGGCTTCACTGAACAAGACATACCTCCTGTTTCCTCTCCTGGAGTCCACTCTTGGCAGCCTTTGGGTAGGGCTTGCAGCCGCTCCCCAGCTGACACACCTGTGATGAAGAAGTGTGGTCGGTGGGCATCGTAGAGCAGTGCGATGCGGTACAGCTTTCTAGCCGGCTAATGAAGGAGACAGAGAGGGGAAGATAATCAAAACATTCATATGATAATCAAAAGATGATTAGGACCAACCAGCACTGGCAGGTGTGCAGTGCAGAATTATTATCTTATTTGTCATCGTTGTGCTGACAAATAATCTGGTTAGACAAAGAAAACATTTGCATATGTGCAGGCTTGGTATTCAACATTTCATCCTACCTTGCACAACAAAGAGAAGGTCCAGGAGTGGGAGGACTTTTTGGAGGTGACAGTAACAGAGAGGCTGGAGCTGGTTTCTACATTCACTCCATCTAGGTAGTCACTTAGCTAGGAAAAAAACACACACATGGTAAGAAAGAAGTATAAATGGATGCAACCTACGTTTTATAAAGGCTTATGAATTTTCTCTTTAAATATGACGGCTACAGTGTCAATATATGATTTTTGACACTTGATTCTGTCAGTTTGTCTGGTCAACAGAGATTGCCCTGACGGGGATATAAACAGTTTGCTCCAGCTGCGCTAATATGGTATAGTAAAATTCTGGTGTTTCATTATTCTAAGTAACAAAATGATAATACGTGAACAGTGAAAAATAACAGGGCATAACCTCAAGATGAGAGCACATCAACATTCAAACTAGTATATTAAAAAATACAACTCAGCCATGGTTGTCAATGTTGTGTGTGTACAAAAGCTTTTTGCTGGGTTGTACAATGTTTTTGGTACTAGACTCACTTAGATGAAGGTGAAGAGGGTATGTAAGTTTAGAGAGGCTTTTAATAAAATCACAACATTACCATCCACGTTTGTGTTTGGGTGGCCTGTCTAGGAAGTGAATCATCGTCTTGACATTGTAATTTGTCTGTTTTCTATCTATTAAGACACTTGAGGTTGAATGCACTCACCACTTTCTCTGGGGAGAGGGAATTCATCCACTTCTCTATCAGAGTCTCCATGTAGTTCTCTGTGAAGTGTTTGCTCTCCTGCTGCTGTTTGAGGCGGATGAGGCGTGACGCATAGCGCTTCTGCCACTCCATCAGCTCCTCCTGAGAGTGGGCAGACGTACACTGGGCCCCATAGCGGCACAGGCCCTGCTCCAAGTACCTACAAAAGAGACAAACTGTGTGCTGAATTGGTGCTACAACATGTTGGCAAATATTCAATTAGACTGCACGGAAAACTATCTGTGACAATTTCAACCAATTGTTTGACATCATGAAATTACCAAGAATACCAATACAATGTTAAAGCTAACCCAGTGTGAGAATTTCCTACATTTCTTTGTTTCATATTATTTTAAATTATTATAAATGCACAAACATTCAGAAACAAACAAAACAGCAATATGAAAATATGTTAAGTACACTTGTGGCAGGTATTTGTCTTTTTTTTCTTTTATTGAACAAACTTTGGTGAATAAAAATAGGAAATAATATATATTTTTTTTTTCATAGCAACACATTTAGATAGCATTTTATATAGCATCTGCACACTCAAACAATAATAATAATAATAATAATATAATAAACAAATTTGTGCCAATATCAAGTACCTTTCATTTTTTGTGTTTTTAATAAACACAAAAATGCCATGTGTGGAAATGACCAACTAGTTTGCATTACCTTTTACAGAGGGTGTACTCCTCACTGCTGGTGACTCCTCTGGGAGGAGGCCGGAACTGCCAGCCATCTTGGACCTCTGTAGAAACACACAGCCAAGTGGTCAAATGATATGAAGCCAAAGCCTTCATAAAATGAGCTTCAGCCAGCTTGTAACCTGTTTAAAATGTGCTGCTACGCTGCCAGCTGGCTAAGCAAACTCTTTCTTAACATGAATCATATCAATTGTAGTTCAATAAATTTTTTGTATCAAGGAAATGATCAGTCCCATGTTTCAAATTGAGGGAAAGTATTATAAGCGAATTATGCTTCAGATTTGCTTACCTTCCTCCTGGTCATCTGTGTATTCTGGTGCCATCTCTCTATTTATAGCCTGACAGAGACAAAGATGGGACAGGGTGGTTGGATGTGGGGACAGAAAGATCATTACTATTATGTGAACTACTAACATAGCCATACAAGCAGTTGGACCACTGGACCTATTACAGACAAGTGAGTAATAAATCCACAACAGCTACAAGCTAGGCAGAGGAGCACAAAATAATTAAGTTAGCGTTGGAATCAGGCCATTAGTCATCTTCATGACTCTCGCCTGCAAGCAATAAACCATCATCTGTAAAACCAGCAAGCTCCAAAAGACATGAACAAAAGGATGAGAGAAAGTGTAACAGTTTGCAGCCCTGCAAACAGAGATGCTTACCTCGATTTCTGAGAACAGCATTTTTAATCTGGTAAGATCTTTTGCGACAATGCCATTCTGTGAAAGAAAATGATTTTCATCAGTGCGTTTTGTAAATGTTTATGATAACTTTAAAACCTTCCCCATCCAAATATTTAAAAGCTGCATGACACAAGTATGAATATCTTCAGCTCCAAACGGCAGTAAAAGATGTCAACTGAAAAGTCTATCTGCTACGCTACAAAGAATGCATGAGGGAAAGAAGTGTCAAAAACTTCACTAACCTCATGCATTAACTAGATGAAGTGCTTACAGTTTATATATTGCTCTTGCAATTTGTCACCTCAGTGGGTGGATTTCCTGCCTGTAAATGTACCTGACAGCAGAATCTTCAGGGCTCAGTGGTGATCAGTATGGCTTTTATTGCAGATGCATTTCATGACTCAAACTTTATACAGGTGTTTTTCCCCTCAAAGACCAAGGCTTTAATGAAAAACAAGTTGAAATAAGGATGTTCATTTGTCTTCCCACACTTCTGATGGGCAGATCTGTATGATGCGCCAATAAAGCATTCAAAGATGCGGTGTAGGCATATCGAAAGGGAAAGAATCCTGGTCTTAATGTAGATATCGACTTCAAGTTTTCTGTTAATATTTTAATTCTTTTCTCCATTTAGGCTTCCTAATTATTTTCCAGCCTATTTTAAAACCTGTGTGGGTGCCTATTTTCCAATTATGAGGTATAAAAAAATCTCTTTCATCTTATCTCATGTTATTTTGTGTTTTCATTATATCCTATTAGTTTCACCTGGCATGTCATTATCTGGGTAATATGACTGCCTCCCATTGGCTCCCACTACTATAAAAGGTGTGGCCACTACAGTAATGGCTTTTTAATATTTCCCACCTTGTGTACAAAAAATAAATAAAAAAAGGTCGCTCATTTATTGAATGAGATCCCTGACAAAACAGCTGCTGATGGCTGGCTACATCCTAATAGCTGTGTATCAAATGACAACACACTTGTATGACAATCCATTGGGCAGCTGAAATCTAAAGTGTGGAGTGTTACATAGGGTCAAGACGAAGTGGCAAACAAATAAGAAAAGAAGAGTTTTTGCCTTCTCTGGTGTCCCTATTCTGACTCTCAAATAGTTCCACAACTTTTCCAACACGAAGAAAGGGACGAACATTAAAAATTGTAGGCCTAAAATGATGTGTGAAACAGTGGGAGTAAAAAGAGGGGCAGAGCCAAAGGAGGAAAGATAATCAGCCTAAGCTGTGTCAAAATAACGTCTGTTTCTGACAGACAGAGACAGAAAGAGAGACCTGCCGGGTAAACAGGACTGTCCCACTTGCATAAAGTGTTGGATGACCTTGGGGCCAAGCTCAACCTTTGAATGCATGCTTGTGTCTGTGTGTCTGTGTTGCATTGGGCAGGAAGTGGTTGCAAACAGGAGAAGAGTGTAGCCGGGGGAGGCACCTTGGCAGTAAAATGCATGTTGATGTATGAAGACAGCGGTCAGGATAAGGGAGGGAGAAGTCAGAGAAGAGAAAAAGCGGAAACATATAAAAACTGACCTTCTGACACGGTTATAGGTCGGCCACTACACCTCATTTCACCTTAAACTCTTGTTTTCATGTGGCCCTTTTTTTTTTTTTGAAGCCATTGCAGAATAACTGAACAATACTAAAACTTACTCCTTGACAACCTTGACAACCATAACTATCACATTCATCAAGCACACTGTGTCTGATATCATTGTTACATCACTGTGAAAGTCAGTCATGCACAGTAACATTCAATAGTTTAACCCTTCCCATGCCCTTAAAAGGTTCATTGAGGCGTCACCTCTTTTTAGGAATAGAAATGTGACCTCAACAGATGCATTTTTGGAGCCTTAAATGCACTTTGGCATTACATTCTAGTTACATGAATGCACAGGCTGGCTGTCTGTATGAATATATCATATACATTGTCCATTAATCATACCATTGGCTCTCCATACAAGGCTTTAGAGAGGATGCTGGCCACCTCCTGCAGGCTGCCGTCCAACAGCATGGAGCGCAAGCTGGCCTGTAGCGAACCATCTCCCCTGGCAATCTCCTCTGCCAGGACTAGGACAGGATGAAGAATACACAGGGCACAGGTAGGAAGAGAATGAATTTAGTACATTCAATTATGCTTCTTCCAATTTATGTCATAAATCTGCTCTCTCTAAAACTGTATTCATGAAGCAATGACACTGACCCAGAAGGTCTCTAGATAAGCCCAAAATTCAGATTTATTCTGCTTTAACTGAGACCCAAGCATATAAGAACTTGTTTCTTCTCTGACCCTGGCAGACATACACACACTTTGTCTGCCACTAGGTAAAAAACTCCCTACTGTATACACTATCAGCAGATGGTTCCAATTTAAATTGCTACTCACCATGTTTGCAGTCTTCATCTGCTTCATCATAGTTTTTCTGTTGGCAGAAGGAGAAGAGAAAAAAAAAGTGAAAACCATAACAAATGGGAATACTTTGTGTTTGAGGGTCAGAGCTTCATATAAGCTCCAAGAATGGCTATCTTTGCCTCACAGCGGAGTCCCTCACACTATCATTATAGACTTAAGTAGTTTCCATAATCTTAGGGCTTAAGTAACTGGTGTAATTTTAGTGCTCTGGGAAGATAACATAACAGTACCATAGAGGACGAAAGTAGGGTTTATTGTTCTCATTTCTAACATTCTCTTCATGGTAATTTCTAAGTGATTAGCAGTACCACAGTGGATTTAAAGCACAATAATCAGCCTACGTCATTACAGTGTAATGCATTTTTTCAGAAATATGAGGAATGTATATTCTATTTGGTGTTATGACAGGCAAGACTTTGTCTTCAAACTATGATTTTTAAGATTCTCGAGGAAAGGATCCCTCCTACAAAAAAATTTGGGGGCCACAAAGTAACAGGGCAAGAGTGAAAAGAGTGATTATCTTGGGCTGTAATTTGTCGGCTTGCTTGCAGCAATAACACTTAGACAGTCTCTGTCCTCACCAGCTGCAAGAAGGCAGCAATTCGGTAGAGCAGTGCACGGCTGCGGAGGGGTCCGGCGGCAGCGACAAGGGATGTAGGGCTCGGCTTGAGAGGGGCACCGGAAGGTGGGGCTTGGGGTGCAAGGACCACCAGGGCATCCGTGCTGTGGCTGACTGCCGCCTCGTACTCCCGCCTGGCTAACGATCTGCTGGCTTCTTCACATGACTTCTCCGCTCTCCTGTCCGCCATGACTCAGGGACAAAACGTCTGGAATCAGAAAAAGACAAGGAGACAGACATAGTATGAATATCTTTTCTGAAGCAGGGTGGGCAATACAGGGGGAAAAAGGCATTTTCACCTATAGGCTACTGCCACTCAGATTAAAATGACAACATTGAAACCATCTGGATAAAGAAAGGGCGTTCTTCATGTCTACAAAGTAACAGAATGGCACTGGACTGGAAACTTGATAAAAAAATGATTGTTTATGCTGCATAATTTTGTCTTATTATGCCACACCACCATAACATTCCAGGCTGAGCTGTAAATCACAGACACCTAGAATGTACGGACAAAACAAATAAGCAGTTTAAGGAAATGAGAATTATTTGTTTACATGCTTAAGAACTCTGACCAGTTTCCTGTTAAAAAGCTGTTGTTTTACTTCCAGTTCAGCAGCATTTTGCAGGACTCTGTACTAAAGAAAAAACATAACACTAACATATATGTTATATTTTAGGAAGTTAAATGACACAAGTGTCAATCTAGGCACAGAAAAAGTGTTAACATATGATATATTCATCTAGAACTGGGTAATTTAAACCTTCCTTAATTTTCACAAAAGTCTTTCCTTACTCTCAATAGCTTTCAGCTCTGTGTTTCAATACAGTTTGTTTCTTGTTAGCTCATGCATGCTCACAGGATGTATGTAAGGTTCTAGTCGAGTATGGGTGCTCCGATTGATCAACCACTAAAAAAATCATTATCAAGGGATGACGATCAGATGACGCAAAACAATTTCTCTACATGCCGATGAAATAGCTTCACTGGTGTGGCTCTTGTACCAGGTGTCTAAAAACAACAATAAATTTGCAATTTGCAAGGTATATTCCAAAGGAAGGATTGATTTGATTAATTATCTGACTGTAGTCCAATAATGTCATTATGTGTCTGCTTGTTTGAGAAACTATGGATTTTTCAGTGTGAATAAACGACCGATAAAGAAAGATAAATTTGCCCAAGAGTAGATTCATTAATTTTAATTATTTTGTTTTGTTAATTATTATTATAGTTATTTAAAGTTAACATCATTTGCTACCTTCTCACACATAATAATGATCTGAGGAAAAAGGATGCGATTTGTTAATTGAATTTGCTTTGGATATTTCCTTGTTTTTCCATTTACCCTTTCTGTTTAATCTCTAATTAGGGCCTCGGGGCAATCGCACCGAGCACTGGTCCCATACAGCAATAGCTGTAGGGACCAGTTGGGACCTGTTATACTGTGGATTTCTTCTTATTCCTCTTCCGGACGCAATTTCGTCCTGCTACTAGTCCTGCAACTCGAAGAGTTGCAGGACAAATTATATATCAAAACGTGCGGTTTGATCGGGATCGGTGTGCTATTACTTTTCTCTACGGAATATGAATTTTTCGCGACGTAAGCCCAAAATTTTGCATTGAAATGAATGGGACGGCCGAAAGAAAATGAGCAAAAAAGAACATTAATTGAAGATTTTCAGACGTCTACTTCTCCGGCATAATTTCACCTAGAGACTCCATTTAAACTTTAAACAGTAGACACAAGTCTTGTGTATTGGTGTATTACTTTGCGTTTTGATAGGTCATATAGTTTTTTATCAATCCCTGTTCAATGACCATGATCCTTTTGGGAGAAATTCTGAGATTATAATGGGTGTGTATTGCACGGAATGTTCGTGTCAGAGTGTGTGATGTCATCGCTCAGAGTGTAGAGGGAGAGGTAAAACTGTCAAAAAATAAATTTGAAAACTGCGCTCCAGGCCGCAAATTCCACTCTACAGAAATAATTTATACATAGAAATGTAGGAAAATTTCTCTTCTCACTCACAATCCTCTGGTAAAGCTGTCAGAGTTATAATTTGGGCGTACGACGCAAAGATGCGCCACCAAAACCACCAACAGCCTCATTGGGTCCCATATTAAAAACGCAGGAAGATTTCGGAAAAAGTGAGATTTAACTGTTTTTTTAGATCGCTCTAACAAAGTTATTTTTTCATTTTTCTTAAAAAAAAAACATATGTAGAGGTTCAGGAAGAACTCAGGACGCTCAAAGTGAAGTCGGATCAATGATAGGTATTATGGTTTTGCCAAAAATGCTTTCTGTTCGAGGCCAGAAATTTCACTCTGCCCACCTCTGGCTGCTTTCACTCTGCCAGAAGATTCCACAGCTGTTAATTCCGTTGATTGCTCTGCTCTGATTGGTCGACCCCACGCTTTGATGTTTTGATGTGATTACAGTTACAGATACACGCACGCACGCACGCACACACACACACACACTGGTCATTTAATGTAATAACAGTTAAAGATACACGCACGCACACACACACTGGTCATTTAATGTAATAACAGTTAAAGATACACGCACGCACACACACAATGGTCATTTAATGTAATATCAGTTAAAGATACACGCACACACACACACACACACACACTGGTCATTTAATGTAATATCAGTTAAAGATACACGCACACACACACACACACACTGGTCATTTAATGTAATAACAGTTAAAGATACACGCACGCGCACACACACACACACGCTGGTCATTTAATGTAATAACAGTTAAAGATACACGCACGCATGCACACACACACACACATATGCGCGCGTAAGCGCGCACACTCCTCCAGATACAAATGTTTCACAAACACACACATTTTGAGGTTAAAGGTCATAGGTTGCTGTATAAATAAATACTTGAAGAGGAATGTTTGTTGTAGGTGTGCTCCTTGTATATTATATAGTATCATAACATTACTAGTATTAATTGTTTGAAATCTCTGAAGAACCTCATCATAGTGTACACACACCGGCAGTAGCCCCCGTGGCCCTTTCAAAATTTCCCCCAGAGGAAATTTTCTAGTTGGCCAGTAATATTGCCAATAAATAAATAATGCTACATCCAAGCACCCTTATCTAAGAGTGGACATGCATATAGGTCAGACTATCACACTGACTATTTGTAAGTACATATCAGGTTATACAATCTGAGAAAATAAAACCTACAGTACTCCCACACACACCTATTGGTGAAACGCATCCCTTTTGTTTGCTTCACTTTCCAACTCCAAGTTTCTGCATCCAACTGAAACTTAATTATAATTATTTATTTTTTTCAGAACTTTAAAGACTATTAAAGAAAGTAACTTATAATTATTAAATTATTTCTAAACAACATGTGATGTACTTTAATACCTTAAGCCTGATTGTTTTTCACACCTCTTAGCACAAGAACACTCAGTACAAAACCTTCCAAAAATGCTTCATGGTGGAATTTGCAGGAAATGAACTTATAATAACTTGTAATTTCCACATTTTCCCCCAGCGGAGAGAGAGAGAGTGAAATGTTGAGAGGAAGGGAGTTTCGAGAAATAGAGAGAGGGCTTCACTCCACTTCTCTTGGGAGTGCTGGATCATTTACTAACACTTGCTCTCCCAGTTTTAAACACCAGCTGACAGCCAACCCTCATTTATCCAGTACAAAAAAAAACAAATTTACACATGGATCAAAGTAAATCTTACATGTCAGGGTTCTGTAGAGCAATAACTAATTTTCCTGCCTACTGGACTTGTGGGTAGTCACTTAGTAGTTATAACATGTGACTCTCTGAGACATATTTCATACTTCTGTACCTAAAGAATCCTTTTATTTTCAGTAAAATCTCTATCATAAAACGTTATATAAAATGAAATTCTCAACACAACACAATAATTGTTATCAATAATTCTGTATCTAAATTCATGCTCTATCTTAGAGGTATTCACTGAAAAGCTTTAGGGATAACAACATTTGATTATTCTAGCAAAATGTGAACAATTGCAGCAGTTATATGTCTTATATAGTATAAATTAAATCTTCGGGCTTTAGATTGTTGGTGGTTTAAAAGCAATTTTGAGATGTAATCTTGAGCTCTGAGAAACCGTCCTTATTTCTACTCTAAACGTATTGTGTTTAGCATGCAATGTGGATGTCTGTTTACCAAAAGTCATGTCCTCATGTGGTTGATCTGTGTCATAAATCAACAGGAAGACAGGATGAGGCTCGAAGAATGGCTCTATGTTCTCGGCCTGTGCTTATATAGTCTACATTCAAATGCATCAATTTTGAAACTAGCTAGGAAAGCAGTGATCACATGCGAATTATGTGAGACATACTTCTTTAACATCATCTCAAGCTCCAAAGCAAGCAACAGTGTAGTCAGCTGTCTGGTGTCATCTGACTGCTTAGACGAAGGTCATTATAATAATTTATTATACAGAATGTGAAGCCTTTATTGAGACTAGACAGTGCTGGACAGTATGCAGAAGGAAATGGGTGTTGTGACATATTATAGCCACAGAGCCAAACCAACTGATTCCACTGAGGATTGAGCATTTGGCTCTATACAGCCTCTAAAGTTAAGAGAATGCATGATGTTCATATACACTGATGCAGGGCTCAAAGTGGTCGCCAACATGGCAACTAGGCATTAGCTTTTGTTTGCAAAAACTGAAATTGCAATTTCCAGTCACCTTACATCATAACTAATTAAGATACTACACAGTCATATGTCAGCTTAATGAAAAATGGAGCATAAATAAATAAAAGATTTGTTAAGTAAGTATAAGTACTGTGTGTCTTCTGATAAATTAGAATCAGCAGAAATTCTTATTAAAATGTCTCCTCTGGAGTGCACCTGCAGTCATAGTCTTTAAATTACAGGCATCTATGTCACTAATCACTTTACATTTAAACATACAGTCATATTTAAGTGTAAGTCGCCTTTGGTTCTGTGAGGAGGAGGCGGCTGTGTGTGGTTGTAGGTGGTGCAGCAGGAAAAGGCATCCAGCTACTTTTCTGCACATTAAGGTATAACTAGTACAATGCAATATCTTATTTTAATTTTTTTTTTAAACTCAAATCTCGATTGAAAATCTGCTCTAAGAAAAGTTAATAACTGCAGTATGTCTAAGAGCTGCATCTAATAACCCCAATTTCAAAGCCATTAAATGGACAACAAATGCGTCTAAAGATTCAAATTAACTGTACAGCAAGTCAAATAATTCACAAAAAGCCCCATAATACTAAAGTAGCATCTTCATCTGGATAAGTCCCTAAAGAGTACTCATTAGGAGCAGATAGGAATCTTGCCTACTAAACATTGCACTTGATTATCTTTAGTTCAATAGTTACTGCAGAAACCTGTATCCCCCCCCTTACATACGAAAGTCAAACACTGTCTGGTCCATGTTACGTACTGGTTGAAAGAAAGACCATAAACCCGGGACAGACACCATTTATCAATCAAAAAGCTGGTTTAGCCCAGGTCAATGGTTTGGTCTGAAAGTGGATGCTTTCTTTTAGCTTCAATACCATTTTTTGTATATGTTATACTACTATAGCAGTACGCTGTACAATGCCCACTTCGAGCCTCTGTGGCCCTGGTAACATGTCTTAATACCTGGCCAGGAAACAAATAAGCAGCAGGGCTACAGCATGAAAATCTAAACTTCAGATTACATGAAGCAGCCGGCCCTCCCTCACACCAACCAGCACAGATCAGGATAGTGATGGTACACCATGACCTGCTGGGGAACACAAGGGCAACAAATGCTCAACCTTGGCCAATAGCATAGTCACTTTTGGTCCTATTTCCACCTAGCTGGTTTCACCACTGGTATTGCGGCTTATCTCTGATTAAAAAAAACACCTTTTTAACAAAAATGCTGCCCTAGTAGCCCTGTTATAGTTATTATGTGCAGAGGTTGCTGGCAAAATAATAAAAAATTGGGGTGCTAATTAAAATTCCATAAACAATTAGCTGATGCTGAATTTCCATCCTGGCCCCCACCACAGCCTGGAATTCAGCTTTTTGATTATGACTGGCTTAAAAGGAAAAACAGTGAATTTGTGGGCAGTGATTTGGGATATATTTGTGACAGTTAGTTCTTGAAAGTAAAACAGCAGACAGCTACTGTATGTTAAAGCTACACTGGCAGTATAAAGACAACATCAAACAACAGATAATGTCACATCTTGGTAGGGCAGGCTTTTTGTGAAAGAACATTCATTGGGCATATTTATGTGGCATAGCTGACTGTGTGAGAAGAGGGAACACTATCTGCCACTATGGTGTAATTTTGCAAGAAAGAGTATATAACCCTGTGGTAAGTATTTCAGTATTTTTTCTTGAATACCCAGCAACAGGCAACTATGCTTGTAGCAGCTGCTCTAGCCTAACTGGCAGTGTCTCTGAGTCAGCCTGTTCCTTGTCCCTGAGGATCATAAGATAAATTCTCTATGTACAGTACATGTTGGGTGAACACATGACACAAACTAGTTAGTGTTGATATAGCATTAATCATAAGTTTACCTGCTTTCATTTCATCCAAAATTAACACTGAGGCCAACAAAGGTAAAATACAATATTTGCACCACATGCAATATTTTTCCCTCAAACCAAATGTTGCTGAAGACAGCACATCCATCTCCTCAGACTGACACTACACAAGTTTGTGCAAACTAAGCATCAACAACTGCATGTCCTACATAGTTATCACTTCAGTGTTTCATGTGCAGTATCTGAAAAAAAATATTACCGCTCTCTCTGTAATCTCATCTTTTTCCACAAGAAAAAAGTGAACTGCTGCCGAGTTAACTTCCTTAAAAAAAATTTAAACATCCAGATGAGGAACAACACTTTATCTTATGAGTAGGTTGTATGAAAATGTATGCTTGGATAGTATGCAAACATGGCAACTGACCAATTATGACAAATACTGTTACAGCCACTATAGCACAATATCACATATAGCTTCTGTGAAGCATCTTTAACAAGAAACACTGGTACAGCCATTTTTTCCAAAAGACAGGTGCAAGTGCATACGGGAATGTGTAATTGTACTTGAATAGTCAAAATAACATAGTTAAAACATATGCACCTTATAGAGATTATCTCTTGGCACAGTGGCCACTATGACATACACTACTGTTTCTATTTTACAACATTAAGGGACAACATATGGGTCTAATTCTCAGAGTCCAGCTTGCAAATGCTGGACAGTATGTGAGGCATGCAAACTGAGGGTTAGAAGCTACTTGGACTATCAGACAAGGTTTGTTTCTAGGAAAGGGAAATTAGGGTCAAAGACCAAACCAAACATAGAACTGATCTTAACGCGGTACCTTCTCCAGTTATGATGTTATTTTAAAACCTATGCACGGTTTTACACTCCTATTTGTAACAGTAAGGATAGCTGTTACCTAATGCTAGTGCTTGCAAGCCAGCCACTTCATTGGGGCAACAACAAATAGTTTGGCGGGATACAGTGGGAGGACACCTGTCTTGTTTTTTAGTGTCCAGTCGTGGGATCCTACCGCTGAGACTAAAGCTTCAGCTGCAATACAGTGGAGGGGAAAGCTAATTTTATAGCAGGTTATAGTTGTAAAAGAGACATCGGTTGCTATCGTTCTGACACAACGTTATTTGGCTGGACAGTAGCGTTAGCAGCAATGTGTAGCAAACACGGCTATAAAACTTGCAAATATCTCAAAGTCCAGTTAGTAGATATCAAGAGAGCACACACTAATTAACACAAACGTTGGAAAGGATTTGTTTCGTCTTTCAGTATGTAGAGTTATAGCTGCTGTTTGTCTACTGAACTTGTCATGACTGTTGCAAGTCAGAGCGATGACGGCAGCGTTACAAAGCCCTGAAAAATGTCCCCACAATGTTGGTCAACTTGCCGTCCGCGTTTGCACAGGGTAAGCAGTGTTGCTACTAACCACAGTATGCGTAGCTAACCGTTAGCTTGCTAGCCAAAACACGGCCTTTCTTGGCACCAAACTGGCAGGCTCAAAACAAGAATAGCTGCCTGGTTTGTTAATGTTAGCTAGCTAGCTAGTTAGCTAGCTAGGTTCGCCGAAACAAAACGGGCTCGGGCCTGTAATTTTACCACGGTGTTTAGGCGCATATAATTGATGTGACATCGTGTTGTTATTCTTGCATGAACTCAAAGCATTCGTCATTATCGTAATGATTTGTGGAGGAGATTCATGTCAGTGGCTTTGCGATGAAAAGGACAACTGAAAGGGCTAAAAATGGGAAGTCAACACTTACCTAGCTTTACTTTCTACGCCATCTTGGATCCACTTGTCAGACCATCGCAAAGCATAGTGGGATGTACTGATCTGAAGGTTGAGAGGACTGCTGCGTGTGTGTGAGTGCATGCGTGTGTGAGTGAGTGCGCGTGTGGCCTCTGATGGCAGGATCTTCCTTGTCGTCACCCTGTTAAAATAATCGTCTTACTCATTTTTTTAAGTTTTGCAGGAAACACAAAAAACTTCACCAAAAGTGTAACATATGACATTTATTGATCATTCCACTCAAAAAGGATGTAACAAAGGATGGCTGTTGGCATAGTAATAACACAGTGTGTAAATTATGTAACTTAAGAGAAATAAATGACTTAGGCAATTCTTTGAACATGCCTTTGTGACTTAAGTAAGATATGGTAACACTTTATTTTGAAGGTGTCTACATAAGAGTCACACAAGCCTGTCAAAAACATGACATGACAAGTATCATGAGCATTAATGTTACTTAAAAGTGTCATTAATGCTCATGACACATCCCATGTCATGTTTATGACACGCTCATATCACTCTTATGTAGACACCTTCAAAATAAAGTGTTACCATATTGTGCTTAAGTCACAAAGACATGTTCAAAAAATTGCCTAAGTCACATTTTATTTTGACTTAGGCATAATAAATCCGCTTAAGTCACACACTTGACATAGGCAATTATCTTAAAGGGGTAAAATCACATGATCTGATCAGCTGAGGATGTAGGCGATTTTACCATAGGTGGCGGGCGTCAGGAGATGATTTAGGCAAAAAAAAAAAAATTTGACAAAAAAAAAGACTTGACTAGGTGATTATTTTAACAGTGTGACGAAATGCTTTTCATTTGATTACTTCTAAAAATATATAATCACGTTTACCAATCTGCTATAGCTCCAATAAAATTACTCTTGAATTTATGAAAAGTTAGAAGTTAAATACGTAATTTTAAAATAACCAATTTTAATGGCCAATTGCAACATTAAAAAGCTGCTTAAACGCTACTAATTCACTTGTTAATTCTTATAAAAAGCTAAAAAATACTATAAATTTGACTTTTCACTCTTACCACTCATTTGCCCCATAGCTACTTTGTATTATGTTGGCATTAGAACTTAAAAAAAACAAGGAAATATATCCTGTGGCCAAACCCTGTTTCTGGTTCAAAACATGCTGAACAACTATATTAAATTATAGGCTAGGCTACTGACTGTCTTTGCTGTTATTATCTCATTTATCCAATCATTATTAGGGTTGTAAAATATTTAAATAATAACTATGTGAATGGTAAGAAAATATATCAGAGCAAACAAAGTGCAGCATGCATTTTGTCAATTAAACTCAATAAGAATATATATTATGATTGTGTGTAAGGTGTGTGAATGGGAAGAAATTAAACATTAATGTTGATATTAAAAAAACAGGGGAAAAAATATCAAAATATAATTTGAATAAGATAGCTCTAAAATGTATATTGTTATAGGTGTGGTAGACCATTGGAGCTACATTGGACCAGTCTACTATACATTCGGAGCACTGTAGTTTGATTGACACTGTAGCTTTCCCCCATTAAAGTCCATTATGGAACTATTTCCAACCTGTAACAGCAGAGAGAGCCCCTGTGCAACTAATAACATAGCAAGAGAATCGCTCTGAGGTAACATTCACAATATCAGACACTGGAACTGGTCACCAAATTGGAATACAGGAATACAGGCATCGTTAGTGTTGCAACTGTGTTTAAACAGTCAAAATATTTGCCAACAAAAGTCTTTAGAAACCTTGTAAAAACAATCAAAAGCTGTTTTAATTTAGTTTCTAGCTAAAAAAGTATGTGTAGGTAGTTAATTAAGATGCTTTTTAAAGCCTTTTTGTCTTTATTCAATAGATCACTACTAATTATGAAAAATTGGAAAACAGGAGTGTTCCTTGCTTCAAACATTCTGGGTCAGTTTCAAACTAGGGACACTGTGTCTACTGTACCACACATTAAGTGCCTGAAAACAAAGTTGTTATTATTACACAGCAATTACAGTACAATTACAAGATTAGGCACCCCAGCTATAAAAAATAAATAAATCAACTTTGAGGTTATAGGCTTTGTTTAGTTCTGAAATAAACTAAGCAGGCTGGAGACATTACTGTGTTTGAAGTTCTTCATGCAAAGAGATATATGCACATTTGCAATCAAGGTTTTTATATCTCCTCCAAAATTTTGTAATGGCAAAACATGCCCGCTTAAAAAGGATGATGTGATGTTGCATCCTGCTGCCACACTATCTGCCTTTGTTGGAGGTGGGCTCCGAGAGATTTTGACAGTCAGATGACATCCAAACACAGTATATTACCACTTTGAGCTATTTATTCGAGATTACATCATGTCATGCTATCAAAGCTTACTATGCATCCTTTCGAATAGATTTTCAGGTGGTGCATGACCTTGTGTGTGATAATAGAGCTAGTATTTCTGTCTGCAAAACAAAAGAGGGCACGGCATTAGGTTTCACAGCATGTGGGGTTGTAGTGTAAATGTGCAGGTCTGTGACAAACTGAAAGAAAAACCAACAACGACAGTAAAGTGTAACTGCCAGAACATTTTCAATGCCCCGATATACATTTTACACGAGGAAGCATCTGTATTCCTCATTCATTTTTATTCTGATTTAGTTTAGTCACCTTTCCTGTAGGATTCCAAGGGTTCTACACAGTGAACGCTCTTATTCCACTTCCCTTTAAACTGGAAAAAGAAAAATGTTCCAGTGGGCACTCCTTAATACCTTATAAACTGCCATTAAAAAAAGAGGCGTGCTGATATCCATTACACCAAGAATATAAGACAATATAATTGTGACTTTGTTGCACTCCACTGTAGCGGTTGTTTAAACTGGCCATACATTTACGATGACCATGTACTATCCATAATCTGAAACTTACTACACTCGCATAAGCTAAAGGTGGAACATTGGTCATGATTGGTAATAAGATCCTGAGTTCAATTGGATTTGATTATTACTTTCAATCATTCTGCACAAACTTGACAAACCTTGATTCATGTCAGGTGTGTACATTTTAGTTGAAACTAAAAGGGAAGATTTTTTCACTACACATTGTTATAATGTAACTTAACAGCAATGTGATAGACTAAGTGATGATACAACAGCACCTCTGAAATCTTCTGAAGACTTCTGAACCTTAAAATGTGTCATATTAGAATAGACACAAATCTATATACTGTATAAAACCTTCGTACAACCGTTAACCAAATGTGGAGTTTATTGTTTACATTTCTAAGGATACATTTCAAAGAGTTTTAGGCATGTTTTAATACAGCAACATATTTTAATCTACTGTTTATAGTCCATTAAATGGCAATGGGAAGCATATGTAGAGATCCAGTCACTGACAGGCAGATGCAAAGAAGGTAGGTGCTCATGTGTTTATTGTCAAGGTTTTACTGGATAGTAAAAAATGAACAAAGTCGGGGTGCTGCAGATTTATCTCCAAGTATATGACATTGTAAATACTGCTGCATAAACAGTCCACCACTGTACTGTATATTCAAAAACATTTCCCACAGAAGGAAAAAAAGACAAACAAATATGAACCAAAACATAAAATAATGCACTGTTTCACTGCAGGTTGTGGATCATCTCCTCCTTGGCGATGAGATGTGTGGTTTTGTTGACCAGAGACATGAGAGAGTTGAGTTTGTGCGACCAGTCGTTGAGCAGGTCGTTGGGGTCTTTCGGCCTCTGGAAGTTGATGATGCCAGCCAGCCGGTCGACCTTGGCATAGATGGTCTTGTTTACAACAAGGCTGGAGAGAAACTCCTCGGATTCCTGACAAAATATTTGAGCAGACGTTAGCCTTTCAAAATGATTCTTCAGCGAGACCAAATTCTGATAATTAGTTCTCTTATTACCCATAAGCAACTACACTGCAAATCATACTGGCTGAATTAAAATAGCTAATTAGTGAAACTGTTGCTTACGTCAATAGAGAGGTCAAGGAGTCCAGCCATCCTCTTCATTGTGATTCGGGTGTAATATTTGGCCATTATTCTAATGTTCTGGGGGAAAAGGAGAATTTAATTAATACACATATCTGCAGCAGAATACGACATGATAATCATTTCAGGTTAGAACAGAGGTGCTTTTAGGTCACAACAACTCTCACAGCTGGAAAAAATATTCATGAGTTAAATCCCTCCATTACTAATCCAATTTGAGTGAATTTTAATATTGCACACAACAGTCTGACATTTTAGCTTCAATATTGCATCCATTATTATCCTTCTACTGCCATCTGGTAATTTTACCCCATTTAGTTCAATCTAATTCATACCTATTTGTATCACTGGAATTCATCGTTTAGGATTTAAAATAACAACTGAGATTGAAAGCCCCTATTACGCACTGTAAACACCATTTTATACTCTAGTCTAGACCAACTAGGGCTGCTCCGTTTTAGTAGATTAGTCGACTAACGTGTCAATTTGGTAATATTCGACTAAGATTTCTTCAGCTGATTAGTCATTATTTATGCTTTAATGCTGAATTATTTATTTTCAGGAAGCTTATGAGCACATCTCTGGTAAACAAAGATTTGAAGTGATTCTTTTGCATGATTCTTTGTGGAGAAACTCAGTTTTACAGATATGTCAGTTATATCAATGAATGATTAGTTGATAAAAACGTATAGAGCCCTTATCAGAACATGTCACTCTAGCGTCACACATGGCCAGTTGCAGAGGTAATCAGAAGTAGGCTTGGAGGAGTTGTAATCTGTTTTGAACATGTGGTGTTGTGCGGTGGGCTTCTAAAGCTGAAAAGGTACTAATAAAAGTCTTAATGTTTATACATATACATTATTTTATACATTTGTTATACTTGCTTATCCTTGAGTGACAAGTTGTTATAATATCAAAACAGCGTTTCGACAGTAAAATAAATTTAAAAAGTCCCCTAATTTTTCTTCACAATCAGTGTTGTTATTGGCATGTGTGCGCATTGTCAATGTTTATATACAAATAATCTGTCTTAGAGTGTTAGTCAACTTAAAATTTCTTAAGTTAAGGACAGCCCTAATACCTAGGCCTGGGCCGATAATCAATAAATCAATTAATCGCACGATAAATTAAATGAACTCAATAATTTTGTCGGCCTCGATATATCGCCATGCGCATGCGTGTTTGTTTTCCTCGTCTGTTGCCTCCAAGCAGGCTGGATGACAAGAGGGTTCACTCTGTGCTCGATCTCAGCACCTGGGCGCTTTTGTTCCATAGCAGAATGAGCGGAGTGAACCCTCCTGTCAGTCATCCAGTCTCTTTGTCTCTGTGGGGAAGGCTGGGCTGCTAGCATTGGCTACACACAGAGTGCAGCAGGTGAGCCTCGTGCGGAGCAACGCGAGGAAAAAAGATGATTGCAAAGCCAAATGCCACAGCCCCGGTGTGGGAATATGTCGGTTTCAAACCGAATGAAAAAGGTGAGCCCATCAACACACGGACGAGCCTGTATGCCGAATTTGTTCAAAAGTGGTGGCAACAAAAAAAGCCACCACAACAAACTTGCATGCCCATCTAAAGCAGAACCACCCGACCCAGTTTTCCCAGCTGGGGAAAAAAACTGCACCTGGAGATGCAGAGCCTTCGTCCCGACAGTCAACACTGGTCGACAAAGTAAATATAAACGCTGTGCGCTCACAGAAAGTGGAGTTTGCTACATCGCAAAATAAATGCTGCCCTTTTAAAAAAAAAAAAACGTTTGTTTTATTTATTTAGGATATTTAAACGTTCTTAAAATTACAATTACAATGGTAAATAACACTGAAAAATAAAAGTGTATTGTATTTGAAAGGGTGTGCATTATTATGATATATCATCATGTTGACAATAATTTCGTTTATCGGCAATAATTTGTGGGACAATATATCGTCCAGCAAAATTTGTTATCGTCCCAGGCCTACTAATACCAATCTCTATAAATTACTTGTTGGACACGTTAAAAATGCATGTTAATTTTTTTAAAGACCTTTAATAATGCAGAAGGTGCAAAATCAGGTAATTCTACTTTGAATGTCAATGACAAGATTTTCATGCAACATTCATACCCTCACTTTTCACTAACCAAATTAAAAAAAAATGTTTCATAAGATCTAGTGCACCTTGCAAGGCAATTGAGATGTTGTAAGTAAATGTATTCAAATGTCTCCCTGCTGTCAAGCATCAACAAATTTTCATTTATAAGCCATCTGAATATGTATGCATCAGATCCAAATGAGAGGAGTCTACACTTGACTGTGGGACTTACGTGCTCCACCACTCTGTTCTTCAGGTCCTTCCACCTTTTCTCCGCCTCTTCTGAATAAGAGAAGACATCTGTAGCGGGGCTGTCAGGTGAGCCCTCTCTCAGCTCCTTCCCATAATCCTCCACCAGGGAGGCCCAACGCATCAGCTCCATCGTGGTGAACTGTTTCAGCAGGTCCCTACGAAAGGAGGAGATTTCACAATGACTACATCTGTCTGTAGAGCGTATGCACATGATGTCTGCAATGAAAGTTGCTATGATCATTCCCCCTGACTGGGAAACACAACAGCCACTGCCATCATGTAAAAAAATAATACAATTTATTAGAGATGCACGATATTGGGTTTTTTGCCGATATCCGAAATGCCGATTTTTTACAACTCATTTAGCCGATTACTGATACAGATATTTTTTCCCCGCACAACTAATACCCACAATCAGGGCAAATTTGGCCAATTTCCCAATTGACATAATAAGTAAACATAACCTGTGTTCACTGGGAACATGTGAAAAGTGCAACTGTACAGCAATTAAACCCAAATTGAATAAAACTACATGTACCTTACAGACTGCTGCTAAAATTAAAATTTAACTTAAAACAGGAGCCCAATATGTGACGACTCAATCTGCACTGTCCAAACAAAATACAATAAGTACAAACAATATAAGCAGCTTCAGTCCCAAATCAGAACATAAATAAATGGGTGTGCTCAGACTACACTGCACAATTCTATGAGCTACAAACAAGGTGCAACAGTGAGGTGATGTGCACCTCATTATTTAATCAGTTTATTATATCGGTGGATATCGGCGTGTTGGTCGATGTACGATAGTTCATTTTCAAGCTAATAATCGGCCGATACCGATAACATGCCGATAATATCATGCATCCCTACAATCTATTCTTAGAATAACAAAGAGGTGAGGACACTTTGTTGTAGTTATGGTGATGCCTACAGGCAAAGAAGCAAGAAGTATGTCTTACTTGTATTTAGGGATCTCTTCCAGTTTCTTGTCCGCACTGATTCTGTGTACGAGGTCTGACTGCTCGTTGTCATAGGGAGAAAGGATCACGTACAGCACCACACTCTTCAGGGCCTGAAACATAAATGCATTTATGACTTATTGAGCAAAACCTAGACGCAACAGGCAAAGTACATTTTTGAAAAGATACTTGTATAGTGTTTATTATTATTGGCACTGGTTGTGCAAAAGTCTGGATTTCAATACCAATGCTAAAGGCAACCCTCTTCTTACTAAACAGTGTCAATGCTCATAAATTCATACACAGGGCTGGTACAGTTTTTATGTATTTCCAAAAATGTGCTCCTAAGCATGTTGTGTTCACTGGTGTGTAAAAAAAGATGGGTTAAATGCAGAGTTTGAATTTCCCCATTGTGGGCCTAATAAGGTAATCTTTATCTTAATCCTAAACCATGATACTGTGCCCTAAAACTCAGACAGGAAAACATAACAGCATAATTTGTTTGTCGTTTGTTGGGCCACTGCTCCCTAGGCGCAGTTATGCACTGCCCGCTGCCCCTAGCATGGTGTGTGTTCACTGGTTTATAAAGAATTTCCCCGTTATGGGACGAATAACTGCAGCAGTGAAACAACAGTAAAATAATCACATTTGTAATAATAAACTGTGGCTTTGAGATAAAGCTTATGTACCTGTTGCCACTTGCTGCTGTCCTCCAAGATGCAGGGGGTGTCATAGATGGCCCGGTAGTGTTTGCAGATAGACAGGTAGGAGCCCTCGTGCTGGTCCACCTGAATCATCAAGTTGTAGTACTTCAGCTTGGACTCCTGAGTTTTTCATTAGACAAAAGCAAAAAGTTAGTTACCAATACATATCAAAAATGCTTTTCATCATCAGTGGTTGTCAAGCCAATAACACATTGGCCACTCTGTGGCCTCTTTCCCATACCTCGGTCCCCTCCTCTTGGAAGAATTTGGTGTTTATCTTCTTGCTGATGATCTGGGTGCGAATGTAATCCTTGACAGCAATGCAAAGTCTCATCTGTTCCAAGATAAACTCCACCTTCTCTTTTTTCTCCATGGAGCCATATGTCTCCACCTGAATCAGGAAAGTAAAATATTCTCAGCACTTTCTAAACAGCTGTCCAAAAAACTTCCCATTCAGTCAGGTTGTGTCCTTCCCCCCCAAAAAATATTCTCAACAATCAAATTCTTTCAGAACTGTTAAAAGATAGTAGATGTGTCACCATAAAGACAGTAGTGATTTTTTTTTTCCATTCAAAAAAGGAAGAAAATAGTCCATCAGTCTCTTACTTGCAGCTCCTGAAGAATGGAAGCTGCCTCTTTGACCTCTCCGCTCTGCTCCTTGATAGTGGCCAAGGTCTTCGTCAGCCTGGCACGCTCAATCTCTACATAGATCTGTGAGGAGGACATGTGAATTGGTGAGGAGGAAACAAATCTATAGGTGCCTCAGTCATAGCTAGCCTGGGACTTACAAACCCCCCACACATGACACAAAGCTCTGTTTTAACACAAATAAACACATTCTAGACCTTTCCAGCAGTCACGGTGCGAAGTGTGTCGATGAGTCTTAGCTTGATAGTCTGATCGGTCACAGCATCCACATACTTGTAACATTCCTGCACCATCTTGGCAACAGCCTGATAAGACAGAGAAAAAAAATTAAGCTTCAAAGAACGGCTGAAAGGTAAATCATGTTTGAAAGGTAAATCATGTTTGTCACAAGAATATTTTTTTCAGACTAACTGAAGCCTCGAGGGGAAAAGAAGTATCTGACCTGTTTCAGCTGACTCCTCCTTTTGGTGAGCAACATGATGTTTTCATTCAGCGCATCCCAGTCCTTGGCTTCATAACACATCTGGACCACAGCCACAAGGATTCTGGAGGTGGACACCATGTCTGATGCCTGAGCAAGGGTTGAAGGGAGATAAGTAAAAACAAGGACTATATGTAAAATATAACACATGCATAACACACAACATAATTAGTTGTTTAATTTACACAACTACTCAAAAGTACTCTCCCTTTTTGGACATTTTAATGCCAAGGACCCACCAGGGTAATTTATCCAGGGAAATCAAATCACTACAGGTTGTTTAAGGGTTCCAGGAAACTTTTTTCAGGAGATTTTGGTGAAGACAAGCAAGATCCCCTTCGAGTACTGTTCTGTTACTGTTCTGGATGACAGTGGGTTCTCGTACAATTTACGAACTGAATTAGATCTTTTTTTTCAAAATATAGAACAATCAAGCAGGTTCATAAAATACTCGGGTCTGACCTTCCTAAATGTTGGACTTTCCACAGTGAAATTAAAAAAAGTAAACAAGTTGTATTTCTAGTATATAACGTTACTGAACCACTTACCGTTCTGGTTTGCTTCTCCAATGACAACAAGCTCTCAATGGCCTCCTGCAGCTTCCCCTCCTGCAAAAGAAAAATACACAAGCATAGTGTTAGTCTCACTTTATACTTATGACAACTATTCATTTTTGGACTTAAACAAGACAAAAGGCATTTTGCCTGGCTAGGAAGTTAGTTTAAAAAAAAAAAAACCCTTTATTAAAGCAACATGATGCAATACAAGACAATACACCAACAAAACGCCGTCAGGGGGTTTCAACAATACAGAGGCAAGCTTTCATACAAATACATTGTAAAGTGTACATAAATTCAAAGCTTTTATAGCTTCCATGATTTCTTAATAGACTTAATATCTTGTTTGGTTTCATTTTCAAAGACAAGAAAGAGAGGTTTTTGATTAACGTAACAACATTTATGGATATGCCATTTGGCTAACTGTATCATGAGATTGATGATATTGTATTGTTTTTCTTTTGCAAAAGGAAAGTCAGTGAAACCAAATAGTATATGTTAAAAGCACAGGGACAAATGAGGTTCAATCGAAAAAGAAAATCAGGTTACAAATATCTTCCCATAATTTAGTTGAGAAAGAGCAAGACCAAAATAAATGAAAAACATCTTCAGGGTGTCCTTCACAGAAAGAGCTGTTTAAGTCCATGTCTTTCTTAAAACTTCAGATGGGTAAATTCTGTGAATTATCTTAAAAGATACTTCTTTAACCTGATTATTCATAATATATGTAGCAGGTAAATTCCAGATCTTCTTCCAGTTAAGGTTATTAAACCTCTGAAGTCCAGGAGATTTTGGTTCAAATATGTCAACTTCCTATACATTAATTTCTGTCTCTGTTAAGCATCTTTCAGTCCGTCCTTACACCACATGCATGGCTCCTTTTTCTCCACACAAACTTGGCTATCAGTCAGATTTTTCATTTTATTTAAATTAAAGTATAAAGCTGCTAGGAACGCAATATACAAACAAAAGACACTAGTGTCTATGGAAACGTACATTTTTTAAACCATTTTTGCACACAAAAACAGCAGAAAAAAATAATAAAACTACAAAATAGTCTATTTGCATGTAAATTAAAAATAGTAATAGTTTTCATTGTAGAAAGAAAATTCACATTTTAAAATGGTCCAAAAGCCTAAATAGCACACTGTGAAAGCTCCCTTATTGACCCTCTGGAGTCCATCTATTTATTGAAAATACACATGTTTAATTTACAACAATTACTTTATTAATATATGATATGTAGACAAGCTGAGAAAGCTTGTTAAAAGTGTAATCATAGGTATTCCAATAGAAGCTTACGATGTTGCCTTTGATTAGACCGCTCACCCTACTAGCATGCTAACGAGCCTAACAGCAAATATATAAATTTGACAATAAAATGGTGACTTAAATGTGTGAACGCTAAAAATACACCAACATTAATGAACAATTTACGCTCATTGCATTGGCTAAAGGAGGTTTCCGGATGCTGTTCAGTAAAAGTCGATGTTAGCTTGGAAGCTAACGCACTGATGCTGATGCACCATGACTCAGCCAGCGGTGGCCTGTCTCACACTTACTTTAGCCATTTTTTCGCATTCCGGGAGACGTGTGTCTACAGTTGAACTGTAGTCGATCTCCATTTTCACGATCTTCCCATCGGATCTTTCAGACCGTTCCTCAGACATATTTGCGGAGTTCGGGTTTGGATAATCTACGGTGCTTTTCTTTCCTTGCGACCAAACTCAGGCTAGCACTATTTTGCTTGTAACAGGAACGAAACGGGGAGGTGACCAATCAGAGGAGAGCGCCTGACAGCTGCCCAACGCGCCCAAAGGACCCAGTGAAGACCCCTCAGAGTATTTCAGACAGGCGTTATGAAAGCGTACTCTCTTTCTGAGATTTTCGTTTCTTAACCCTCTGAAGCAGGGGTCTCAAACTCAAATTACCTGGGGACCGCTGGAGGCAGTATCAAAACGACCCAAAAAAAAGACATAAAATAACTAAAGAAAAGACACAAAATGACAGAAAAAAACCCTAAATTACTTAAAAAAGACACAGAATGACCAAAAAAAGACACAGAATGACCAAAAAAGACACAAAATTATTTTAAAAAGACACAAAATGACAAAGAGAGACACAAAATTACAAAAAAATATACAAAATTACAAAAAAAGACACAAAAAAGACAAAAAATGACCAAAAAAATACACAAAATTACTAAAAAAAGACACAAAATTATTTTAAAAAGACACAAAATTACCAAAAAAAGACAGCATTACCTAAAAAGACACAAAATTACCAAAGAAAGTAATTAAAGGGACCTTCCACACACAACACGGTAAAGTGCCATTCATATAAAACTCACATTAAACTTTCATATCGAGGTGGAGGCCACACAATATCGTCACAATATTGTTTGAGAACCCTGCTCTGGAGTCTGGGGCTATTTTCGCTGTTTTTGAATCCTTTTCATTCTGCCTGTGTATACAACTTAAAAAATGTTTACCATGTCTTATATAGATATATATATATATATATATATATATATATATATATATATATATATATATATACACACAGCATAACCTCACCTGTATAACCTGAAAGTTTATAGCTATAGCTTACTGGATCAACTATTTGAACACCAAAAACACATTAAAAAAAACCCATCAGATTTTTGAAAATAGTTTTTTTTTACTTACAAACTACAAACTTGCTAAATGAAGAATTTTGAATCTTGTAAATGTGGACACAGGTTGCACATAAGAGGTAAAATAAGGTAAACATCTGGTTTTGTATTTTTATGCTAAATGTATTTGACCTGATCGCTGGTTTTACTTAACCTTAATCATCAAACAAAAACTGACATGGAGTTTTAAGCCAGTAATTTAGACGGAAATTGAGACACTGCTTGGTTTTTATGTTGTGATGTCATGAAGAAGTCATGTGATTTGATCATGTTGGTGTGACTGGTGACTCCAGTGGGTTAAAACCAAGCAGCAACCTCCGGTCCTATTTTATACAGATTGTGCTTGAAACCAATTTTTGGAACTTAAAACTTAAAAAGATAAATAAATACATAAATAAATAAACTATATTATATTGAACTCACCGAGTGCAGATAAACAGTTAAAGATAATGAATGATTGAATATTGAACTCAATGGCAATGTGGGAACAATATACATTCATTTTCCGTGCCCAATTATAAGTAATCACATTCACCTTATTTTCTATTACTTTAAAATTGAGAGGAAAGGAAAGGTGATATTTTGGTGATATTTTGGTGATATACATATATTATGATTATGGGGTTTTATTACATATACATAATTAATTACCTTTAATTCTGACTTATATCTTAATAATGGATGGTTGGAGACACTGTGAAGTTTAAATTAGTTTGAACAAGTGGATTTACATTTACAGGCAGACATCAGTTTCATTTTATTAAAAAGCTGTCACAACTGAACTGGACTTAACAAAGATTGGCAGCGTTCACCAATGACCTATTTTAATCCTCCTATTCAGGCAGTAATTTTGACTTTAAAGAGGTGCTTTCTTATAATCAATTTTTTTTAGCAAGAAATTACAATAAGTACCTTTTTATTCTTCAAAAGGGACGCCCTGTTCTCTTTGACTCACTGTAATAAAAAATATAAATGTAATAAAAAATGATAGAAGATATAAAAAAAGGGGAAAAAAGGATAAATGAGTTCACTTGATTTGACAGTCCTGAATTACTTTTTTTGCTTGTATATCAAAAACAAAACAAACAAACAACAACAACACCAACAAAGGCACACTCAACATTTAGGGGTATATTGTTACATTGCGACTAGACAGTTTTATATTCCATCTTAAATACAACTTAGGGTTAACTTTGAGTTCATGCTTTGGACTTCAATAGAACCAAAACCCAAATGTTAAAGCTTTGTTGGCAATGATGATGAAGGCGGAGGTTGATAATGCAAACAGAATGATGACAATAATAACACCAGCACATTTTGGAAGTGTAACAGCTGTCCTACACTCATCAATCAAACGGTCAAGATGAATGAAGAACTTTGTGAATGGATCACATGAATGGACACAGACTGCAATGACCATAGTCCACCAGTAGGTGTCCCTTGAATGTCTGCATTGTGTATTCCTGTCCTCACACAGTTCACTGCTTTGCATGGCTCCAATGCCCCCATGAATAAAGCTAATGTGGGTCAGTAATTTTCTTGTGCATGGCAGAAAAATTACCCTAAAAACCTGAGCTAAAATCAGTTTGATCCTAGAGCCGCCTCAGACCTCAGGGACCTAATAAACTGAACATGACTTGGATCCACTGAGAGGAAGGTCCAATATGGAACAAGAACTCTGATTGAAAAAATGTGATGAAAAGCTCAGCTGAAGGGGACTGATTGAAGCTTCAAATGGCCATTATGATCATCAATATTATCCTCAATATCAATGATGACAAAAACAGGCTGTAGAGCGCCATATATATGCAAATATTTGAGAATCTGATGAAGCATTCATTTACTATTTCTAGCTCCATTGATGTAGACAAACCAATCATTCCCAACACAGCTCACACATCCCCTGTTTAAATGCAGCGTTTTTTCTGCTAAAAAGTGGGGCATTTGGCTATTTCAGAGCTTACAGATTTGCTTGGTATTATTGATGCGACACAGCAGCTCAGATGACATCAGACTCTAATCTGCTTTCTAATCAACACAGACCTTATTGAAATAGTTAGGTCATTATTAGGTCATGGCTTGCTGGAGCAGAGATACCACTGACATGAAAGCCCATCACTGCCCCATGGCCCATAAGCCTCAGGGTTTTATGATAATGATACTGTCAAAAAATTAAATACAGGCCTGGTATATTAAAAAGCTGTTCTTTGTGTTTTGCATGTGGATGTGTCTTAGGGCATCTCTGAAGAACATCTTATTTATGTAATACATGTCTATCAAATGTAAGAACTGTGGTAAGATGTCATAGGATGCCTTTGTAATACCTCAAGGCTACTTGGGTTTTTCCCCTTTTGTTTCTTCCGTGAAATTGTTTACTCGCTATTTTAAGAATCTGCAGTGTAGTTCAACCTTTTATAAGGCCACACAAATGTCACTGACATGTACAGTGTGCATAGTCTTACAGAAACCCTTTACTGTAAAATAACTTAGGCTTGGATGGATTATTGAAAGGGCCTAAAAGTGCCCAAATGTAATTTTTTTCATAATCAGCCCATTACTGAAGTAATCTACTGTGGTCTAGTACACCACGTGTTAGCCTGCCCATGTGCATAATACAGTCTCTTTAACTAATATGCTAATATACCATATACTAAGCACCAAGCTCTTGCAACTATAGATGGATATATATAAGTCATCAGGTTTATTGTTTCTATTTTAAATTCATGCTAATTGCTTTGAAGCCAAATACGTGAATACATTGAAATTGAATGCAAATATATTTTTTTAGAAGCATTTATTTTCAGTGAGCATTGGTAAGCGTAGCCTCCTACACTATGTGGCTCTTGATCTATTGCTGCGGCAATGAGGTGCTATTATGTAAATTCCTTCATTGTGACTCATTTAATTCATAATGTCCATTTAATGTGCTGTGAATGTTAGACAATTTACAAGAACAAAAATTAGAAAACCTTAATATAAGACTGATGTGTATTTAATGGGACTAATCAATCAATGTTTGCAGGAAATACAAGAAGTCAATATTATATCTTTGTTTAAGACACACCCAGAACAACTGCTGTTCGGTTAGCTGATAACTTCATTGTCTCTTTCTTAATAAGATATAAACTTAATTTCAACAGTCATTCTGGGGGGTTTCCCACTAAACAACTAATCAAGTCTGCAGATATTTTATTTCTGCTGCATATTCCTTTAATTAATCTTTAATTTCTGTCTCAGAAAAATATGTTGGTGGCTGCTTTCAGGAGCTGCTCTCACATTAGTTTGGGGATTAAATGTTAGCGTTTGAATTCAAATGCTGTTTCAGAAGGTATGCCACCCTGCATGAATATATTTCTGGGGGAAATGCTGAATGCGTGCTGACACTGCAAAATACTGTTTGTCAGCATCTTCAATACAGAAATATGAGCATGAATTTTGCTGAGTGTAGATTGACCCAAATAAATCACAAGTGTCAAGCAGCCAGCAGTGCAACTCCTCCCTTGATTAAAAGACAAGCGTGATTCAAACAGAATATGTTTAACTATTTTTTATCCATAAGAGTGATGACACCACTGGCTTATCTCACTCAGCTGTGTTTTAAAGTAGGTTATGTTTTTGGCCTTGAAGGCAGCATTTTTAATGCCTAGGCAGTAATATCATGGTCACTGACTTAGGCCCTCCTTTACCACGGGAAATCCAAAACTATAGAAAACTCTTTAGGAGCAGACCTGTGAACAGCTGGTGGGAAAAAGGTAGCAAGATTTCTTTAAACTTAATCATTTTTTTAATAGCGCAGGAAAATGATTTGTCTTGGAGTGAATGACAGTTCAACAGTATTTAAGATCTACAGGCTACAGTGCAGCAGCAAAGAGGATGCATACTAGTAGATATTAGTATTAGAATAGAACAGGGATGGGCAACTTAAATGCTGCAGGGGGCAACAGTTTTTCATTGTGACTACCACAGGGCTACCAAAAAATGTGTGAAATTTGATTTTCAAGATGTATAGTATAGCCGAAAATAAAGATCACTCCTTCATTCATTCATTCATTTATACGTTTCTGGTGTAGCCTAGCCAGTGCCTCTGTGCTCCACATTTCATGGCTTATTGGATTTGAAATGAAACATATGATACTAGTGCATGTTAAGCCTCATTTGATGGCTGATACATTCATATCCAACAAATCCTGAACTTTCACTGTTATTCAGCAAATACCTTTATAGACTTTGCATTCAACAAAGGCCACAAATCAGCAGATACTCTTCCTTGGTGGGACTGTCAGGCCTGTTCTGGATTCAGCTTTACTTGTTTTTGGGACTTTCTGTGTTCTGTCTGAGCTTCAGCTTGTAGGTGTGGTAACCAGAGATATTTCACAGTTTGTCCATAGAAACGATGAAAAGCCCTCTTGTTGCCATGCCTACATGTATGTTTGGGGTGCTATTTCTCACTATCCGTATGTAAACACCCTCATAGCTACCGCATGTCAAGAAAACATTCCTCATTAACTTTTATAGCCAGCGCCCTGACAAGAACTATGTGTAGGCCACTGTGTGAGACGGAAATAAAGAGGGCTGAGACAGATGTAGGGGGAGTGTGCAGCAGTGAACTGATGTTTCCTGAGCTGTGGTTCAGTCGGCCGATGTTTCCACCAAAGTACCGCGTCGTATTTCAGCAGGCCGAGCAGAGGGGGCTACGTGGCTGCTGTTACCCGCTTACACTTTCCGATGCCTGCGCAAAGCTGCTTTCACAAGAAGTGAAAGAAGAACCGGATAAAGCAGATTGCACCCTTTTCCTCTCACTCAAGGACTTGTTACGTCCTCATAAGTTCAAAGACAACAACCTTAAAATGTGACTCTACAAAGGAGGGTGGCGTCAAGGAAAGCCGTTTTGAGAATAACACATTTTCTTAATCAGCAACATGGACATTTACTTCTAACGGTATCCAGAAAAGAGTCGTGTGTAGCTACCCGGCATAAGGCAATGTCACATCCGGTCAAATATTTTTCAAAATATTAGTCTTATTGAGGGATACTAGGAAAAGTCAGTCAGTAATTATACTGAGAATAGATACTGGGAACGTATGCTATTTTACTTAAAATAAAACTTAATTGGTTACCTGCTCACTATATTTCATATTTGAAAATAAACAGTAAATATACAAAAATGTTTATGTTGAAAAAATATCTAATATTGTCACGCTGTTAAAATAATCGCCTAAGTCATTTTTTGTCAAAATTGTTTTTTTTTGCCTAAATCATCTCCTCATGATGCCGGCAACCTAAGGTAAAATCGCCAACATCCTCAGTTGATCAGATCATGTGATGTTACCCCTTTAAGATCATCACTTCTTTGACTATTTGCCACATTCATAGGCATCAGATAAGAATCCAGTAAAGAAGAGCTAGAGGGAGATTGTTTAGTTATCAGTTTAGATTATCAGTGTTTTATTGTTGACACTAATATTGGTAACACTTTACTCTAAGGTGCCTACATAAGAGTGACATGAGCGTGTCATAAACATGACATGGGATGTGTCATGAACATTAATGACACTTTGAAGTAACATTAATGCTCATGATACTTGTCATGTCATGTTTCTGACAGGCTTGTGTGACTCTTATGTAGACACTTTCAAAATAAAGTGTTACCATATCTTGCTTAAGTCACAAAGGCATGTTCAAAAATTGCATTTCATTTATTTCTCTTAAGTTACATAATTTACACACAGTGTTATTACTATGCCAATGGCCATCCTTTGTTACGTACTTTTTGAGTGAAATGATCAATAAATGTTAAGTTACACTTTTGGTCATGGCTCATGGCAGTTTTTTGTGTTTCTTGCGAAACTTGAAAAAATGAGTTAGGTGATTATTTTAACAGGGTGACAATATCTTACTTTCATCAAATTTGCTGAAAATAAAGGCAGGTCAGTGGCAGATTATTTATTGTCCATTTAATTTTGTTTCAAGACAGATTCAAGATATTGTTTTTAGACATGTCTACATAGTGTCTCTATGTAGACATGTCTAAAAACAATATCTTGAATCTGTCTTGAAACAAAATTAAATAAGGACACGTCCCCTGGTGCCCTTGATGCGGCTATCATAGATGAATTATGATAAAATTACATTAAGGTTGATGCAGTGCCCTTCTAGGGTGGTTTTCTAGTGGAGAAAATGTAATGATGCATGACAATAATATTTCTGCAGTACCACATGGCTTCTTTTTTTTTTATACTACTCCTGTGTCAAAAAATATTTTGACACAGGGTTTCCAATTAAAGGTAGGCTAGAGTCAGTGATTTTGTAGAAAGATTCTGCTTTTTACTGTCAGTCTTGCTCCCACTGCCTTTCTCTCTCTACATCCATGGCCTTTTACCCTGTCCTTTGCACCAGCACCAATGCACTGGCTTGAAAAGTGTTGTGTTGCTGTGTCGGAGATATTGTCAAATATATTTAGTATTACCTGTTATATGTAATATTTGAAACCTGTATTCATATTTGCAATATTTAAAATTCTGTGTTTTGAAACATAATTTCAAGATCAGATTTCATGTTTTCCTTTGTTTCTTTTGGGTTCAACATTTTGATCAAGTAAGTCAAAGTTAAAAATGAATTATCAGAACATATGGGTGAGGTAACGCTGAAAAAACTGATACCAACTTGGCATGGTGAAGATTTTTAACAGATTTTATAAAGGACATAATAGCTGAAGTTTTCAGAGTGTTAATGAATATTGCGTTAGAAATGCTGACTCCACTTTGATTTAAAAATTACATCTGCATTGTTTTGTTTTTTTGGAAGAATTGATGTGCTTTTTTTTTTTTACGTCGAAAATTTCACACTCTTATTTTGAAGCCCCAAATCCTACGTGTTCCGGTCCTGTTCCGCACTGTTTGCTCGTAGCTTGAACTAATCAGCGTGATAGGAAGGGACAATCCTGAACCGAGCTCATTTCTGCCCTCCCTGCCGGAGAGAGTGTCCACTGGTGCCAATGAAAGAAGTCAGCCGTAACTCGGGCAGTATTTCATAACTCGGGCTAACCATCCTCCCACATGCGCTGACACGTCTCCAGATATTACACACATCCCGTCGGGTGGCGGAGGGAACCTTTACTAGGCTGGTTTGACACATTGTGAATACATTCAAGAGACGCGCGGAGGGGGAAGATGTTGCTGAAGGAGTACAGGATATGCATGCCCCTCACAGTGGAGGAGGTGAGTTTTCCACTCATTTTACTACTTGTTTTTACTTCTTTGTGTAATTCTCACCACGACTGAGGTCCACTATGTTTGAGAGAAGTCTGACAGCGAAAGCGTTGGGTTTGCTGTCCCACACATGTGGCAGGAGTTACTACATGGAGTGTGAGAAATAATACAAATCAGATGAACTTGAAGCACTTCATTGAAACATAGACCCTTATATTGTGTCTTTCTCTTCCTGTCACCAACACTAACTCTATGGTGCCTTTTAAACCATTCCGCTAAATGGACTACTTTTTGTTTCATCACATGCGTCGCTATAGGTAAAAAAAAAAAGATTTTTTGGCCCTGTAATTATTATTTCAATCATCTATATAAATTCTACAAAGAAATACGAATTCAGTGCTTTTACTTTTAAAAAGCAGTTTCTTTTAATGTAGTGCATTACATAGTGATTGTTTGTTATTATGTGTCCTCAGTTTTGTATGTAAATTGAATCATTCGTTCCAAGTAATATTCACTAAACCAGTTCACTGGCTTAATTAGTTGATATTTCCAAGCAAAATGTAATTGAGGGACATCTGTGAATCTGCAATTTACTTGTGTATTTTCATAAAAAATAAGTGGTTCTATTAAATAAATATTACTTAGAAATAGCCCGAGTAAAGATTACAAACACTTTCTACATGGAAAAACTTGCCTAGCTTTTTTAAAGTAAATGTCACTCCAAATTTTTGAAGTGTAATAAAACTTAATGAATCCCATATAAAGCCCATTTCAGAATCTTATTAAACAAACACACACTCTGTACCCTATGACACACTTAAAAACAACTATCATAGATGTAATAGTTTGTATGATCATTTGGTAGACTTTCACCATCATTACCACATTATAAGACCATGTGCTGTAGTTTCACACTGTTGCACACAATTACACATAAATTGCATTGCATTAAACTTATGCTTCCCTATTGGTTACACATGATGGCACTAACATTATGCAGAGCAGGACTCTGTGTGGTGTTTTAGACCACTAACAGTTGCACTTGTGCTGCACTGATTGATACTGAAATAAAGGGCCATTATCTGTGTTCAGCCTATCTGTCTATTTGGTCTCACGACTTGAGTCTAAAATTAGAACATGAAGATGATTACTCTCTTGTCCTGGCATGCACGCTGCAGCCAAAGACAGCACCTTTTTCAATTATCACCCATGTCATTGTTTTCTTACTCATCTCTTGCGGTGTTGTGATGCGTGGGTGTTGTTGTTGGGTTTTCGACAATGGTAGTCAGGTGGAATAATGACCTGGCTGCAGCACACTGTCTCCTCTGACATCCTGTCAGTTCAGATGCTGAGATGAAAACTCAAGTGAGATTTGCTTTTCTCTAGAGGAACATCATACAGCTTAAACAAGCAATGCACGGGCCAAATAATTAGAGCATTTTTTTTATTCAAACAAAGTTATTTTTAGAAGAGGAAAGGCAGAGATGAAGGGAGATAAAAGACTTGCTTGCTTTCAAGTCTTTTACACCTCTTTTTATATTTCCTGTCCTTAAATCTCCTGCAATGGTCTCCTCCAACACCTAATGTGCTGCAGATAGTAGGAATGTTATAAGGCATTCTAGGAATTGAGGAGATCCCGGTGGAATGATGTGGAGCGAGATGCACCCTGTTTCGTTTTATAGGCCGTTAAAACTAGGCTCAAAGAAGGGTTTTTTTTCTCTCTGGCCGCCACAAGCAGTGAAAAAGGCGTTACACCACTGACTCATGCAGAGTTCTGTGGTCAAAGGGAAACATCGTCTTCTAATACTTGGGTGACTAGCTTGTTTTCTTGCATACCTTTGCTGCGTGTGTGCGTGCGTGTGAATGATATGTGTATGTTATGTGGGTGTTTGCATTCACACATGCTGTTCTGTTCAATAAATCTACCTTGAGCCTTCACCCTGCCTGTATTTCAAGCCCAGAGGAGAGTGAGCGCCTTCTCGTCACATCCATTAAACTTGTGAACAGATGGTTCTCATGAGAAGCAGCAACAATTTAATTAAAAGCTCAGTCTTTAAACATATTTGTACAAAATGTTATTAAGGATTGAATTCCACTATTATTCCAAAGTGAGCAGCCAGTTAATGCCTGGATTAAAATGTTTCCTTTGCTTCAAAAAGTTCTTTCTTTCTTTGTGTCTTTCACCACCTGCTGTATGTCCGATATGCAACTTCCTGGCTCTGAAAATTGCTACACAGAAAAACACCTCCGTCACTCACAATGCAGACCAAACCTTAAGCGTATATGCCCATCCAAATTATGGTAAAGGACTATTTAAAACTGCTAATAAATCTGCTATCAGATGTTTTAATGCCTCCACGCTGGCAACAGCTGTGTCTGGAAGCAAAATGTTGTTTGGTTATTCACTGCACGTCCCATTTTGGTAAACAAGACATCTCAGTAACTACTTGAGGGAATTTCTTCAAATTTGGCACAAATGTCTAATTTGACATAATGATGAACTGATTAGATTTTGGAGGTCAAGGCCACTGTGACCTCATGAAACGTTTTTGGCCGTAACTCCTTAACTAATTATGACAAGACTTCACCAAATGTCTGAACAGGACAAAATCACGAAGTGGTGACATTTTTTTCCAAGAGGTCAAAGGTCAACTTCACTACGGCATCATAATGTTCTGCAAAAAACCCCACTTTTTCTGGCCAGTATTGAACACCGTAATGCAGGAAGAGAAGGGAAAATCATGTCATGACCATATTTTGCATTTGGTTGGTGCTGAATTGTGTGTAAAGCTGCATCCAGTTTTAAATTGTGTAGCTTTTTGCAGCAACATCCATATTTGAAGCATTGTCTACTGTCATGGCTACATATGAGTCTGGACAGACATTGATGTAAATGCAACTTTATTGGCTGGTGGAGGCAAACAACCACAAGGCAGTAATTCTTGTTATTGTTTTATAGTCAAGCTGTAGAGCCATGGTGTTGCTTCATAAGGATACGTACAATACAGAAAAACAGAATACTCTATTGAATTATTTGAAATACAATAAAATTGGAAGTGAGGTGCAATCTGTCCATCTATGGAAGAAACGTTCACACTGTACTCATTGTAACATTTCAAAAGGCAATAGATGCATTAGTCTGACATTTTAGCAAACAAGAAGCAGAGTGGTTAGCCAATACTGTTCAGATAGATACTGCACTTTGCTTCCATTTGTCGTTTTGCACAGATAAAGCCCCATTGGATCAATCCCAGGAAGCAGTTTGTTGACAGTTCTAACTTAGAAAGAAGCCGCCTTAATGGTCCAGGGAGGAAATGTAGAGGAGGTTTTGGTTTGTTCTATTTTTTTCTTATCGTGCCGGCACACATTGAGATGAGTGACGTCCCTCATCTCCTAAAAGTTAAGTTAGAGTTTCCTGTCCGTCCACAGGGAGAGGATGGATGAAAAAATTCATGGGTGGATGGCGAGTAAGGATAAACTTCTTTGTGCTGACTGCTGAGGGGTTTAGGTGATGAGGGCAGAAGGATGGCAGAGAGGACGGAAAGAGAAGAGAAGAGAAGAGGGGAGGCGTGGGGGTGATGCGGGAAGTTCTCCGAGATTTTTTTCTTTGAAATTCCCCAGGGTCATGCACTAATATACTTTGTGTGTGTGTGTGTGTGTGTGTGTGTGTGTGTGCGTGTGCGTGCGTAGATTTGGAGTCATGGGTACATGCAAGGTCACGTCTCTCTGTGTATTGTCTCTGGGAAGAGATTACTGTCTGCTGCTTGGCTGTGTTGCGTCATCACAGCCTTACTGCTGCAGATGTTGGATCGGCTCTCTATGCAGTGTTTATACAAGTTTAACACATGCCATACCTACTGAAGAAATCATTTAGCAACACCAGAAAGCATTGTCACCTTAATCACGGCATGCAGGTCTGGGTGTGTGCCTGGCATGTCATTGCTTCTCCATTCATACTTACAACAAAGAATTATAAGTGATTACTACCCTTCTCTTTGTGGAGCCTTTGGGAGAAACCTTTTAATTACATAATCACCAGTAGTTTCTTTTTGTTAAAGGATTAGCTCGGCATTTTTACATTTTGAATCATTTGAATCATACAAGTGTGGTAACAAAAAGTTCTATTGTCATCTGGAGTCTTGTTGTTAACTTGAGGTTGCCAGGTAAGCAGTGAAAACAATGGAGAATCCTTGATATTACCAGACTAGCTGCTTTTCTATTTCAGTTTTATGCATAAGCTAACTGGATGCCAGCTGTAGTTTCATGTTTAATGTATGACCGTTTTCCTAAAACTAGTTTTAAAATGTCACAATATACAGCCCTGCTTATACTATCACAATCTATCATAGCATATTGAGTTGTAACCCCTGTGTCATGATGCACATTGTATGGCCAGAATCTTGCCAATACACAGCTCTGACTATTGTGGGTTTGTGCTCATTATTCCATTGCTGTTCCCTTCACACTACAGTGGAGACTCTGATCCAGTTGGTAACATTATGTGTGTAAATCCCTCACACTACAGCACCATCTTGAACGCCCCCTTGATTGTTGGGAGGAGCGAATCAGAGCCAGAATCTGTCCAATTATCCTCTCTATACACTGGAAAAACCAAGAAAAATCAAAGGCAGGGTGGGAATTATGCATGACTGTACTTAGCTGGTATTTCTGGCAAGGTTCTCCACTTGATTATTCATTTTGTGGTACTTTTAATGACCTATAAAAATGTTTAAATCTTACCCAGAGAATATTGTCCTCTCTTGAGCATTTTAAAAAGGCATCCTGTGGTCTACATAGCTTCTGAAATGAAAAATTACATTTGGTAATATTACACATGGAATATTTGCGGCTATTCAGTTTAATGTTTAACCCATTTTAGCCGGGAAAGCATTACCGCATTTCTACCATTAAAACCGGGGGCGCTGTTGCATTATTCTACCATAAAAGCCGGGAAAGCGGATACGTTGTTTTGTAGTATTTGTAGTTTTTCCACCTATTTTCTCTTTCTCTTGGCCAATGAAATGCATTAGAATACATGTGGGAGTGTCGCAATGCAACATGGGACTTTTTCAGAGCTGAAATCATGGCAGAAGATGACTATCGGAGGGAGCTCAGATATATAACGGGTATAAGCTCTTAAATACTTTTTGAATTTAATTTCTATTTGCAACAGAGGCTGAAAAATCAATTATTTAGTAGGTGTTGACACTTCTGTTGAATTTCCAGAAAAACCTCAGGTTTTAGGGGGTTATTTTAAAATCGCCCAGAGGTTTTACAGGCATTTTTTCCAGGCCTTTTAGGCATTAATGGGTTAATAGGAAGGACCATGATGACTCAGTGTAACCAAATCAAGAAATTCAAGTCTGGATAAAGTCTGTAACTTTGCAGCAGTTCACTCACAGTGTGATTGAGTTTGAGTTTAAAGTTCCATCTCAGACAAGATTTAGTTGTAACCCTAACCAGAACCACTTAGCCAAGAAATAATCATTTCCCTCTTCGGTCCTTTGGGGATAACTCTGCTCTGTTGTACTCCTGTGAGCGGGGCCATTCATCAGCCACCGTGCCCATTTTTTTTTCCCTGGGAGGGATAGAGAGGTGATGCATCATGGGAGACACAGATAGATGTGTTCCTTCTCCTGCTCTCTGTGTCTGTCTACCATTATGTCTTTCTCTGCTGCAGTAGCTCTCACTTACACCTCGCTGTCTTTGGCTGACATGCCCTTTTTCAAGCTCATGAGAAAAACGCTGACATCGCCCAACCTTTGGCTGACCTGAGTCACTGTGTTTCTCCTGCAGTACGCCTGCTTTCACAACCTGCATACACCCTTTAACATGGTCTTGGTTGATAAAGGAGAAGTTTTCATCACAACTTTGACTTCACACTCTAATAGCTCCATCTGCGCAGTGAAACAAGTACCGGAGATTTACTTATAATTGTGCTTTTTCTAACAAAGACCCAGAGGGCATCAGCTGAATAAGGTTTCAAAATCCAAATCAAAACCAAAGCAGGTCTCCTTTGCAGAAGGCCAGACTTTTTTTTTTCCATTAACCATAGTTACTCAGAGCATAATGACGCTCAGTGGACGCCAGTGAAATACACCCGTTGAAAGCTGAATTAACTAACCGTTCATGAGTTTTGAATCTACTTGAAGTAATCACTTGGCGGTCGCACCCATTGGCCGAATAACCGTTTGATGGGGTGTTATCTCTGAAGGATTATGGCACCATCTGATTGTGAAAGACTCTAATCTGCCCTGAGACCTGTGTTGGGGGATCATGGGCTGCCTAATGCACAGTAAATCCAAAATGTGTTACCATTTCTGACCACCATGCACTCTGTTCAAATCAGGAAAGTACTTTAACATGACGGAACAGTTGGTTCAGTCACAGAATTAAACATAGCTTCTCTGTTTCCACTCTGCATATTTATGAGTGTGTGTGCAGTTTTTGAATAAATGTTAAAACAGGTAGCATGTGGGTATGCCTTTGGGATCCTTTAATGACTTTTGCACAGGGAAGTTTTTTGTTTTGGTTCTGTTGACGGGGAGAGAGGATGGATGCTTTGGCTCTGGGATGGGTGACTGTATAAATGGGAGGATGTTGGGCTGGCTGCTTGAATGGATGGCAGGATAGACACCTGGGTTGCTGGCTCATGAAGCCAGACCATTCTCCTGTGTCAGCATAGGAGAATGGTCTGGCTACAAATAGAGCTAAAGACGTAAAGCAACAAATTAGGCCCCCAGCCATGTTTTCAGTGCCAGTAGGGACATTTAAAGTAATTTGAGCAATTTTCATTCTTTTATCACTGTCTCTTTTTAATGAAATCTATTCCCAAATGAATTAGCAGCATTGTTGTCGTACCTACCCAGTTTCTTAAAGGGGTTACTGACACAGTTGGGCGCAGTATTTAATGATTATCAATAGCTTCTTAACTAATGAAATTTTCCATCTGTTTTTAAACATGCCATTGTCAAACCCCTTTTAATAAAACCTAACCTTGAACTTGATCTATTTCATAGACAGGTGTGTAGGAGAGGGATGAACATTCCTGCATACTGTCTAACTTGCAAGACATAGATATATATTTTTTCAAGTGCTAAAGCTTCATCAGGTGAATAATTTGCGAATGTAAATGAACATACTGTTGTGGGGATGACATGTTTTTGTAGGCCAACCCAGGACAACCCCCAGTTTTAGGATTTTTTTTCAGCGTAAATGCAAACGCCAAGTAAAAAGCTAATGTTGACTACAACGTCACCACCACAAAGCTGACAAAGACAATAATGTCTGAGATAAACTCTGTACCCTTATTTAGCCATTTTATGTCTTCAAACAAAACAGGAACATCTCTTCAGCTTGTGTTAACCACAGATCTCATTTAAGGCATTTAACCAAAAGCCTATTTTAAAAAACCCATTGACTTTGCGGTGAGGGGGCCAGACACACAAAATTGAAACTCATTTTTCGGCTTTAGGACTCAATCCTGCAACACCCCATTGCTAAAGCCTCACCTGGGTCCACACTGTGTGGTGCAAAGTGTGCACCTGCACCTGCAAAGGTGAAAACGCATGCATAACCCAGAACCATTTGTCTAAAAGCAGCTGGCATGCAGAAGTGCAGTCAGCATCTGATGTAGTGGTACTGAATTATAGTGGAAGTGAAATACCGTGTTTAGAACTGCTGTGTCATATTGTGCTATCATCCACGAGGGATTATCTATCACAGATACACATAGAAGTGTTGATGATGTAGACATCATCTCAGCCCTCAAGGATGACACTGACAATTTGAACCATTTCACACAACACTACCTTCCATGGCTCGAGGCACTATTAAGTGGATGAAAACAGTTTGTTATTTGAGTCAGTTTTCACAAAAGGCAGAAGGTTTCATCAGTGTTGGCAGTCGTCCCTCTTCCCCATGGTTACGTCATTCATGTTGGAGGAAAACAACAACTTTTCAGCGATTGCTGGTTTGTTAAAACCCCTTTTAGTAAGGGCTCTCTAACAAGATTGGTTGCCTTTGTTCAATCCCAGAGCATGTTTCCATGACGCCAGCAGTTAATTTCATGTATCCACAGGCGGGGAGAGCTGAAAAGCAGTGAGAACAAACGTGGTATATAACTCAGCGAGTATGGGGAGACTTCTTTCTGGACAAATCAAACTGTTTTTTTTTCTTAGCCAAGGTAATTAAAGTAGACAGTGTCCTTGGAGCGCTGCGTTCTCCCGCATTCAGAATGCGTGATGTAATGAAATGTAATATTAAGTTGTGTAAAGTGAGACGTTACTGACCCTGTAGGGAAATTCTTCTCTCTTGTCTCTGTTCAGAGACTGAGGTTGAGTTTTGGTCAATTAGGTGGATATGTGCCAACACTGTGGGATCCACCCTTGGATTTTGGGTTGAACTCTTAGCTTCCTTCTTATTACACCATGAACTGAACAGCGCATTAACCAAGCCTAAATATGACTTAAAAGCCTCAAGGTATCAGACGTGACAGCAATATTATTATTCACAAACATTGCTACCCTTTCATTCAGAATTGTTTTCTCTTCTTATGTTTACACCCCTCCCGTCCTCTTCAGGGTTTGTTAGGGAAATGGCGCCTGTTTGTTTCTTTGGTGTCATGGTAAGGTGCAAGGCCCTTTTTGCCATCTGGTATACATGACAATGTTGTGATTCAATCAACATCCCATTTACTGCCATTTACTCTTCTAGAGGAAACCATCATGCCATGTGATGGACCATTATCCACGGATGAGGCCCATTCTCATTTCCTAGATGGCTGTGTGTGCGTGTGTGTGTGTTTGTGTGTCGCTGCACTTGTGTGGGTGAACAGAAAGGCTGTTTCATAACACTAGAGCGACATGAGATCGTGACACCTTTCAGACAGTCACACTCCAGAGAGGGGCTGTTTCATTTATCTGTGGAACAGATTTTTGTTTGTCTCTCTCTCATACACACAAACACTTTGAGTGTTCTTGTTTCTATTATTGAACAGTGACATGTAGACACACATACATAGAGGCACATCATCATTGTCAGTCTTTCCCGTTAGATGTTGAGCGACCTGCACGTCAATAGCAGCTTCCATCACTCCAGTCCTGAGATGCTCAGATGAGGCCAATGATGAGATCAGCTTGCTGCTGAAGAGTAGCAATATTTCCTAACACACAGAAAAAAATAACAGCCTGTAATTGCTTTTTAGAAAAAAGTCAGCCAAGCGTCATTGCCTTTTGATTGTTGTGCTCTTTTGTGTGTACTTTCTCCGTAATAAAACACTGATTTGCTGTAACTGTTCTCATTATTTGGGCTTGGTATCATTAAAAAAATGTTGACCCTGGTACTGATAAGTTGCCTTCAGCTGAATTTCTTTCATGATCATTTTTTGGATACTAATTTGACGTTAATATTTCAGTACTGTTTTTCCTACATACTTTACTATATGTTACATGTATCATTATTGGATCTTTGTACAAGATGAGATGAGATTTACGCCACTGAAATCTGCTCTTGAATGACAACAAATTTTGACGCTTGAAACTATGGAGGCAATTCGGTTGGTACCTAAAAGTCTCGAAGTGAGTTATACATACCTGCCTCTAACCAAAACGGGTCGCATGTTTGAGTCCGAGTGTGTGGAGTTTGCATGTTGTCCCAGTGTCAGCGTTGGTTCTCTCCTGGTCCTCCAGCTTCCTCACACAGTCCAAAGACATGCAGCTTAGGTTTAAACTGACTCTAAATTGCCCGTAAGAGTGAATGTGTCAGCCCTGTGATAGTCTGGCGTCCTGTCCAGGGTGTACCCCTCTCGGCCAATGTCAGCTGGGATTGGCTCCAGCTCACCGGTGACCCCAGTTCGGATAAGCTCTCAAAGATAATGAATGAATGAACATGACGCCAAAATTACCTGGATAAATATATGGATAATTTCAGAGTTTCATTTAAATTGTATCTGCTGTAACCTATTTCTGTTCAAGTTCTAGTATAAACTGCCTTGTGTCACCATGGAGAAAAAGGTGTTTTCTTCCATCATCTCTCCGCTGCACCAGCAAATCACAGGAGGGATGAGAGACGTTTCTACCGGCAGCCACCTTCTGAAGGCGGCTGCTAAATCGGTAACGTGTGGCTGAAAATAGAGACAAAGCAGCTGATTCTTTAGACCAAAGCCACTTCTTTTCTGTTCAATGTGGACATCTTGACTAAAACTGCTTACTGTCTCCACTGTGGTTCCACACGCTTACACTGTATCTTTGGAAGGGCTGAAACAGCATGCTGAGGTTAGAATAAAACTTTCCACTTTTTTTTGTTGTACACAGCAAAGTCAAATGGTTTGGTCTTATATCTATATGAGATATTTTCTTATAATTATCAATGGACCTTGCTCTATATAACGAATGTCACCCAAATATGTACAAATATGGTAAAAGACTGAAAGGCCGGATAGGAGATGAGAATGAGTTACAGCACTTGACATGGCAGACATTCATTTGCTGCACTCAGCCAAGCACCTACAAGTGGACTCGCACACATTTCTTTAGTTGTTTATCAGAGGAGGTTTTACAGGCTTTGGTTGAGCAACTCTGACAGGAACGATGCCAAGAATCACAATAGTTTGTCCTTCTCCTTGACGTGTAGAATGTCAGTGCCAACATGTTGTACTTATTTCCCCAGGAATGTCATACAGTATCAGAGATGATGACAATGAAATGATGATACTGTAATGATATGACACTCATGTTTCATATTAATCACACAGTGGTGAAAGGAAAAAACACATTTAGTCATGTGGGATATATGCACACAGTACACTGTTGAGCAATACCCAGCTGTGCATACAAGCAGTAGAAACACTATAGATTCACACATAGGAGCAGCTTTTGGCCAATAATAGATCTACAAGAGTGTATGAGTTTGTTGAGTCAAGAGTGTGAATAGTTGGTGTTGTAAAGGCACACTCCCCCCTAAAACTGACATGTTGCTCCCATTTTGAATACTTGGATGACACACGTATTACAGGGCAGATAATGTACTTTTTACGAGCATAAGTATCATCAGTGTGTCAATATCCACAACATCCGAGTTGGATAGCTGCATTCTGTAAATACTTATGTCAAAAAACATTAATCTGATGGCTAATTCTGAGTCAATTCTTATAAATATGTAATAAATATGCTACTTCTGATAAACCAATATCAATTTCAGGCATAAAATACCAACTTCTGGTGACACTCACACACACTTATGATTTAGGCCCTGCACACAGATACAGATAATTTAGAGTAGTGTACTCTCTAATCCTTATTTATTACTGGATAATAATAAAAACATGCTTAAACTTCTGTTTAAACATAAGGGAAATTAGTTGTCAGGAACATGCCTTGGTAATATTGGTTAATCATTGGCTTACATGTTAATATGATTATGTTCGAAAAGCGGAACCTAAGTGGCCTACAGCTAAGACTGAAAACAGTTTAAAGCTGTTTAAAGTTGATCTAATTTTGAAAAAAATGGATGTTGGTTCACAAAATGACCAACCAAAATACCCCACTAATAGTAAGGACAAAAAAAGTCTTATTCCATTCATTGTCTTGTTTTTTCTACAAAAAGTGATTACAATTACAGTGAGCCAATTCATTCTATTCAATCCATTAACCCCAGTTTGTGGCATTTTATGGCACCAGGATGATGATGTTAAATCCAAATCCAGACTCCATAATGACCCTTAAGAAAGCTGCGAATGTGTGAAGGTGACCTCTCATATTTTACACCCACGTTTCCAGAGTTTATGAATCGCAGCCTCCTGCAGTATATACATTCTGTGAGAAGTGAGCCATCATCTATATATTTCTCACAGTGTGAAGCATGTTAAAGGCTTAATACATAAAGGAACGGTTGAAATTGATTAGTTTTACACTAGTGTTACACCACTGGAGTAACATTACTCAACAATGACTTCTCTAAAAGTCAGCGGGGCTCTGCCCTTCACATCAGCTTCTACATTTGACATGCTCACACACACTCTGCAGGCCATCCCATTACTATTTGTCCTGCCACAAACAATTTTCCACAAACCCTGAATTATTGAACAGTTCCGTGCCAAAAGCAGAGGGGGGTTTAACATAATAAACAGAGTAAACACATCACTTTGCTGTCAGAATAAAGTGTCAGAGATTACAATACAACAAACATAGCAGTGAGTGAATTTAGATTGTGGATGAGATGCCAAGAAATGGTTTAGAAAGGGAATTTGGGGCATTATTATGATTTGCAGGTCATTTTGTTTTTTTTCTGTGGGTATTCCCTGAATGTAGTGCTGAATGGTACTAAACATGATTGTGCCATAAAGCCCTGTATCATTATGAGACTGCTGATCTAATAGAGAACAGAGACCTGACTATCTGTTACTTTTAGCTGCTATAGTTCAAAGCCATAACTTTTCACGAGTTTCCATTTAGAGTAGATCTTTCTACAATGCTCCAATTTTGGCTGATTGCCAAAATCAGTTATGTGCCATCTTTATTTTGACGTCCAGTCTTTTTATACTTTTTGTTTGTTTTTCTCAAGCTCTGGGCTGCTTTTCGAACTGGGAAGGTTAACCAGGACTATTGGTCTCCACTTTTTCATTTGTTGAAGGTTGTCTAAATATAAAACACACTTCACCAACTCAAATACTGGGCTTTTGTAAATTTTCTGTGACCTTGTGAATAATAGCCTATAGACCCAGACGTTCTGTTACTTCAGTGCTCAAAAGTGACCAAAACAAGGCAGACACTGGCATTAGTAAGTCAGATCAGAATGAAAATAATGCAGAGTAGATCTTTCTTTTTCATCAAACCCATCTTATTGGACTGTAATCCTCTGCTTATCCCAGAATCTGACCCTCTTGGAAGAGGCTTAGGACAGACATTATCACAAGGTCCACATAAACACATCATGGTGCTCAAAGCATGATTCAGGCTTATATTATCTGCATTACTTCAGCAAATGTTCCATTGATAACGCTTTCACTTGAGCGTGAAAATGGCTTTAAAGTGGCCTTGTGTTTATTTGGTTTGGGTATCAGTGGCCAGCCATGTAGTGCATGCTCTGACACTGATTAGGGCTTTGGCAGTATTGTTAACTGTTTGCCTTTATTCCTCTTTTGGAGGCTATGAAGATTTGTCATCTGATCAAATTTCACATAATGTTCTGCTGACCCTTTCTCGCCCTCCTGTAGTTTCACCTACGTGTGTGTTTGGAGTGAGTACGTGTTCACCAGCACGGAGCTTATGCTTTTTTACAACCTGTACTGGTGCAGTAGCTGCTGGTCTCTGCAGAGAGACTCAGAGACGGTATGTGCAGCAGAAGAAGAGACGGAGCAGCAAAGTTAGAGGCCTTTTCTCACTTATTTTAATGCATTTTTGCCCCCCCCCTCCTCCTATTAGACGGCAGAAAGCTGAGATGGAAAGAATTACCGGAGATTTACCAAGACAGGATGAGGGCAGACAGATGGAGATCGTGAGAGAATGGTTCGGAAGATGCTTCCATGCGAGTTTGAGTTTGAGTGGTCGCATGAAATATGAAGAAGGTGGGAAGAGTCGAGAAGGAAGTCATCTATGGTTTAATGCAGCCAGTGGTTTCTGAGCAGCTCTTTAATATTGCGTCAGGGAGACTGTGGCTTGCTTACAGACACATTAAAAGTATGGTACTGGTTGCCAATGTAATTCCAACAGCTTAAATAAGATAATTAATGTATATGTTAGGGTTTATGTGTCTTTGTTTTCAAAAGCTCTTTTAATTCTGTAGACTCAAAAACTTAAAGTTTTGCCTATGCTTACACGTGTGCACATAATGCAGTGTGCTATTTAATATATAATCGATTATATAATCTATTCTGTGCTTGCTGTTAGAAAAGTTTTGAAAGCTTTGCTTCCACAGTGTGCTATGGAGGATACTTTTACACTCAGGATAAGAATACTCTCGCGCACACTGGTCATCATGCTGTTCTGCTATGCCTTCAGCCCACACACAGGTGCAGAGCATCTTTGGAAGAACGATCAGCTCAGCCCACACACGCTCACACACACACACACACACACACACACACACACATTAGACTGGCTATAGATAGCTATATGCTGACACACTTCATTATCATTGCTCGTTTCCATGGTAACCACTGCCATCCATCCCTACCATTACCCCCATAGCGGAGTGGATTATAGTGATTATAGTGAAAGACCATCCCTGGGATAACTGTCAAATAATGAGGCAGATGATGGAGTCTTACCTTCCCTCAAGTCTAGGATTAAGCACCAAGCGCTTCCTGCCGTGCTGCATGTATTCTGTTTCATCCAGACACAATAACAACAGGTTAAATAGGCTGTGCTGGTATTCCAGGTAAACAAAATTACCACTCTGTTACTTTCAGGTGGCTTAATGTTACTTGGAGTTTGATTTCAGTGGGGTATTTATTCGTCTTAAGAATTGGGGTTAGATACAGAGGACATGTAGAACAGTGGTTCTCAACCAGGGGTCCTTGAGGGAGTTTCAAGGGTGCCCAGAAAAATGAGGAATGGTTTATTTTCACTATTTATTCACTAAAGAAAGTTTGCCCAATGTGATTAAGAGTACTAAGAGTGACAACAACATGAACTACTTGTATTCTGGTTTTAATCATATCTAACAGCCAAAATCTTTTCAGATGGATATCCGTATCAATTGGGGATCAATGACTCTAATGTGTATCCATTTTGGGGTCTTTGACACAAAAAAGTTTGCGAACTGCTGATGTTGCCTGGGAACCATAAAAATAAAAAAAAATAAAAAATATGAGTTCCGCATTCTGTCACATGCACCTGGTCCCCCTCCCCTTTGGACAGATTTCCAAGCTTGAGCGCTGGTGGGCCAATCATAACTATTATCTAATACAGGCAACAAGATCTCCAACCTATCGTTCATGGTATGGAGAGGATTGTTCAAAATATAGCATGCATGTCATTATACTTACATGTACGGTTCGTGTAGGTAGAATAAAAAGGCTGCGATTTGGTTGAATTTAGGCCACAAAACCACTGACTCTAGGTTAAGGGCATAAAGACTTCCTGGTTAGGCATTATAAAAGACAGTTTAAAAAGTAAATAAATGTACTTAAATGCCAGAAGTGAGATAGTAATGAGAATGACGTGACAGGGTGATTCAGTTACGTAAAAACGTGATGCACAAAACATGAGGCCCGGAAGTTCTGTGGTGTTTAAATCATTTACATTTAGTCATTAAGCAGACACTTTTATCCAAAGCAACTTGCAGAAAAAGGGAAACAATCAAGGTATAGTGCATCATTTACTTTTGTTTTCATGTTGGATACGAACCCCGTTCTCCTGGATGAAAGTCTGACCTCTATTTGAAAACCATCCAGCAGCCCTCCCACCCGCCAAGATTGCGATTGCCGTCACTCATAATTACTACTACGGGGACGACGGACTAGCTTACCTCCATGATACGTACAAATGTGGATATTCTGGTCTGAGTTGGATTTGTTGGATTGGAGAACAGCTTTGTCAGAGCTCTCGACGTCTTTGAAGGAGCAGGCTTCCGATTCCACTGATCTGCTGCTGGTGATGCTGTTACTTTCATTAAGAATGGCCAATTTCCTTCCTCTTCCCATTTTCTATAAACTGATGTTTATAGTTGTAGAGACATTTCTTTCAAACCACAAATATCTACCTCATGGTGGCGCTAGATCAAAAGTCAGACCTCACCAAAGACATCAGGATAGATTGTTGGAAATCATGGTTCTTTGCACCAGCATCTAGTGGATGTTAAGGTATTTGGCAGGATAAGTGAAAAGTTTAACCTACTGGTAATGCTAGAGGCAAAGTCCGGGGATCACCAGGGTGTTAAATCCACTGGGTATCATGAATGTCTGTATAGAATTTAATGCCAGTGCATTCAATAGTTGTTGAAATATAGATCAATGCTTTGGACAAACACACAGACTGACATCTCTGGAGCTAGAGCCCTGCCACTAGCACAGCTAAAAAATATTCTTTATGACTAGTGTGCACTTGAGTCAATTGGAAAAAAACACATTTTAATAAAAACCATTTAATAAAGAACTATAGGCGTCTCTAGCTGTGTCCGTTAAAGGTGTCATAAGCTACTACTGTATGTTTCTTTACCAAGATTCCTACTGAGAAGCATGAAAAAAATCATGTTCTTCTAATCCTTGATGGCTCTCACCCTACTGTGCAGCAATTAGTCTCACAGCAGCAGCTAATGTATCCAAGTCAGGAGAACAAAGGTGCCAACGGGCTTCGCTTCTCACATCTGAATTTGAATTTAATTTAAACATATTTTAACTAGAAATATTTCAAGTGCTGGTCCTTATATTCTGACCTCAGAAGCCCTTGATCTTTACACTAGATGCATTTGTGTGCAGTTTTTTTTCAGGTAGAACTATCCACTACACAAATAGTGAATAACTCCCATGATGGCAATTCTAGGGCAATTGCACAGATTCAGAACTGCGCTGGTGTCAGCTGGAAAATGAGCCAGTTTGTCTCAGTTCCCAGTAGGTTGAGTTCTTTGGAGGAACAAGGTTTTCATGGGACAGCATTGCTCTACAAGCCTGGGGAAAGATGGGAGGTCAATATTTCCTCTGTCACTTCCACACGAGGGAATTGTGATGAAGGAACACCAAGATCATCAACTCGCTGATTGCTGGCTGAAATGAAGCTAATAAACTCGTCTTATCTTAATGGCTTCACAGTGAAGGGTGATGTTCAGTGTGTCTCAGCTGCAGCTCGCAGTTGACTGAAAGGACGAGGGAGGGAGGGAGGGAGAGAGAGAGAGTGTGTGTGTGTGTGTGTGTGGGGGGGGGGTTGTCAGGACAGAATTACTGTCCCTCACATGATTGTAAAGTAAAGGGAGGTCACGTTCTCAACCCTTCTCTGAAAAATCAGAATGAGGATTGATTTTCTTCCTTACTAGTGTGTGTGTGTGTGTGTTTTAGCCTGGATATGTTTGTGTGTTTTAGCCTGGATGTGTGTGTGTGTGTGTGTGTGTATTTTCCTATTTTAGTGTCCTTTTGAACTGAGTCAGCCCTGACCACGGCTGATTTGTGGTGTGATTTAGAGGATTAGGGAGCGAAAATGCCTGCTAAGATGTATTGACTGGCGTGTGTGTGTGTGCGTGTGTGCAGACTGCATGGTGCACAGGGAAACAGAGGGGACGTGAGGAATAATGTTTGGTGGAAAAAGAAGAGTGATCTTATCTATTCATTGAGATAACAGGAGAGTTAATCACACTGAAGGTTCCAGGCAGTCAGTTTATCTGAAAGGATTAGAGTAAAATCCATGTTTTTTAATCAGACAATAATGACTTTTGTATTTCGTGTCTCCATTATATTGTACTTTTAAAGTCTGGGTAAAGTAAAAAAAAAAAAACTGGAAACATGTTAAAAGACTGAATTTGGGGTTGGACCATTAAACTGTTTTCCCCCATTTCTGTGTTAAGGATTTTTTGAGGGCGTGGGGACCATGGCTCAATGATGCACTGGAGCCTTCCTGATCATAACTCCGCCCCCAACACTATATAAGTATCTTTACCAATCGTTGCTAACATTGATACCACAAGATCTATTCTCAGTAGTTTTGTATGCCATGTGTCATACATGTGTAAATCATTCAAACTAAAGCTCCTTCCACTGTTATTATCTGCTAAACGTGTCAGTACTTTTGACTTATTACACATGTAATTTCAACTGCTGTCATTGATTTTCACAAAGCAGACCCTGCCAACCACAAGAGAGACAGAGTTCCAGTGTGGCAGCAGCAGAAAGTCAGCGGAGAAGTTGGATATCAGATATCAGGTTTCAGCGCCTTCAGCGTACGCACTATATATCAATATTTTAATTTCAAAATTTTTTTTAACTCTTGGCAATTTTTTTTCTTATTATATTTGGAAAATCATATTCAAAATTGCTTAAAATCATCATTTAAGCCATGAGTTTTGATGCATTTAAGTGCTAAAAGAAATTGCGTACTACCAATGACATTTTGAATAGATTATGCTCCTTTTTCCGTGATCGGGCTCAGTATTTTTTTGTTTGATGGTGTGACACTTTGCTGAAACTAGTGCTGACATTTGAAAGATTCTCTTTTGAGCTGGGCATTCAAACATGTTTCGCTTCTCTTTTTTTTTAAATCCCGAAATGCTAGCTAGAAGCTGTTAATGATGTGTGTAACAAGATACAAATTATTCTTTAGAGCGACATGAATAACCAGTCAAAAATATTCTCAGTTGTTAAGAGATTAATGGTTAACCGTTGACAAAGTGACTGTTTAGAAAAAAACAGAGCTGTTTTTTATAGAGCCTGCAAAAAAAAGTAATATCAGCTTTAGGACAGACATGGTGTTGTCCTGGTGAAATCACCTGACTATGTAACAAGGATTGCACATGACATAGTTGTAGCAAGCTGACCCATAGGGACCCTCTAAACCCTCAACTCCCACTGGTTTATTTCAAACAATAATTAAAACTAGGGTACTGCAAAGATAAACACAAACATCTTTTCCATAAAGGAAAGTGTCTTTTTTAAAGCCAGTTTTTCTGGGTTCATTTGAACATCTCATCTCCCAATGCTCATTTTTACTTCACCACACCAACTTTGGTTAGACATGCTCAATTAGAAATGCTGATGAATGGGCAGACGTCCAATCTTAGAGTCAGTCTGTCTCACAAGTCTGATAAGTGCAGCCTTTATGATTCCTCTCTGACTGCCATCCCAGCCCGCCCGAGCTCCACAACACACTGGTGAGAGAGTTTAACTCTTGACTCCAGTGCACTCAGTGACCTCTAGAAAGCAGAGGCCAGTCTACTAGAGAAATATTTAGCATTTCAGTTGTGATTATCAAAGCTATGACTTTGAGATCTGATGCCAAAGTATTAAAGTAAAGAAGCAGAAGAAATTCTTAAGCAGACGCTGTGATGTGTGATTTGAGGCAACAGGAATTTAAATTGTCACTACAAAGTAGAGCGCTTGGTCGATGACAGACTGCCAACTACAGAGAGACTCTTGTTATAAGTGATGGGGTTATTAGTTCCTGTCTGTCCCTCATTAAAATACCAAAAAATAAACACACGTGCCAAGATAGAGTGAGGTAGAGAATCATGAAATACCTTGACCAGGATTTTATCTAAATATTATTAATGTGAGGAATAAAAATCAAAGAAATTACATTTCATCCACCTCTTAAAAAGTAATATGGAGGTTTATATCAGGTTATTGAAATTTCGAATTTTCTTTCCCTCTTCTTGGCACCCTTCCACATAAAGCATCAAGCACCAGCTTGGTTGGTGAACATTATTTTGCTGTGTTGCAGTCAACTCTTGTGTTGTAAAAGATTTCTACGTATCAAAGTCTTCAGATTTCAAACAGATGCTATTTGGAGCCACTGACACGCAAAAATTGCATAATACAGCTTTACAGCGCTTACTGTGTGTGCTTCAGTTCCAAAGATTTTCCCTAACAACAGTGTAATGTTTCTTGACAGCCATGTTAAGTGTACTAGCAAGTGGAGAGAATAAAAAAAGCACTTGAGAAGGTTGATTTGTGTATACAAGTCCCATTCTGTTCATTTAAAGTCTGTGGTGCAAACAATCTAAGTGGGCATCTCATAAAGACTATCTCCCCTCTCCTTCATCACAGGTCACTGTCCTTTCACTTTCCAGGGTTTACTGCCCTGGAAAGGCAAACTGAGGGGCAGATGTGTTGGCTCTTTAAATAGACCTAAAGAGGTCTTAACAAGCAGCCTGCTCAGCTCTAGGTAAAGTCGGCTGCCCCTTGTAGCCCCTCAGACAATCCAGAAATCGCATACAATTACTGAAATGAATCCTCTGTTTATTTTATTTTACCTTTTTTTATAAGAGGCTATTGTTACACATCAACTGCTGCTGTCATTACCAAGGAAACATTTTTTTCATGGGAGGAGTGGTGCAGGATCTGGAATATAATTATGTTTGAACAAGCTTTACCGCTACAAGCTAATCTTTGTTTACCTTTTACATTTATGAACATAATATCCCCATGGAGGGATGCCTCAGTGAGGTTAATAAATTCAATGCAACACCAGTGTGACTACACTTGACATTTCACAAAGTTTTTCATTTTTAGTGCTCAGTATCTGTAGAGCACTTATTTTGAAACATTACGTAGGATTTTTTCAAAAATCCCTACAATTTCCGAGTGCAATTCACTGATTCACCACATAAATTAAATAAATTAGAATTTGTTAGGTTACATGATCAAAACCTACTTGACAAATTTGCTAACACAGCCAAACGTCAAGCAAATGCAGCAACCCAAGACGTAGCAAACCAGCTAATATTACTTACTAATATTAGCCAAACAGCAAAGGGCCCGGCTTGGTGTCTGTCTTGCAGCATTTTTATTCATAAAGCTTGTAAAAAGCCAGTCCAAAATGTACTCCTGTCCGGCGGCATCTCTTCTTATTGGCAACTCCATAATGTCCGTGGTCCTCTGCCTGCTCGCCCTGCTCCTGCTGTCCAAAGCTGCTGCACTAGCTGTGTAAACAGCTACACTCCCCCGGTGCTCCGAGCAGTTCTGGCAGTACGGCTCACTGAGCCAAATGGCCACAGCTGAAGTTACCAGCTGTTTACTTCAGCAACAAGTAAGCTTTCTATCCATCAAGAAACTTCACTTACCGAAAAACACAACACCAAATCCTCAGTTCCATGGATGTGTAAAGAGAATAACTCTTGACACATGATAAGCGAAATCTGACTCCTGCTCCTCTATTGCTATAAGAAGCAGACATTTCCAGTAAATAATTGTGGCATCTCTCTTCCGACTAAGTATTGATAACAAGGTTTTTTTTCTATCACCTATCTATTTTCACACAGCCAGCCTCTGTTCTCGGTGATTGAAGTCTCTGTGATTTAGCGCCTGAGTTTTTTTCTTGTAGCTTCTACAGGCTTCTGGAGTCACTGACATGATTCATCCCATATTGATCAACCTGTGCTTATTTTTTACTCTCTTGTTTGTTGCTTTCTGACCCAAAATGTACTGTTTGTTTGGTGCTCACACACTGATGATCACTTCCCACACATTTCTTTTCTTGGTGTGCATGCTTGCATGTTTTTTTTTTTTTTATGAGTATGAATCACTTTCATCCCACATCCTTCTCTCCTGAGAACGACCCTCTTCTAAGCCCTGTGCCACAATCCCAGAATTCACTGGGGGGAGGAGGGAGGGTAGGGGTTCTGAATCTTTTTCTGATGTGTGAAAAATGGAACTTAGTCAATACTGTATGGAGGCCCACACACTGTTATATACGCACAAGGCATACATTTCTATATGTGTACTTACAGATCACATCAACAAAGTATAGTGTAGTGAAGAAAAGATCCTCTCCCTACCCAATAATTAGCTTCACCTCTCATCCTGACCTTTGAATTGCACAGGCTTTCCTCCGTGTGGTGCTTTCCTATTCAGGATTTTACAGAAGAAAAAGACAAATAAAAGAGTTAAGTCAAAGCTCATGATGGTTGCTGAGCTTTGAGGATTATGTACTGATATGTTACTTTTAAAGCCGGTTTTGACATTTTCTCCCCCCCGTGTCTGGATCAGTGATCATCACCAGCATCTGTGCAATTTATGTTCAGCTAAGACCATTAAAAGACCAGCAAACAGCTTATGTAGGTTGCGTTTTTTTTCTCTTCTGCCTTTTTTGCATCAGCGTCTCGCTGAATGTTTTGACTCTGCATTTGTAATTCAAAAAGGCTCATTAACAAGCAAGACACAGCAGACTTCATGTGGAATAACTGACAGATAGAACAGCGGCTGAATACAGATGGAAGAACGAAACAGACATGAACGATTTGGCTGTGTTTGTGTGTTGTTTTAGTGATATGGACAAACAGATTTGTGAACGCTCTTTAGACATGCGTCTCTACGTCAGTGGTTCCTAAACGGTGTGCCATGAGACAAGTTCAGGTGTGCCGTGGAATTTTGTGACAGCCGTACACTATTAATGCAGTATGACTCACAGCAGTGTTACCAAAATGAGTGCCTGCTACTGGCAGCAGGAGCTCATCATGTCCTCATCATACCTAAATGTACTAATTGCTATTTTAAACACACGGTTAATTTTGTCAAAGGGGAAGCAGGCTGTTTAGCAAAGGCACAAAAAGTGTTAGATTGAGATGAGATTGAGACGCTGTGGCTTAGTTGGTTAAAGCATAAACGGTGCCTCTGACCGCAGTCGACATCACTTGCACCTGCTGAAACAACCCATAATGACCCATATGAGCCTTTAGTCAAAACGACCCGGATCGCAGTCCGCGGTGCCTTCTAAAAATAATGCACATGTGATTATACATACACGTAGGGTTTGCGCTTGTAAATAAAAAAAGGCTGCAGTTTTATTGAATTTAGTCTACAAACCACTAATCTAGGCTTAGGTCAAAAAATGTTCTAGTAAGGCGTTATAAAAGACAGTTTAAACAGTAAATAAATGTATGCAAATGCTGAAAGGGAAGTAGTTTTGAGGACGACGTGACAACTCAAAGAGACTTAGTTGCGTAAAACCGTAAGGCATGGAAGTTCAGCGATGTTTAAACCACATCGTTTATGTTTGTTTTTACGTGGGACACGAACCGAGTTACCCTAGGTGAAAGTCCAGGGTCTGCATGCCCCCCGGACCTCCCTAGCTGGCTACTTTTCACCACTGGCTGGCGACTCCATGTCCAAGGGGAACACATACACACACATACACTCACACACTCCCACCAGCAGACAGAGAACACGTTGGAATATGTTGCGTCAACCACCTGTGGGTTGGTGTCAGTCTATCTCTCAATCGTTTATCCTGTTACTAGCCGTTAGCATAAACAAATCATAGCCAAGGCTAACTAAGGTATACGCTTATGCCTTAATTTTCATATGACTCGAGAGTGCAGACTTATGGTTAGAAAAAGCTGTACCTCTATTTTGCAGACTTTGCAGCAGGCCATATGAGGATTTGGTCCACGTATTATTCATGGTCTGTATGTAGCATTTTCTAGCCAGCACTCATTAAAACAGCTACCTCCCGGCATGTTGGTCCGACGTGTGCCAGGTCGTGTGTGTCCTTGGGGGCGGCGTTACGTTAAACTGGCAGATCAGTCCCAGAAGCGGAGGTGCACGTGAGACCCAGGCAGAACATTCTTCATTTCAGATAGGCTATTCAATTTATTATTTTTTCAATTGAACACGCGACTATCTATAGTCAGGTTACAAGAGAAATAAAGTAAGAACTTAAAGCATTTACAAGCACTTTATCCAGAATCCAAGTACTTTTTAAACCTTGAAAATACAACATTAAACTTCAAGCATTTTCAAGGACCCATACAAACCCTGCTTATTGCTGTAAAAGAGGTTGATGATACATACCCTGCCTTGAGTTCCCTGTTGTCTGTAGTTTTCCTGAATAGGACAACACATTGGAAGTCATTTTTTCCAAGACCTCTCCCTGCTTCCGTCATCTCTAAATGTGTGACACTTGTTTTTGCTAAAATAATAAATGTAAGTAGCACCTTTTATCTGTTTGACAGACAAATAGAAGGAAAGAACGAGACGGTAGTAAAACTGAGCCAAGCCAGCATTTAACCTTTCTCCGACACAGGAATGCTTTGCTGGGTAATTAATAAGATATGGCTCTGTCTTGTCTCCGTCTAACTCCAAACATGTTCTCCTTCCAACTTCCTTCCCCTCTGCACCCCTAGTGATGTCATCACTTACAGCCACACACACACACACACACACACACACACACACACACACACACACACACACACACACACACACACACACAAGCACATACACAAGCTGGCCAAGAATCAGCAGTGAAGATTTTTTGGAAAAAGCTGGGTGATTTCCTTGAAATAAAGGGGGGAAGAGAGGCATTGCTGCTGGGCTGATTTGGCCTTAATAGGACTTTGACGTCAGTAGGAGGTATAACTGGACCATGGTGCATATTTTTGAAAGCTTCGCTTGAGAGGCCTTAATAGAGGACCATTTGCATTCTGTTACTGTGAGGTTGATCTCACTTGGCACTTCATCTGGCTCTTGTAGGTTTGTGCTTGACAAATATTGTTATCACTGCATTATGCAGTGAACACAACGTGTAAAAACTAAAGCTGTTTACTGTTGGATTTATCTGATGTAGTTTGATGATAGTGTAATAAAATTGCAGTGGTGATCTGTTCTTTATCTTTTTAGCTGCTGGAAAACATTAAACATCCTTACAATGTATAGTTTCCTTTCATGTTAGTTTATGACAATACACCATTATATCATGACATGCATGGATTAATGAAGAGACCTAAAGGGCACAGGCCCAGGGGCCCAAAGTGTCAGGACCCTTTCTGGCCTTCTCCTACAAAATGGCATTCGACGAGACACCAATCATGACGAAATGCAAAAAAACACCACAAAGAGACACAAATGACTTCTAAGACACACAAAAGGACCAAAAAGAAACCACCAAATAAACACCCAAAGAAACAAAATCTCTCCAAACACTCAAACCACAAAAGACAAGAGAGGTGGTTGTCTCACAAGCTGACCCAATTATAATGATGTTGGTTTTTCTTGTGCTTTGTGCAATCATTGAGAAGTTGGAGTGATGTCAGCACGAAGGATTAGTATTAACCTCGTGGTTGTCATTTTGCACGAATTTACTATATCTGTCTCTGGGATTGACCCTAGCCATTGGGTTGTGTGTGAGTGTGTGTGTGAAAAGCACATTTGCAGCATGTTTGCAGATGGATGACGCAAGCAGCCGGTCAGGGAAGTGGGATCCGGTCCAGAGGGCTGAACCATGTGCTGAGGCTGAACCGCAAGTTCCCTTCTTTGTTTGTTTACCTCCCCCCCTTCCTTCACTGGGTGGCTTCACTGCTCCTACTGAAGACATGGAGATGGAAAGAAAGGAGGAGGGGAGGATAGAGAAAAGGGGGAAGAAGAAAGATGGGGGGTTGGAAGAGGGATGAAAAAATTAGTTACAGCCGTTCTGACAATGTTGACAGCTGGGAGGAAGTAATTTGTAGAAATCAGAGGTGGTGCCAAAAAGAAAGTTGGCCCCAATACAGCATATAACACAGTACATGTGGAGTACCCTTGAGTGTTGGTGTGTACAGCTGAAATAAGGTAATTTAGTGTTTGTGGTCTTGGAGAAAGGGGAAGTGATGCTGGGAAGTTCAGAACAATAATATCAAGCAATAACCATAAAGTTAGGCTTTAACTGAAGGTTGTATGCACCACATCAGTATATCCTGTCAATTGGAGAAATAAGACATGTCTTAGGCAATAATTGTTTATGTGTGGCTTGTTTGAGGCATGCAGTCATGCAGCGTAAAACAAAAATGATGCCTAAAAGGCTTTGATGCCCTGTTTAAATTTATGATCAGATTTATGGAGCCACAAATTTGTTCAGTGTCACGGAAAAATCAGTTATGGGCACACATGGGTGTGGGTCCATACTCTTATGGTGTAAGCATATAAAAAGAGGGAGAACCATTTTATTTTTTGTCCTTCAATCCAAACATTTGGACGTTGACAGCTATTAATGGAACCTAAATGACAGACTTTTGGTTAATAATTTGGAAGAACATAAAGAGGTGTCTATGCTCTTTAAATAGTTTTACTCAATCAAACATTATTTTATTTGTTAATTTTGTAATGTAAAAGTATGTCAATCCTGTTAATGTTTAAATAAATATACTTAGTATATAGTTAGTAGTATAATAGTTATGTCTGTCATTGTTTGATTTGCCCTCTTATCGACACAAGGTGCAAAAAGCAATTGTTCAAACCTAGGATTTTTTTTTTAAATACAAGGAATATTGGATTTTGGCAGTTTTGACAGCCCTATCACCAGAGTTGGCAAAAAAATGTTCTGGGGACTTATTCAAAACCTCAGATAAACCTAGTTTTTGCATATCCTGTAAAAAAGAGTTTTCCTCAAACCACAGAAAATCTCCCTGTCAAGCATTTATATACTCAGTTGAGTCTTTGAGTCTGTTTGGTTGTTTACTGTCAAAATTCAGGCAAAATGCGGGAAATTGTGTTTGTGGTAAAAAAATATTTTCTTTCAAATCACTGTCTGCTGTTTTAGCCCAAAATGAGGCAGCATGCCATGCTCATATTTTGCACAGTGTTTGTAGATATACAATGCTTTGTGTGTGAGGTAACAGTTTATATATTTGGTTTGAAAGTGTGAGCTTGCTGTGTTGTGCTGAATGAAAATGATCACCAGGTATTTTGAAAACAGAACATTATTTATGCTCTGAGACACATCACTAATGTAAAATGTGAATGTTTACAAGTGTCCGTATTCCACATGTTCAGTCTGTTCAATCACCTTTTAATATTGTTATGTCTACTCACCTTTCTGTTTCATGTGCCTCCTTTCTGTCGTTTGTTTGGCCTTGGATCAATTGTCTATGTTAGCAACAGTGTTATGGAAACACGGTTAATTCCCCTTTAGCTACAGAAACACAGACAGACAGAAGGTCAAGGACATTCAGGCAGAAGCCTTTTTGGTCAATGAGCATATTGCCTCTTAGTTTGACATTTTGACTGCACAAGTCAGCTTCTCTGTGCTTGTTGACCAAATAAAGGGCAGCTGGTGGATGCAGGTATGTTCCCACAGTTTTAAGCAGTAACTGTTTACATAGACTACAAAGACATCTTTTTTTGTCCTCTATTGTCATTGTTTTGGGGACAATAGAGGGCAAAAAATTATACTCAACTTACAGCTGTTCTGTGTAAGAAGTGCCACTGTGTTCAGCCTGAGCAGTTTCTGCAGTGCAGCATGAATATGATTACATTTATTGTTATTTTCATGTGGATAAACAAGTAATATTGAAGATTAAAATCCAACCGGTGGGAAATACCAGCTGAACAGGCTCTTGCTGGGCTCATTTGGTCTGGTCATAAAAATAACTCAACATCTCCAAAGATATAGTTTCTCCAATATGTCAAAATATCCACCTGGGATTAGCTAAACCAGAGTTTCCCTTTTGTAGAAGTGATCCAAGGCTACTGTTGGTTTTGAAAGGAGAGCCAGACATTGACTAATAAATGTCTTTCAAGTGATTTACAAGGACTGAAATGTCTTGTCTTGGCTGCCTTTTTGGCCGCACCACCTCATGCCTCCATATCTCTCTGCTGCTTTCTCTTTCCTTCTCTTTCTCTCTGACACATAAATGGTTCACAGGCACCAACTTACCCTCGTTCTGAAAAAAGCAGACCCATATGAACCTGTAATGCACTTCTCTTTAGCTGTGTAAGACCATTTCAGTCCATTTTAATCCATTTATTCCAGTAGCTGTCTGCTCTCTGGCAGTGCCCCCTTTTCTTTCCCTTTCTCCCGCTCTGTGAGCCTGTATACAGGTCACATCATAGCAGGACTGTTCGTACTGATACGTTCATAATGGATGGACATTCTTTGTCGTGCATTACACTGCAGCAGAATACTGCCCATAGAGTGACAGAGAAAAGTTGTCTGCATTAGTTTTTGGCCTAATAGGGGGCAGCAGAACATTAACACAGGCTGAAAGATATAATGCTACCATCCTACTGCCTTATTAGGTTTTTATGGCTCATGCTAATAGCAAACAGTAGCCTGTTTGTACTGAGCTCCTAGGGACATCGCTGGGCTATGAAGCCAATATGACATACGGGTCAAACTGTGTAATTACAACTTCCAGGTTCGTCACATGATGCCATAGGGCATGTTGTGAAAGACATGTCTTTAAATCAGCTGATCAACTTTATTTTTTGCAGGTATACTAATGTCATAAAGTACTAAAAATTACATAACCCTTATTTTTATTTATCCTACTCCATGTAAAATTGACCCAAAGACCAAACAACTGGGAGGCGAGGATTAAGGAAACACCAGTGATCTTTTTCTATGGGAAAAACATGGAATAACATGGGTTTTCAACTGGGCAACTTTCATTAGAATGAATGGGCATTGCTTCCAATGTTGTATTCAGCTCTCTTCAGCCATTATTTATTTGTTTTTACATCCAGCAGATATGTAACAAAATTGGCATTTCAATGTTTCAGACCACTTTAGGAATGTAAAGCCCCAATAACACTTTCCACATGGACCCTTACATGGACATGGAATCGTGACTTAAACTTTGGATCTTTTTGCTCTGTGCGGGTTTCTCCTATAGCGGCCATCAGCAGCTCCTCAGAGTTGTCCATTTGCTCCACACATATGCATAGTTGGCAAATATCTGATGTGCTCATACAAGCAAGAAAAACCCTCTGCGATGGTTCATGTCTGATGGTGTGCCATATGGACACTAGTGACTCTACTAAACACAATGCAAACATTAGTCTAATGTTTACTGTCCTTTTTAACTCCATTTAACTTTTCATAATGGTGTTGTTTGACATGAGTGTTAGCTTAAGTTTGTCTTTGTCTGGAATAAGCTTAACTTTGTCTTTGTTTGGCATTAGCGTTAGCTTAACTTAGTCTTTGTTTGGCTTTAGCTTAAGTTTGTCTTTGTTTGGCATTAGCGTTAGGTTAACTTTGTCTCATAGACTGTATATAAATAATGGACGTAGTCACCGTGACGTCACCCATTGGTTTGTGGACTGCCCGTTGGAAGCCTCGAGTTCAGCGTTACACTCGTCGCCATCTTGCGTCGCCATATTGTTTCCGATACGCAGAGCAGACCATAATTGGACTGTGGCGGAGCGCGAGGGATCTGACGACACTGACTACACGCATCTCTACACCGGCAACCTGACTGAGAGAAGCCGCTGCTAATTCATATTAGCATTAACTGGAGCATTAACTGGGATGTTAGTTTTGGCTAGCAAAAAACAAAAACAAAATGTATCTTTCTTACCTCAGAAAACTGAGCAGCGACTCCTTGAAGTGTCTGTTAGTCCAGCCAAACTCTGAACAAGACATTTTTACTGAACAAAACGTTCAAATAAACTGTCATTAAGTGAAAATACAGTGAAAGGGTCAAAGTTATGACACCAAATCAGTAAACGTCCTCTTTTCTATCTATATAACGTTATATATAACTTTATTGACACGTTGCCGTGGATACGCTCTGCTTCTCTCCCGGTGACGGCTCGCCTTGTCAGTGAACTGTCAATCAATGCTAGAAACGCCCCAAATCATACGATTCTTTATCTTCTATTTTCTTCTAAATGGGGCCATTATTAGAACTATTGACATCAAATTGTCTTGAAGAAGATTTTTTACTAGCGATTGAGACCATAATGTTGTCCCTGAAAAATTTTTCTGAGGTAATAAATCAAGTGAGAAGTTTTCAAATTTAGCACTGAAATGAATGGGCAGATTTCTTTTGCAGCCAAACTTAGCACCCCCTATTGGAATTTTCGGTGAATTGCAGGCTTTATGCACTTCCTGGTGGCCTCCATGCTCAGACACGGAGATTGCCGCCTGCTTTGTCTTTGTCTACTAGCTTAACTTTGTCTTTGGTTCGCATTAGCATCAGCTTAATTTAGTCTTTGTTTGGCACTAGCTTAACTTTGTCTTTTTGGCATTAGTTTAACCTTGTTTAACTTTATCTTAACTTTGTTTTTGTTTACCTTTAGCTTAACTTTGTTTTTGTTTACCTTTAGCTTAACTTTGTGTCTTAGCTCAATTTGTCTTTCTGATGTTTGGTGCTGCAAGAGTATAAAGTTGGTTTATTGATCATTCTTGCTTTGTATAAGGATTTCAAAGGCTAAAAACGTTCCATCAAGCTGAATCATTAGGTAATAATTCTTCAAGAATCTTGCATTTTGAGTTGATTTGGTATTAATATTTTTTCATGTAGGCTTAAGGAGTGTCCAATGGTATATCCTTAAATGTGAACGCTACTGTGTTTGGAGAAGCTTGGACATGGACTTTCAGTGGCTTATCCACACTGATACACAGATATTTATTTATTTTTCTGTTACTCAGCAGTATGCCAGAGGGGCTCTATGCTCAGCAATGTCCTGCTGTGCCTTGACGGAAATGTCTGGGATTCTTGTTGCATCAGTTTTCACTCCAAGACAGCTGACAGAAATGTGTACAAAACATCTGAATCACACAGCCACAAATGCACACAAAGTCTCTCTGTCTCATTCCCGCTCACACACGTTCACAGCCATCTCCCTTTAGGGGAGCCACTGCGATGGACACTCAATAAAGAGAGCTCCATTGATCTACCTGCAGGTGGCGAGGTAAAGGAGAGCCCATTACTGCTTTAATAACACACTTTCCTCTGTGTCTGCCTGCCACACGGGCTCTGCAGCCCTCAGCCTGTCCTGTCACACGGCCTGAGGGACACACAGCATTGCATGTGACTGACACACATCCGCTAGCACTGCAGATCTTACTGCATTCCAAGTGGTTGTAGAGTTTTACTCACTTTTTTTTTCTTTCCCTAAATTCTGATGCATTTGCTTGATTAAATGTTTAAAATGTTCAGCTGTGACTACTTTAAAAATTGTCAAGTCTTGGCATATCATGTTATTTTCTTGGCATGAAACATCAAAATGGCTACAATAGAGATCAATACATACTTGTCAAATACTAAAAGCCTTTCCTCTTAACATTGCTTTTGACATTCACAATGCCAGTGACATTTCAAATGTAATTTGTTTAATGGAAAACCAGTTTGTGTGACCTGCAGTTTACTACTGTGAATAGAAACAGACAAGCCACTCCATTCCATTAAAAGTTGCTCTAATGCTAATGGACGATGAGAAAGAAACTGGCCAGTTCATTCATTTCATCAGTGCTCTTTGCAGCTGATCTTTTTTGCATTGCTTTGAAATATTAACTTCACCTCTTGAACTGTCCTTCAGTTCAAGAGGTGAAGTTATATACTCTTGGAGCCATGATCGCTGCCGTGTTATCATATGTCTGTGACATTAGATGGAAATGGCCATGGAAACCCCAGATTAAAATGCCTAGACTAGACTAGAATATTCGTGCAAAATAGGAATCATGGGATTCATGTAGATTAACCCAAAACATATGGACAAACACTTATGTATAAGTGGCCTGTAATTGTAGAGGCCACTAACAATGAACCCAGTCACAAACGAGAAATCTGGAAAACAGGGAAGGAAGAGAAAGTGTGTGTTAATGTGACAAAATGATCATGTTGCTCAACATTCCTAACATACTGTAGCCCTGCTGACTGTTGTTATGTTCTTTGGCCTTTGTGTTTGCGTACCCAGGAGTGTGCAGACCTTTTCCTGATTATAACTTTTCAAGGTAATGATCTGAGAAGAATTTATAATATCTGTTATCACATTTTTCTGCATCCCAACCTTGATGTACAGGCATGTTTTGCGGCACCTCTCCTCACCTCTGACCTTTACCCATCCCCATTGCCATGGCAAACACCATCAACATCCAATTAGCCAGACCCTGTAAAATGAAGTCCATTCTTTGCTTCCTGGAATGCTCTGTGATGTTCAAAAAGAAAGAAAGAGAGGCGATTTGGAAAAGCCTTGGTGTCTTGATACAGTGCCAGCTGAGCTCTTTTCTATGCTTCCACTGTTCCTGGGACTTCAAGCGTTTTTATTTCTTAGTCTTTAGTTGGTTTGTTTGTTCTGTCTAATATGTTTGTGGTTCTGTTATCTAGGCAGTAGGTCAAAGGGGTTGTAGCTCAAAAGTTTGTGATGTTTCTGGTTGGTCGTCTGTGAAAGTGTAGGCGTCAGCAAAGTATCCAACTAATCCAGAAAGAACACTTGAGTTGGATCATTCTCAGCTTCTTTTCTCTCTCTCTCTCTCTCTCTCTCTCTCTCTCTCTCTCTCTCTCTCTCTCTCTCCCTCTCTCTCTCTGTCTCTCTGTCTCTCTCTTTCTCTCTCTCTCTCTCTCTGCAGTATTGCTGTGTGGTCTGCTTCTGTGACAAAAATGGGCAGCAGTTGAAGAACAGAAATAACATTCTGAAGTCAAGCAATTGGCAGTATGCATGAACAGAAATTTTTAGCAAAAAACAAAACAAAAATGGAGCAGAACAGAGTTTCAGTCATTGGTGTTGATGCGTCTGAACACAAGATGGATTCCTTCATTTAACATTCTGAAAATAATGTGCTGAAGTTATTGTTGAAATGATGGATGACAATATATTACTGCTCTGTGAATGCGGCAATTGTGGGGTAATAGTTTGATAATGAAGAAGTAATAATTGAGTAATACCATGTGATTACCAAAGTTATAACAATTATGTAACACGGTTCTGGGTTACCAAAGCATAATGAAGGGGAAATTATTTTAAAGATAGTAATTATGTATTCATATGTTGGTAACCAGTGTAATCAGTGCAATCATTGGCTGAAAATGCCAACATGGTGACATAAATGAGGTGATAACCTGATAATAATGAGGTAATACAGGTTCATGTCTTCACCAGCATTCACAAATAGACTATCAACGTCTTGGAAGTCAAAGATTTCTAAATGTAAAAAAAAAAAAGGCTTGCTAATTTACTCAGATGTATTTGATTGCCTGCTACATATCAAGTGGCTGCAGTATATTTTGCACTTGAGTTTCGAGACGAAAAGCTCTAGCTTCCTGTGGTAAATATAATAACCTTTGTTCGAGCATTTTAATAATGTAGTGCTGGAATGACACTCTTTGCCGGGTTATTATTATTGTTCCTGTATTAATCCATCAGGAACTCTTCACAGGTAAGTGAGGATCAAACATGGTTTGATTAAAACACCATCAGCAGCCTGTGTGTGTGTGTCCTGTAGTGTGTGTCTGTCAGTGTGAACTTTACCTCCATTTAACTTGCTGCCTCCCTGAGACCCCACCTGTCCCATATGTTTCAAAGACTTTTTTTTTCCCTCTCTCAACACCGATGGCTGCTGACATTTCCTTGTTAAATCCCACAGCGAACATCTAAGCTGAGGACCATGTTGCGTACATACGGACCTATTTTTAAACAACCTCCTGCTCTTTACACACAAAGCAGACTCTGTGCCCACATTCATAAAGATGCACACGATAGACGCTTCTTATCTTAAATATGTATCACACAGAGAAACTATAGGGTGATTTCACTTCTCCACGGATACTTATACACTTTATACTACTATCTGTCTGTACTGTTCTGTGTATTGAGTGACTTAGTTTCACTGCAAAGGCTTTAATGTACTTAATGTTGTACAGTGCTCGTTTGCATTGATGAATAATCAAATCATAATTATTTTGATTGGACTACTGAAGCGATCAAAAATATTTGAACACCCTTGTTTTCTTCATTGCATTTTTTCATTTTAATGCCTGGTACAACTAAAGGTACATTTGTTTGGACAAGTAAAATGATAAAAAAAATGGCTCATAAGAGTTTAATTTAAGAGTTATGATGCATATGACTTTATAGTGTGTTTTCTGTTTGTTTAATAATTTAAAAAAGTCTACACGAAATAACTGTATGGTGAAGTTGTTATTTTTTTCAGTATTGTTCTTCCACATGCAAGGATCAGAACATATGATGTAAATATTGCCTTAACACAGTCCAGCAGCATTTTTTGTGACATTGTGATAGAAAACAGCATAGAAAAATACAGTGTGTTGATGATACACAATAGCAATTTTTTTTTCTATTATAAGTATGAATAACATTTCATGTAAACATATGGTAATGGTAAATGGACCTGAACTTCTATAGCGCTTTTCTAGTCACTTTGCAACTACTCAAAGTGCTTTACACTACAGACTGCGCTCATTCACCTATTCACACACACATTCATACTGGTGGTAGAGGCTACCCTAAAAGGTGCCACCTGCCACCAATGGGAATTCATTCTCACTCCGATGAACGCAGCATCGGGAGCAATTTGGGGTTCAGTATCTTACTCAAGGATACTTCGACATGTAGGCTGCCAAGTGCTAAGTGCTACAAAACAAGATCAGATAAAAGTAAACAATAACCGGTGCAAAAAAAAAAAAAGTAATAACAATAAGTGAGACAAAACCCAACACACAAACAACAGTTTTATCACAATACAACAAAATATTAACAAGGATACCAGAAATGTTCACCAAAATTAAAAGAAAATTTTAATTTATTTTGTGCAACCAACACATTCTGTCAGTTTGTAATTAAAAAAAAATCACATTTCCCAGATGGCTTTTCATCAGCCTCTTCTTATGTGTGAACCTGTTGCATTTAGCAGTGTGTAATACATGCAGATAGAAGGAGAAAAACAGCAGCACATCACAACGAAAGGGCTTTTCACAAATGAAGTGAGAACACCATTAGTCTTATGGCTGCATTGCTGATGCTCTCTCTGGGATCCTGAAAATCGATACATTTAATGGGGAATAGGCAGTATCCATTTATGCATTCCCATATTCTAGTTTACAATCCATTTACTCATTTAATCCATTTTTCAAACTGCATAACTGCACTTTGCCCAGCATATGTGCAATCATTTTGCACCAGAGGATGCACTTTCCCTTTTTTTTTTTTCTTTCTCGCCAGCAGCTGTTCACTGCACTCTGCACCCATCAGGAGACTGTCAGGCTTAAGTCCAATTTAAACAGGATTAAATTCACAGTGGCGGGCTCTGTAATTCTAATTATTATCAATCCATCCACAATTGTAATCCACTATGCATCTGCCATGTCAACTTGAGAGCAAATTACCTGCTGGATTGGAGTGAACTCAGAGGTTGACTGACAAAAACAGTGCAATCCAACTGAAGTATCCCAAAGGTAGAAATGTGCTGTATTTACTGCATGTGTTTATACATGAAAGTGAAGGGTGTTTGTGAAGTGAAGGATGTTTTCAGATTTAAGCACATTGTAATACCGTAGATAAGCTTTCATAAGTACTGGTTTGTACTGTTAATCCAAAGCACACATACCTGTATATGAGACACAACCTGATCAGTTCTTTATCATTAATGCTAAGAGGAATTAATGCAGTGTCAGCACTGCACCCACTTTCCCTCTGTGAGGAAACTGTAGCTGTCCAAGGTACTGAAGTGTGTTTACAGCCCAAGTGGTTGGCCTTGGCACCACACACACACACACACACACACACACACACACACACACACACACACACACACACACACACACACTTCGCATTTTGTTGTGGGAAATGCTGACATCTCCAGCTCGGCAACCGAGTCATGTGTGACATACGTCATTTTCTCTTCTGGATTGTTTTTTCTCATTGCAGCCAGAGTGCAGAGCCTGTGTGTGTTCTATTGAGAGGAAAGCGTCTGCAGGACACATGATGCAGTGACTGATTGCTTTAAGCACTGACATCTGTCTGTCTGTGTCTGTCCCTGTCTGCCTGTGTGTTAGGGGTGTGCTATATCGTATCAATCATGATAATACCGGTATATTTTTCATATGATTTTAAAAAAGCATATTAAGATTATGGTTGATTTTCATTTCTACATCAAAATCATATTTTCTATATATATTCGTCAGTATTTTGTCATGTTGTCAAGAATATTGTTATTGCAAAAATACCCTGAAATATTAGGATATTTCATAGGGCCATATCGCCCACCCCGAGTGTGTGTATAATATTGTTAATTTTTGCACTATTTTTTAACCATTGAAATCAGTGAAGTCACATCCATGTAAAGATTTGACTCTTGACCTTTGTGATATGTTTGCAGCACATGTTAAAGACTGTTAATGTGTGTCTGCCAGACAGTGTATCCATGGTGTTTTAAGTGTTGCTGGAAATGAGAATAACTTTTTTGCCTCTGGGGGATTTATAGACGGCAGTTACCTCTCCTCCAGGCTAGAAAACATTTCAAGGTAGACAGCTTATCAAGAGGAGTGACAGGTGTTGGAGTGCATACCTGACCAACTTAAGCAAAGGAGTGCAAACGGTGCACTTCAGGGCACAAAAGATGTATATTGTATCTTTAATGTCAAGTGGAAATGAGTTGTTCTCCAGTATGTGTTGCTGCTAAGGTTTTAAAGGAAGCATTCTCTCAAGATAAAGAAGCAGAAATGGATTAAGATGAAGTTAATAAGATACCTAGAAAAGGTCATTCTATGGATTTAGATTCAAGAGACATGAGATAATAAAAGGCACGGAGAAAGAGACACAGTTGAAGGAAATAGAGTTTATTTATTTATAGATACATGTGAGCAAATGTTCATCTTTAAAAAGGCCAAGTTATTGTACAGAGGCAGAACGCAGCTGATAAAACATGCAGTGTTGATTTGTTTTTCAACAGAACAGCTTAATATATATTCAGTTATTGCTTTCAGCTTCTTTCCGTCCTGTCTTCTCTGCAGTTTCAGACCACAAACCACTGAGCAGTGTGATTGTTGGTGCAGCACCCAAGGAAATACTCGTGGGAACTCGGCAGCAGAAGTCTAATTATTGAAATATTTTATTTGAGTGCTGTTTGTTCTGTCAGTTAGTTGGTTTAACACATGTTTTTATATCCTCATGCATATTTTGACATCCGCTCTCTCGCACACTGGGACATCTACAGAAAGCCTCGATGCATGTTTACATTATTACTCTATTTAATAGAAAATGCACTGCCTCTGGTGGTATTGTAGGAAAGTCGGTTTCACGCAACAATAGACGAAAGTTGTTTATTTGAATTGTGAAATAATTTGATTATTTAGTAAGGTAGGACGGCCAGGGCAGGTGTGAGTATATTTCTCAATAGAAGAATGCTGGAGAGAGTTTTATGTTACACCCGAACACAAAGAGACATCCTGGAGTAGCATCATGACACTTCTGATTAAGCAGAAAGAGTTTGAGCTGAAGATTGAAGACGTTTTTATTTTTTCTTTGTTTCGATTTTGTACTCGGACTCTGGCTTTAGCTGGATGGGGTGACAGGCAAGATAATTGATTATTCTTATATTTTTTTATTTACTGACAATCTTTAAGCTTAGCAATAGCAACTCACATCTAAGTATTCTAATAGTGCTCAGGCGTTCAGACTGAAAACAGCTCTGTATCACAAAGTTGCCGTGTTGCGCCAGTTAGCAATGACCCCTAACTACCTCAATGACCCCTAATGTACTAATACCACACTGTGAACATATTCCACTACAATTAAAAGTTCTGCATTCAAAACTTATTTAACTAAAAGTACAAAAGTATCAGCATCAAAATGTACTTAAAGTACCAAAAGTTAAAGTACTCATTATGCAGAACGGACCCACTAAGATTGTTATTTACAGTATATTCTAAATATAGATTGGATTATTAATATTGATGCTTTTATGTAAGGAGCGTTATCATTTTCTAATGGTAAGGCTAATTTTAACAACTTAATATACTGTTATGAGGTATAGAAAAATGGCTTATCACTCTAAATTGATCATCTTTTAATGTTAAAAGTTGAAAAGTAACTAAAGCTGTCGGCTAAATGTAGTGGAGTAAAAAGTACAACATTTGCCTCAAAATGTTGTGGAGTAGAAGTATAAAGTTACATAAAATACAAATACTCAAGTAAAGTACAAGTACCTCAGAGTTATACTTAAGACCCATGAAGGTCTTAAGGTCCCCTTGGGTCAAGCAGGGGATAGAAGAGCCTCAAAGTACAGCAGCATTAAAAAAAATTCCAAACAGCAGTGATCCTCGGCTTATAGTGTAATATATATATAGTGGATAGTGGAAATTCATGTGGGGGGCTTACATCATTTTATTGTGAGGCCTCATATTGCATTTTTGTATACATACAATGCTTTCATTAGAATAGAGATAAACAAAGTTCTTTGTGCTGTTTGCACCACAGAAGTCTGATGCTTTGGGAAGAACTGGAGTTCTGGTTGTGATTAGTTTCAAATTATATTTTATTATTTGAAGAAAAAAAAACTATCAGCACCAGTATTACTTGTGTCATGATGAAACACATGTCGGCAAATCAGTATTGTTTCTAACAAAAACAATGACACACACACGCACACACGCACATGCACACGCACACGCACACACACACACACACACACACACAACCACACACACACACACACACACACACACACACACACACACACACACACACACACACACACACACACACTTTTTAACATAGCATCATATTAAGCAGCAGGTATGAGACAAAACCCATAAGCATGAGGATTCATTGAAAGCTCACAGCAGATAAATTACTCTGCTGCTCTGTGTGTTTGTCCATGTGAGTGTTCCTGAGTATGAGTTTGTGTCCCAGAGTCTACAGCTATAACTATAATTAGCTCTTGTGTTTTGGTTGCCTTGGTAGCGCCACAAAGTCCTTGTGACTGTGACTGTGTATGTGTTTGTGTGTGTGTTTGTGCGAGTGAGTGAATTTGCCTTAACAAGTGCGCAGTGGCATTTTATCCTTATCGGTCAACTGCACGGCTGCTTGGATGTGGCATCAGGGACACATTTATACAAAGTTACACAAGCATTAAGTGCACAGTGGTCTGCTCTCAGATCAGCACATGTCGTCTGTTCGACAGTAGAAGCATAAAACTGAGATGGAATAGATCTGAGGAGAATTGTTTCCAGTAATTGTTTCCAAGAGCTAAATCAGTAATAGTAAAAGTGACAGAGCGTGTTTGCATCAGTAGTCTTTGTCGCAGTTTATTTGAACTCTGGAGCAGTTAGCGCTTTAGTTCAGAGGAAACAGTGCCAATTAAACTGGGAGGGCGTTTAATGGCACATCCAAGTGTAACTCCCAGTCCTTATCCAAGTGAAGCGTTTTCCACATTCATCAAGAGTAAAACCTAATCCAATCCAAAACGCAAGGTTTTATGGGCATCACAAGGCCAGTGTTGAAGCCTGAGCAGCAGCCAACACTTCCAGAGCCTCATAAAAATTCGGGTAAACTGCACTCTGGACTGATGCTCAGTTTGTTTGTTTTTTCTTCCATTCCTACCTGTTATGACCAGTACAATGATATAATTGACAGAGTGCAGACAAGAGACTTTTGTGTTTTGTTTAAGTGAGAGCAACTGGAGACAGATTTAATTTGATCTCCCCTTTTGAGGCCAAAATGTCAAACCTGGCAGGATAACTGGTCGTTAAATTGTGCTCCCATAAATAAGCTCCTTGAGAGTTTATATGACAGTATTTAAACTGCGCTGGTTTACATTATCTAGGCAGTGTGACCATAAAATGAACCAACTACAAAAAAAAAAAATGGAATTTTCCACTGTGGTCCAGATCAGGATAAACCTAAATACATGCCGACCAAATACGGCTAGGCCTTATATCAATATAATGTCAGTCAATAATGATAGATTATCTTAGATTTATTTATATAGTTTTAATATATCAATGCTACATTCCAGAAAAGTGTTGTTTATAGGGTTGCAGCTATTCAAGATCTCTTTCTCTTGGTCTTACATGCACACATACCAGATCAGATGTGAAAGGTCAGCACAAATGTATCTAACCGCAATCCGCAATTTCATCAAGGGATGATTAAAGTAGAATATAAATGTGCTTATTAATCATCATCTTTCAGTCACATTATTTGTGTCCTACATGGCATGTGTGCTTTGCACTCAAAAATATCTAACGTGCATTTCAGTGTCGGGAAAATACCAACATATCAGTTGTTTCTTGCTCTCGTCTTTGCACTGCTATGAGAATAGACCTGACACAAACATATGTTTTGAAACTGGTCACCCATCAAAACGTCAATATAAGGCAATTATGTTTTAGACTGTCCTCCACCGTGATCTTGCAGACTTATGATCAACAGCGATGCGGAAATTAAATAGCGCATATCACAACTGAGAACGGGGTTTGTGTCCCATGTGAAAACAGTAAGTAAATAGTTTTACGTAACCTACGTTTTTTTTTACATAAATTCTGTGGCTCGTGGTTTTTGAATCATGTTTTTTTAAACGGAACTTAATTTTTCTACGTCACCCATGTAACTACTTCACTTCCGGCATTTTCGTACATTTATTCACTGTTATAACTGTCTTTTATCAGGCCTTGTCGCGATTCTTAACCTAGGTCAGTGGTTTCACTGATAACTCACTGAATCTGCAGCCTTTTGTTTTTACAGCTGTGAATTGTACGTGTATGTATAATCACGTGTGTGCTATTTTTAGAATGCTCAGCATACCGTGAGCCACGAAACGCTCATTTTGACAAAAGCTCATATGTTTCGTTATGGTTGGTATTGACAAACGCTCTATTCTGTCATTTAAGTTGGAGATCTTGTGATGTGTTTTAGGTTAGGGTTAGGTTAGGACAGCTCAGGTGTGATTACACCTAGGATGCATTGAGAATCAGATTACATCGCTCAGCGCTCATTCAAAGATGGTCTGGGCTGAATCTGGCCCGATCTTTTAGCAGCGCTCCTCATGTGAATAGACAGATATACAAGCGCTCCAGGAGTAAATGCCAGGCACTCTATGTGTGGTAACCATGGAAACGGCTTCTGTGCACTGCTGCGTCCCTGTAGGTGCAAGTGTATTTTTAATAGGCTATAGCAACACATTGAAATATACAGAGTCTTACTCTCTCTATATATATCTTTATCAGACCATGCAAGAGAAGTGTTTAGCTGCTCCTGCTCCATTTCTGCAGCACCTGCTGTATAAGCCACGTGTTTACCATGCGTAGACGCAATCCAATGCTAGGTGTGAAGTCGTGTACTTAGGGCCGTTCACTTATGATGAGATCACTCAAGATGTATATTAGGTCTGAACGGGGGCCATGAGTAGGACTTGTCTGTTTTGGTTTGTAAACGCAGCATTCAAAGTCGACCCCTCCTCCCCTGCACAAAGTCACCAGCCTGGGAGTGTAGCAATCTTCAGTCTAGCTTGCAAATGTAGTATTTGTGTCCAGACAGGAGATTTTAGAAAAGAGCCCCAGGGAGAAGAACCAGAGGAGTGACAGCTGGTGGTCGAGTCAGAGCGAAGGACGGGAAAAAACAACAAGAAATATTTTGAATACAGCAATATGAAAAGGAAAGAGAAATACAGGTAGAGAGCAGGGGCTCTGCAGGTACATACACAGCCACGTACTTTCAGTGGGTCACAAGTGATGATTAAAAGTAATTACTTTCGTCTAAACATTAATTTTATAGAATTACGTCAGGTTTCATGACAAGATACTCTGCGGTCAGGATTTTTGCAATGTGATTGATATGGGATATATATTGATTCAATTAAAGTGTAATTATTAATCCATTCAAATAATATCAAAGCCTTTCTTAATCAATAATTAACCTCGGCCACACAGTTGAATTTGTATGGATTATTTTAAAATTCCTCCTTCCCTTCCTCCTCACTGCCAGAGCTGTCTATTGGCAATCCTTGTGTGGGTTCTTACAAAAATGTGAATATATATTGCATGTTTTGCCCAAGCTTGGTATCCATTAGGCCTCTGCTGACCCAATAATTCACTATTGATTCTTCTCAGCTTGGCAATTTGGCAAACGTTTTGCTGTAAACAAGCTGGTTCCACACCAGGATTCGTAAAGTTCACAACCTCTAACAAATCACTTATCTATGATTGGATATCAATACAGCATTATATCTGTGCTATTCTGCATTCAAACCATACAGACAAAGTGTTTGAATTTACAATTTTACATGTTTTTTTTTTTTAAGTTAAGAGCTTCATCATGTTTGCTAAAATAATGTGCTTGATGCCAGAAGATCGCCTGTGAGCATGTCTGGTGAAAAGTCAACCTCAGTTGACTGGCCGGTGCTGTTGCATTACATCGGGGATCATTAGTGTGTGTAGAATTACACCACCGTGGACAGTAACACTATCTGAACTGTCATTATGCAATGGCCCAGTGTGCCACTCACAAGTACATTGCATCAGTAATGCATGGGTCATGATAGGGTGACATTGACGTCAGTGGATGATAAAGTAAGAGTGACAGAGATGGGGAGGGGCAGAGAGAAGTGTGTGTATGGTCAGCACACCTGTGTGTTTATTATTGAACGAGAAAGATAATTTTGCTGCGATTTGCAAAGATAATGTTTTGATATCTGATAGAAGTTCCTGGCTTGTAAATACTATTCACACTGACTATTGGTAATTGCACATGGTCGCCCACAAATTTGGACTAATTTTGTTTTCAGACACAATCCTCTGTTTATTGTTGTTTCATTTTCAATGTAATATGTTTGTAAGAGATTGATTGAATAAAGTTTTGAGAATATATACACTTTATATATCAAGCAGTGGTGGAAGAAATATTAAGATGTCTTACTTAAGTAAAAGTATGTATACCACACTGTGAAATTACTCCACTACAAGTAAAAGTCCTGCATTCAAAACTTACTTAAGTAAAAGTATCAGCATCAAAATGTACTTAATACTGCCTTAATAAGCACTTTAATTTTGTAAAGATAGGGCTCATTTTAACTACTTAATATACTGTTATAGTGTTTAATTTAATATAATGTATATTAACTTTTAATTGATCATGTATTTATGTTCAATCTCGACCTGAAAAGTAACTAAAGCTTTCAGCTAAATGTAGTGGAGTAAAAAGTACAATATTTGCCTAAAAATGTAATGTAGTAGAAGTATAAAGTTACATAAAATGGAAATACTCAAGTAAAGTACCTCAAAAATGTACTTAAGTACAGTACTTGAGTAAATGTACTTAGTTACATTCCACCATTGCTATCAGGAATAGTCACAATCATTCCATGGTAAGATTTAAAAAATATTTTTATTATAACTTTATGGCCAACCATGTATATATATTTCTGGCAGCTTTAACTGGCACCAAATACTTAGAGATGACTAAACTTTAATTGTTGTTCATACAGCCAATTCAGTCAGTTGTTGAACTCTGATAATGAGTAAGTTGCTCAGTAATGCTGGAAACATCCATCTTGAGTTGTTAGAAGGCGTGAATGAAGTTGTGAAAGGTAATCCTTTCCATTGCTACCTTATATCTGATGGGACATAAAAACAATATTTAGTTTCCAAAGGGATGGACCGTCTGTTTTAACCTCACTGGCACTCAGAGCGGTCAGCCACAGCAGTGGTCTCCAGCATGTCCCAAAATAGCTCTGTCCTGCAGGTGTTTGCACAGCTGGTCCAATTAGATTCTGCACACAGGGCGTGTCTCAAACTGCTCCTTAGTTGGTGCTGCAAGCATGTGATCGCTATACTCTGATTTGGATTTTAAGTTAATGACCATTAGGGCACTGATGAGACCTGTGGCATGAGGCCAAGGTGACATCTCATTAAAAATCTCATGAAAAATGTATGAACTCCACTGTAAAGCAAAATAAAAGGATAAACTCACCTTTTTATAGAGGTGTCCCAGCAATAAAATTAATTATGGGAAAGACAGTCAGTGAAATGTTTAATATTGGTGTTTGTTTTTGCTACACAACTAAAAGCGAAACACAGGTATTTATCAACCTGGACCCTATTTTCCTACATTTTTGTCTCTAATGGGGTTTTTTGAACTAGGTCCAGTTTTGAGCAAAGAGTGCTGCAGCCAGCCTTAACTAAATTATTTCAGCTGTGTTCATCCTTCTGCTACATGTTGGACTTATGTGCCTGTGCAGAAAGCATGTCTAAATACTCAAAAAATAGGTAATTGCCAAAAGTAGCATTAATAATTGATGCATTCCATTTTGGTGAACCAGTTTTAGGGCTTTGGTATTGTGCATGCTGTCTCACTGACATGGTTTACTGGGACAACTCCATGGAACAAATCCATTATTAATGTTATTAATTACATTTTTGCCTTTCTCTCTGCTACACATGACACATCTGTTGTAAAAAAAAAAAAAAAAGTTATTCTGTTGTATCCGTCTATATCTGTGTCTATTATAAATGGATTTTTAAGGCTATCGACTGCCCTATTCATTCATAGATATCAAACAATGTTGTCTTACTAGGTTCAGTTTTTAATGCCCAGTTTTGAAGGTAAGATAGTAAATGTGGTTTCCTGACTGTCAACAGTGAGTGACAGAGAGGAAGCAGAGAGAGATTGTATAAAAGAGCACAAGGACACGAGGACACATGGAGAGCGCAGGAAGAGAAAGAGGAAGGAAAGAGGAGGAGGCAGGGAAATTGACTGTCCTTAGTCCCCGATGTTGAAGTCAAACTTCAACCAGCACGGCTAAAAATAGTACAGTAGTGGCCCTGCTGCTAGCACGCACACACACACACACACACACACACACACACACACACACAAACACACTGATTCCCAGTAGGGATTCCCATCAAAGCTGCCATCACCCATCCTGACCTTTTCATTAAGTTATGTTCAGTCACTCTCTCTCTCCGTCATTCACAACCTCCCTGTGCGGTATAAACCATTCACCTGCACTCCTACACTCATCGCCATTAGATTCATAAACATTTATTGCATACACTCACAAAGACTGTTTTGTTTTTTATCCATCTTCCTTTCCCACACACAAACTCATAAATCATATTGTGTTTGCGCACAGCACACTGAGTGATGTGCAGCCAAGGAAACAACAGAGAAGCATGCAGGCAAAAAGGGCTTCATTGACATTTTAAACTTTGTTGGTTATTAATCTCAGTAATCGGCTTCTGCAAAGTAGGGACCTGTTATGTTTGTTTATGTTTAAACAGCAATTTTTTGGGGTTGAGATTTAAAGTTCATTCTTGACCTTTGAGACAGCATCATGATTAATTTAGGAGCTGTTTGGAGCTTTCGATTACATTTTATGATCTTCAGCAGCAATTGTCATGGGGGATTCCTATTTTTCAGCATTTTAATAATGGAATATTAATAATTCATTATTAACTAATTAGACCATAAGAAGTTTACTTTCTGTGCATTTGAACCTTGTTTGTTTATTGTGTGCGTGTGCATTTGTGTGTACCCTTGTTGTGTAAACCAAGCCCCACTGTGTGTAGGTCCAGAGACCTTGAAGCCCATAACCGGGCTTACATGCAATGCACTCTGGGTAAGCATTTGACCTACTCTGTCTGCGATTCATCACAAAGTGTCACATTCAACTTTCAAACATGACTTTGGAGAGGACTCGTGACTTATTCATTTTACACACACACACGCACGCACACACACACTATTTCTCTTGACTCTTGCACCTTGTAATGTAGAAGGTGCTCTCATTGTCCTCACTACTTTAAAACAATACTTTATTTGCTTTCATGCAGGGAGTTTGATAAAAAAAAGATTGATAGATTGATTGATTGATAGATTTTTCATTGGGAGGTTGCCAGTCAATCTGCAGAGACTCCAGACCCCCTTTTCTATACATATGTGCTGGCTTGGCTTGAATTGGTTTGACTTGGCATATCCGCTCAGCACAGCAGGGATTCGTGTCTTGTTACAAGAAGGTGTGCCACTTGAACGCTGTGTATTAAATGAGAGGCCAAAGGAGCGTTGGTAAAACAGAGATAGGCATATTAAAATTTTCTGTAACGTTAAAATTCCTCTCTTTTTGCTGTTCACACTGATTAGAAAACGTCACTTGAGAGCAACTTTGGAAAACAGAAAGTGTTACTCACATTGTAGAAGTTGTAATTGAAGAGCCGAGTGTAAAGAGTCGTATAGTTAAAGTAAGTGGAGATATACAGTACAAGAAGACAAGTCGATGTAAGAAATATTTCAAGTGGAGGAAAGGATTTGTAAAATGGGGAAATGCAGATGTACTTGAAACAATGTGCATATGTCCCCAAGCTACCACTGTGTTGCATTGCCTCTGTTTCCTGCCTGCTGTGGTCACTTTGCACTAACTGTGTGTGTGTGTGTTGTGTGTGTGTGTGTGTGTGTGTGTGTGTGTGTGTGTGTTTGTGTTTGTGTGTTTGTGTGTTTGTGTGTTTGTGTGTTTGTGTGTGTGTGTGTGTGTGTGTGTGTGTTTGTGTGTGTTTGTGTGTTTGTGTGTTTGTGTGTTGTGTGTGTGTGTGTGTGTGTGTGTGTGTGTGTGTGTGTGTGTGTGTTGCACATGTGTGCTAGTACCTCTGAGCTGTGAGACAGAAGAAAGGAAATGCTTTAAACGACCACACATGTACATTCACATCGCAGACTTATGTCTCGAGTCTTACCTCAAGAGATGCAGAAAAAACATCACTTTAAGTCCAAACATACTTGTGAGAAAATGAAATTACTACAATTACTGTGATGATCCAGAATCCACGAAGTGTGACCACCTGTGGTCACAGTGACAGTGGGAAGAGAAAGTGTAACTAGTGTTTTGGCATAGAAAAGTGTGAAAAATGAAAGAAAGATTGAAAGTCCAAGAGCGCCAGAGAATGGCATGGAGGTGAAAGGAAAGTTATATGATGAGAGAGCGTGAAATTGAAAGGACATATTAGAGGAGCGAATGAAGTGACAGATAGAAGACAGATGACACGAATATAGATATGAGGGATAATGGTACATTGAGAACAAGACAGGTAGGTCTGAGCAGAATGTGGTGAGTTGTGTAAAAGAATATAAAAGCCTTCAGCTCGTGGCTAGCGGGTTGCCTGATGACACAGAGGGCACTCTGTCGCTCCCCACCCCCCCCTCTTCCTCTTCACCAGGCTTTATGGCTCTTTAATGGGGTTCCGTGTCCACTCACTGCCACTGTCACTGCCTCCCTGTAAATCACAGCTTTTTGTGTTTGTTGTGTAGAGGTTGTCTTCTGCACATGCACAAGAGATACATTTCAGCATTGATTTGTAGACGAGTTGTGTTCAGAGTGTCACTTAAATTACACATTTGTATAATGTAGGACTCTTCGTTGTGTGCCCCATGGTGCCAGCATTTAGCCATGCTGCTAGTAGGGCTGGGCAATATGGCCAAAATCTTTGATCTCAACATTGTCACTTCATACATTGATAATTATATAGATCATAATAGTATAGCCTGTTTTTGTAAATATGCTCTATATTTTGTGTCCATACTCTATGTTGGCAAACTAACACCTCTATGGGTTGCTCCAGCTTCACTCCCATATGCAAGTATCAGAATGATAAAGCATCGTTCATGTATAATTATAGCTAAACACAGTTGGACGACTAGTTTTTTGCAAACCACACTTACCACACAAACAATTATAATATTTCATGTTTTTATTGAACGCATCCATTAAACATTCATAGTGCTGGTGGAAATAGTAAGTGAACCCTTGGATTTAAAAACTGGCACTTTGGCGGCAATAATATCAACCAAGCAGTTCTGGTAGCTGATCAGACCTAGATTCTTCCTGACAGAATTTTTTTAATTTTTTATGATGTCTGGTGTGAATGGCACACTTTTTTCTTGCTCCTGTAGAAAAAAATAAATCCAATAGACATTTTTGTGTCATTTTGATGAAATGGCCCAATCCTATGTTCGTATGCCTGGCCCTACCATTGGTAATCTGTCCACACTGACTGATCAAAAAAAGACATTTACTTTCAATAACTAACCAGGATGTGAGAGCTATCAAACCGGTGGGTTTAAACTGCTAGTATTTGCAAGCCATGATTATTGTAGCTCTGAGCTACAATTTGAACATAAAAAAGATAAGGTGGGGAGATCACAAGTAGAAAATTACTGAAAAAAACTAATTTTGACACATTTTCAGAGAGTCTAGCAGGGAAATGTGCTCAGTGTCTGACAGGTATACTCTGTTTTCAGAGCTGGTGGCGCACTGTGTTCCAGGACAAATTGTGAGTCATTTACAGAAAAAGACAGAGTAGCAGTGAAGGGGAGCTCTGTAGAGGTGAATGTATATGGAGAGCTTGTATAAACACTGTCTTCACTGTGTGTGTGTTTATATATATATATACAGTATATATGCCCTTTCTCCTGCAGAATGCACACTGGTTTGTGTGTAACAAAGGTGAGCATGTCTGCACGTTTACACCTGTTGCATGTGAACAGTGTACTATGCTTGTGTGTGTGTGTGTGTGTGTGTGTGTGTGGGGGGGGGGGGGGGGGGGGGGGTAGTGTTAGGCAGTTTTCCCTCTGGTAGAACAGGGCTAATGGTTTGTTTACATCCTCTCAAGTTTCGTGGGGATTTACAGTCCCCGTGTCGGCCAGCGAGGACAAGGAGGCACGATCACAGGGACTATCCTCTTCCTCCTTCTTGGTTCTGTTCTTTCTTGTCTCATCCCCCTTTATGCTTCATTCAGTCTCTCTACTCTTTCCCACTCCTTGTCTTGACTCTCCATCATTTGCTGCCTTTTCCATTGCCTCACTCTCTCACCAGAAAGTATGTACTTCCTCACCCTGTTTGCAACCTTAATACAGAGCACCTCTTTTTATTATTCACTTCACATTCATTGTACATTCTTTCTTTCCGCCTGTCTGTCTTTCAAATCACTTTTCCCTCCATCACTTATGTCATTTGTCTTGGTTTAGGCCTTTTCTCTCACTTATTCTCTCTTCCATTATCTCCCCCCCTTCCGTGTCCGTCTTTTTTGGCCTGGTCCTGCCTTTCTCCTCATATTACCACCTGTCTCCCCCTCTCCTTGTATCCATTTTTCTTTGTAATGTGCCTGAGGCTCTGCTCTCCATCCGTTTTATTTTTTCCTCTTTATGTCTCTCAATGCTACAAAAATCAAGCTGTCATAGATTTGTTATATCAGAGCCCTGCTGAAAAGCTTTCTTTATTTTTTATTTTTATACAGATTTCCCATTTTCATATTCCTCTTGAATCATAAGTCTTCAGCATCCGAGCCTAAACCATAGCCAGACAGTGCCCATCCAATAAGATTACAATTAAGAATGTTTTCATGAAATAAAAATGAGTCCATTGGAGGGCTCTCATCATGAGATGATTTCCACTTATATTTTTGGATTTGTGCCATCCCACAGCAACAGGTGCACTTAGCTCTTGAAGGGAAGATTGTAGTATTATAAAATATGAAAGCTGACGTAGTCTTTGCCTAATACTGTGTTCTCTATAAAACTGTTCTGCAGTGTATTGTTGTATAAACAGGATTGGGCAATCAGTGTTTTCTTACAACCCCTCTGCACCAGCAGCATAAGTCTAATGGTTTTACCTAGTTCAAATAATAATTGTTTACTCCTTGTATTATTCGTACAGTTCTTATAGTCTTTAAGATGCAAAGTGACCCAGCAATTCAAACAAATAAATAAATAGATGTGCAAAGCTTAGATTAACATAGCATTTGTGTAGCAGTTTGATTTTTTCCTCATTGTGCAACTAGGGCTGCACAATTTGGAAAAATATCTAATTGTGATTATTTTTGATTGACACTGCAATGGTGATATGATTTATGATATTGGCCGGAATTATCACTTTTGCATCATTATTCTCTTTCATTGACAAATATATTAAAAGCATCATTGTGGTGTCTGCAACTTCACAATACTTAATTCGCAATATTTTTTCACACAATAATTTATACATTTGTGAAGATTATCCCGCTGAACAAAACGAGAACTTGTGTTAGCCACAGATGATCTAAAATCCAATGCAAAATAAAAAGGTGTATTCTCAAATGACCCCATGAAGATGCTACTAATGGGTTTGCCTACAAAAATATGTCATTTTGTTTGCTCTCTTGTGAATTTTATAGACATTTATTAATAGTTCAGCCCTACTTGTAAACCCCTCAAAACCTATGTGGGGTCCTTTATGAGGGTCCTAACCTTCATGTTGGGAACCACTGAGTAGTTTTAAAAGACAATAAGGGGACTATGTGGGTTTATGGATGTGCTTTTAGTAATGAAGAGTCTCTCCAGTGGATTTTATAATTTTCATATTTTCATCTACAGGCTCAGACTGTCTATTTCTCCCAATTTAAAGCCTCAGAACCATAAAGAAATGTAATTTACCTGTGATTACTCTGTTATATAAATGTTCATTTCAGCAACGAAATTGAAATCCACATGCAATTTACTAGCAGCAGGAAATTAATTAGGTTGCTTTGACCTAAAGCTTACCTCCATTCCATCCCAAAGGCTTTGCACATCCATCTTTTTTATAGTAAATGTGGGTTGGCTTTAATTAATTGTTCTAAATGCAGACTCGGTAATCGGTTAATGAATACAGTCAATTAGATAATCACTCAAACTGTGAAAATGACAGAAAATGTGCAAAATGCTGTGTCACTGAGGGCTGGTGGAGGAAAAACGACAAAATACAAAGTGTAGAGGAAGCTGCGAGGGATACAGGATTGTTTTAGTGGTTCTTCTATGTAGAAGTGGGTGAGGAAAAAGGTGTTTGTGTACTAGGGCATACAACACAGTACAGGGTTTCACCCAAAGAGTAACAACACCCTCTTTCACCCACACACACACAGTCAATGTACAGTAAATGTGTCAACATTGAAAAGACAAAGCCAATGACACAGGAAGCACTGAGCATATGTTCTGCCCCTGTTCCCCCTGCTCCAAACACGCACACAATCACACACACACACCACACGGTGGCATGTTGCAGAGTGCTCTTCACACCACTCTCTTGTGACACACACAGGCTGCAGCAGCTGTGGGCGCCGATCTACAATTCATAGCACACTACCATGACCTTCACCTCAATGCCAACAGCTAACTGGGCTCCAGCCCAGCTCTGTACAGGTCAGGGGATTTCACTCGATTTTCCTCTGCTGTTACGAGCATTTTTCAGTCCAGACAGGTGTAACATTATCCTGACAAGCTGGCATTTGAATTTGCTGTTGAGGGGAATTTTCACTGTGAAAATATCAGCCAAATACTTTGGCAAGTCTTTAACACTTCATCCTCTGCTCTTGGGACGGTAATAGATTACCTTTTGTATTCCATGTAGATCTGCCAACCTGCATCCACATGCCCGTGCATACCAATTTAGAGTGGTGATCTTGAGACAATCACATCATACTTATCAGTCTTTGTATTAACAGTTTAACAACGGATTGATTTTTAAATACATTTAAAGATTGTTCACTTTTTGAGACTTCTACCTGGTTAAATCCTTGATGAAAAACACACGTATCTAAGTCGAGGATTAAACATTTCTCTTTCCAGTACTTTCTTTCCTTCATGTTGTCATGACTCACATCTTAGTCACAGGAAAACATCCATCTAACTGTCTCTGGCATTTGATTTGTATGTATAAATGTGAACTGTGCATCATCTGTGTGTGCACAGGCCTGTCTGCATGTGTGACGATATGATGAATAATAATAGCTCTGTCCGAGGGAAGGCTTGTGTCCTGGGTGTATGCCTCAGCTGGCCGGCACTTCATCCCACATTAGCAGAAACTTGAAGCTGACAGGTATCAGGTTGAGTCACAGGTGGGCCCTTCAGCACAGTTTGTTTCACTTAAAGGGCAAGGGAACAGCCATCAAAATCAATATACAACAATTGAAATCAGTTCTTTTAAATATATTTCCCTTTTCCTTTCTCTTGAAAATCTTGTTGAATCTTGACATTTACAAGTATTCATTTATCTGTGAGGTAAAACTGGACAGGCTGCTGCTGTTCACTGTTCATGCATATACCTATGAAAGTAATGCACTACTTTTTGAACCATGATGATTTTCTTTGTTTAGTCATATCCCGATATATTTAGGCTGAATATCGATATACGATATATATCCTGATATTTTTATCGCAAAGTGACAGCAAATATTCAGTGAAAGTCAAAGCCAAATATGACATCTCACAAGTAGTTTTGTAAATCGTAACCATTTATTTAAGTGAACATAAATGCTGTATAACAACGGGAGTACCTTTTTTACAAATCAAAGCTCCATTAAGTGCACATTTAAATAAAAACATGTAACAAACATTAAATAAAAATAGTCTATGAAAAAAATAGGCCAATCTTTTTCTGAAATAAATATATATGAGAAAAGAATAATGAACATTTCAAAAGAACTAAATATGACAAACCCTAGTAAGGGCAGCATTTTACATAAAGAAAGAAAAACAATTTGAACTATATTGATATATATGGTTTAATTCCATATCACATTTAAAAATATATCGATTTATTTCTTATATCGATATATCGCCCAGCCCTAATAGAAAGGCAGTATGAGTTGATGGATGGGTCAAAAACACATAACCTTCATCCAGGAAGCCACTGTTCACATCCACTGTCAAACCAACCAGTCAGCGTTGTTATTTGAAGTTACATACAGACGTTTATTCCATGCAAACTATCTCAAATTCTATGTCACAACTCTAATCACCTACGGAAAAAAATATTTTAACCCAAAACCTGATCTTTTCTTTGTTCTCAAATGTAGTTTTGTTCCCTAAAACCAAACCAATAGTTCTGTTTCACAACAATAACCATGTGTTTACAACTACAAATTGTTGTGTTTAAAACCACGTCCCTGCAGTCTTTTCATAACATTAAAAAATACCAATAAAAATCCAAAGGTGTAACATTGGAATTTTTTCGGTCCAGACTGAAGTGTTAACAAGTGGATCAATTTCAATTAAATTTTGTCACGAAACTGATGTCAGTATTTAACTCAAACAGCATTCCCACACATAGAGGAATGTTGTTTCTCGGTAATTGAATACAATTGATTATTATTCAGTTTTGCCTGTGAACCCAAATGATTTGTCAGAATCTATATTACTGTGTAAAAACTAATGGATCACTTGAGCTGTTATAAGCCTGCACAGAACATTTGTTAACTAGTTACAAAGACCAAACCAAAAGGATCAATATTTTATTTCCGTTGCTTTTCTTTGAAACTGCACAGTCCTGTGTGAAATTAGTCACCACAATAAAAGCATCAGGTTTTTACTTCTGCATATACAGAACACATTGGTTGATGACCTGAAATAACAGGTTGGCTCAGACAAATGAATAGGAAAGGTAGCGGGGAAGGTGGGAAAATGTGATGCTTCATTCGGAGGACAGGAAAGAAATGCATTGAAGATGTTTCTCTGTCCTCCTCGATGCTTTCTTGTGTTTATGGTGCTCAGATAACTTTGTCTTCTTCTCTCTCTCACTTACTCAATCATTATCTTTACCATCTTTTTGTTGTCTCATTCATTTGCCCTTTGTGTCTACTCTCTCTTTCCTTCATGCACACACACACTAATTACACTCCTGGTCCACCTATTGACTGTCAGGCCTACAGCTGAAGGATAATCTTATCTGGAGAGAGCAGCCCAGTGCACTGCACTCTGCCGCCCAGTTGATTAAATGTGCACAGAACAGGGGAAGAAAATTGGGTGTGTGTTTGTGTGTGGCTGTGTGTGTCTTTGCCATCATAGGTAATGAAACTGCAAAATGATGGGCTCATAGCTGTGCCAGCTGTGTGTCTGTGTGTGTGTCTGTGTGTGTGTCTGTGTGTGTGTGTGTGTGTGTGTGTGTGTGTGTGTGTGTGTGTGTGTGTGTGTGTGTGTGATGTAGGGAAGGCTGCAAACTAGCAACATACCTTTGAGAGCAGAGGAAGAAATTGAAGGCTTTTTTTTTTCTTTTGAAATAAGTATTTTAATTTTTTTTTATCCCCTCTGTCCGAAGAAAACTTTGCATCTCCAAATTTGGTGATTTTCAAGGATTAAGTGATGAGTTGAGAGAATTTTGCTTCTTCTTAAGCTCAACAAGCAATTAAAATGGGCTTTGTCACAGTGCTGGAAGTAAAACAGACCTGTTTTTATTCAGAAAGGCATAAAAACATTTTTTTTCTTATTTAATGTAAGAAAGAAGTAGCGAGAGAATGACTGGCTGTATTGGATGCAGGAGACTGGTCTACCCTCAAAAGCATCTATATAAGGCGTTTTAAACATGCAGAAAAATACGACTCAGATTTAAGTTTTAATCGGATATCACACTCGGAATTTGAGGCGAGGTTAATGGGTTGAACAAATAGTGGACTTTCATCCAGGAGAACGTGATTCATAAGTAAGTAAATTACTTTTTATCCAACATATGTGGCATGTGGTAAGTGAATCAAATTTTTTTTACATATCTCATGTGGCTCACGTCACCCTCGTAATTACTTCACTTCCTGCATTTACGTACATTTATTTACTGTTTAAACTGTCTTTTATCTTTTACCAGGATGTTTTTGCCCTTAACCTATATCAGTGGTTTTGTAGCCTAAATTTACCGAAACTGCATCTTTTTATTACAACCGCGCACCAAATCTGTATGTATAATGACGTGTGTGCTGTTTTCAGAACGCTCTGTGGTACCGCGAAATGCTCATATGTGTCGTGTTTTGGTGGTATTTATAAATGGTCTTCCTCCTGTTTAGGTTAGAGATCTTGTTGGAATGTAGGTGCGTTGTGAATTTTGGCAAAAAAAACTATAGGCCACCCAACTGGAAAGGTGTGTAAATCACTGAATCAATCTGTCAACATGACTGACAGCTGTCAGATCTTTCCATCATTGTGAAAATAAAAAATGACAGAAAATCTTTGGTGAACAAGACCCCTGGATCCCAAACACAAAGCAGTAAATTGTTAGAATCATTTTTGCCCATTTGGAAACTTGTAAACCTGTATATGGATAAACTTTATGGTTATATAGTAATTATCATAAAGAGATGTTGGTGTGTTCCAGCAGTGGATGAGCGTTTATTCTCCTCATGTTGATATCGGTCTAATATTGCACCTCTGTTCACATCCCACTACCGCTCCTTCATTACTCAGGCCACTATCGCCCTGCTAATGCAGCCATCCATCAGTATGAAGGGCTGAGTGTTTGTGGGGGTGAGAGGGGGGACCAGCTGATTAGTTGAGAGAAGTAATAAAGCACCAGGATTTTTCCCTGTTAGTCGATGCACAAGATTTCCCCAGAATTTGACTCATTTGTTTTTGTTAATGGGTGCCACAGCCTGGCCATGCATCAGTCCTGGCTGCAGATCAGATTAGATCAGATACTTTGATGTTGAAATATTACATCTTCAGGAAAAGGAAAGTAAGGGGGTGCATTTTGACAGTTTTAAGGATGGGTGTTGTTAAAATTTTAGTCATGCCAGTTTTGCTTTTTGCTCATTATACTTATAGGTATATAGTAGCTGTTTGCTATGGGATGTATAGGTAACAGCTATTGCTATTACAGCTATACATAAATGCATGTTGTTGTTGTTTTAAGCATCCAACACTATTTATGTGTGGGTTGTCTTCTAGAAAAAAAATCTCAATAAAAAAAATGGCCCACCTTTCTGCTTGCGTTACCACAGGTCCTCAGCATATGATCATTATAGCACTATGTACATACGTGCTTCCCACACAGACTCATTCAGTCGGTAACCACCGAAAGGACACTGAGCTCATTTATACAGGCTGTGAGCCGAGGACTATTTCTATCCTCTCACAGTCATCTCCATAGCTATTTCATTCTTCCAGGCAGAAAATGAGCAAGTGAAATCACATGAGCTCTGGGGCAAGAAGGGATTCTTTTTTCCCTCCAAAGTTGCCCTTTATAAGTTGAGAGTGTTTCAATACCTGCCAAGCACAAAATGGTCTCTCTGTTGGACTGCCATGGTGCTCCCAGAGGGCATTAGTGCGGCCCTTCTACAAGTGGAACACAGTGATTAGAAGAGCTATTAGTGTAGCTATTACTCCACATTGACATTCAAATGGAGAGGTGTGCTGACCTGGGTGCTGACTGTTTGACTGCTAGTTAATTATGTCCTCACTGATACTTTTGTTGTTCATAAGAGTCATTCTGTATGCACAAGGTAATTTATTCTGCCAAGGTTACGCTTGAAATGTAATATAATAGAATATAGTTATTCTCACTGAATAAGATGAAGAGCATCTTTTATTATTGTTATTATTATTTTTTATTTTATTTGGTGAAATGTAGTTCCTTGAGGTATTGCTGCCTCTCTCTGGTGGGAATCTCCGTTTGGCAATAACTGGTTGTGACTGGTTGGACTTACTCAGTCCATGATGGATCACAATGTGTCCCATTTGTGAATGCAAATTTCATTCCCACCCATAAAACATAATTTGCGGCCAGTCAGATGAACCAATTAGCTGTGTTTGTGAAAGCAATGAGCTCGTAAAACATCTGGCTTAATTTAATTACGGCCTTCACATTAATCGCTTTTCACAGTTAAATGTGCATAAGATTTCAACTTGGATTAAAGGTCTTATTTGTCAGTTGCTAACATCCACTGAGAGGCTCACCTCACTTAATGAAAATTCTGTCCGCAACTAAACCCATTGAGGGCGTTTTTTAAAACGCATAATGAATAAAATCCAAGTGGGAGGTGTGTGTTAGACGTCACGCGCAATGTCAAATATCCTGCTTTGCCCTGATGGCCCGTTCATAGTTGTCCCGCTTCCAACAGTCCCACCAATTTCTGCTTCTGTGACGACCTCTGGAGGCGGAAAAATGGTCATTTGATCCTGGCATCCCGATTCGTGCACGTTCATAGTGGAGGCGAGATGTTACAGAGCCGTAAATGTCCCGATATGAAACGGCACTATGAAAGGGGCTATCAGGATATCTATCAGAAACATTGATTTGTTATAGGATTGGGTGATGTCTACTGAATGGGTGGTTGTGACTAGATACTAGAATTTTTACTTAGCGAACTTTAATGTTTTCAGCTATATAATATTACATCGTCTTGCTGCCTGTATTGCGCCACTACAGGAGCTATAACCACCACTAGGAATAAAATTATGTCAGTCACACTGTTCTTTCACCAGATATTATTCTGTTCCATAGACTGTGATAAGTAGCCTACGTTTGTAATTGTACCATTAGCTTTTGTCTTAAAAAACCACAAAGTTGGGTGGTCGGTAGCGTAGTGGGTTACGCAGGCGCCCCATGTGTAGAGGCTACAGTCCTCGCTGCAGCTGGCCCCGGTTCGAGTCCCGCATCGGACGGCCGTTTACTGCATTTCATTCCCCTCTCTCTGCCCCCTGCTTCCTATCTCTCTTCAGCTGTCCTGTCCATTAAAGGCATGAAAAAGCCCAAAAAAAATACATTTAAAAAAAAAAAAAAAAAAAAAACACAAAGTTGGGCTCAATTGTCGATGATTGGCAGCCATTGGAGATTGACTCGGTCCAGCCCTAATTTGTAACGATGCTGATTAGTTTGGGGTTTTTCCATTTTATTTTTACCTCCTCACAGGAAATATCATGTCACTTATGTCAAATTAAATGGATGCCAAAAAATGTATACAATGCTAAACAACAGAGACTATTAAACATATATTTCTATTGTATAATAGACAATTATGACAGTTAGACAGTTATTCATACAGTACATTAGGGTGTAATGGTGCATTAATATAGACCAATATATGGATTCAGTGATCCAATATCACTGATGCAAAGTGATAATATCCATGCATATCATCATCTTTAAAACATGCCTTTATTTTGAAATTCCAGCTTCATATTTACAAATTGAAATCATATTGTGATAGACTTCATGACCCTAATGGAACAACAAAAGACAATAGACTGAACTCAGACTTTTTCTTGTTCAGTTGTTTAAATGGTAAAGTGGTGAACTGTTGGGCTTTAATCCAAGTTCCCACTTCCGCATACAATCATAAGCCAAACTCAAAATGCTTCCATCGCTGCGTTTGTGTGAGCATGGCATTGAAGCCAAAGTACCTCCATATCTTTGACGAGTGATGTTGTCGCGCAGAATAACGAGAGAGATCATCTCTCAATGGACGGAAAATTATTCTACGCTTTCCTCTATCCATCTTCGCCTGTCTTGCTTTATTGCTCTCGTTCATTTGAGTTCCCTCTCCCCATCCTGTGAGCACTGAGGCCTGAAAATGTAGTGATATACAGCGATGTGCAGCCTGCTAATCGTAACTCCTCCTCTCCCTTTCTGCTCTTTCTTCCCTTCCTCCGATTTTCTTCCTATCCTCTCATCTCTATCTGCTGATTCACCATTTCTTTCTTCAGCTGTTTTATGTGCTTATTATTTTTTTCCTCTCTTTTCTCTTTTTAATTCTTTTTTTCCTACATTCTCGCCCCCTCCACAACAGTACTGTAGTTTTCCTGACCATAAAATGAAGCCAAATCTTATCTCTCTTCACCCCTTACTCCCTTTTCTTGATGATGGTGCTGTATCATTATCGACTGCCCAGAAATGCTGAGGGAGTCCAGATACACCACATATTGATTGATGCAGCTTAACGCTGCGATGTTGTTTATTCATATTGTGTTTCTCCAGTCCAGCACTATGTCTGGCTGTCTGACAACTAGTCTAGACCTTTTTAAGCCCTTAGAAATGTGAGCAGTTCTACAACCTTTCTTTTCTTTTTTTCTTTCTTTTTTGTTAATGAATGGAACTATTTGGGCTGAAGGGCTTGTTGCAGTAAATCAAACACTTTCTTCTTGGTTGGCCAAGGCCTGTTCCATTACAGAGAAACACTTCAGGTTGGCAGAAAAAAAAACAAGATGGAAATGTAATGGATTGAAAAATTGAAGTGTGAATAATTGAAATTTGATCAGACACAACTGATTGAGTGCATCATCAGGCTTTTTTTTTTTAAGGGTGAGTACCACATGCTGAATGCAAATACATACTTGTATTCATTTATTTTACTATTAAACTATCCAGAGATTTTGATATGAACTTGGTAGGTCAAACACTTACTGGCATTTTTGCCATAATTTTTTTGCCTAGGGTGGTGTATTTGAAATCTGGAGCATTTCTTTATTCAGTGGGCAGTTGCAAAAATGATGCAAAAATCTTCTTTCTGCAATTTGAACGAATCTCTCATGAAGTCATGAGTCTCGTTACAGTTTGAGGCAGGTGCGACATATAACAAAGGTTTCCATTGATGTGAAAAGCAGAAAACTACTTTCTACAAAAAGAGCAAATGTTGACTGATAAACAACAGACTGTTGAAGTTTCGAAGGCCTGTATGGTACAGAATGAACAAAAGATGTCACCCCAAAAGAATACATTTATTTGAAGAAAATGAAATCCAGTGTGTTAAGACTCACGGCTATAAAGCTCTAACCTGGCAGAATAACAGGCTGTCAAAATGCCTTTTGTTCTATTTGTGCAATATGAATACACCAAGGGCAAAGATGCAGAAAAACAATTTGTCACACAGCAGTTCCCTTTAAGGAAAGTGTTTGTAATCACTTACTGAGATAAGCCAAATTGATGGCTTATTATTATATATTATATATTATCACTGTTGAGCGGAAACCTCTTATCTCCATATTTTATCATTTTTATTTTTCACAAATCACTACCCTTTTGGGTCACCAGTAGTAGTTGAATATCTGCAACAACCCACAGATAATTAAAAGTATTAGAAGCTTGTGAATAAATCTCTAAAAATCCATTGGATCCTCAAACTGTCGGCAAAAGCTCACGGCTCCACCCAGCTCCATCATGAATGATGTGCTGCACACAGTAGAGCTGAAGGTAAAGAGTGGTAAGGTGATTTTTATCTGACCTCGTCCGATTTAAAGTGCTTAACAAATGTATTAGACCACCTGTCATAAAAACAAGAAAACATGAATATTTTAGAAATCTTTCAAGAGCTTGTTTGAAACTAAAATATTATTGTTATGTATTTGGTAAATAACGAACTAAATTCACCTTTTTATACTCAAATTTGAGCTGGCTCACTGGGCTTCTCTGAGAAGTCAGAAATGAATCAAGCAAAACATTCAACCACTAAAACTAATTTTTCCTGTTCAGGAATGCAAGTAAGTAACTATGATTTGACATCTTAATCAAGAAATAATAACGTGCTTTACTATTTTAACAGTTTTTTGGGTAAAAAAAAAAAAGTACATTTGAAAGTTCATGGATAACAATAATAATTATATTTTAGCATTAAAAATATATCGTTTCGGTGATTGATTTTGGTAATTACCATTGCTGCTAATTCAGGACAGCTGTGGCATAAACTACTGGTCAAATAAATGTGTTAAGCACTGTATGTTTTCAGAAAAGTATTGGTTTAAGACGTACATAGTTTCATGAGACAGTGACCACCGCAGACGTTTCCTTGGGCCCCCTGGGCATTGGGCCGGAATCATCTGTACCCTTGCATCAAACCCCTGTTATTGGGTGGCCAACACCAAGCCTGGGAGTGGTTGTAGGTAAATGCTTCAGCAACAAACAATTGTAGATTGTCCCTTAAATCAGCCAATCCACAGAATGCAGCAGTGGATTTTGGATGTCTATGACCTAGACCAGACAGGACCGTGTAATAGGGAGGGATGATGACAACACACTCTAGTTTATTGCTTCTGATTAATGAGCAAAAACAAACCAAAGTGCCTCGTCATCAGACAAATCGAATAAAGACGAGGCAAGTCCTGGCCTCTTTGTGCTGGCTGCGTCATGTAGTTGAATGATCGATCACACTGTGAAGAATCCAGACAAGAGACAGAGCAAGTAGTACTTTAGTGCTGCTGCGTTCTCTGAAGTGATTGCCTGTTCTGCTTCAACGAGGGGGAAAATAACAGGGTCATTCAACTAGTCAGTACAGGCTTTTATTTGTTGTTGTGAAAAACCTTCCCTAATATGCCGCGGCATATTATCCTGTTCACGGTCAAGCACATTCATCATGGTGTCCTCAAACATTTCAGATAATCACATTGGCCCTCATAAGAGGTTGAGATAATGTATGCACGTCCTTGATATTTTTAGAAAATGATGAGCGCTACAGCTCATAGATGACGAAGCAGATTTAAAAGGACATCTCTTGTCTAAACGGACATTAAATTATTCTGATGTCACTCTTTACTGCCTCTATAACCCTGTATATCCAGCCTTATGTCCGTCCTTCTGTGCCTTTCTCTCATTTTCTGCAACTGTGTCCTCACTCATTAGCAAAGGACTCAAAATATCCTTCTTCTACTTCCTGTTAATCTCCCCCCGCAGTTTGTCCTCTGCCTCGGTGTCTTTAAATCCACCCCACTCACCTCCCTCATTTCCTATGTGGCATGAGGAAGAGGAGTGGAGAGCATCTGCATTATTTACAGTAGCTCTTAACCTGGCAGGCTCTCGCTCACCACCATCCAGAGCTGTTTTTAGAAATGCTGCCTTTGCTTTCGAGACTTCAATGAAAAGGTGAACTTTTATTAATGGAGCTGGTGCTGCCGCCATTGAGTAGAAAAGAGACTGAATCAACAGAAGGTGATGCTAAAAGAACATGTTATGCAATGTGTTTTGGCTGTTACAGTACACTGTGTAGTGGTAATGTAATAACTTCAGCTCATATATGTTTCATCAGGCCTTTTTTTCTGCATTACATAAGTTTTTCTAATACAGCTCGGCCATGTTTGAATTCGTACATATTTGAAAGCGTGTACATTCTCAGTGCTGATTTTCTTGACAGTCTCGATAATTTATTTATTGTGACTGACTCTGAACTGTCTCAACAGTGAACACATAACTGGCAGTATTAAACTCAACCATTAAAAGACAAACAGGCTACCCTTGTATCGGTGTTAGATAACACATGGAGATTGGTCATTAATTTCAGTACTGCACTACTGGCTGTGCTGCACAGAGCCTTGCACTGTGTACGGGTCATTTCTCAGCTGATGCTGCCGACACTCAAAATTTCCTTTAGGTGTGCCACAAGTGCAGAAAATGTCCTTTTGCTTGATGCATTTCATAATCTTGCAACATGACAACCCTCCGCTACACTGCACTCACTGAACTGCTACTGAACTTTTTAGTGTCTGCTTGGTTCTGCTCCACTGGTGTTCAAGTTGATTAAGAATATTTTAAGCACAAGTTAACCATGATTAACATGTTTGTATTAACAATGGATGACATGACTTCTTGTAACTGAAAGGGTTGCATGTAGTGATGGATAAACCCACAAGGACTTTGGTCTAACAATCACTTGACTTCAGTTCACTTACAACGCTTTGTGGCATCTTTGAGCTCATTGTTGGAGGAAGGAAGCAAACAGTACCAAGCAACAAACAAACAAAGTTAGCAGTTAGCTGCATGAACATAGTGGCACATTTTGCAGCTAAAGAGTTAAACATTTCCCTAAGGAGTTGGTAAAATGAATATAGGATTCATAAGATGAGCAAAAACACGACTCCAAATGAAAGTTTATGTTGCTACATATCTGCTGAACAGGAAGATCATGGATGTATAGATAACTGGATACATGGTTGGAGGTGGGGTCAGCTTATTCCCTATGAAAGTTGCTCAGTGGCGCATGATGCCAAAAAATGTTGCCGTCCATTCGTAAAAAAAAATAGCCAGATCTTCTGTTGCTCTTCTATTGGGCCCACAGGACTTGCACACTAAAGACTTCTGCTGGCTGAGGGGGTTACTTCCAGTTTAGCGCTCTGATAACTTTAATGTGAATAAAGCTATTTATTGTTACGGCTCTTCTAGACTTTCCAAATGTTACTGGACCGAATGGATCACATTTTGAGAGTAAAACGAGTCATTTCTTAGGGGTTGTGATGGGTGATCTGTTGATTTACAGATGTTTCTTCTACATACTTATTCTTCGTCTATCAGAAAAGTATTTCTGAGTCCAACGGCATCACGTGATGCACCTGGAAATTGTAATTCCACTGTTTCGCCGATATGTCAAATCAGCAACAATGCCCGGCACTCTTCCTATGGGCTTGATGTAAATATGCAACTGTTTGCTAACAAGAAGGCAATATCAGCTGTATTGACTAATAAATATTATGTTCGTGTTGTTTTTACAGCTTGTTTCTGCTGCCCCCAAGTGGCCAAAACAGGAAGGAAATGGTACAATGGTACATCGCTGTAATTTATAGCACTACACCTGCAAAACAAAAGCCAAAACAATAATGTTAGCGTCATCTGTTTGTCTCTGATCTTAACCTACTGCTGTGTCTGTCTTTCTAGTCGGGGAATTTTGTACTCAGACAACCTTTTCATAGGTCTGGTATTCTTTTTGTGTGTTTCTTCATGTGTGTGTCCTTTTTTGACACTGCATATCTTACACGTAGACCATTGTCTAGAGAGCAGCGGCCTTGGTGCAAACAGATACAGAGGAAGTGAGTCATCGCATTATTTGCCCTTTCAAAGTTTCACAGTGCAACTCGTCTACATCAGTATAGAGGACACGGAGCCAAAGGGCTGCAGCTGGGTTTGTGACCTTTAAAGCATAGATTGTGTACATAATGAGGCAGATGTTTGGGGATGTATTGCTGGGGAATGTTTGTGTTTCCTCCACCGGACATAATTAACAGACTTTACAGCATTGCTTTGTTAATGTAGCTGGACATTTTTTTAATTATTCAGCTTCATTCAGCTGGAAATCAGCTATTTTTTACTTCATGTAGCATCGAACATTGTCATGAAAGTATTAAAGGCATACTATGCAGGAATTGTCGCTTACTGTTTGTAAACATTCAAACTTGACCCCTCCTTCCCAGCTCAATAAAAAGTGAAAGCAAACCCCAGATTTACTCTCAATTTAGAACTAGCTTTGTCTGCTTGGCATTTTGCCTAGCTATATTTCCTTTTTTTCTGGCTGTGTCCATTATTTAAATAGCTTGGTGCCCAAAGGGTGATGTGCAGAAATGTCCTAGTAAAACAGTAACAGTAAAAAATGGTGTCAGTCACAGCCTCACATTTTTAGTGGGTAATAAGTCATAATTGAGAGGTTTTTATTTTTCTTTAGGCCTAAACATTGTTGTTTTTAGGAAATTCCTGCATATCATACCTTTAAAATGTAGGAGCCATAATTCACAGTTGCTTATGAATTTGGAATAAAATATTTGACAATGTGCTTTATTCTTGACAGATAAAATGTATAAAGTCTCAAAACTTTATCAATCTCTTCCAGATGTATCACAATGAAAATTAAACCACAATTAACAGAGGATTGTGTCTAAAATCAAAATTATTCCAACTGTATGGGCAACCGTGTATATAGGCCAATTCCCCATGATAGTATCTGTTCTAGCTGTGTGGTCGTGCATCCTTCCACGTGCTGCTCTAACGACTTGCGTAATTGTTTCATTTATTTTAGCACATATCTGTAAAATCTGTGTATCCATCAAAGATTTGCACCAGGTGCTGACACCATTTTGAGCCCCTCCTCTGGGAGCTATTTTGTGTGAGCACCGTACATTTTCCCCTGACAGCATTTCACAGCTCAGCCAACAGCCGTGACAGGTAAAGGTCAGGGAAAAAGAGATGCAGAATCTCGGGGAATGTGGTTGTTATAGTTCTCCTTCATTACTAAGGTCCTGTACGCTCACTAATGAAATTCCGTTTTAAACTGAAGCACACATGTGGAGGACAAAGGGAAAAGAACACATGGTGACTGAGCAGTGAAGCTTCACTCGTTCACAGCCTGTTCACAGATAAAAGGATTATGAGCGTCACAGGCCATCATCAAACCATCACGCCTCATTTTTCTCTCTCAGTAACGATCTGTAGTCAAAAATGGAACGTTGTGTCTTCTCTTTGTGTCTTTTATTCAATTTTAGCCCCTCCTTCTCATTAAAACTCCTCAAGTTGCCCTCCTTTGATCCATCTCTCACTCCCAGTCGGCTCCTTTTCTCCTTCTTTGAAACCCTTCATACATTCTCATATCTTTCTTACTTGTTTCTGGGTCTTTTGTCTCCAACAGAAGCTTTGGATTTAGAACACAAAGAATAAAGATCACAGACGTGCCGCCTTCAAATCAGTCAATCCACTCTATCGCTTGCATTAAGTGAACATGCTGCAGGGCATTTTAAACTAAAGGCTGTTATTGCATGGCCAGTGTATTTAATTAACTGAACACATCCAATATGTACAAATGCCACAGAGTTTTGGTCATTAATTCAGAAGTCGCTTCGCCACAAATCAACTGTACGTCTGGCCTTTCATGGAAGAAGCATTATTGCTGCAGGCGCTGACATGACTTTGCTTTGTTTTCTGACCTTTTTCTCAACTAAGTCTGGAAAATAAGGCAATAAATAAACAATGAGTGTTGACAAAGGGCCAAGCAGACAGGCAATTTATGGTCAAGCAAACATCTGCTTTTTACTGTGTTGGCGAGTACAGCTTCCCATATTCTGTCGGCCTACTGTTGAAGTAGTTTAAAGTTTCAAGGTAGTACTGACACATTAATAGTATATTCATAATTAAAGACACCACCATTTATATTCAAGTGAATGCATATTATTGAACCTGAGGCACTGCTTTAGATCTTTCAGTATTTATCATTAGAAGGCAGAAATGTACTCAGGAAAGAAAACTAAAAATATTAAAACAATTTTGCTTCAGTGCATCACATTAGCTTTGGATTGAATTCCATGGTGTTCCTCTTATGATTTTGCTTAATGACTAATAAGCAAGTATTGTTCTGATAAAAAAATGAGGAAATCCAAGTGGGACGTTTTTGATGATAATTAGACAGGGTGTTATTTTTTCAGTTGAAGCTGCATACAGATTTACTTCAGACCCAATTTCATTTTTAGAATTGCATCTAAAGGCCTTAAATGCACAGTTTAACAATACATACATTCACATTTAATATTTGTCTAAACATTTATTGATGTTACAGTCTACTGTGTTCCATTTCTACCTGTATTTAGGTGACTTCCCATAGTTACATGACACCTCTTGAGATTTTCATGAAGGCTGTGGTGGTAACTCAATACTTGAATACTTAAATTTCAATGTAAAGTTTGGAAAACTTGATTGAGAAAACAACTGACTGCAGCATGCCCCAAGCTTGTTACACTAGTGTTTCAAGGGTATGCTGTAAGTTTCTTAAAGTGATTGCTGTCAGACAATAACCTGTGAACTTATCCTGTCTGTGTGTTTTATCTTCCAGTACCGGATTGGGCAGCTGTACATGATCAGTAAACACAGCCATGAGCAGAGTGACAGAGGGGAAGGAGTGGAGGTCGTCCAGAACGAACCATATGAAGACCCAGCACACGGCCAAGGACAGTTCACAGAGAAACGAGTCTACCTCAACAGGTCAGTGGAACGATGACTGTTGAACTTTAAATTATTGGTTAAATTATGTGTGGAGTTGCACTCTATTGTACTCTTTATTTAACACAAATTTGGTTAAGACTGTCAATAAAACTTTCTAAATTTGATGTCTTTCTTAAATGTACTCAGGTCTATCACAGGCCACAACATAGTTGACCGCATAAATGACCAATGAGAGACTGTGTAGTTGATGACGTAAAATGAGACTGGTCTCCCCCCCAAAACGCCAATATAGGGTGTTTGTACAGGCAGCAAAATACGATTCACATTTTGCGGACGGAGTAGTAATAATCGACAGCGATTTGGAGTTTAAATGGCCAATATCACAATCGGGGCAGCAGGGAGGCAGGGTGGATGGGTCGAACAGACAAACTTTCTCCCAGGATTATAGGGTGTCCCGTGTGAAAACAGAAGATAAACAATTTTTTACATAACTTCAGTTTTTTACATAATTTCCATGGGTCATGCTTTGTTAATTCTGTTTTTTTTAACATAACTTGCATTGCTTACATTGCTTACGTCACCTTCGTAACTCACTTCCAGCATTTACCAGCATAACACCTAACCAGGAACTTTTTTTTTTTTAAAGACATTTTTTTGGGCATTTTGTAGCTTTTATTGATAGGAGAGATATTGAGAGTGAAAGGGGGAGACAGAGGGGAAGACATGCGGGAAAGGGCTCCGAGCCAGATTCGAACCCGGGCCGCCCGCTTACAAGGACTGGGCCTCTGTGGTACGCGCTCTACCAGGTGTGCCACCGGGAACGCCCCTTTTTGCCCTAAACTTAGGTCACTGTTTTTTTGTAGCCTAAATTCACCATACCTCCAGCCTTTTTTACAACCCGAACTTTACGTGTATGTATAATGACGTGTGTGCTACTTTTGGAAAGCACCACGGTACCGTGAGCCTTGAAACGTCCACATGGGTTATTTTGACAAACGCTCATATGGGTCATTATGGGTGATATTGACAAACGGTCTATTCTGTCGTTTAGGTTGGAGGTCTTGTTGCGTAAAATACAGGACAAAGACTCTGTCTCCTCAGAGCTGAACCTACCTAATATCTACCTTAACACTTGACCAGTTTGGTTGATCCCGGCTGGAGTGATCCTGCAATATGGTCTCTTAAGTGAAGGTGGATAGAACAACATAACCCACCATGGCTGGACAGTTAAAGAAAAGAGCCCAGCCAGCAGAAATTCAAACAATAAAGTCAAGATATAAGGCATCACAAAACCACTATCTCCGGGGAGTGCAGGACTGAAACACTACAGCAGTGGGCTGAGTAACAATTGGTACTTTAATCGCTGATACTAAAGTTTTTTTTCTGAACTTTCTTACTCAAAGAAAAAGTCAGCTAAAATTGCATCCTTAGCCATGACTGTACTCAAAGCTGGAAAAACCTGAAGTACAAAGTATAGTGTATCTGCTTATCAACTGGCTAAGATTACATTGAGTCATTTAATGAGGATGGAAAAGTTGGCAAACACACAAATGCACACATGCTCTACGCTACAAGCAGGTCCCCTGAGTCACGTATCCATCACAGTTCTATATCACCCAATACTGGTTCTTTACACTGCATCCCATGGGCCTCTGTGTGGACTGATAGGTGTGTTTGCGCATGCAGATACACATGTGATCCCATACACACACACACACACACACACACACACACACACACACACACACACACGAGTCAAAGAGAGATGGCAGAGAACAGGATGGAGAATGTGTAAAGAAAAGAAAATGACAGCGGGAATGAGAATTAAAAAATAAGGATAAGTGAGGGAGAGAACAGAGGGGGGACAGAGATGCTGTAGGCCATTTGTTTAAGCACAAATAACTGCGTCAGCATTCGCTATGCCAGGGAACTAATTATGCTGAGTAAGCACGGCTCTGCGTTTCAGAGGAGAGAAGTGGGAGAAGGCAGAGGGAGCAAACGGAGATAAGTTGGGCTTCCATTCAGGTATTTGCACGCGATTTGCAATGTATTTAATAAAAGGATTAGGAATTAAAATGGAACACTTTAACAACTTGCTCAATTCACAAAAAAACTATATTTTTTTTACAGTTGCTCAATGCTTTGATAGCGAAGTGTTGAACAGACAATACCGTGATAACCTTCCAGACAAGCTTAGACTGTTGTCCAAGTTTCTATTGTGCTTTTGTTAGTGCTTCAGACCAGTTAATTATTTCCACAATGCATTCCTTTGTTTGTTTTTTGGAACAAGATTGCAACAGCAGCTTACTTACAGCTCTCTTTACCCGTGGGGGGAGTTTTAATAATGTTATTATAAAGAAATAATCCATTTACATCCACAGCTTCGTTGAAAGAACACAAAACACTGACCTTTCCAGAGTGACTGGGTAAAATGTTCATTTCTCAGGGTTACATTAGCTGGAATTCAAAGCGATGCTTCGGTCCTGTCTTGAAAAGTGAAAAGTGGTTAGTTATTAAGATTTTTTTTTTATATTCAGTAAGGGAAGCAAAATAAACACATGGACAGTCCCATACAACCTGTGTTTATTCGGAGATTTAAAAAAAAAAAAGAAAAGCACAAAAAAACTGAGAAAAAGCTGCAGTATCAGAAAAATGTGAGATGGATTTCGGTGAATTAAACTAATAGCCGTGAAATTAAATCAAGTTCTGCAAAATCAAATCAGATAAGGTTATATTGATTAATAGGATGTTACCATAACTAACCACTGTTCTGCCCCATTCAACTGGCCATCCATCTGGCTCTACAAAAACTCAACATTTAGCTCTAATTTGCCAGCAGGGATGTCAATCTGGACTCATTCTGTCACGCTTCAACCGCCCCATTAGCTCTCACAATCTGCCTTGTGCTGTACTTCACTATTTGGCCTGGTCCCATCCGACCTAAACATCGATTCCACGCCTGTTCTGTCAATAACTTTCATTAAGAGCGGAGAGGGGATGGTTGGTTTTGTGATTGAATAAAGTGTTGCGTTCCCTTGGTTGTGTTCAACTAAACTGGGGTGTTCTTTATTAATTTTTTCTAAATACAAACACAGGCTTTGGCATTAAAACTCCGAGCAGCCACCCACCAAGCTTGGACGATTGGCAACGTGGGCCCCCACCCTCCCCCTTGTTGTAGCAGCCATTGGCAAATATATTTAAAAGAACAAGGAGGGAATGGGAGAAATCAACAGATGGAGGTGTAGGAGGAGTGTCAGTCTCTTTTGTTGGGAGGGAGAGTGTGAGAGAGGGGGGGGGGGGGGAGTGTGTGAGAGAGCCTGCCAACGTTCACACAATGTGATAGTCGATGGCTGTTTTTATTCACAGCCGTCACGATGCTGTGGGCGCCATTTTTGTCCTCCTTAAGAAATTGTTTTCCACGTCAATCAAAGGAAGCAGTGATGAAGGCAGGCTGTATGAAAGCCTATCGACTTCTATGTTTGACGCGTCTCATAAATAAGTTCTCTGCATAGCAACAATTACAGTCAGTTCAGAGTTCAAGATGAGAGAATGTCAAGCGTTACTCACAAAGTGCACATATTAGCAATAGGGCTGGACGATGTGGACCGAAAGTCATATACCGATATATTTAGGCAGAATATCGATATATGATGTATATCACAAAGTGAGAGCAAATATTCAGTGAAAGTCAAAGCCAAATATTACATGTCACAAGTAGTTTTATTGAAACTTTTTATTTAAGTGAACATAAATACTGTATAACAGGAGTACATTTTTTTCAAATCAAAGCTCCATAAAGTGCCATTTAAATAAAAAAAACATCTTAAATAAAAATAGCCTGTGAAATGAAATAGGCCAATCTTTTTCTGAAATAAATATATTTATACGACAAAAGAATAACAAACATTACAAAAGAAGTAAATATGACAAACCCTAGTAAGGGCAGCATTTATATATAAAATAACATTTTTTTAACTATATCGATATATGCGATATGATCTTATTTCATATGACATTTAAAAATATATTGATATATCTTTTATATTGATATATCGCCCAGCTCTAATTAGCAATATACTGTAAATCTATGAGCTCCTGGTAGATGATCGAGAGGTTCAGTCTGCAAAAAGAACTCATTGCACATTGTGATTAAACAAATAAAATAAAATGAATGATTCACCTTTTACTTGGTCTTGTTGGTCACGATAACACCGCCCCCAGCCCTTGACGTAAGTGGTTTGTGCTTCAAGACCAGCAAAGGCTTGGTGTCGCTCTGGAACCAGTTTTCCTGACCGAGAGCCGGTTCTTTGTCTGTCGAAAAATTAAGAACTGGTTAAAGACTAGTCAGCAGCTCCAAATCTTCCCCTGGAACTGCTTTGGTTGAAAAGTGGTATGAGAACTCTCCAGTCTGGGGTTGCAACTAAAGTAAAGGTTTAACATTTGGAAATATGATTATTTGCTTTTGTGTTTTTTACTCTCATATCTGTATGGTAAATACTCCAGGAAGTTCCTGCACCCGGCGAAGAAATAGTCCATCACATAACTCCGCCCCCACCACCCATTGTTTTGTTTTTATATCTCTAGTTGAAGTTGGTTCAAAATGCCCTCAAATACCCTCCAATAAAAGTTGATTTTTAAAAACCTTTTTAAACATGTCCATATGGTGTTTTTATATGATACAAGACATGAGCAGCAGTGTAAGCAGATATTGCTTCACAACTATTTACACTGTGACAGCCATTGCCAATTAAGAAAAAGCCCCCTAGGAACAACGGCAAGCTTTCACACAATAACTTGATGTCATGGAGCCCAAAAATACTTTTTTACCATAGACTCATATTTAGGCCTGCCACAATAATTACTATATTAACTTAATGCTCGATCTATAACCTGGACAAAATATTTTTTTCTGGATTCGACGTCAACCTGCCTGTATGAGAACAGTAGCAACGCAAACTGGCAATACAACGAACCAAGAAGTACTTTTAAAACATGACCGTCCCACTCAGCTGAGAACAAAAGCCCCGGCTGGACATTGAGAGCCCCCCGCTGCATTTACTGTCACCAGAATCACCCACTCGCTCTTTCTTGCTCTTCCACTCACTCCACACACACATACACTGTCCTGCCTCTTAAATGAGCCATGCCACTCTCATAGTGGACGCGTTATAACGCAGACTTTTGTGCTTTTTTAGTAATACTGCAAATGTTTGACAGACTGTTGGAATTGCCAAAGAATCTCCCAAACAGCTGTTTATATATTATTTAGAATATATAAAAATATAATACTTATATCAGTGCAATTTCTGTTAACAGAGCCTGAGAGTCTATTTTATTTGTTTTAAGTGTAGTTTATTTATGTTTCATTTATCAAGGATGTTTAAATATTTCTTTTCAACATTTCAATTTGAATGTTCAATATTCTTGAGATTTAAAAATTCATTGCTGTGGAAAAGGATGTACTCAAAGATAATATCGTTTATTGTCATAGTTTCTGGGAAACTATATTGTCAAAAATTTGTTTTCATGACGGGCCTACTCATATTGTGAAAGTGATGTCTGTAAATGAGCAGATACATTTTCTTAGGCAAATCAACTTTGCAATATGTACACTTATATAGCCATTATTTTAATCATTAGGCCCTAAAAGTTGAAACGTTCACTTTTCATCAGATCCAGATTCATGAGACCGAGCGGTGAAGAGAAAAGGAACGTTTGCTTGCTCTTCCTTGCCCATAGTAAGGCAGCTACAGAAGATCTGTGTAATTTTAAATATCAAAGTCGAACTAGTTAGGCTTCATTTGCCACTGAAAAAACTTTCATCGGAATGAACAGGGCCCCGCTTCCAACGCTGTATTCAGTTTTTCTTACACATCTATGTTTACAACAACATACAAACAAATAATAGATTACCATTCTTTTACATCTGCTAGTTGCCAATTTATTTTTGTTTTTTTACTTTTTAAGTGGGAAAACCATGTTAAACAAATACTAATCATAGCAGAGTATGTTTCAATACTTTCAAATGTGTCTGGAGGAAGATTTTGAAAGTCTTTAGTAACCATGGAGATAGCCTGGTGTGCAGAGAAATATGTGTTTGGTCTCCTGTAGCATCTTCCCTGAATAAGAGTTTTTGGAAGCTTTCTCTTCATACCATCCCTCAGTTTCAATTTTCTTTTACTGTGATGCGATTTTCCCTTCACAAGTGGAACAAGTTTTTCATGATTGCTGCGATAACGGAAGCAATTTCTCCCCCCATCCCTCCCTCGCTGGTACAAGCTCTTTCTCCTCATCTGTCTCTGTCTGTCTCAATGTCTCTCTGCAGTAAATTACCCAGCTGGGCTCGAGCAGTGGTTCCTAAAATCTTCTACGTGACGGAGAAAGCATGGAACTACTATCCTCACACCATAACAGGTGAGCATGTAAAGTAAATGTGTTGGAATGGCAGCTAATCAGTCTTGTGTTGTTGTTTTTTTAATGACCATTACTGCGCATAGGCCTAACACTCAAAATCACATCATATCAAATCCAGTTATCTGATGAAACCATTAGAAAGCCATACTGTGACACTCCAGCACAGTATGGAAGAGGGTTGCAACAGGGTGGAAAATTTCCAGAAACTTTCCAGAAACTTTCCATGGGAATTAAGCTGGAGAATTTTGGAAATATTCCAAAATGGAAACTTTCCATGGGAATGGGAATTTACTGGAAATTGGGGGTATTTTAAATTAACTTTAACATATCTATATTTGTTTGGTCATAAGACATCCATGCAAAATAATACAAGTAAAAAACATGACATTTCAACAGATTTATTTGCAAGTGGAACTTCATCAAGTTTTAATTATTTTATTGAACAATCAATTATTTCACTGAACAACAAAAACATGAATGTTTAGGTAAATATTACTCACCCCCAACCAGACCCATTCAAAAATTAAATTGTTAAGTTAAACACATGATTGAAGAATGCACAGTGCATGTAGGGGGCGTGGCCTCATTAAGGGGACGAAAGTGAACTTGAACATGAACATGAAATCTGGTTGTTTTAGTCAAGACTATGCTAAAATATATTTTCCCTAACTATATCTAAGTTCCCTGTTAAGGGCCAGCCTTCAATTTTGTAAATTCCCGGTTTAGTCCCGTTACATCCAATAAATTCTTCAGTTAATTCTCAGAGAAATTTCTTCGAAAATGTTAAGAATTTGGCAACCCTAGTGTTGAATAGTGTAGAACAGCAATCACAAGAAGCACAACCACTTTCTTTAAGATCAGCTTCTCAACAGGCTTCAGTATGCTGAAAGTGTCAGTCAAGACACAGTTTACTCAGCACTAAGCACTTGCTAAAAAAGGCTTTACTGTATGTTTTTAGCAAGTCAAAGTAGCGTGTGAAAAGAAAGTATGAGCTTTCAAGTCACAAGAAGAGGAAGAGACATTTCTAGCACATGGTTGAAAATTGCTCATATCCACTGCATCTTAACACATTTTTAAGAGGAAAGAGCTTTTACCAATGTTCCAGTGCATCATCAGACATGTTTTATATAATTCAGGAAGCTTTAATGCTCACTTTTCAACGACTCCAAATGCAATGTCTGAAGGACATGTGAGGGTTTTATCACGTGGATCCTGAGCTGGATGCAGCATCTTTGGAAATAAGTGATGTTATAGCAATTTAAGCAAAATGTAAATTAAATGTGAAAAATCAATGACCTCTAAAGACAACAAAATGGATCAATAAAGTATCAATTTAAACTCTAAAAGGTGATACAGTCAAGTCACAAGAGCCCTTAAAACTGACACATCTGTCACACAATCTCAGCTTTCTGTTTTTCAGTGTTTGAGTCTAACAGGAAGTCATGGTGTGAGAAAGCAGTTTGACATATAAACATGTCCAAGCCGAAGTTTACAGTTTTTTCCGTGAAGCAAATGCTTTTTATCCACGCCAGCTTGCAATGAGTGCAGCAGTGGAATAAGCTTTGCTTCATATATCACTGGCATTACAAACAACCAGTAGTCACAAGTGCAACGATCAGAGCTGCAGTGCCCAGGACACATTTCTGTGATGCTTTTATGATCCTGATCTAAGGGAGAAGTGTTACAAGCTGAAGGGTACAGATAAAAGGAATTTCTTTTTGATGCAAGCAAATTAGAGAATGTAGAAGAAAAAGTCACTAAGGAGCAGATGATGTGAGATTTGTGAAAGTTACTAAGTACTTCCTCTATGTTTCACACATTTGATCTACATCATGGCCTTATCATTTCCTTTCATGCTGTGGAAAATTTGAATAAGCTACATAACTAACTGTGTTTCTCCTGTGTTGTGTTTCCGCTCTGACCCGTCTGTGTCACCCAACGCCCTGATCTGTAGAATACACAGTAAGTATCTTCCATGTTACACTGCATGACTTTATTACGGTACACCAGATGCCACACTGAGTGAAAAACACTAAAGGATACCTCTGATCATCAGATATGTCTTCAAAATTGAGAATCATGGCCTATTACAATTATGAATGCACACAAAATGCACAGGCCATGCATCAGCATTGTTGTTTAGAATGGAAAATACTACTGGAACGCTACTTTTTCTATTTTATCGTGAAACCTTTTGAGGGTACATTTTCTAAAAGTAAGATATTAAAAAGGGAATTAAATCTAGTGCTATTATCGTGGCATTGAACATTCTTTTGAGTGTTGAATTATTTTAGCAACGCAAAATTGCAACACTGACAATAATTGCGTTTACGTGTTATGACAACAGGCTTGCAAACAAGCACTTCTTTACACATCTAAAAGAATCCATAAAACTTTGTTTTTTACTTGGAGTTGCCACTCTGGCGACTCACCAAATTTAAGTTACATATTCACAACTCCTAAAGAATATGTTATCATTCTTTAGTTCTTTAGCTGCTAAATTCTCCACTACATTTGCTAACTTGCCATGAGGGCCTGGGCAAGTTGTATACAGTGAGTTTATCAGAGCTTATTTTGCTGGACACAGCTGCCTGCTGAGGCTAGAGTTAAGTAAATAACAAGGTTACAGTAAATCAAAACAGTAAAGATGAGGTTCATAAAACCAAGACAATAAGCTGAAACATGTTGTGTAGAGTTGAGGAAGACAGCAAAGTTGGGTGATCATTCTCGATCTGTGGGTTTATCACGACAAATGAGCCCTTTCACATTTAACATAGCCATTGCTTAAGTAAAAGATTGATTGGTGCAGCTTTAATCAAAAGCCACCCTCTTTAGCTTATTGATTGGATTAAACCATGATTGAGCTACGAAATGTCATACTAACTGACTGATCTGACAGCTTGTAATATGCTAGATTATGCAAATACACAAACATTTACATTATAAAGAGTTGTGGTTTACTCCGTATAGAAGCTATAAGGCTGGTTGCAGAAGTTTACTCTGCTGCTGTTTCGAACATCTTGCGTTTTTTTCGTACACGGATAAGGTTTGTTAAAACTTGCATCTTCCATGTCTGCAGTGATCAAAACAACTTCGGCCCTCACAGACACACACACGGCAGTGAGCGTGTCTTTGCTAATAAGCACAACTGCCTATGTGACAGCGATTAACACTTGAAACACATGAAGCATCGGCACATTTTTAAGACACACGTGCATACCATTAGGCTCAGCTATAAGGCTTCTGTTGTGCAGAGTGAGAAATGTCGACAGTGTGAGTCACGCCAGTTTAGGGTGCAGGGACAAGAGGGGAACAACAACATTGTTGCCGCGACAGAATGCTCGATAATGTCTCTATATGCGTGGAGGCGTTTTGTGTTCATGTATGAGTCAGTGTAGATACAAGATTAGTTTTTAGCAAAAAGACTTGTATGAATAATTGTATTGGCTTTTGTTAACTTTGACAAGGAGATAGAAATTGACAAACTGCGTTATTACAGCCTGGACTTTTGTTCTGCATTATACAATAGGAAGAACATAGAAAGAGAAAGAGACACTAAACAAAAAACAGCAACTTTGACAGTCAGTGTTAAATTATACAGTACTTTTAAAGAGGTTACAGCAAATTGTATTACTAATGCCGTGTTTCCACTGCATGGTACGGCTCAGCTGAATGTCATGGCACCACTACGTGAAACTGCCATGACATCATCTCAAACGTGACACTTGCTGAATCCTTTTAATCTGAAACCAAACAGAGAAACATCTGTACTCCGTCAATTGTACAGCGTAGTTTTGGGGGCTGCCATTGTGAATAAAAATACTGTGCTGCTATTGATGGTACCTTGGTTATTTAGAGATTAAAGGCTGTGCTATAATGCAGATTTTCTCTGATCATTCATTGGTCTGGGGTTTTTTAACTCCACCCTCTAGTATCAGCTGAGCTCGCTCTAAACTTTGACAGAGCAGGTAGCAGAAAAAGTACCAGATTCGATTCAAACCTGTGGAAAGTGGATCTGTGGAAATGCAGTGGACATGCAGCATAAGTTGCCCTGTTTTGACAGCTGTTTGCCATAAACTAAAGTTGAGACGTAAAATATCCTCAGCAGGAAGGACTGTTAACTTTATGCAGGACAGACTCTTTAAATGCTATTTAAATGTTTTGAAACAGGCAATTTAACAACAATTACAACGACGTTTCACATATTTGTCTCTCTTTACCACAGTGCTCATTCCTGCCTAAGTTCTCCATCCACATAGAAACAAAATACGAGGACAACAAAGGATGCAATGACAATGTGAGTATATGTGTGATAAGAGCTTTGAGTGGTTGGGGGGGTGGTCTGTTTCAAAATGGTACACTCTGAAATGGAGTGTGATATGAGTACATACAATGTCCGTCTGTCCAGGAGGAGGGATGGATCCATGCGCTGATACAGATACTGCTGCAATAAGCCTTTATCAGCGCAGTCAGTTAATCAGTCAGGCCCTAACTCCGATTTAATCTGTCAGCTTAATATAAATCTGTTGCCTGTCTTCTCTCCTTATACAGAAATCTGTACAGCAAAATAGGCAGTTTAAACACAAAATATCTCATAGCAGACATATGGTGGAAAACAAGACCTCTGCGAAGGCAACATGAATAAACCCATCCGGGCAGATTTGGCAGCACACAGACCCTCATTTGCAATCACGTCGGATCATAATGCCAACTATACTATGCGCCTTGAGAGTCTGCCAAAAACCACTCCACTTGTTGGACAGCTAATTTCATTTGGGCTGTTAGCCTCCTCACTTTCTTTCTCTCTATATTTTATTCCACTCTCCAGTTTATAGGAGCATTAGTCATCAAATGAAAGGCTGCCACTGCTTGGACAGAGAGGAAGAAGAATGGTAGGGTAGTGTGCAACAAACACATTGCTTTAAATATATCATGGTGGGCGGCCAGCATGTTAAAGGGATAGTTCGGAGTTTTTTGAAGTAGGGTTGTACGGGGTACTTATCCATAGTCAGTGTATTACCTAATGTAGATGGCAGTCACATCACCTGGAAAAGCAGGCAGGAGTACAGACACGTAAGCGAAGCAATGTAGTGCTGAGGACGGAGGCAGAAGCACCTAAAGCAAGGCCCACCCCCATAAAAATCATTATCAGATTAAGTTTACACTATATTTGGAATATTTTCACAGCTTCACCTTGATACTTTCTCTGCTTTCTGACAAGGAACTGAAGTTGTTATCTATTCTCTCTTTAAAGCCTCCAGACTCCATTGACAAAAACAGTAATTTAGCCTCACAGGACACAGGAGTTTCAGGTCTACCGCTGCCTATAGTTAGTTAGTTTGTGTTAGTGTGAGACTTTGGATCCAAAATCACCTTTAAATTACAAAAGTCACACAATAGCACAAACAAACTTACTGATTAAGACAGCAGTGGACCAGCGACTTGTGTGTTCTGCAAAGAAAACTTACTGTTTTTGACAAAGGAGTCTGGTGGCCACAGCTAATGACTTCAGTTCCCTTTTGTAAAGGGTTGGCTGATTGCAAGGTAAGTAAGGAGTGAAAATATTCTAATTAGTGTTTACTTAATGATATTATTTTTTTCAAGGTGGCTAAAATGTGTTGCTGCTGCCACCGTCCACAGCAGTACATTACTTAGCTTCTGTGTCTATAGTAGGGATGGGAAAAAGGGATCAATGATTGATTACTGATCGTAAAGAATTTGGTTGATTACATGAAATATTTAATCAATCGGCATATTTTTTTATTTTAATTTTATCTATGACTGCATATCAGTACTCACTGAACTGAAACACGGCCGATCGTTAGTTCTGCGGCCGTACATGAATAAGCCAATGAGCTGATTAATCAAGTTGGATAAAGCTACAGTTTGCAAACTGAAAATTGCAATAACAATTATAAATCACACAGAAATACGAAAGAGGATTAATTTGAGAAATACTAGCTTACTGTATCAAACCTTGCTAGCATGAATTACTAGGTTTAATTTAATCCAAAACTTATTTAAACAACAAACACTTAAATATTAAAGATTACTGTCAAAACTAACCTCATGCCTCTTCAGGGGCTGAAACATAAAAAATTGAACTCCTTGATGTTATCTTTAATTTAATCTTAAGTGCGTTAGTTTTACGATCGACAGGAAGTCTCTTTTCCTCCTTTCAAAATAAAAAGTGTCCGTTATCAAAACAGGCTTTTGCATAGTACTGTATATATATCTTTTATTTTGCCCATTTATGCATGTAGCGCTTACTCAATTACTTGATCGTTAACGATGCTCGAGTTAGCAGGTTCCTTCCAAACGCACATCCCTAGTCTATGGTGCCTGTTTATCAAAATTACAACTACAACATCCCTTTAAAAAATCTAACCATCCTTTAAATGTTGCCGTGTCTTCATATTTTACTATAAATTTTCCTTGATCTGGTGAGAAATGGCTTCCAACTTCCCTAAAGTGTCTTTTTGATGTGTCTCTGAGTCGTTCATACTTGTACCCACAAAGTGCAGAGGAGGACAGAAATGGACAGACTGTCTCTTTGCATTAAATATGCAGTGATGCTTTAGACTGATGCTTAGTTGGTTTGACGTGACAAGGCGACAAATCAAATACTTTTTTATTAAATGTAACAGAAGTCGCCTACAGCGAATACACTAATGGATAAAAACTGAGACGAATCACAGTTCTGTTGCATAAACATGTGTTTGTGTGTGTAATTTGGTTTAGATGTGAGCAGAGATATAAGAGTGGCACATAAATTTCACCGTCTACACACACAATGATTCAATGATTCTGCTGCAGTCTTTTGTCCAACATCTTCAGGGCAAACAAACAAGAAGCTTTGCATGTTTCATGACATTGTATAACCAATTCATGAGTATGTGAAGTGCACTTGCCATAAAGAATGTTGTGAAAAGATATGAGTGCAGCTGTGTTTTACATAACAACATACTCGCTGAGCAAATGTCATGTTTTTCCACGTTGATGGCATAACATACATCTGGCCACCTGCAGTGTCCTGACACTGTGTATCAGTTGGAAAAGAAAGAACAGCAAAAGGACAGACTTACTGAGTGGAAAGGATTCAAAGATGGAGGAATGAAAAGGAAGGAATGGTGCAAGAGAGGGAGGAAAATCTTGGATGTGTGAAAAGGAAATGAGTGGGTGTGTGAGTGGACATCATGCACGGTTTGTATGGAGGCTGCAGCAACATTACATGACATGCTAAATTCCACAGCACTATCCAGTGTCAGACACACATGCGTATGCGCTGACACTCTTACCCACACACACCCTCACACATTAAGCTTTAGCATGTGTCCTCAGGCACATGTTGCTCTTGCAATCTCTCCAAGGACTCCTGAACTACACAGCAGGCAGAATGGGAAAGTGCATGTTTCATTCTTCCTCTTTTGTTTTGCGGTATTGTCCTTTTCCAACTCCCACTCTTTACTACTTCACTGCTTTTTTATATTTTATTGGTCATTGGCCTAGAGGTTGGAGGAAGAGAATCAAAAATTGGGCTTGTAACTGGAGGGTCGCAGGTTCGAATCCTATCAGGACTGACAGGTCAAGGACTGAAGTGCCCTTGAGCAAGGCACATAACCCCTGCGCCCAGGGTAGATACCACTGCTCTCTGGACGCAGTGGTATGTTTCTAGCATGGTGTGTTTACTGGTTTGGTTAAATGCAGAGGACACATTCACTGCTCGCTGTGTCTGTGTCTGTGTCTGTGTCTGTGTCTGTGTCTGTGTGTGTGTGTGTGTGTGTGTGTGTGTGTGTGTGTGTGTGTGTGTGTGTGTGTGTGTGTGTGTGTGTGTGTGTGCAAAACTGAATCATAATCCACGCCCAAATTAGAGACTATTACGAGCTATTATAACAAAAGGGGATCATGTCAAAACACTACACCTGAAAAGTTGCCTTTCCAGTGACGTACACTGAGGTCCAATACCCTGTTTGCACAAGACTTGATACATCTGCTTTCCAGATGGAGGGAAGGCAGATTCTGTGGCATCAATTACCAGTACTGCACAAATATCATTGATTTGTGATGTTTACAGCTATTTCAGTCAGTCCAATCAAGACGGGCTACTTTTGAGTCATGAAAATTGTACATGATTACCTCTTTTGTCAAATATGTTTTGATATTTGCACACTGACTCTGTCACTTTGTTTTGTCACCCATAAAAAAATCACAAAGTGCTTCATGTGCACCGCACTGATAGATAACAAAAATGAAAATGCTGAAATGGCTTGCTAAATATTTTAGGCAGCTCTCAGTGCGCCCAGGTCTATGTGTGGAAAACACTGTAAATACAAGTTGGATTAAGCACCATGACTTCGCTGGCACAGGTTGCTGATGTAGGCTGCTTTTTAATTTGGCAGAACATGTCAAATGACCAATGCAGCTTCAGCCAGTTCACGTAAAATCAAACCGCATTAAGCTCAGACACCAGACCGGAAATACAGGTGCATCTCAATAAATTAGAATATCATGGAAAAGTCCATTTCCAGTAATTAAAATAGCCCCAACTAAGTATTGAGTGCACATAGATGGACATACTTTTCAGAGGCCAATATTTCCATATTAAACTTACTTTTTAAAATTGGTCTTTTGTAATATTACATTTTTTTTGACACACTGAATTTTAGGTCTTGATTAAGTGTAAGCCATAATCATTATAATTAGAAGAAATTAAATAAATTAAGACATGAAATGTTTCATTCTGTGTGTAATTGAATTGAAATACTGACATAAATAAACTTTTCTATGATATTCTAATTTATTGAGATGTACGGAAGCCCTCAATGGCCATGCATTCATATATTTTTTCCCCTATGCTTTTTCTCGTGATAACAAGTTAATTTCATTTGTTTTCCAACAAAACATATGTCGTCTTGAATATATGAATGCATGGCCGTTTAGAGCTTCCGTAGAGATGCACCTGTAAGACCACCCACATTTTTTAAATTGTATTAAATGGGAAGAGGTTCCTCATCAGAATATAGTGCATTCCTCCTGTATATATATATATATATATATATATATATACTTTTCAAATGCACTTTGCCCTCATGTTTTTATTCACACAAAAAATATCTATTTGAATTTAATTTGATGAATATCTCTTATACATGCCATGGGTGACCCTGGTCTGCTTTCTGTGTATTTTCCCTTTTGAGGATAATAAAATGCAGTCCAATGAAATATTTTATTTAGATAGGGATTACTATCAGCTTTCAGAGGCTCTAGCTGCAGAGCATTTTAGGACACATGCCTTGCTGTGCACTGTAGTGACCACATACTGTCTGCCTGTGCTTTGTTTAGTCGTGTATTCACAGTGGAAAACTGATTAGATGAAGTGTACCAACAAATTCTGGCAAGCACACTAGAATAGCGCATAGTATTAGCATAGCATTAAATTGGGTTGTAGCTCAGGGTATATAGTCTGTGGGTTTGCCAACATTTTTATGTGTTGGATTATTTTTTTTTTTAATCCTTTTTGGGTTATGTTATGTCTGGATTTCTTAAAATGACACTGAATGGCCTTAAGGGGTGCTACATTTACATGTACGTATGTGTCACTGATTGGTACTTGGGAATGCTGTCATTCATAGGGTGCCAACGTGTTGTCCTCTCTTTGTGGTTCATTTTCTCCTCGTCTTTTGTTGTCCTTCTCTTTTGTTTACCCTCTCACTCTGCCAACCACTTTCTCTTTGTTCCTCTCTCCTCTCCCTCTGTCTTGGTACAACATGGCAACTCATTGTGTCTTTTTTACCCCTTAATTAACACATAACTTGCGTCTATTGGAGTTATTTTTGCGTAATAAGTAATAAAATGTTACTTAAGTTTTTTCCAGTTGCAGTGTAATATGGTCTATTGTTTAAACCTTGGATAATTTACATCAAACTCCATTTTACTTTGTTTGGAAATGCATCAATAAACCAAGGACCCTTCTAATTACACAAACCCATGTTTTCCCTCTCATTTTATAACCGTTCCTCCCTGTCGTTTGACTCCCCCCACCTCTCTTCCAGTCTCTGCATTCACCAGCCACCCCCCCCCCCCCCCCGCTCCTCTTCTCTGATCCCCTCTCTCTGCCTGTGACTCCATCCCTCTCCTCTTATTACACACTATCTTGCTCCTGCAAACCCCCTCCTCCTGCTGCATCTCCTTTTCTTTGTTTAATTCCTCAGTTTCTCCTCTCATCCACCTCTGCTCCTTTCCCTCTCTCCCTCTTCATCCCAGTCTCCATTCCTGTCGCTTGGCTGCACTCATGCATGCTGACATATCACCCTTATTGTGCCAGCAACACTCATCCACACTGTAAATGACAGAATGCACCCTTGGAGGGCAGAAGGAGAAGAGAAGGATTTCAAGATTTTTTTTTCATCTTCAGACTCCTGTTGTGATTTGAGCTACAACAAATGTTTTCGTCTAATAGATTGTTCAATGGACAGAAAAGTAACTGCATACTTTTTTTAAATATATTTTTTGGGGGGAAAATGGCACAAAATGCTGTTAAGATATGGAGATTTCATGCATTCTATGTTTTATATCATAGTAAACTACATTTTTTTGGACATAACCTGGGACACTGAGAAACTGGGATGACAGATTTATTTTTTATACACCAAATGATTAATACATTTTTTGAGACATGTTAGTCTAAAATGAGCCCTTATTGTAATAATACATTTACAGCTCACAATGTGTGAAAGTACAGCAGGGATCAGATTTTTTTCCATTCATTTTTTAATCTTTCAGCAGCCTCGCTTTACATAGTTAAATTAAAGATAAATCTCTTAAATGAAGCTGGTGGCCTTTAACCTCACTTTAAATGCAAACACGCACACACATACACGCACACACACACACACACACACACACACACACACACACTTCCCCTTGCAGCTATACAGCAGACACTGCAGTGAGCTCTGTCCCAGTACGCTCACATGAGACTGTATGTGTGTGAGAATATAATTAGGCCGCATATGTATGGATGAATTGATGAATTGCGAAATATATATATTCATTTACGTAAGAGCATATGCATTCATACTTGATTTATTGTAGTAAGAAGGTCCATATAATCAGCAGCATGAGAAATAATAAGTTATAATAAGAACTTTCATAAAAACTCAGAAGGAAGTAAGAAAGTTGCAAATTTGTCTTATCAACATATGACCCAGTAATTACAATCAGCACTGTGTCATTTGGCACCGTGACAAATATAAGACATGGGCACAGAGCACCACCTGATGGTTGTGTTAGCAAGTACAACATGTGTGTCGTGTTTGGCTGAGCGACAAGGGGACAGAGAGGGACAAGATGCACAGTCGAGCGTTAGTAACAGTATGAATAATTTCCAACTTTAGAGTCTAGCAGAAAGGCAGGTTCACACAGGAACATATGTGATGATGTAACCAGGAACATTTCCGAGGTTTATTTTTACTTGTGGAGAGGCTACTCTGATTGGCAGGCCGAGTTGTGGCGAGCGTTGGCAAACCGATCTGTTCTGCTTTCAGATCTTTGACACAGAGCTGAAGGATCAGGAGAGGGAGGTTTGTTTCGTCGACATCGCCTACGATGAGATCCCTGAGCGCTACTATAAAGAGTCTGAGGTGAGCTTGTGGAGGTGTGAGTGTGTAGATGCGCATGGCTACTGAGAATTAACACTATTGGAGAGGTGTGAGTGTAGTGTTGAATCTGGAAATGCTCTATAATACTAATAAAACAATGTATGATCTCAGTTTGTGTCATGTTGTGATCTTACTCAGATATTTTTCTCTCTGTCTAAAGTGTTTTATATCCAGTCATCTCAAGTTTGAAAGTTATTGGATATTATTATTACTACTGTTACTGTTAAATTTGATTTTAAGGCACAAACACTAAGGCCTATAAGCAAGTGCACATTAGCATTTGCTGCTTTATTTACCTCACAGCATTCGTCTGGAGTCTAAAAGCCTTTCATACTTCCAAGTCTTAAGTGTGAGAGCGAGTAAAAACAGATTGCTTCTACGCTAATGAGTCTGTATTAAGATCCTCCAAGGGGACCAGAGGGGTTAATTTAATGCAAATGGTATTTAATACTTGCATTCAGTCAGGCATCTAATTTAAGGCTCTCCCTCACGCCTCTCCACTGGGGTGCAGAAACAACCATGCCTGAAGGTTTGGGTTAATTATTGTAATATTAAATGTGCGTGTGTTTTTAACTGCCCCTCCCTTCACAGGACTTGCGATATTTTAAGTCAGATAAGACATCACGAGGGATTCTTCAGGAGGGCTGGAGGGACACCCAGGATCCCATCATGTGCTCGTACAAACTGGTCACCGTCAAGTTTGAGGTGTGGGGTCTGCAGACACGTGTGGAGCAGTTCGTACACAAGGTGAGAGGTCGCTTGTGGGGTTAATGCTAATGATATTTCACTTTGGTCATACATTCATTTCAACCTTTGGTTTAAGTTGCAGAAATAAATCTTTACTTCTGATATACACTGCCTATAAAAGTATTCACCCCCCTTGGATGTTTCACCCTTTTTTTGCTTTTACACATGGAATCATGGTCAATATAATTTGGCTTTTTTTACCAAGAATTTGCAAAAAAGAAAAAACGTTTTTAATATCAAAGTGAAAACAGATTTAAACAAAATAACGGCAATTAATTAATTGACGTTATTTTGTTTTCAAATTGATATTAAAGATGTTTTTCTTTGCAAATTCTTGTCAAAAAAGCCAAATTATATTGACCATGATTTCAAGTGTAAAAGGAAAAAACAAAAGGGTGAAACATCCAAGGGGGGTGAATACTTTTTATATGCATTTTAATGATCATGTAATGATTATTATAACGATATAATGTAAAATATGCAATTCTCTATTGTGTTTATTTAATGAAGTGATAAAAAGAAGTTGCACAAGTAACTTTCTTCCTGTCATTGTGTTGTGTTACAGGTGGTTCGGGATGTGCTGCTGCTGGGACACAGACAGGCATTTGCCTGGGTGGATGAGTGGATTGGTAGGTCTATCAGCCCTTTTCTACAGTAAACACTAATTTACATTCATTGGCACATTTCAACTTTCGTGCCATCAGCTATTTACCCTTACCAAGTCATCATGAATGCATTGCCTACACAGTAAGATTCATTTTTTTGATACAAATTCATAGACTAGTGGACTGCCCGTTTGGACAGGACCGTTTTTGGCCCTTGGAAGTGCTGCTTGCACCGATCTCAAGAACCGCAGATCAAAAACCCTGTATCCAATAAACATCCATGGATCCTCAGCAATACACATTACATACCAAGTTTGAAGTTAATGGGATGATTGGATAATATGGAAGAAAGTCATACATACATACATACATACATACATACATACATACATACATACATACATACGCAGAAAGACTGACAGACAGAATTTCCCTCCTTTGTAGTGAGGTGATGCTACTATAGCACCACCTATTGGCCAAATGGCTCCACATGGTCCATGGTCACTGGATATCGACTCGTCCACCAAATATGGTTTCAAATATACCCCACAAGTATTAAGTACGATGGATGAACACACATACAGATTCCTTGTTTAATAATTAAATGAAAGCAATCTCTTATATTTGTTTTTGTGAACATCTGCATATGTGAACATAAATAGTTTATAAGACTTTTATGTACTTTTATGTTTTGTATCTTAGATTTACAGCCCTTCTTAAAGTGTAATGTTACTACTATTATTTGAAATGTTTGCACTGTTGTGTAATATCTGTGTCTGTCAGTTTGCATGGAGAATCATTCCAACTGCATCTAACCCTGTCACTGCCAGCCCTGCTTGTTCTCCTACAGCATGGATACTCCTCTTGGTATCACCACTAATGGCAAACACTTGACTGCTGTGTCGTGTTTGTTTCAAATGACACCTGCACGATAAACTGCAGTCTTTCATGTTTCATGTTGGAAAAATTCATTTAAACATTTTATTGAGACTCCAGTAAACTGTTTTTACTTTATTTCATATTAAACCCAAATATAAAGTAACAAGAAAATAATACTTATTTATGCTTGTGAACTAAACTTGCAATTTCATGAAGGGAAAAAAAAAAAGAATGATGCTCTTACTGAAACATGAAAACTGCCTTTGTCTGTTTCTCTGAGAGTCTGGTTTCACAAGAGGCAGCTCTGTTTGCAGCCATAAGTGGCTGCAACACATTTACTCTCAGCTGTTGAGTTTTTTCCATAGCCGCAGGGCGTAAAGATAACAAGCCCATTATCTTTGCCGTGAAACATACTCCTCTCCCCTCCTCTCTATAACCACTAACCTTTATACCACAACTCCTTGGATGCTTGAAAACACTCCCTAAATCTTTGCACCTGTCAAATGATTTTACTCTGAGAATAGAGTGTTACTTCCTTGTGCTTCCAATGATCCAACCTCTTCTTTGGGTGTGGATTATTCAGGCTTTTCCTTAATCTTGAAACGTCCTTGACCTTCCTTTCTCCTTCCTGGTGTGGCTCGGATTTGTCTGGCTGTCTCCTGTAAACTCTCCGGCTCGGGGGAAGCTAGCACTTTGACCTCTAAAGCTTTCACTTTCAAAAGCTCTAATCACAAAAAACACCATACTCACCAATGGAATGCACCTTTTCCACCTAACCCTCTCCTTCCCCGCTTGTTTGTCAACTCGAGCGCCATTTTAGAGGAGTAAACAGCATTTCGACCCTCGTTCCACCCCTCCCCCTCTTCCAGATATGACTTTGGATGACGTACGGGATTACGAGAGACAAATGCATGAGAAAACCAACATTAAAGTTTGGGATGAGCAGCAAGAGCATTCCACAACAAACCCATCTTCACTGGATGACATAGAGATCCATGACAAAGCAAGTGTATGTGTCCTTTTCATTGTTTCTTTACCTCATTGCCCCAGCTCTGTCTCATACTTGACCCGTTGGTGACTGTTGTCACAGCTGCATTTAACTGTCAACATACATCCACTCATTCTGTCCTACATTGAGTCAAACAATGCATACATTAACTGTCAAGAATAAGATAATTCAAGTCTGCCAAGATTCTTTAAAGATTTGAAAAGGTATCTAGTAAACATAAGGCAACACTAGAATAATTTCGGTAAATAAAACAAGACAAATGTATTTTTTTTCCAAATCATGCAACCTTTGCTCACTAATTGCAATTATTTTTAATAATTCACAACGTTGGAGGGAATTAATGTTTTTGCATCAATATTCGCATTTGTATTGATGAAATAGTTTAAAATGGTCGTGGTGATTTCTTTTGGTGTCTAGTAAAACTATGTCTACAAAACAAAGTCTGTAAAATACAACTTGTAGGCTGGACATTCCTGCAGCACCACGAAACTTAAATCAGAATGGAATTTTGACTTTTTAACCTTTTCCTCTCTACCCCTCCCAAATTTTCTTTTTAAGGGAAACCTGAAGTTTGAGATGCAGCTGTGCATTCTGTGTCAAGTATTTCTAGTCATAAATCTGCCATTTGTATTGCTCATGTGATTTTGATAAGATTTTGATTAATAGTGCAGCCCAAATGTGAGCGAACAAGAATATGTTCTTTTCAACCTTCTTCTGATAGTGTGTTTTTCTGGGTATGCCTGTGGCTCTAATGACTTGAAGTTATGGAAAGCTACAGTTTTAGCCTTTTGTTCTCTAAAAGTGTCTTTAACAGTAGAAAAAAAAATGTCTTCCAAGTTCTTCCTTTCATTGGTTTCAATTGATGTTTTTACAATCCAGACATGACAATGGATGAGGTGAGAGAGTTTGAGCGCGCCATCCAGGAGGCCACCAACCAGAAGATCGGGATTTTTCCACCATCGATCTCCATCAGCCAGACGCCCTTGTCCTCTTGTTCCCTCACCGGCCCTGCCAGCGCGCCCTCTACCCCCATGTGCACTGATGCACCCGAGTCCCTCTCTGTCCCCAAAGACCGACCCCGCAAAAAGTCTGCTCCAGAAACCCTGACCCTTCCTGACCCTGACCCAAGTGGTGTCCCCCAGGGCTCTAATGTGAGCCCACTACCAGTTTCAAACCATGTCCAATCATCCACACCTCTCTCCTCCAGCTCGGATATTGCTGAGATGGACGAGCAGTAGAGGGACCTTGGGATCTTCCCCACCCCGTGCTTTACTTATTCCCCCATTGTCTTAGTAGCCCAACCAGACTAGCCTAACCTCGAAACACCAGTGGCCAGACATTCAAGTTCTCTAGCCATATCCAATGATTTGCCATAATCCTGGACACACAGCGGTCACAATCACAATAGAAGTCTACATCAGTGTCACAGATACCATCCAGGCAGCTGTAGGCTTAGCCACCCTGATGTGGCTGACATCCTCTTCCTGTGAGTCTAGCCAGCCACACGTCTCATCTATTATAACAGCCACCTGTGATGTCTAATCAAAACAAATTACATCCGTAAATATTTTTTGTTGAGCAGCAGTTCTTTGTTATATGAATAAATTATTCTTACCTTAGTTATGTTTCTTTTAATCAGACGAGCTGATTGCTTTGAAGCCGTTGAACTATGAAGTAGTTGCCTTAGCACCACAGAGCCAGTGGTGTATATTAGTTTTCGAAAACGTGCGTAAATTAATGCCTGACAAATATTGTTATTTTTTCGGCTGTCTGTATTAAATTAGAAATTAAAATCAATGACACATCCTAGAGTAGCACAGTAGACCTAATATGTAAAAGTACAACACACCAGAAAGTCAAATATCTTCACAGCAGAACCACTTAGCACCTATTTTCTAAGCCGTCCAAACTGTCCTACGGATCAGATTGCACCCATCCTTTCTCCCCCAAACTCCCAATAATAAAACACATGCAAGATCAGTACAATCAGAGTTTACACCTCAGGTCTCCCCAACTCTACCTGGCTCACACTCCGAAAGCAGGGATATTACTGTACCTTTCTCTCCCTGCTTATTGCCAAACAGCCACATTTTATACCTCCACAGATATTACAATACAGCTACTATTGTATGTACATTACCAGTCTACTTAACCCTTGGAATGTTTACACAGCAGTAACCTTGGAGCGTTTGCATATTAGCAACGTAACGTTGTACCTTAAGCTGTTGTTATATCTGCACTTGCGGTTTTAGCATGACAGTTAAATGATTCTAAAATTAGATTTGTTGAAGTTTATTACTGCATATATCCTACTCAAGTTGACTGAGAGGTCAGTACAACAACAAAAAAAACTATGTAAATGTTGCCTGAAACTAATGCTGGACTTCTCATGTGACATAAACGTGATCCAATTTTATCCAATCAGCAAATCACTTTATTGTCATACATAGGAACAATGCCATTTTGGGGAGTTTTTAAGCATTGACTGATCTTTGTGCACAGTAGAGGTAATGACAACTCGAAGCTTAATTTGAGGACAAGGGCACATGCATCAAGCTGACTTGAGTATGTTCTTTGTTAGCTGCATCGTGTTTGCAAAAGTGCTGATACTTTTAACTTTGCCAGTGCTGGTTGATACTGAGCAAGTGCTTTGGTGAGTGCAGGAAATGATTTGGGAATGGGAACATCCTTTGCAGTGCCCCTTTATTTGTGCTGGGGCTGCTAGTTATCATCTAAAGCCCAAAAGGAGAAATAAATACAGACAGCAAGTTATTCTTTGAACCACCCTTTTCCACTTAATATTACTCAAAGAAAGGGTTTTTATATGCTGCATGGAACATATATACATATTATGTGAAGTATATATGTATATATTGTAAATGAATGGATCAGTACAGTATATTTGGTGATGCAACTGTATGAGAAAAAAAATGAATGCCAACTTTCGAAGCTCTGTACTAATTTTGTATAATAGAAAAAGCAGATTTTGAGTGAAACGTGAGCATGCACAGAGAATATAGGCCTACCAACTCTTTCAACTCAGTGCCTCTGCATGCAACTATTGTATCGTCACCTACATGTGAGTAAACCAAAATCTCTGATATTTCATCAATAGAAACACAGAATTTCATTGCATTTCTTTGCCTGATTTCCATCTCAAATGTTGCATTTAAACAAGAATTAAATTGGGCTGCAGCCCCGTAATACAGTCGCTGAACTACTAGATAATCAGATCAAACTGCATCATCAGACTCAAGTATCAGGGCTAACATCTTGTTATATTTTAGTAAATTAGTACATTTTGTACATTGTTTCCCTATTCATACCAGCTACTTCTAATTTTACAGCGCAAATGCATTTTGCACTTTCCAGTCTTTGACACCTTATTGGACAATGAAGAAATGTGTTACATAACAGTCTTGTTAGGTTTGTTGGACCAAAGTTCTATAATACAACATAGCGACTTTGGAGGGAGCAGTTTGAGGAGAGTCCTCAGTGGTCTTGCCATAAAATATTGTTAATATTATGTACAGTTTCTCACTTGCTTTTGTTAAAAAACAAAACAACTGTAGCTATTTATCTGTAACTGTAGCTTTTGTCTTTGCCTTTTGAGGATAAAATGTTATATACCAGTTACTGGCCCTCTGTATCGATCTATTATGTATCGATTATACATTCTCACAACTCTGGTCATGACCATCTCTCTTGTCAGGAACACAGAGATCCAGGGATATGTTTGATCTACCACGGGCTATTAAAGATAATGCAAAATAATATCCAATTGTTAATCTCTGCTCTGTTTAAAAGAGTAACATTAGGTATTGTAAATACTGTTGTTAATGACTGATATAGTAGGTTTCTTACATTGCATTTCTGATGTGACATGAATGTGCTCAAAGATTTCAGACAGACAGAAGGATATTCTTTAGTGTTGCGATAGGGATGACGTCTCCACAGACATGAATTAAAGGTTTGTTTTGATATGTCTTTATCTATGAAGTCATTGTCATCTAATTGATGATACTGAATTCCGTTACGTTTACTCTTCTCACTTGAGTATTAAGATTCCTCATTGTAGTGGTGCACTTTGACTCTCCAGTTGCTTTTGGTGACCTTGCAGGGCAAAATTATTTGTACACGTTGTAAAACAAAATGAAGCTTTTCTTTTTAGTGGGGTGGCTGCTTTGACGTTGACTTGCCATGGTAATTGAGAGGTGATTGGCTTTTCTGTTGTTTTTTTTTTTTTTTAGTAAACCTGCTGTACTTTGAATTTGTGGTTGCTGTATTATTTGAAGGAAAATCTAAATTAGTTTCACATTCTTTCTTCGGAAAAAAGGACCAAGCTTTTCGCTCCTCCTCCCCTCCCCCTTATGCAGATGGCATTCGGCCAGGCTGTTGTGCTGTTTCCTGATAACTGGGACCTGTCTCAGCAACCAGGATCACTGAGTAAGCTGTACTTCACTCCGTGTTGGAGATCAGGTGTGGCTTTTGGCTCATCCAGCTTTCTACATTAATCCTGCTGTATGTAACAGGGCCCAGAAGTGCCATTCGTGTTCGGCTGCTGGAAGTCGCTCTTAGTTCTTCCACTTTATCTATTATTGTATTTGTTATATTTTTACTTCCCTTTGAGGTTAATTTAGCTCTTTGTTGTAATTATTGTTTTACTTTTTCTGAAATCGACAAATAAACTTTACTAGCTATTGCAACATTGTTGTTATTCTTAATGTTCACCACACATGTTTCACATAAGCCCATATTATTGTTTTATCCATGAAAACCACACTGTGCAGCTGAAAATCTTATACTTGTCCTCTTTACCACCAGCTGATGGGGATCCTGACTCAGCATGCATCTGGTTCAACCATTATAGTTGGGTCATAAACCTCAATTCCGTGACCATTCTCTGGCTAATATGTTTTGACAACTGATTTGACTTCTATACACCCTTTATAAAAAATGTAGCCCCCATGTCCCTCGCAAAAATGTCGGCATTTTTTGCTAGAGGGCCAAATCCAAAATGGCCGCCGGCATCATCTTGAAAAAGTATTTTAAAAGTATTATTTTTACCAGAGCACCTACAGTTATGTATGGATACACTTTTTGTGGCAAATTGACCATGAGGATTGTGATTCTGACATCATTTTGAGATTTAGGCATCATCTTGGCTTTGAAATCCAAGATGGCCGCGATCTGGTAGAGCGAGAACATAATTTCTAATATACAAATTTACTTTATTTATGCTCACGATCATAGAAGCTAGTTGTCGAGAGCTGGAAAAAGGACCAATTCAGTATGTTTGCAACTACATCTGTAGCCTACAAAGGTATGCACAATCACCTGAACCAGAGAAATGCTGTTAACCACTGCTGGCTCCACTGCATACAGCGGAAAGACAGATATTAGTGAGTGAGAGTGAGAATGCTAATGAGCAAAGTACAGCTAGTCAACTATCGCTAAATGTCTTACAAATCCTGGACTATCCTGACACTCGTGGAACTTAAGTAGCAAGCTAGCCAACATAGCTATCACAATAACATTGTAAAGAAGCCAAAGAGCACTTATTACTAGCATCGAACTACAAGAGTGTTAATAACAAACTTGCTAACATTGCTAACGAGAGGTCTTGCTAGCACTAAACCTAGCAAAACCTGTTGTAACTTGCTTACTTTTTTCATGACAAACTAGCAAGTGAATAACTTCCCTAGCACTGACAAGGTAAAATTGTTCCATAGTGTCACATTAAGACATTATTTTGATTCCAAAGACTAAAATGGCCACCATCCGGGAGAGCAAAAATGTACAGGTACATCTAAAAAAAATTGAATATCGTGGAAACATCATATATCGTGGAAACAATCAAGTGAATGAAACATTAGCCTGGCTCTGCCCTACTACATACTTCCGCTCAATTTTCATTTCCCCCTTCAGTATGTTGTCTGTGTCTGTGGTATATTCACAGGTTTTCTTCGGCCAAAAATTTGCAGATCCAATCAGTGAACAGGTGGAGTAGCTTAGAACGATGTTAGCGTTCGCTAAAATAAGAACGATGTTAGCGATTGGTTATGGCAGATCCAGAGTGGCTCTGCCCTCCTACGTACTTCCGCTCAATTTTCATTTCCCCCTTCAGTACGTTGTCTGTGTCTGTGGTATATTCACAGGTTTTCTTCGGCCAAAACTTGCAGATCCAATCAGTGAACAGAGGGAGTAGCTAAGAACGATGTTAGCATTGGCTAAAATAAAAACAATGTTAGCGATTGGTTATGGCAGATCCAGAGTGGCTCTGGGCAGATCCAATAGTGTTAAACTTCAACAGAGTACCCGCATTCAAGGAAGTTAACGCTTGGCAATGGAAAGTGGCCGGACTCTCTGTACATTATGAAATGTACTAGAGTTTGGTAGGACCAGGTAACTGAAACATGCCACTGAATGTGTAATGGTTATAGAATGTATGAAGGTGTCATTTCATGAATTACGTTTTAAAAATGTTTTATATAATATTTCATTTTTAAATACATAATATTGTATTATAAATTAATACAATAAATAATAAAGTACATTTTATTTATATATTTTAAATAAACAGCAATTTCACAAGGTCGTCTTATAATGTAATTTGTTTGACTAAATTCTCGAAGGTTCTTTTAAACCCCACCCATTACAATCATATCATCACTCACTTCATTCTCACTCTCGCTTATTAATTTCTGTTCTGACGGCAAAGTGAATTGACAATTGCAAACATGCCAGGCATTCCATGTGTTCTTCTGTGTGGCAGGCTTTGTGATAAAGACACTGATTCAATTATCTCAATGGAGAGGTGGGCAAATCTAAAGAAAAAGGCCCTGCTATGGAAGGGTCTAGACAAGTATGGAGATGTCTACACAACTGTCGATTGGGATAAAGGTCCCATTGGACAATGTGTTCATAATGCATGTATGTTGACATTTTCAAACGCCAAAAAGCTGGAGCAAGCCAACAAAAGACAGAGAAAAGAAGACTTTGACGAAAGCCAACGTCAGTCTTCATCTATGTCTGATGTTTGTTCCCCACCTGTGGCTCCAGCTTCCAATCGTCTGAGATCAAGCCTAGGGCCGATCCATGACAAAACTAAATGTGTCTGGTGCTGTGCTCCAGAGTCAAAGAAGCACCCAGAATCAAAACTCAGAGTCTAGAGTCTAGTGAGGCAGAATGCTCTGATTCGGACTAATCTTCTTCTAAACTTTACATTTTTCCCCTCCCAGCTGTTGGCCATCTTGGGTTTTGGGGTCAGAACAATGTCTTAATGTCAAAATTATGTCAAAATCACAATCCTTATGGTCAATTTACCACAAAAAGTATCTTCATGCATCATTCTAGGTGCTCTGGTTAAAAAATAAATTTGTGTATTAGAAATTATGATTTTTCCTCTACCAGATGGCAGCCATCTTGGATTTCAGGGCCAAGATGATGTCTAAATCTCAAAATGATGTCAGAATCACAATCCTCATGGTCAATTTGCCACAAAAAGTGTATTCATACATAACTGTTGGTGCTCTGATGAAAACAATGCTTTTTAAATACTTTTTTAAGATGATGCCGGCGGCCATTTTGGATTTGGCCCTCTAGCAAAAAATGCCGACATTTTTGCGAGGGACATGGGGGCTAAATTTTTTATAAAGGGTGTATAGAAGTCAAATCAGTCGTCAAAACATATTAGCCAGAGAATGGTCACGGAATTGAGGTTTATGACCCAACTATTATGAGAAGAACACTATTTAAATCAAAGACTATTGATGCTTTTCTGAATGCCTTTTTGTTTTCAGTTGGATGTTTCTGTGGATAAAGTTTCATACTGAAGTGTAAAATCATACAATCAGTCAATAGTGGAAGAAGTACAAAGATAATTTACTTATAAACAAAGACTACTAAGACAACTCAGAGATTACTTAGGGTAATTCCATACAAGGAAAAAAATATTACCATTTGTTTCTTCAATATCCAAAGGAGAGAAACTTTACCACTGATCCAGATACAGTGTGATAGGTTCAAAGTGCGCCCTCCAGTGGATGTTGTGTCAGCTGCAGCTGTAATTACTGGGGGAGTTGTAATTCAAGAAGTATTTGTAGTACCAGGAGTAGTTGTAGTAACATATCATGGAGAAATTGAAAAATGAAAAATTACATGTTTAACTCAAATGAATTGATTTTGTTGAAATAACCAGTCCGCCCATCACTACATATCATAACACGTGTATGAATTAAAGAAAGTAAATTTGAAGGCAAAAGGGTAAGGGACAACAATTTTCAGATTTTTGTTGGGGTAATGTGATCAGTCTAAATTCCACAATGGGTTGCTGGAAACAGATACGCAGTTGTCAAGCACACAGAGGTTACTGACAGACCAGGTCTAACACTGCACTGCAATCTGAATGCTGACAGGCTGCTATGAGTTAAAATATTGCCATCAAAGTAAATTATAGATGAAGAAATCTACATACCATTGTAAACCAAGAAGTTTAAATAATTCTGAATATTAGACGTTAGTTAACATTGCTTCCTTCTCTTTACATTGAATATCCCCTTAGTACAAACATGTTTCTCAAATGTCCCACCAAGATATACATGATAAGAAATCAGACTATATATTAAGGCTCTACATATACTCCCCATTTAAAAAAAAAAATATTTTTGTGAAGTTTAATATGGCATCTAGTTATTACTGATAGCTTTACTGTGTTTAGTCTTTTTTTGTGCAGTGAAAATTGAATTCAAATACACCTGATGAAAAAATGAAAGCTATCAAAGACTTTCCGAGGAACCCTTGATTTATGTACTAAAATCCCACATTCACAGAGTAATTTCCATTTATCCCTTTTACTTCCAAAGGAGAGAAACTGCAACACCGATCCAGAGACAGTGTGACATGCTCAAAGTGTGCCCTCCAGAGGTGGTGGAGTTGGTTGTGGTAACTGCAGCTGTAGTCACAGGGGCAGCTGTGGTAAGAGCTCTAGCTTGTCCTGTACATGTCCCCACATTTCCTACTTTGTCCACAGCAGTCAGCTCGACATCCTGTGAACAGCAGGAGGCGCTGTAGGAAGCCACTGTAATGTTCTCACCCCCTGCCCCAATCACTGTGCTTGTATTGAGTGTACCATTGCCTTTGCGGATGGTGACGCTCTCGATGCCAGTTCCATTCGTGCCGTCAGTGAGATTAGCGATGAACTGCCACTGGGAGGAAGAACAGAGCGAAGAAGAGGACGGACAGCTGGTGGATGAACTGGCACCCTGGCATGTTGGACGGGTGATGTCTACCACCTGGAGACACAGAAACACGAGGTGGGAGAGATGAAAAAATAAGGCAGCAATGGGGCAGAACAAAAATCAGTTAGAAAAACAGAAGGAATCAGAGTAAAAAACTAACTGAATGGTATTTTAACATGCCAATTTGTATGCTTGTATCACCAAATAAACCATTATATCACTTAACTGCTCCACTAAGGTGTCGGCCATCTTGAAAAACGGCCGCCATCTTGGAATTTCAAGTAACTGTGGGTGGCTTATTGTCAAGTGACCAACAGAGCCTGCTCATGCCAATTTGTATGCTTGTATCACCAAATAAACCATTATATCACTTAACTGCTTCACTAAGGTGTCGACCATCTTGAAAAATGGCCGCCATCTTAAAATTTCAAATGTCTCGGACAATTTTCTTGTTAAGTGACCCATGGAGAGTGTTCATGCCAATTTTCACGCTTGTATCATAAACTGAACGATTATATCACTTAGCCACTCCACTATAATGACAAACCTAAACACATTAAACATACTGTCACCAAAAAGCATCAATAACACCATCAAATCAAAGGAAATAAATGGCCAAAACAGAAATGTCATTATTCCAGAATCATGGGGATCATAGGGAACCAGGCATCTCTCCTCTGCTCTCATTTTACTTTTGGCATTATGGGAGTGTAAGAAAATATTGATTCATTTGAGTTTTGGCATATTAAGTACTGTATTGGTTCTCAAAACCACTGTGTTGATCTTTAATTAATAGCTTACTAGTTGGGTCATAAACCTCAATTCCATGACCATTCTCTGGCTAATATGTTTTGACGACTGATTTGACTTCTATACACCCTTTATAAAAAATTTAGCCCCCATGTCCCTCGCAAAAATGTCGGCATTTTTTGCTAGAGGGCCAAATCCAAAATGGCCGCCGGCATCATCTTGAAAAAGTATTTTAAAAGTATTATTTTTACCAGAGCACCTACAGTTATGTATGAATACACTTTTTGTGGGAAATTGACCATGAGGATTGTGATTCTGACATCATTTTGAGATTTAGGCATCATCTTGGCTTTGAAATCCAAGATGGCTGCCATCTGGTAGAGCGAGAACATCATTTCTAATATACAAATTTACTTTTTAATCAGAGCACCTAGAATAATGCATGAAGACACTATTTTTGGTAAAATTGACCATAAGAATTGTAATTCTGATATTAAAGCCCCACCATGGAGGAATTGGTATGCTCACGATCATAGAAGCTAGTTGTCGAGAGCTGGAAAAAGGACCAATTCAGTATGTTTGCAACTACATCTGTAGCATACAAAGGTATGCACCATCACATGAACCAGAGAAATGCTGTTAACCACTGCGGGCTCCACTGCATACAGCGGAAAGACAGATATTAGTGAGTGAGAGTGAGAATGCTAATGAGCAAAGTACAGCTAGTCAACTATCGCTAAATGTCTTACAAATCCTGGACAATCCTGACACTCGTGGAACTTAAGTAGCAAGCTAGCCAACATAGCTATCACAATAACATTGTAAAGAAGCCAAAGAGCACTTATTACTAGCTTCGAACTACAAGAGTGTTAATAACAAACTTGCTAACATTGCTAACGAGAGGTCTTGCTAGCACTAAACCTAGCAAAACCTGTTGTAACTTGCTTACTTTTTTCATGACAAACTAGCAAGTGAATAACTTCCCTAGCACTGACAAGGTACAGAGTGGCTCTGCCCTCCTACGTACTTCCTCTCAATTTTCATTTCCCCCTTCAGTACGTTGTCTGTGTCTGTGGTATATTCACAGGTTTTCTTCGGCCAAAAATTTGCAGATCCAATCAGTGAACAGGGGGAGTAGCTAAGAACGATGTTAGCATTCGCTAAAATAAGAACGATGTTAGCGATTGGTTATGGCAGATCCAGAGTGGCTCTGGGCAGATCCAATAGTTTTAAACTTCAACAGAGTACCCGCATTCAAGGAAGTTAACGCTTGGCAATGGAAAGTGGCCGGACTCTCTGTACATTATGAAATATGTACAAGAGTTTGGTAGGACCAGGCTACTGAAACATGCCACTGAATGTGTAATGGTTATAGAATGTATGAAGGTGTCATTTCATGAATTACGTTTTAAAAATGTTTTATGTAATATTTCATTTTTAAATACATAATATTGTATTATAAATTAATACAATAAATAATAAAGTACATTTTATTTATATATTTTAAATAAACAGCAATTTCACAAGGTCGTCTTATAATGTAATTTGTTTGACTAAATTCTCGAAGGTTCTTTTAAACCCCACCCACTACAATCATATCATCACTCACTTTATTCTCACTCTCACTTATTCATTTCTGTTCTGACGGCAAAGTGAATTGACAATTGCAAACATGCCAGGCATTCCATGTGTTCTTCTGTGTGGCAGGCTTTGTGATAAAGACACTGATTCAATTATCTCAATGGAGAGGTGGGCAAATCTAAAGAAAAAGGCCCTGCTATGGAAGGGTCTAGACAAGTATGGAGATGTCTACACAACTGTTGATTGGGATAAAGGTCCCATTGGACAATGTGTTCATAATGCATGTATGTTGACATTTTCAAACGCCAAAAAGCTGGAGCAAGCCAACAAAAGACAGAGAAAAGAAGACTTTGACGAAAGCCAACGTCAGTCTTCATCTATGTCTGATGTTTGTTCCCCACCTGTGGCTCCAGCTTCCAAACGTCTGAGATCAAGCCTAGGGCCGATCCATGACAAAACTAAATGTGTCTGGTGCTGTGCTCCAGAGTCAAAGAAGCACCCAGAATCAAAACTCAGAGTTTAGAGTCTAGTGAGGCAGAATGCTCTGATTCGGACTAATCTTCTTCTAAACTTTACATTTTTCCCCTCCCAGCTGTTGGCCATCTTGGGTTTTGGGGTCAGAACAATGTCTTAATGTCAAAATTATGTCAAAATCACAATCCTTATGGTCAATTTACCACAAAAAGTATCTTCATGCATCATTCTAGGTGCTCTGGTTAAAAAATAAATTTGTGTATTAGAAATTATGATTTTTCCTCTACCAGATGGCAGCCATCTTGGATTTCAGGGCCAAGATGATGTCTAAATCTCAAAATGATGTCAGAATCACAATCCTCATGGTCAATTTGCCACAAAAAGTGTATTCATACATAACTGTTGGTGCTCTGATGAAAACAATGCTTTTTAAATACTTTTTTAAGATGATGCCGGCGGCCATTTTGGATTTGGCCCTCTAGCAAAAAATGCCGACATTTTTGCGAGGGACATGGGGGCTAAATTTTTTATAAAGGGTGTATAGAAGTCAAATCAGTCGTCAAAACATATTAGCCAGAGAATGGTCACGGAATTGAGGTTTATGACCCAACTATACATGCAACAATTTGTATCTGATTGCAACAGATTGCACCAAATGTTGATATTGGATGTTATAGGGTCTGTGATACATGCATACATACAGATCCTACTTTTCTGATTGCATTAAAGTCAACTTTTTGTGTACGAAGAGTTATAAAAAACAATATATTGTGATAAAAAAGGCAATATATTGATCGTAACCCCTGTAACAACATTAACATGTATCATATTGTCAACACATTCTTAATTACAAGTGACCTAACAGTGATGTATTTATGTTGGAAAATGTTGCATATAGCCTACAGTACTTTTTGCCATTAAAACTTTTCTCCAGTCCCTAATTTTTTTAACCGTACCACCACCTGCTCCCTTTTATTGCACACCAAACGACAGTACATGAGTTTTTCCCCCTACCTTGGCCGCTATAGACAGTCTGAGGAGAACATAGTTGCTGTCAGTGGCAGCAGCGTTTTCTGCGGCAATAGTAAGAGTCACATCTGTTCCTGAAGCAGCACTGTCTGGTACTGTCAAGGTCACGGTACCATTGGCTTTGCCTTCACTGCCAGCTTCTACGGAGATGGTGCTGGGTGAGGTCAAATCATAGCTGCGGTCATTGTTGGCTGATACTGTGAACGTCCCGGTTGCAGAGTCGTTAACAACTCCGTTGGTGGTTGTGGCGACTGTGAAAGGGATGGAGATGGAGGAGCCTGGCTCTATGCTGGTGGTGTTGGCTTGGGTCTGAAAAAGTGAGGTGAGTAATAAGAGAAATACAGTTATACATATCTTATTAATTAAATTATGGACATTTGCCTGTATAATGGTAGCCTTGAGTGCAAAGACGCACGGAAGAAGCTAGAAATTACAAGTAATATGATGAAAAACAAGGTCAGGCCTTATGCTCGGTCCTGTTTATGTTTATGTTTCCAGTTAACCAACAATGATATAAAAATATCTCAATATAAGAAGTGATTGTCGATGGCCGATGACAAAAGAAGGGTGAAGAGAATAAAACAAAGCATGCTAGCAGCTCTAAGTACACTTTTTTTTTTTTTTTTTTTCAAAAAAGTGATTGGGCTCACAGTGACAGAGATGCTGGAGGTCTTCATCTGTGTGGAGGCCTGTCTCTGGAAGCCGGTTGATGTTTTCCTGGAGGTGGAGCCGCTGTCCTCTCCTTTCAGGCGAACCACAAATTCCCCTGCAGGGACTCCAATGAAGGTCACCAGGAAGGAACCACTACCTACCGACTGCGAACAATAGAAATAAAGGTAAGAGAGTGAAATAGTCAGAATGACAACAGTTTGTAAAATGTATTACTCTTTGCCTGCAATCTCATTTATTGCATACAATATTATAAACGTCTACAGCAGGGATGGGCAACTTAAATGCTGGAGGGGGCCACAATTTTTCATGAACACTACCATAGGGCCACATATAGGACCATGCACTTAACCAGATATGATCAAACTGCTATTTTAAATTTGCTTACAGTGTAGTAACTTAACATATTTCATCCTCAAATGCATGTATAACAGTATAAATAGAAATACAAAAGATTTGAAGCAAATAAAAAATAACCACTTACTGTGGGGGTTTTTTCAGTGCAAGAACAGCAGACCAACATAAATTGCAAGAAGTAATTTTGTGCATTTTTACACTGCACTTTTAAGATTTCATGCTCAAACGCATGTAGTTGTACTGAGGGCTACTTCAAGTGATGGTGCGGGCCGTATCTGGCCCCCAGGCCTCCAGTTGCCCACCCCTGGTCTACAGTATACCACAACTAGTGAAATATTACTCTGTGGCAGCCATGTAATGTAAACTGATAAAACATATATTTTAGCTTAAACTCTTTATGGATTTAAGGATATTACAGTGTTGACGATATAAGGGATCAGCTGCCAGAGAGTATAGTTATATCAACTTCAATCAATGGTTACCTTTAAAGTAGAAAATGTAAAAGTATTCCAGTGTAAAATGTTAAGTTAAATATACACTTTAGCTACTGGGTATGGTCATTTAAGTTCATTAAGTGTGATGGTGACATGCCTGCAGTGACCCGTTGACCTCTGTTGGCCCTGAGCTGTCATACAGAGTGACCTCTGTGACCTTCACTGTGTCACTTCCTGTCACAGAGACCAAGAGGCTGGCATTACCACCTGGAAGTTGTGACAAGGGAGAAAGGGGAAACTAGATGAATATCACTGTGAAAGCTCTGAAGAAGATTGAGAGATTCTGCATGAGACACAATAGTGTTGATGAGTTGGAATATTGACAATTTTGGGGCTGTAAAAGACGATTTTGAAGGCAGATGATGAGTCTTGAGGGCAATGAAGAATAAAAAGACTAAATATTGCATTTGAACAAACTGTAATAATGAAGATGAGAATAATTATGAAAGTGTCTGACCTGAAAGAGGACGTCCCTCCTTCAGACTGAAGTCCCCATGGGCTCCTTCGTGAGCTTCCACAAGGTTAAAAATGAAGTTCACTGAACTTTGACCTGATATTCTCACACACACACACACACACACACACACACACACACACACAAAACAGATCATTAGATCAAAACAGGTTAATGGCAAAGACAATTGTACTAGACTAAGACCTGCTTAATAAAATCTTTTGAAAAATCTCATTTAACTGTCACTTGCTGTATGTGATCTCTATCTTATTACTGACCTGTGACCTTGACTGAGTAGGGGTCATTTGAGTTAACACTGATTTCCCATGATCCTGTTTGATTTTCAGCGTTGAGGCTTGAACGACGTAGGTTTCCTGCTGTGGTGGAGGATGCCAGAGGACCACTTGACTGACTGGAACTCTGAGATATACCTGGAACAGAGAGAAACATGTTAAGATATTTCACTAGTAGATTGAGGAGTAGAAGTCAGATGGCATCTGAAAATCAGACTTCATTTAAAGGACATTAGCAATAACCTGTGGGGCTGGTCAGACTGAAGGTGAGAGATGGTGTTCCTGTGACGTAGAGAGTCATGTTCCTTAGTGATCCATCCACAGTGAATGTAAAATTATCAGGCTTTCCAGGATTCTTCACTCTCTGAAACACTGTCACCTGAAAGATAAAAGGAGAAGAAACTACAAATACTGTACTGTACCATCTTCAGTCTGGTAGGATATTTACTTGTTAGCCTTCTTACCACAGCACTGGCTGTTGAATCCTCTATTACACTTGTAGCAATAGAGAGGTCTGACTTGGTGACCTCAATGGCCTGTCCTCCAGAGGCTTGGGCTAGGTCACGGTACAGCTGGGCATCTGCCTGGCTCATGGCACGTGATGACCCAGCTGATGACTGACCTGACCTGCGGCGCCGTCGACTGGCTAGGACATCTGTCAACATGAAATTTACCTAGAGCATAAAAAGATAAGAAAATCATGCTTTTAGATCTTATATTAGACCTGGATACATGTCCATACTTTTTTGAGGATATTCTATCATTTCTGTATGGATTGCACTGACATTTGTAGAGTAAATATGTCCAAGACTCGCCTCTTACCACTGACTTACTGCTTTCTATGAGAGCAGTGATGGTGCTTTTCAGATGAGCATCTTTAGCTGGAGCATCCGTGAAGACGAAGATCTCAGAGGAGGGTGGAGCAGCAGTCAGGGCAAGCTGTCAATTGTAGACAGGACAAGATTATTATTATTATTATTTTTAAAGTCAACGAAAAACAACATAACAAACCTTGTGTTATAAATTCCCTTTGTGACCAGCAAATACACCCTATTAATCTGTCCTTAGAATCAGCATGTATTCAATAATGTGTGTGTACTGACCTGCTGCTAAGAAAGATAAAGAAGAAAAAGTCAAAACGGTGTCCTTATTCCCTAACCGGAGTACGCTCACGGGTGAAGAGTCCCAGCACAACAGTTTCCCCCCTATAGTTCTTTAATACCTTGACCTAAGTTTGGACATCTCAAAAACAAACTGGAAAAAATGGTCAGGCTGTGCTGTAAGATAACTGGTGTTTGCCTTAAAAATCTTGAGCAGATATACAAAGAAAGGCTCATTTTCAAGGCTGCTTCTCTCCGTCTCTCTTCCCCTCTATCCTCCCTCCCTCTATCTATCCTCCCTTCAACCTCTATCTTCTCTTTTCTACTCTGTTCATCTGCCCTGTGCAATGACATCTATTGCACGTCTGTCCTTCCTGGGAGATGGATCCCTCCTCTGTCGCTCTCCCTGAGGTTTCTTCTTCTTTTTCCCTGTTAAAAGGGTTTTTGATGAGTTTTTCCCTGGCCGCTGTGAGGGTCTAAGGACAGAGGGTGTCGTACCATGTACAGTCTGTAAAGCCCTTTGAGGCAAATCTGTGAATTGTGCTTTTGGGCTATATAAATAAAATTGACTTGACTTGACTAAGGCTCGGACCATTGTTTTTGACTCTTCACCTCTTGCATGTCAAGTTCCAGCTGTTTCCTTCAGAGCGAAGGCTTAGTCTCCCTAAATGCTGCACCAATACAGGTTCTCCTTTGTCCCATCTGCTATTGCTGCTATTGCTATTGCAATGATGTCACGACATTATGCCGTGCAATGAGCAATATTTGGATACACTTGTGTGTATTTGTATTTTTCCTTTACAGACTACTGTCTGTAAACCAAATTGCCCCTTGGGGACATAAAGTTTTACCTTACCTTACCTTACCTTGATTAAAGTATAGCTGGACAATAATTCATTTTGATCAGTGAATGATATTGTTTTGTTGGTCTGCACAACTTTGTTATATACTAATGATGCCAAGAAAACAACAGAGGAAAATATTTTTGTCAACACCTGCAGTCCAGACAAGCACAACTCTGGGATGTCTCCTCCTCCACTTGCAGACAGCTTGTTGATGTTGTCTTTGAAGACGTCTGCATTGGTTGTCAAAATCAGAGGACCAAAACCTGGAAACAGAATATAAACAGTTAAAACTTACTCACTTTATCATACATTTTACTATGACAACTGTTGCCAAAGTAGACACAGGACGTATACAACAGTAGAAAAACTTTTTCCTAATTGTCACAGTGGCACTACACATAGTTTAATTGTAAGATGTGACAGGTATAGCTGATGCTACTGAATTCTACCCAAACATTAACAGTCTTCTCTCATAAACTACAAACATGTCTGTACCTGGGTCATTGAAAGGTACCAATATGTAGGCAGAGGGCTCCTGCTGGGTTCCCCTCTTACTGTCAATGATTTCAAAGGAAACTCGCTTAGCCTCGGCTATGTCATCACTCATACTGCCAGTGGTGTCGATGACAAAACACAGCACAGTGGATTGGGAGAGGCCCATCAATCTGCAGGAACATTGCAGAGACAAAACATAATTACCATTTCGAGCTGATCATGGGTACTTCATCTGGGAGTGATCAAAGATTATTTGACCTTGTGCATAAAGTTTTTAGATTAGGCATGTTTTTATGATTTGCAACAAAATCATCCACAAAGACATCCAGCTGTCCTGGGTAAAGCTAATCTACGGTCGTGGAAAAAATATTAGACCATCCTTGTTTTCTTCAGTTTCTTGTTCTTCATTTTAATGTCTGGTACAACTAAAGGTACATTTGTTTGGACAAATATAATGATAAACAACAAAAATAGCTCATAAAAGTTTAATATAAGAGGTGATACCTAGACATTTTCCATGGTTTTCTTGATAACGATTTTATTACCAAGAAAACCATGGAAAATTTCTAGATATCAGCTCTTAAATTAAACTCTATCTCGCTATTTTTGTTGTGATCATTATATTTGTCCAAACAAATGTACCTTTAGTTGTACCAGGCATTAAAATAAACAAGAAATTGAAGAAAACAGTGGTCTAATATTTTTTCCATGACTGTATATTTGTTTGCATATTTTGTGGGGGGTCTCCATCCACCCTACATTCACCCAACAGTGGCAGTGGCTCAAGTGTGAGTGGCTCCTACCGTAGGAAGTTCTTGTCTCCGACAGCTACTCTGACGTCTTCCAGTAGCTCAATTGTGGCATTCACAGCCAGATCAGCTGCTTTGTGGTGAAGTGAACCATGACTGGACCCAACGTCGTCTTTACTGATGCCCCCAACTGGGTCCTGCCTGCTTGTCCGGTCGAATGCGCCACCGTGGCTGCATTTCCCTTAAAGCAGAGAGAATATGTTTATGTTACCGACATCTGTTCGCTAAATACTTAAAGTAGAACACAACAAAAATGGAGATGGTTCCTGAAAGTAACCTGCAGGTTTTGCGGAGGAGAAGATGTTGAAGTAGCCTGATGTGAGAAGCCCCTGCTGCAGCAGGTCAGGCAGAAGATTGTTGTCACAGTTTCCTCCTGTACAGTTTCTGCAGGTTGGAGTACTAAGATCTGCAGGAAATGCAACAAAAAAAGTTTAAACCTGGCATGGTTATTTCTTAATAAAATATATAAATTTTACAAGCACATTGTTTTACACATTACGTTCCTTAAAACTACAGAGAAATATGTAATTAACACTTCTGATTGTAGTCCACAATGTACAATATAATTACTCAGGAGTGTAACCTTTTGTACTAATGGTGTACCACCACAGTAAGCATCAATTAATTATGTAGGTGGTGCTAGGTAATTAGATGTGAAAATTTTTATAATTTCACTGTCTGTTTAATATTTTATTTTCCTTTATGTCCCATGTCTTGTCTTTCCTGTTTTATTTTGATCACTCAACCCTGTCTCAGTTTCAGGTTCTTGTCTGCCACGCCCCCTCCTCGTCTGTGATCCCTGATTGTATCTCCCACACCTGTTTCCCATCACTCCCCATTAGGCCTGTACATAACCCCCTTTGTGTCTTGTTGCCAGTTCATTGTTCTTGATAGTTCACTTATCAGCATTCTTCACAGTCAGAGTCTTGCTGTTGTTTTTTGATACCTTGCTCGTCTTTGGATTCTGCCTTTTTGCTTGTGGTTTTTGGATACCTCTGCCTGTTTGACTCCCTGCCTGTGTACCGACCTCACTTTTGAATAAATGCCTTTTGATTATTGGAATCAGATCTTAGTCGTGCATTTGAGTCCTCTTTTCTGTGCCACGTCCATTATCAAAGATTTGGAATGAGCAGGTAACAATTGAAGATCTCACAAAGGGCTTAAACTGTATTTTAACTAATGGGTATCTATTCTATTATTACAGGTGTAAGTTTCCCCTTGTTATATTAGGCTACAGGTAAACAGTGGGTTATGGGTATCGGTGATAAGTTAGGTTTAAAATTAAGAAATGCCTCTAGAATGTTGAATATGAACCAAAAATGTGAGGTAGTTTAGTTTGAAAAAACAAAGCATGTTCTGTGTGGTTACTAGGCTGTAGGTCAGTGCTGAGTATTGAGTCACATTGTACTTGTTTTCAGGTATGGATTTATATGTGTACACATGCATGCCATGGCAGGGTGGATGTTTGTTAACTGACAGATGACAGATAAACTGACAATGTGCCCAGTGTGATTTTTCAGTCAAGTGTATAAAGGCAGTGTGACCATGCAGCAGGACAAGAGCTGCTGCTGAAAGCACGCACTCTAACCATAGATGGCATTATCCTACCTGCCAGGTTCTCAAGAGGTTGGTCTGGTATGATCAGAGTGCTGTAAGGAGCTTTATTCCCCAGCTCCACCCAGTTACTGTGGCTGTAGAAATCCTTAATGTACAGAAAATGAAATATTTACATTATTGCTTTTCTTTTAATCCATAATGACACCAGTGAAAGTATGATAAATCCCACCTGTAGGGTGTGACAGACTCGTCCAAGAGTCCACCTCCCTGCGACAAAGTTCTCCAGCTTCACACTGGCCTTCACAGCAGACACACCTGCAAGCAACAGAATAGAAAACAGAGTTAGGTGCAAACAGAAGCTTCACTTTGCACTGCAAAATGGGAAATTATACTGTACTACACACTGACTTTTGCTACCCCTGGCACTGAGCAGAGGATATTTATTATCAGACGATTCACATGTATAGAAGCTACACATTTTCAAACTATTGCAGCACAATATATTCTCCCCACCAGCTGGCTAAATTGTTTTGTGCAGTTTGTGTATTTAGTGTAGATTTCCTAATTCAGCACCACTGAACGTTACTATTCCTAAAAGATATGACCAAAATCATGGAACAGTAACAGTACGTTGCCACTTGCTCATCTTTAACCAAATGTAAAAAAAGAAATGTGATCCCAAAAAAAAGAATCTCATAATTTGCTAATCCTTTGCAATATATATTCAACTAAAAGATAAATATTAAATATTCAAACTGAAACAATTTTGTTCTTGTAAATATATACATTTGAGATTATTTGAAATGAAAGAATTCTGTTTTTATTTGCGTTTCACACAGCATCCCAACTGTTTTGGAATCGGGGTTGTGGCTTTTGTGTGTATATATATATATATATATATAGTTATTTGGATGTGTTGTGTTTTGTGTGCACCTTGTGTGATGACATCCCGTCCTCCCTGGAAGGTCTCATCATCAAAGTGGTGCTCCTCACTCAGCGCAAAGACCACGTCCACTTTCGCGTTGCTGAAGTACATGTTGGCGATGGACGTTTGGAACATGACAGTAGAGAGGATAGAGCTACCTGAAGAGGAACAGGCCCTTTGGACCTTGTCAGCTGACAGGCTGTCATCAATCTGAAGACAAAGACATGGCGAATAACTGACTGCATGTTTCAAAAATCTATATTATTCAGCGTCTTATGTTCCAGCATCATACAGTTATTAAAGGACTAAATAGTATCTGTAGCAATAATAGAGGTCAATATCTTAATTGAAAAAATATCACTTGTTCTTGTTTTAAAACATATAATAGATATAGAACACAGATATGGAGTTTATCTGCTTCATCAGGGCTTTTTAACTCACAGTCAGGCTGAAGTCCCGTCCCTCAGAGGCCGCAATGTCTCTGCAGACCTCAGCTGTCTTCCTGAGGACCGCCCTTTCTGTAATTTCACGGTGAGTGGTGGAGTTCCCATCAAACGAGAAGAGTGGCTGGAAGCTGTGAATGAGGCCTATCAGGGAGAGGATCACTGCCAACAGCAACATGCCTGTCTGTCTTGCAGCCATGATGGAGGATGAACAGGAGGATGATGAATTTTAGGTGGATACTGTCCGAACTCTTTTCTTTCTGTCCGTGTTCAACTCTCCGTTGTCACGTTTTGATTTGGTGTTGCTGTTGCTCACACACAAAAAAAACCAAAACTGAATGGAAGCAGGTAGTCTATCTGTCCCACTGTGCAGTAATTCCACAACGGGTTGTTACAAACTGAAAAACAAGTTAAGTCACAAAGAGGTTACTGGCAGGACACCAGGTGTAACGAGGCAACAAGTGGCAAGTGAAAACACCTGAGGAAAACAGAGAAAAACAAACCAATACACAGAGCAGGAGGGAGAAAAAATAAGCTGGCTTTATTTTTCTTTACAACAAATACAGTACTAACAGAAAATAGATATCATTAGTGCTACACGAGCATTTATGAAAGAATGTGCTCCTGTTGTAGGATTTTAAATTCAGTTTAGTTTCAGGGCTGTAATGGACATGGTAAATATTGTTCAGTCACAGATGAAAATATTTTCTCAATTTCTATGTAATCCAAAAAAATTAAGAGAAAAAGTATCTCATGTCTTGCTCATTTTATTTAATGTACTGTATTCTTACTTTTTTACAGTTAAAAAAAAATGTCTTTAAAAGCATCTCTTACTATGTTAATATTTTTAAATCAATGTTTGACGTAATTTAAAAGACTAACATTTTATTTAAAAAAAAAAAAATCAATATTACTAGAGAAAGGATTGTGCAATAATCAATTCAATTTTAAGATAAAATTCACAATTAACAATTTAAATAAATTTTACACACTCTTACCTGTGTGGACTCTGCTCTTTAGCAGCCAGTCAGATACTGGCACCGCTTCACTCTTCCTATGTCAGTATTTTATGTTTACACTCAGGCAGATTATATTGTGTGTAGACCTGTGTGTTTCCTGTGTTATCTGAATGTGTGTGTGCGAGCGTGTGTGCTGAGAGACAGTGAGTGTGTGCCCTCATTCCTTCCTCTTATAGTTAGGTCCGTCTTGAGCAATTGAGCTGAAGAATGGTTTCACAAAAGAACTCCCACATACCCTGCATGCTTTTTCATTAATGCATGCATGAGGCATGTGTGAGGGATGGATCCCTCTGTCACGTAGCTAAACATTTAGTACTCTATGAGCAATTTGGTTCCAGTAAATAACTAGTTTAACATGTCTCTGCATTAGTTTCTGAGCTGGAGTCAGGGCATGTTTAGCCTAGCTTAGCATAAAGACTGGAAGCATGGGGAAAAGGTATCCTGGCTTCCTCCAGAACCCATGTGACAAGAGTTTTTCATGAACAAGAATATTAAGGTTTATATGCTGGAAGAGATGGCAATACTGTTTCCATCAAGGACACAGAATCACAACTCACTGACAGCTCAATCACATATACAGACATGGAAAAATTATTAGACCACTTTTTGTCTTCAATTTCTTTTCATTTTAATGCCTGGTACAACTAAAGGTTGTATGGTAACAACAAAAAATAGCTCATTTGAGTTTAATTTAAGAGCTGATATCTAGCCATTTTCCATGGTTTTCTTGATAATAACAACAATCATTATCAAGAAAACCATGGAAAATGGCTAGATATCAGCTCTTAAATTAAACTCTGATGAGCTATTTTTGTTGTCATCATTATTTGTCCAAACAAATGTACCTTTAGTTGTACCAGGCATTAAAATGAACAAGAAATTGAAGAAAAGAAGGGTGGTCTGATAATTTTTACCATGACTGTACACTGTGGTCAGCCTGTAAAGTGTATTAAAAACATTCCCAGACTGAAAGTGTTGGTGCAGAGCGTCTTCATAATAAGTCAGAGGAACAAAGGAATCCACCTGTTATAATGAAGTCTTCGTATAATGAGATATGTTTGTTGATTAACATTGCTGTTGCTACGTGGCAAATGGCAGCCATATCCACCTTCAACTATGCTGTAGCATATGCCTTGTTCCAACGGGCTTGATATAATCAGTGCTGATACATTGTTTGACGGTTTATCTGTTCATCTGTCATGTCATCGTCTTATTGACGTAGTTATCTGAATATTTTCAAAGGAACCTTGTCAGGGAAGTCCTGTCTAACATTGACAAAAGGTCAGTGAGTAAAGAGTAGGGCTGGGCATTGCTTACAAAATGGTGATACCAGTACTTATACCTGTACCGCTGATTCAGATATCAGAAGTGTACTTCCTTGAAAATCTTGTCTTTTTTACATTTGATATCCATCATGTAAATGGAAACATTCAGCTACAAATAACACCCCCACCATTCCTTCGCATCCAAATTACTTTTAAATGAAAACATTACACACTGAGCTGTCAACTCCATCAAATACACATGCTTGGCTTCACCACACCACAGACTGTATGGGTTGTAGCTGCTGTGGTAGTGGGCCAATCAGACATCACATCAAATCAAAGAAAGCTTGTGGTGACTGGCTGCGACCAAAACCTACAGTCATTTTTTTCTAAAATTGGCTACAAAAATGATCAGGTGCAACTATAGTTTGACTGTAAATGTTTCAATACTACTTGCTATTGATATATTTAGTTCTGGGGCATATAAAGTCACACAAAACAACATTCTGCGAAATGTGGGTGCAGTCGGTCCTATGTTCATTTGATTATCATCTCAAATGATCACACTGATTCAAATACATGCACAATGGCATCATCCTGCTTACCAGCATATTTTGTGGCTGACATTTCTTTGATATATGTAGTGTGAGTCACTGTACCCAGACTAAAACAGCATAGTCAAGAAGACAAACTATCCACTGTTTGTGGCCAAGATTCTTTCACCTCACACCTTGTTATTTGAGTCCTGTCCTACTCAATCAACAAGTCATTGTGAAATCTCTCTGTGCAATTGTGTCTAAGATAAGCTTGTAAGTTTACATTACTCAGTTGGTCTTATTTCAGGTTTCTACTTAAACATGTTTATGCTCATGTTCAAAAACATCATTATTTTTCAAACTGTCTGTCTGAATATACCTTTATCATCAATGAATCAGACTTTATTTGTCAAGCACTTTTCATACGAAAGAAATATAACACAAAGTGCTTCACATAAAAAGGAGAAAATAATAATAATAATAATAATAATAATAATAATAATAATAATAATAAAACAACATAGAAACAAGCAAAGACCCTCCGCCCATCCCCAACCCTCCACTCCTGACCCTCCATCTCAACGTGGAGCAGTGAGGAAACACTGGTAGCAGGCAGGTTAGAAAGTAATTAGACAAAATAAATCAAAATAAAGTAAGGTATTATAAAATTAAAAAAAAGTAAATAATAATAGCAATAAAAAGTGAAAAGGCTAGATTAAATAAATAATTAAAAAGTAGAGCATGATCATATATATATATATATATATATACATATATATAATAGACTAATAAATATTAGCAAATAAATAAATAAAAGAGAGGATGTAACACGAAGATGCATGAGCAAAAAAATATTGAAAAATGGTTCAAGTAAAAGCCAAATTAAAAAGATAAGTCTTAAGTTTGCTCTTAAAAATATGAACAGTCTCTGAGGCCCTCAGGTCTTCAGGGAGGCTGTTCTGCAAACGTGGACCACAGTGACAAAACGACGCCTCACCGTAAGGTTTTAGTTCTAACTTTTGGTATTATTAAAAGGCCATTCCCAGAAGACCTGAGGGTCCTCGAGGGTTCATAGGATAAAAGTAAATCAGAGGCTGGATAAGACCATTAAGAGATTTATAAACCAGTAGAATAATCTTAAAATCAATTCTGAAGCGCACAGGCAGCCAATGAGGAAACTTTAAAATAGGTGTAATATGAGCTCTCTTTCTGGTCTTTGTCAACAGACGAGCAGCTGAATTTTGTAATAACTGTAATCGATCTAATTATTATATTATTTATTATATACATTTGTTATAATTATCTATGATATAAATATATATACCTCCTTTGTCTGAAACACTCAATTTTAGTGCCAGTCTCTTTAAATAATTAAAAGATCTCCTTTAATTGTACATTTTAAACAGAAAACTGTGTGATACATTTGCAATGAACTATAGCAAATGCAACTACATAATTTAATCCATTAACAGCCCTAATTCAAACACACTCACAGTCCACACAGCCAGTATAGAGACAAGTGAATCCAAACTGACTGATTTTAAAATGGAAAGACTTCATTTTGCACTCCTGCCTGTAACAGAATCACTGCGTCTGGCTCGAGCAGCTGGTCAATCATCAGCTCTTTTGTTGCTAGACCTCTCTGCAGCCTCTCCTGGCTGCACGTCTGGTCTTCAACCAGCCCAGGACAGCACATGTCACTCCGCTCCTCATCTCTCTGCACTGGCTCCCGCTCACAGCACACATCAAATTCAAAGCCTTGTCTCTTGCCTACAAAATAGCAATGGGCATAGAGGCATCGAGAAGAGAAGAGCTGAGATCATTGATAATGGTTTCATGAGAAATGTTTTTCATTTTGGCTTCCCTGGAATCAAGGGCGGTGTCTAGGAAGTTGACACAGGTTTGGGCCTTTCTGATAGCAAAATGAGTCACTCTGTATCTGCCCTGGTGTGACTCATTAACAACAACAAAAAGCAGCTCCCCTTAAGGAGCCTACCGGAACTAACCACTGTGCTGTAGCATATAGGATTTAAGTTGAATCTACTTTAAGGGGTTGTGAAGGGTGTGTGTGAGATTCATCACATCATATCATTCCTTGGTTATCAGTAAACAGTGACAATGTGCCAAACATTGGTTGAGCATTTTCAGTAATTCTGAGGAAGCCCAGTATTCAAGTTTAATTATTTATTTTGGTATCAAGTTGTGCTGTCATCAACCTATTGAACCCTCTGACAGAAGCAGCCCAGCTTCATCTGCCTTGTTAGCTGTATTTATTTAAATATACAGATGAATTCTTATTCAAGTTGGAGCAGTTAAAACAGTGTTTAAACCTTTCCGGGTTGGTCTATTTGGTCAGACAGGGACAACTGCATTTGAACTCACATTAAGTGTCACCAATAACTGTGCTAATGCACCTGGTCATTAAAATGTGTTCACACTAGGCTGTCAAAGATAAGGGGTCGATGCATTTGTCACTAATTGTTTTAACACAGGTAGTGCCATGATGAGCCTTTGCCTGAAGTCGTAGGGTAACTGGAAAGAACTGGTTAAAGACATTTAATAACATAATTATGCTCATTTTCAGGTTTATACTCTTATTTTGGCATGTTTACACTCACACATTATTTTTTCTGTCTGATACCTTTATTCACCCTCTGTCTGAAACATTCAATTTTAGTACCTGTCACTTTAAGTACATGAAATCTCTGCTTTAAAGGTAATAAAAAAAAATGTGTGATACATTTGCAATAAACTATTGAACTAAATATTTAAGCCATTAACAGCTCTAGTTCAAAGTCTACACTGCCAGTATAAATACAAGTGAATCCAAACTAACAGATTTTAGAAACACCTCATTTTGACTTAGGATCATCACACTGATTAATGCTTGTGACTGTAAATGAATATGAATGAATGGGATGATAACATGTTGACATGTTTTCAAAACGTTTTCTGATATTTAGACAGTGACAGTTCCATACATGCCATCCATATTCCTCAAGGTCATTCTTCAGAATTGGTTTTCATTCGCTGGTCTAATTTGCCAATTTAATTAACATTGTGGTTGTGACATCTTACTTGTAAGATCATGTTTAATGAACCACCAAAATTTTGACAAAATGTATCAATTAAAACTAAGATTATTATGTATTGCTGTTTAGGCAGGTATGTTTTGACTTTTTTTATACTCCTTAATTACCTGTTTCCCCCATTCCATTCCCATACTACATATGAATTATGTTCCATTATGATAACAGTGAAAATTATTTATTTTTGTTCCTTTTTTAGGGCCATTGTATTCCTCAGATCACACCTAACATTGTTACTAGGTGAGTTGTTATGTATAGATGAATGTTATGAATGAACAGAGCACTTTATTACAGCATGGGATTTAAGTCTGGCATGTGGACCAACACCATTTGTAAATATTGCATCATGATGTTATGGAAAAAAAATCTTTAATGTATACACTGCAAGTATGGAATTTGTGGATGAATAATTCAAATTTGGAAAGCCTGCTCTGGGCCAGAGTTTTACTGCTGCAAACTGTAAATCTTCTTAAATGAGCTTGCCCTTTAAATGACAGCAGGGTAGTGAGGGCTGGCACGGTAAACATCTGTTTTCTTATGGTTTTCTAACACCTTCACAATGACAAAGGGGAGCAAAAGAGCTACAATAATCATACATACGATGACAAAAATAAGCCAAAATCCAACCATTGGCAATGCAGATATTGGATGCAACATATTGCTCTCTCTATCATAAACACAGTTCAGGTTGCTCTTCAGTCTGTAGACAACTTTACACCTCTGTGAATGTGTCTCTGTGTCTGTGACTTTGAAAACCTCATAGGGAGGAATCAGCACCTGGCTGTTTAGTTTTAACGCTGAGTAATGTGTTATGTCAGCACCGAAACATGTGTATACTTCAAAACATGAAGCATTTCTTGTAAAGTTCCACCCGTCAGAGCCTAATATAAAGGTGCTGAATCGAATCAGATTGATAGTGGTGCTCAGATGTAAAAATGTCTCTGTTCTGTAATGTGTACTATGACACGTCACCTGGCTGTGTTTCAGAATCTGAATGGCTTCACTTAGGGAACGATAAAGGGAACGATGCTCAAATGTCTCTTTAAGTCGCTTTCCACTTCTGTCTGCATTTTCAAGGCTTTTCTTGGCAAGTGGCAGCATAATCTCTGTGTACATGTATATGGCTGCAGAATGATGTTTCTCTATATACTTGTGTGCAGGCTCTCTGGCTTTTTGCTCTGCGTTGCTCCAGGCTTGACTGAAGTTCATGCTGGTGTCCCATTTCTGCACTATAGCTTTATCAGTCACAACTGAAGCTTTGGCTCTGCAGTCATCATTCAGGTCAGGAGTCAGATCCTGCAAGTGGTGAAATAAAGAGAAACATGTTGTTCAGTATGTATCCAGTAGATGGAGATGTACACTAATGAACAATAATAAGCTGGAGCCTTTTGTACTGTTTGTTTGACTTTTTGAATTACACTACCAGTCAAAAGCTTCAGAACACCTCCATATTTCTAGTTATTACTAAAAATTGAAATGATGTAATGTCTTACTGTACTTTGAAATAAAGCACAGAAAAAAAATTAATGGCATTAATGCCTGTAAAAGGCCTGTTTTCTATTAACTTTTTTGTTTGCTTGTTTGACTGACTGAAATGTTCAATTCAAATAAAAAAGGGGGGTGTTCTTAAACATTTGACTGGTATCTTACTTAAAAATGAGAAAAATTTGATTTTTTTTAAACCCAATTTGTACTAATAAACAAATATACAATAACTCCCTTAATGGTATTTTAAGTCCTCTAGATTAATTTTGTGTTATGTCAAATACAAAGTGGTAAATAATACTCTAAGTCTTAAATACCTCTTCACTGATATCCTGCCAGCTGAGCGTCAGATATATGACAACAAACAGCAGCAGTCCCACCAGAAGAACAAGAGAAGTAACAGCACATGCACATACAGTTTTTCTCTGACATTCTCGCCTTTCCCAGGATGGCATAGTGCATCTGGAACACAAGAAATCTGTTGTTAACCCAGAAGAACTGATATCAGAGTGAATATGGTTTCATGAGAAACAATTTTTTATTTCTTGGCTTCCCTGGAATCAACATGGAAATCCCCTACTCTGCCAGGATGAGGGCAATAATAGATCCGTAACGTGAGGTTGTGCAGGTGATGAAAAAAAGCCTGCATTGCCCTTTAAGTACTGACACTGACCACTGTGCTGTGGCATTTCATAAAAATATATGAAATAATGAATACGTTTAATCTTCCTCATTAGTGGATTGTGACTTTCCCTTTAAAATTCATCATATCCGGTGGTGTAGTGGAAGGTATATGCACCCACCTCTTTTCTGGCAGTTTACAGTATACCCACCTATCAGCCAAAAAGTAATTGTAATGTAAAGGAGAGTATACCCACTGCTTGTTAAGCTACCCTTCTATGTAGCAGTACAGTCCCCTCAAGTAGTTACAATCAACTACCACTACACCTCTGGTCATATGATATTATATACCAAGCTCTACTGTAAATCCATTTGACCTAAATAAAATAAACTGTGGAACTACATATTTAGTTATATATATACATACAAGTTATTAAGTGCTTAGCTACTTACTTGACTTTTCACTCCAATCTGCAAAGTTAAAAAGGCAAGAAAGCACATTATATTTTGAAAAAAGTAAAGTTGTGACAGGTATTTATAACTTACCACATCCTGAGCAGCACCATGCTGAAGTTGTGTTTTTTATGTGAGAGGGAGAGCTGTTATTAACCTGTTCCAGAGTGAAAAATGTCCTTGTTTTTCAAGTTTTGCAATCCCACGTCATACCTTTCTTTGTTTAAACACGAGCAAGCTGCCAAACAGGATATACTGATATTACGTCATGTGGGACCTGCCTCTAATAGTGCGAGCAAATGAAATGACAGATTCAGTGAGGAGCAAGGATTTCATTTATACCCAAGAAATACAAATACTGTATGAATTTAAAAATGTAAAACAGTTTATCTCACTAAATACTGTTTAAACATCACATGCAAGATAAGATCCACATCAGGTCTGGCGCATTTGAACAAAAGTTGTCGAAAGATTGTCTGTGCTGTTTGGTTGTACCTGTAAATCCGGTGAGCCGGAACTTCCTTGTTGCCAAACAACACTGTCTCCACACTCTCTCAGAGAGATAAAATGCTGCTGTTGAAGACACTTAACAGGAGAAAGGTAAGCCGAAAACAACAGATACATTGATGAGGATATTTACTGATGAATCAGGCTACAAGGATATATTATGTGGGTCTATGTTATTGTCTATCTTTTATATGTCAGCAATAGAGTCATACATTCTCTTGCAGATTTAAGCATACAAGTTGTCCATGTGCATGCAAATAGAATAATAATACAAAGTCTGGTGCATAGTTATGATGTTGAAAGAGTTTTGGTTTTAAGAGCTATGTCTGTAGCTAAGTTTGACGTTTTTTTTATTTTGCACAATAATAAGACAAAAAGAAAAGGATAAAGAAATAACAAAAGGAAGGTGCAAGTTAACAGCAAGAAACCCAAAAGGGCGTATACAGGGCCTACCTATATTCAAATTTACAAGTTACATTAAAAACAAGTAACTATGAAATAGAAAAAGAAAATAGTTACACATAAAAATGAAGCAAAATTATATTAAAAGTAAAATAAAACAAAGTGTAGGAATGCGTATGCTTGCGAGCCTGTGTATGAGTGTGTGTGCTACTTAGTGACCTGAGCCATCAGAGCAGCCACCAAGGGTAACACGATAGTGAGGAGGGTGAAATCTTGTCAGTTGTCTAGTATTGTACTTATGTAAATTGTGAGTTGACATGGAAATATTCAGAGAATCTCCGGGCTCAAAACTCATGTCCCTGAATACAAACAGACGTGTTTCAGTGAAGTCTGAACCACGACTCTCTCCCTGGAACCCATTAAAATAACCTTACAATTGTTTACAAAACTGCTGGTCGATTTTCTCCAGGAAGTCCCGCCCTCTTGATCGCTGATTCGCCAGTCTTCTTTCATACCGTCACACATCAGGCCACCTGGGCATAACAATCACTGCAGCCCAGGACAAGGCCTTGTGGCCTGCTAACAAACTTGTTATGACGAACATACTGCCTTGTTATGACCTACAGAAATATAACAAGAGCCAACTATTCTTCAATATCTACATGTTCTTTTAAAGGTTAAAAAATATAAGACAGACAATACTATTTTTTGTGATTATAGAATCTTAATTAGTTTAAGCAAATGGAATATATGTAATTAAAGTAATCATAGTTTTCTACATCAATATTAACACACAAACACAATCAATGTATCAAAATCATATTACCTGATTAATATTAATGCATAGAGATAGACATTATCAAGGTTTAGTGAATTACGCATGCATAGTGACCTGTGATGACTGTTGGGAGAAAAATCACAAAGAGGAAAAAGAGAGGAAGACAGTAACATTTCATTTTCAACAAGTATAATATTCAAATTATTCTAACAAGGTTTAGGAATAGAATTTGGAAACGTTGCAAAAAAAATGCATATTTGGTATATATTGCTCTGAAAAATTGTGTCACGGATCAGGGCGGACCCAAACACAGAAGGTAGGCAGAGGCAGGAGTTAGGCAAAAAGGCTTTACTTAAGACAAAAAGCAAAGTTCCAGGCAAAGGTACAGAAACATCAGGCAGGTCAATAACAGGTAGCAGGCAAAGGTCAAAAATCCAACAAGTCATCAAATGCAGGATGCAGAGGAGGCAGGAGCACTAGCTAAAATCTGGCAATGGGGCAGAGGAACTGACAGGCTTAAATAGAGGGTAGCAATGAGCTTCAGGTGTGGAGCCGAATGAGTTTCAGGTTTGTGGCTGATTGAGCAGGAGGAGGAGTTAAAGGAGTGGAAAATTCCCACAGGGATCATGATAAATTGTCATTATCTCGAGTTTTTGGAAAAGGGGAGCAGAAGGATCTAGTCGTTTTGAAAATGTGGCAGTTCTAACAAACTTTTCTGAACAAGATAAATACTATGGAGGTTGGAGGCAAATTTACTAGCCCTGTTGCAGTATATAATGTGTGAATAAATCAAGCTACAATATAAATTAAGTAGACAGTTCTGATTAACCAGGTTACAAATTTTCCTGATGAGGTGTTTTTCTTTTCATCAGAAGTGTGCCAAAGGTGTGTGTGAGCTGAAGACAATGGCAAAGTGGGCAGCCATCTGTGTGTTGTTGGCTGGGGCACTTCTGTTGTATCATGACCCATTTCTACTACTCTGGTGGCCGCTGAAACCTGCTGAGGTGAGATGACAGTTTTTTTGTTTTACATGCAAAAACATGCACACTTAATCTGTTACTGGTGTCGACAAATTTGAGCTGAACATTCCAAAACTTTCTGTAAAAGTTGACTTTGCTCACTGTAGCTTTTCTTATCTGGCACTGCAGGGGAGTAGGGCTCTCCCTCTGGATATGGCGACAGAATCCATTGATGACATGTACGACGGTTGCCAGTCTGAAACAGCCTCTGTGATTGACCTGTTTGGCGTGTTCGAGTGGCACTACAACAGAAACTTCAGTTCCGCTTGGGCTTTGGCTGAGAAGCCTGCAAAGAAACCTGTGCACACGCAGCTGAAAGAAGAGCACGCTGTAGTGATGTACATGTACACAAAAATTAAGTATATACAACAGTATTTCAACCAAGAAGTGAAAACAGGGAAACACATGTACAGCACATATAGATTTAAGTTCCACTATTTCTATTTCTTCCTAACTGACGCTATTCAGCTACTGCGTCACAATCAGACATCGTGCACAACCACCTATCTCAGGACGCAGAAAGTCTTTGACCGCAACGTCATCAACACAAACGTACGATTTGGTGCTTTCACCTTGGCAGCTTCGAGCAAGGGGTCATTTGCATTTAATGGTGATGTTTCTTGTTTTGAGATCTACTCCTGCTTTGGTGCTGATATTACATACTACTCTGCCCTAAAGCAGTTGGGACAGGTGCTAATTCCTCCCTATGAGGTCTTTAAAATCACTCATGTCCTGACAAATGAGCCCTGGTGCAGTGTGGTCTACAAGCTGCAAAGCACCACAACACCAAGGACAGATTTAAATTGTAAATTACATCAAAAAGACATGAAAACATATTTTGGTGCCATTTTAGCAAACTGGCAAAAAAGCAGTGTTGGGATGATGTCAGTGTACATAATATTGATAATTTTTGTATCTTTAATCCTTGTAGCGCAAGGGCACAAGTGTTTTGTGGCCGTAGTGCTCGGTGCTCTGCTGGTGCTGATAATTATCCAAGAGTTAGCCAATGATCAAAGAAGGATAATGGCATCTACAGGTACATCTCAAAAATTTTAATGTTGTGAAAAAGTTCAATATATTTTGTCAATCATTTCAGAAAGTGAAACTTGTACATTATATAGATAGAAATATTTTAAGCCTGTATTTCTTGTAATTTTAATGATTATGGCTTAAAGATAATGAAAACACAAAACTCAGTGTCTCAGCAAATTAGAATATTACATAAGACCAATTTAAAAAAGGTATATTTTAAACAAATGTCATGGTTCTGAAAAGTATGTTAATTTCTATACATTCAATACTTGGTTGGGCCTCCTTTTGCATGAATTACTGAATTAATACGACATGGCATGGAGGAGATCAGCCTATGGCACCATGTTGCTTTGATATCGTCCTTCAGGTCATCTGCGTCTGGTGTCTCTCACCTTCATCTTGACAACAGCCCATAGACTCCTATGGGGTTCAGGTCAGCTGAGTTTGCTGGCCAGTCAAGCACATTAACACCATGGTCATTAAACCAGCTTTTGGTACCTTTGCCAGTTTGGGCAGGTACCAGGTCCTGCTGGAAAATGAAATCAGCATATCCAAAGAGCTTGTGGAAGCACGAAATGCTCTAAAATGTCCTGGTAGAAGGCTGCGCTGGCTGCGAACACAGTGGACCAACAGCAGCAGAAGAAATGGCCCAAAATCACCACTGATGGACTCCAATATTGAACTTTTTCACAATATTCTGATTTTCTGAGACACTGAGTTTTGGGTTTCATTATAAGCCAGAATCATCAAAATGACAAGAAAAACAGGCCTGAAATATTTTGCTCTATGTGTAATGAATCTATATAAAATTGTATGAGTTTCACTTTCTGAAATGATTGACAAAAAGTCTTGAACTTTTTCATGATATTCTATTTTTTTTTTTTTTTTAGATGTACATGTCAACTGACATCTAAATTAGTAATGTCCCTGAAGCAACTCCTATCTGATTGTTACATATCCACCAGAAGACTTTAAAACAATCATTGTTTATTGTTAACATTTGCAGCTAGACTAATTCAAAGTTAAACTATATGTTTTATAGGGTCATTTTAAGTTGGAAAACAAAGTTGTTGGGTTTTTTTTGGAAGGCATTTAATGCTTTATTTGTGTGATGGTCATAGAAAGAGACAAAGTGGAAGACATGTAGTAAAATGCCCTGAGCTGGATTTGAACCTGGGCCCAGCGTCACAGGGACTCAAAGTATTTTTACCTCACTTTCAAAAGTATCCACGAACAGGTAAAAGAAATGTGGTTGTTATTGTATTGAATATAATAATGTATCTATTGGCAAAAATGTATGTGTTATTCATGCTTTTTAAAAAATAAATTTAATTAATGAACAACAGCAGGATTTAAAGGCACAATGGACTCTCTACATTTGTACGGTAAACTTGATTATTTATTGTGTCTTGCCTCTGTAATGTAACATAATGATAAACTGTTGTCCCCTCACCAGGGGTCTCATGTATTAACGCTATATGCGTACAAAAGCATTTCGTAAGCTGTTTTTCCCACACACGCCACATGTATGAAAAGTGAAACTACTGTCTTGTATGCTCTATTTAAATTGTGTTTCATATCTAAACTAAAACTACACCACCTGGCATTGTGTTTACAGTTTATAGCTGACAATGGAGGAAAATACTGTTTCCACCCTCAATAACCCATTCTAAATATTTATTTATTACTATATTTCTATAGCACCTTTCAAAACCAGGGTTACAAGGTGCTTTACAAAGTACATTATCACGGAGGCAATACAACAGTTAAAACAAAAATAACAGAACATCAAAAACAGTGAACAAGCAAAAATAATAGGATACAAAATTAAAATATGTGTAAGACGTTAGAAATCATTGCACAAATGCCAGTCTGTACAAGTGGGTTTTTAAAAGTTTTTTAAAATGATACACAGACTGTAAGACAGTAAAGGCGTGATCTCCCTTTGTCTTGAGCCTAGACCGTGGGACGCTTAACAGTATCTGATTTTGAGATCTGAGGGATCTCGGTATGAGGGGGATAGACTATTATCATTTATTATAATATTTTATATTTCACCTGCGTACTGCTGCTTACTTGTGCAATAATAGAATGTTGACGTCTGCACATTTTTTAAGATTGTAAATGTTCTTAATTCCATAGGCCTATATTAAGCTATTTCCACTATTTTTATATATAGGCCTATACCGAATTTCCCTTCAGTGTTCAAAAAAGTATTTCTGATTCTGATTAATATGGAGCGCAATATAGACCGAGTGAAACAAATTTTTAAATAACCACTGTGTCAAAGTCCCGATCGCCGACTGTTTCCCCTTTGGTTTAACATGGAGATGTTAATGCTGCAGATGCACAGCGATCCATGACGCACAGAGCTCTCTCCCTGGAGAAAAAACGTGTGTGGGAAATCCCTTCAGAATAAGTCAGTTGTGGTACATATATATATACATACATACATATATACATATACATATAGATATACATATTATATATTTACATATATATATATACATACATATACATAATATATAGATACACATATATATGCACATATATATTCACATATATATATGCACACACACACACACACACACACACACACACATATATATATATACACACATATACATATATACATATATATATATATACACACACACACATATGTATACATATATATATACACACACACACACACACACACACAGATACATATATACATATATATTTACATATATATATACAGACATATACATAATATATATATACACATATATATTCATATATATATATACACACACATACATATATATACAGACATATACATATATACATATATATACACATATGTATATATACATATACACATGTATACACACACACACACACACACACACATACATATATATATATATACATAGATATATATACATAGGCCTACTATGTACTTCAGTATAAGTAGTAATACCACACTGTGAAATTGTCTTTGTTGTGGGGAAAAAAATATAATTGTGTAATTATCAGACCGCCATTATATTTTTCATCTCGCGCACCCCCTAGCAGCAGCCTGTGCACCCCTGGGGGTCCGTGCACCACACTTTGGGAATCCCTGATTTAAACTAAAGCTGCTTTAATATTTATTTTATTTATTTATTATAGCAAAGTTCTTTTTGGAAAATATATGACAACCTGTGCACAATATTTTTTCTATGTATTTACACAAGGGGGAGGTTTAAGCTATTGGTTAGCTTAACTTAATTATGATGCAATAATTCACTGCAAAAAGTCTTCTTATGAAGTCATTTCAGTCTATATGTACGTTTTTTGTGACTTCTTGGTTTCTCAAGTAATCAAAATATCTGATGCAGTCTGTTCATATACAAATTATTGTTTCAAGCATTTTCCAAAATTATCTTTTACACAACACATGCCTATTCTCTGTTGTTCTCATGCTTTCTTCCTCTCTTGTAAATGACAGCCAATAAGACATAATGGTTCATATTAAGAAGTGAAAATGTTGGACAATAACTAAAAAAACAATTTAGAAATTCCATATTGTAACATTCAAAACAGAAACAATAACGACTGAAGAGGAGGTTGTGTACCTTAAATACCACAAACACTCCAGGATATTACATTTATTCAAAATGTATATATAAATGAATGTATTCAGAGCCAATCCTAGCGGGCATCGTATGAGTGGCGGGGTATTTACCGTCATCCAATTTCCAGAGTATAAATAAATGGTATCCTGCCAAACAGATTCACAATACAAAGAAGAGAGAACCCCTCTGCCCTATTTTATTTTATATATACATTGAAGCGTTAGCCTAGCAGTAAGACAAAATGTAGCACTTTACACAGAAGATATAACTGTGTATTTTACATCACCAGAAGAATCAGTGCATCGATTAATGAAGCCATTTTTACACTATAGGTAGTCATTGTAGTATCCATAGTGAATAAGAAATAATGTGAATAATTAAATACTAAGGCAGAAAGACAGGGTTATAAGTTGAAAGGGGACATACAAAAATGAAATATCAGTAACAAGGTGAGCTCTATGAGAATAATTACAGTGCAATATGTTTGGAAAGTTAAAAAAAAAAAAAAGACTTAAAGGATTTAAAGGCATGGAGACCAAAGTGAAGAAAAGCATAAGCAGTGTAAACAGTGAAAAAACGTTTTATCCCAAGTATTAAAAAAACAATACCAGGACCGTATTTTGTATGAAATAAAATTATTTTGAATAATAGAAGACAGAGAATGAAAAGCCTCACCGCAGGGGGAAAAGAAGAAAGGGTTAGGTGTTCTGCATTTGCAGCATAATGTCATGCACACATTATTGAAATAATGAAATGGATAAAGGGGAAACAGAAGCCAAATGAGTTCTTGTAGAATAACAAATTGCACTGATTTCCTTTAGGAGATTATCTTTTTATAGTAAAGGCATCTTCTTCAATTATTTCCAAGAAAGCAACATTACAGTGGCTTGCAAAAGTATTCATCCCTCTTGGATGTTTCAACCTTTTGTTGCTTTTACACATGAAATCATGGTCAATATAATTTGGCCTTTTTAAAAAGAATTTGCAAAAAAAAAACCCTCTTTAATATCAAGGTGAAAACAGATTTTTGCTAAATAATGTAAATTATTAATTAATTAAAAATATCTAAGTTAAAATAAATGATTGCATAAGTATCCATACCCTTTAAAGTAACTGAACTAATTGAACAGAGTTCCAGCTAGTTGATGCAGCAGTGTCACTTAGTGAGAAGGAGATCACCTGAGTCCAGCTGATGTGTCAAGTGATCATAGTATAAAAACATCTGTGTCTGGGAGGTCCAGTCTCTGGTTCATCACTATTCCTGCTACAATTGCAACATGAAGACAAAAGAACACTCCTAGCAACTCAGAGAAAAGATTCTTGAAAAGTATAAGTCAAGAGATGGCTACAAAGAAATGTCCAGCTAACTAGACCTCACAGAGTTCAGTTAAACCATCATTAAGAAATGGAAGCAGTATGGCACTTTTTAAAACCTGCCTAGATAGAGCTGGCCGTCCTCACAATCTGAGTGACCGGACAAGAAGAAGACTGGAGAGGTTGGTCACCAAGACACCTAGGACCACTCTGCAGGAGCTATAAGCTTCGGTGGCTCAGATAGGAGAGACTGCACATACAACAACTGTTGCCAACTGTTCTTCACCAGTCGGAGCTGTATGAGAGAAAAAAAGCTCATGAAATCTGGCCTGGGATTCACCCAAATGCATGTGGGAGACTCCAGGGTCAATTGGAAGAAGGTTCTATGGTCTGATGAGACAAAAACTCACCTTTTTGGCCATCAGACTAGACGCTATGGCGAACACCAAACACTGAACATCACCACAAACGCACCATCTCCAGCCTGAAGTATGGTGGTGGCAGCATCATGCTCTGGGAATGTTTCTCAGCAGCAGGCCCTGGAAGGCTGCAGGACCAGTCTTCTTGTTGTCCGGTCACTAAGATTGAGAGGATGGCCAGCTCTAGGCAGATTTAAACAAGTGCCATACTGCTTCCATTTTTTAATGATGGTTTAACTGAACTCTGTGGGATGTCCAGTGAGCTGGACATTTCTTTGTAGCCATCTCCTGACTTATACTTTTCAATGATCTTTTCTCTGAGTTGCTTGAAGTGTTCTTTTGTCTTCCTGTTGCAATTGTAGCAGGAATAGTGATGAACCAGAGACTGGACCTCCCACACACAGATGTTTTTATACTACGATCACTTGACACACATCAGCTGCACTCAGGTGATCTCGAGTTCTGGAACTCTGTTGAATTAGGTCAGTTACTTTAAAGGGGATGAATACTTATGCAATCATTTATTTTAACTTATATATTTTTAATTAATTGACATTATTTTGTAAAAATCTGTTTTCACTTTGATATCAAGGAGGTTTTTTTTGCAAATTCTTTTTAAGAGGGCCAAATTATATTGACCATGATTTCATGTGTTAAAGCAACAAAAGGTTGAAACATCCAAGGGGGATGAATACTTTTGCAAGCCACTGTATATGAGTGGGAGTAGGGAACTGGTGACCAGTGGTGGGCCGTCAGGGCCAGCAAGGCCTTCTCTGCTGGCCTAACATAACCAGAAATCATGATCATAATTATGATAAAGGTTAATTTAATTTTTGATTTTCTTTCCCTAAATATCTAAAAGTATTCATATTCTCTTCATGTCATATTATGCTCCTTTCAGTGCTGTTGTTTTTAGGTTAGAGTTTTTATCCAATCAGAATTCAGCTATCTTATGTTGCCAGGCTGTATGAAATCTGCCCGGGCCTTCAGAATCAACAATGCGGGCGTCTGTGCACTGTAAGTGAACGGGCAAATACAGTTGATAGATAGTTGCGATAGCCAATCAGATCACGAGTTGTGTCAGTAAGGCCCTCTAGCTGGCCTCACGTTGAACGTGACATTTACGCGTCCTGTGATTGGATATGGATACTTAGTAGTTTGAGCCACGGCAGTGCTATGCAGATCAACAGCATAGATATATGTCTATGATCAACAGTCACACCCGGCCGGGACTGTTAACGGTATGTCAATAATCTGGCGCATTGGCGCAGCTGTGTGGTTGTACTCAAAGCAACAGGTCACAGAAAGTCGTGATACGTCACGTTTTGACATGAAAAAGTTTTTTTTTACAAAGAGACTTGTTTATTGTGTCGCTGTCGCCAAAGTAGCCTATGGCCGTCTTGTTAGTGTCTTTCTGATATTAAACTGCGATTTTGCAATGTATTGTACAATCTTGTTAAAGCGTGCATATTCTTTGTGGACTCATTTAATAAAACTTTTTGGAAAGATAATTTTAAAGACCCTTTTATTTTTAAGTTTTGACAGTAGCATATCAGATATGCTTTAATTGCTGATGCGGTATTGTTGATTTTTAAAATGCACCGGATAATAGCCCATTTTGTAAACAACTGAGGTGATGCAATGCCTAGTAGTGCTTAAGTGTGTTTCTAACTACTCTCCAGTCCTGGTGTTATAAATGCTGGCAAAATGAAAGGTATTTATTGACTAAGTTGGACATCACTGAAGGCCTAAGTGTGAAATGCACCGCCCGCCACCGGTTACTTGGCTGATATATATAGCCTATAGGTTAATTAAAACACAATTAATTAATTTTTTTGATCAATTCACTTATTAATCACCTTCTCTATCAGTTACAAAAGTTTGATTCAAATGTAAAACAAGTAAAAATAAAAATTGTTTCAAAAGTTGTTTTTCTCTTGTTCCGTTCCTTTAGACGTTTTGAGTTTTGTGTTGCCATAGAAACCATAGAGGTGGAGAAAAAAGCCGACTGCGGGAGGAAGAGTGAAACTTGGAAGATATCAGCAGGATAGGAGACGGAAACTCGAAGATTTGATTAGTGAGAGCCTTCAGAAACAACAGGCAGAGATGAATCGGGACTCACAGTGAGTTCATGAACGGTGTTTCTCCCGCTGCAACGTGCGAAGCGCAGCCAGAATCAATCCGAGCGGTCAATGTCAATAACTTTGTCCTGTGTGTGAGCAGGAGGCCGCCTGCGGGGACCAGCCCGCTGCAGACAGGACATGACACGAGCTTTGCCCTCTTGGATCTGCAGCAGAAACGCAGAGAAGCAGATTTGCTGTACGAAAAGCTCAAGGAGCGCAAACAGGTGCGTCAAAATCACTGCAGATCTCTCTCTCTCTCTCTCTCTCTCTCTCTCTCTCTCTCTCTCTCTGTCTCTCTCACTCCCTCTCTTTCTCTTTTCTTTCTTCTTTTTCCTGCTTTATTATTATTGTTTTATTTACTTATTTACCTTATTGTTTATTCTAAGTTTACAATGATTAGTTTTCCACTATAAAACATATACATTTTGCAGGGATGCTACAAGTATAAAGAATATGATATGTAAACAAATGAAAAGTAAATGTCTATTAAATCACAGACGCTAAATTTAACTCCATATTCACTGCCTTAAATCAGGCTGTTAGAAATGCATGTTGGTCAAACTCCTGCCCAAATTAGATTAGATTAGATCAGATTAGATTAGATTAAATGAAATATTCCTTTATAAGTACCAAAATGACCAAACATTTTCAGTATAACAGCAAAAATAGAAAGAAGTAGCAATAAAATAACAATAAATACAACCAAATAATATTAACAAGAAATATTAAGGTCTCAACAATTAGTAATATTATTAAAGTATTAACTTAAGGCAGACAAACTTTAAAATATGTCCACCCTGTCGACAACATTATCATTGTATGATAATAAAATGCACACTTTTAGAAAGGTATTTAGTCCCTTTCTCAACAATATATTTTATTTAATGAAAAAAGTCAATAACGAAATTATTGCTAAATATTTCTTTTCCTTTAAAAATCTGTTATAGTTCTTTTAAAAATAGACGAGATATCTGATCAAACATTCACACAACAATATAGCCTTCATTTGTTTCTAAATAAATCATGCAAAAGGTTATGCTACTGTGTGACAGTAATTTATTTGCATAAAACATGAAGATGGGACAAAGGCTTTAATGGATTCTAGAGGAGAAGCCATAATTTAATAAATAACAGGAAATGCTTAAGCATTATAACAAGTGATTGCAGGAAAAATTATTTTATCAGTTAGCTGAACAAATGTTTACATTCAAAAAAATGTTATGGACACATATGTTATAGCAAAATGACTTTGCTATTTAAACCCCATATTATGAACAACTGGATTAGGAGTATGCCATTTTATGGAGAAATAATAATTTTCTTTAGGTAAATCCAAATTTCCTTAATATATTGAAACCTGTTTTTCTTTTAAGCAGAGTGTGCAGAATGAATATTTAGCTGACAAATCTGTAACATTTGAATCCACCCCATAATAATCTGGTTTGCTGTAGTTGCAATCAACCCAGTATTGCAGTAAATGTGGTCTTCAGTACTCTGAATTAATATAAGGCAGACTGGAGAAGATTTACTCATATTGAATATCTTTAGGGAATAGCATAGTAGGATTATGGGCATATTAATATCATATAGAACTTTATTATCTACTCCTGGAGGTCGCTCTGCTCTGAGTCATTTTTTCCTGCTGTGTGTGTTTTTATGTAGAAATTGGAGAACTTACAGCAGTGTGCAGATGAGTTGGAGGAAGAGATAAAGAAAGTAAAGGAGTTCAGTCGTGATACGTTGCTGAAGGTACAGTACAGCAAAGGACCACTTCACTCACATTGCTTCTGTATCACACTGGATGTGTTATATATATATATATATATATATATATATATATTTATTTTTTTATTAATTCTTCTTTTCGAACCGAAAAAAAAAAAAAAAAAAAAAACATAAACTACAACAGCGTAGGCTAGATGCATATACATATTAATACACATACTCACATAGGCACCATTAAACAGATGTACATAAACATATAAACATTTACACACATACAGTATATATAACCCTATACATATACATGCATCTGCCCCGTCTAAGTAATAAGATAGATATAAGAACCAGTTAACTTAATATTCAATATACATTTCCCTATATCATTTTGGTTCGAAAAAAAAGGGAGTAGGCTGAAGTATAAAATACTTATCTAGGCCTATCCCCTGATACTCAACACTTCAAAATAAGAAATTGTATCTCTATATATAGCCACTTAATGTCAAATTTTCAATTTCATGACTGGAACTGAACGACAACAGACAAACTAAACCCCTCTGTGTCCCTCCCTGTAGACTCAGGCTGCAGATGAAGCTGCTGATAGAGCAGAGAGGGAGAGGAAAGAGGAGATTCGGGTGCAGGAGGATCTGGAGAGGTTAAAGGTGGAGTGTGCCACATTGAGGGAGACAAATGAGGAGCTGAAGAGTCAGGTGGACAGACTCGCTTGGTCTAAGAAATTCCTGGAACAAGTGGTCAAAATGACAAAGGTACTGCAAGGATTTTTTACACATGGCAGAGAAACTACAGTAGCAGTCAAAAGTTTGGACACACCTTCTCAATCAATGGTTTTTCTTTATTTTTTTCTTACATTTTCTACATTGTAGATTAATATTAAATACATCAAAATTATGAAGGAGCACATACAACCTATTTAGAAACTATTGGAGTTGGCAGGTTCTATTTTACCTTTGTAGATTAATACTGAATACATCAAAAATATGAAATCTGGAATTATGTAATAAAAAATAAGTTTTATATTTTAGATTCTTTAACGTAGACAACTTTTGCATTGAAAGTCTCAAACACATTCAAAAGGCAATACATTCCATGATTTAACTCTTGACAAGACGTAACTGAAAACAATTCCGAAAGTGTGCAAAGCTCCCCAAATGTGTTTCATCATAGTTTTGATTTCTTCCGTATTTATCTACAATTTTGAAAATAATAAAAATGAAGATAACTTTTAACTGGTGCTGTAAATCTAGTAGGATATTTACTAAACAGTCTGTCAATGGCCACCTAACCTGCCATCTCCAATAGTTCCCAAACTATTATAGATAACTCATTGTTCTGCTGCTCAAAAGGCATAAACATCTCACCAGGTTTTTCATCACATAGCCTCTCCAGTATAAAGCAAAAGTTAATTTTTGACCCCTGGAAATTGTTTAGTCGTGGTGGTAAGCCTTCCTAAATCTTGACTCATCGTGTCTCTTTTAATGATGGCATAAACAGTGAAATAACACTTCAAACTTTTTCTTCCAACTGGTTCATGTTTTATTTCACAAAAGTGCATTAATTTGTATGATGTTTGCAGCAGTGGTCATGTTTTGAGAAGATAATGAAGGTTAATATCGTAGCTGCACCTTTCATGTGTGTGTTACAGTTTGATGATATAGAGGCACTCACGGCTCATTGTGAGAATCTTCTCCACTTTCGAGACCAACTGTATCGGAGGGAGAGTGAGGCGCTGGAGCAGGTCGACCAGGAGAGAAAAGCACTGCTGACACTGGAAGACAAGCATCACTTCCTGCGGCTGCACAAGAACAACCAGCTGTCCAAGCTCCAGACCGAGCTGGAGGAGACACGCTCCGAAGCTCACACATGGGTATCAGACACAAAAGAGTCCGTCATCAGAGACAAATACTATCAAAATCTTCTGTGCTAAACTTAATCGTCCCGGTCTTCACACAGGAGAGAAAGTGGAACCACATTCAGGAAACGGCAGCAAAGAAGACACTCCGACTGGGACAGATCAAGATAGCCACTCTCAACCTCTTTGAAATGATAGATGACAAGGTAAAAGACGAGGAAGCTGTGGATATAAACGACACAGAGAAACAGCTGGACCAGGTAGTGTGCACCCTGACAGAGCAGAGACATGACAAATGGGCAGAGCAACAGAAAACTTACAGTTTCCTTCTGTCTCCTTCTTAGCTCAAGATGTTCTTCCAGGACCATCAGGACATGGTGAATAAACATCAAACTCCCTCACAGAGACATGATGGACAGAAAAAAGACAAGCGTGTTGTAATTCACAGTGAAAAAAAACATAGTTAGAAATGCCTTAAACATACCTTTCCCTGCTGCTTTAAAACTGAACAAGTATTGAATAAACTCTGCAATTTAAATGAACCATGAACTTGAAGACAGTAACCCTCAATAAACTGACACTGAGGTCAAACAACAACTGATTAATCCTCCTGCTTTGCTACTTACAGTAGTAAAACTAGAGACATGTTTATAGTTCATGCTGGGAAGTATGCTAAGAGCCGACCAATATTTCTCAAAAAACGTATTACGTCATTGTAATTAGCATGGCTTGATTATATGAGCTTGACTCATTTTAAGCTCTGAAATGGTTCTGACAGTAGGAACTATATTTGAGGATGACTCATTTAACCAGTGGTGGAATGTAACTAAGTACATTTACAAGTATTGCTTACACTTTAGATAAAAAACAAACAATATGTTTGTACTGTATACTATATGATATGATGTAGAGCTCTACTACTAATTATAGTATATAATAATTATAGTAGTAGGTCACACAAAACACATTAAAATGCTCTAAGATGTATTTTTAGTGATCAAAACAGAATAATATAATGTTCTATAACAATATGTGGATATAAAATGTGGAAGAAACTGATCTGTATAATGAGTACTTTTACTTCTCATATTTTAAGTACATCTTGCTGATAATACTTATCTACTTTTTTTAAGTAACATTTTGAATCCAGTAATGTAATTTGTAATTTAGTATTTTTAGATTAAGGCATTTCTGGTCAAGAAAATATTTCGGTGCTTCTTCCACATTTGATAAATACATATCTAGCAGCAATATCAGATAACTTTTACTGTTGGTGGTTTAATCCTCACCTCCTCTTGTCTACATCACAAGTGAATGAAATGTTGACGACGCGTCAATTACGTATCCCGGCACCAGCCCCTCATTGTGGCTTAGGTTTTGTTAATGTCGAAATCAAGTCACAACACTACATTTCCCCCCTTTTCCAAATTGCTCCATCATCTGCATATAATGATGACTGTATACCTGTACCTGCTCTCAAAAATATAATTAATCATGATATTAAATAATATTGGGTTAATAACACATCTTGTACCCCGTTTTTAATCTCAAAGGTATTGGATATTTCTGATCCTACTTTAATTTAGGTGATGATTTATTGGGACAACAAGATAAAGTGTGCCTTATAAACTGATGCGAAAAAACTATTGAAACACACATTGCGTAAAGGCTGCTCTGGTAGCTCAGAATGAAATGGACGACGGTAGAGTTCAGAGGGGGCGTATGTTTAGGGACACTTCTAAATACTTCTGTCACAACATTGATAAGCTGAAACTTACTGTACTGTTCTCATCTGAGTTATGAAACAGTCAGCTAAACTCATCTCTCCAAAATCTCCTCCAATGATCAGGCCGTGTGAAGTAGCGTACTTGGCAGGATTTTAATGAAGAAAAGGTAAAACTGAAAATAAACAAATAATACAGACAATATTAACCATGTGCCTAAGTCAAATATAACAAATATAACTTGCAACATATTAAAGCCTCCTAAACAAATCCAAATAATCATACTCACTGGCAATGCCTCAAGAATAAAGAAGGATGAGGATTGTTGCTCTTGAGGATAACAAAACAGGACTCCTCTAACCATAAGGAGACAGGAGAGTCACTGAAATAAAAGTCACCTCTTCAAAATAAAAGTTCTTCACTTACCATTAAAAAAATAAATACTACAGTATTCTTCTCTGTGGGCACAACTTCGTACTACTCAGATAAACAGACCAATATTATTGCTTTGATTACCATAGATATCTATGTTGATTACAACCACAGAGGAATGAGTGTAGTCTTCATGAAGGTCCCACCCCTGATTGACATTGCCTGCAGCTGGAGAGCAGCAGGAGCTCAGCTTCACTGATAACACAAGTCACCAGAGAGGTGCTACACTATGTGAGAACTGAACTGCGGTAAGTGAAAAAACATCTTAATTTCTACTCTTGATATCCCCAGTTTTTTTTATCTGTATTCCAAACAAATATTAATGAGGCCCATTTCAATCTGACCAAAGTTTTATATCATTATTATTTACATTCAAGCAATAACAATACTCAAGAAGATAAGAGGAAGCCAACACACTGAAATAAGGAAATGGAAAATGAAACGGACATGTTTACTTAAATAAGTATTTTTGGGTGCAGGTTTCTTTGCTGGTGGAAGATGGCAATGATGGCAATTTGGGCAGCTGTATTAATAACATATGGAGTCTCCATAGGAATATCAAAGGTAGTGTATATGCTTGGTGGCAGGTTGCTCAAGTGTGACTGCTGTGTACTTTAAGTAAGATTTTTATCTCATGATTTTCAGAGTTCTTCAGAACCTGGGTCAAAAGGTCAACTCCCCTTGGATTTGGCTCCAAACTCTGTTGATGATATGTACACTGGTTGCAAAGACAAAATGGAGTACAGAGTAAAGAAGGAGTACCTGGAGAATGAGAAGAACAGAGACAAAAATTTCACCCTGGCCTGGGGCGAAGCAGAAAAATACTACAACAAAAAGTGGTGGCGTAAAAAGGGAAAGCGACCTCCCACCTCCCTGGGCAAAGAGCAGATCATGGCTATTTATGCTTATACCCTCGATAAGCCAAAAATCTATCTGGAGTTCAACAATGCAGTTCGAACCCAGAAATCTAAGTACAAGTCCACATTCAGGTACCACGCCCTTCACTTCTTCCTGACTGACGCCCTCCAGACTCTCAACGTTCGCAAACCTGAAGCAGAAAGATGTCTCACCGGCTACCGCAGAGTCAACAGCTACTTTAGCCAAGATGTTCTTAACAAGGTGGTTCGCTTTGGCTCCTTCACCTCCAGCTCAATGGGTTGGTACCCCAGCGCTGAAAGATTTGGAGACAAGTCATGCTTTGAGATAATCACATGCTCTGGAGCAGACGTCTCTCTGTTCTCTAAGCTCGGGGAGTCAGAAAGAGAAGCCCTAATTCCCCCTTATGAGGTCTTTAAAGTCAGAAAGATTGAGAGGAGATGTGATCAGAGGAGTCTTCCATGTGAGGTGGTCTATAAACTGAAGAGTACACGCATACCTCTTTCCAACCTGAACTGTGCTCTTTTCTGAATTACGCAGTTTCAAATGTTTAACATATATGATATTAAGAAAACAAGTAAACAAGCATTTTTATTGGGTTGCACAGGATTAGTGATTTCACATTATTCTCACAATGCATTTAGATACTATTTGAATGAAGGCATGATGAGCTAGTCTCTTAATATACATGTACAAAATGCCAGTAATTCAACATATGAAAGCTAAAAGCAAAAAAAAGCAAATTCAATAAAGCCAAGAAGTCATATCTAAAGTCATAAATGTATTTGGATGTCTGTAACTTTCATAACGCAGCTTTTCTGATATATTATCCCTGTCATTTGGAATGAAATGCATTGGATGCAATAAAGGAATACAATAAAATCCTGTCAAATGTAATAAAATAGCTTTGTATTTCACAGATTGTGCTTGTATGTTCAATGCTTTTACAGGCTTTTGCTTGCATAATAATTCACAAACTCTTTATAGTTAATGACAAATTAAAATTACTTGAATGTGGAGAGTTCCAGGATTTGATAGGCACCCTGGAGGTAACATGAGCTCATGCAAATAACGTATCACACAAGTTATTAGTATAAGTGCATGAAATGTAAGTGAATCAAAGATAGTGTGGGAGGTAGCAAACCTGCTTCCTGTTTTAGATGGGGAGAAGACAATGTTCTGACTCACAGAAACCTGATAAATTCCTTCCTCCATCTCTGACACTATGCAGTGTCAGAGAAAGTCAACAGTGGAACATGTCCACTGAAATTCTAATGATTTATTCAAAATTGTAATCTTATTCATTTATAAAGTAACTTTGTATAAAAAACTGTGTGCCCATTTAACCATACTTTATAACTCTCCATATGTAACAATATGTCTGAAAGTCAGCATCAATAAACTTTACATTTTATGGTTCTTGTTAGATTTTCTCTGACTTTTATGGACCCCAAATTATACAGGAACAAATTCTGTGATTATAAGCTTCACTTTTTCATCAAGGTCAATTTTCTGTCTTTCATTACTGCAAGAAAAAAGAGCATTAGTAGACAAAACTGCAATGTGTGTTGTAAGAAATTAAAACTTGCAAACATCTATCAGGAAGCTTCAGTCAAGCTGTTCTCAGTAGTTTATTTCCTACCTTCAGCTTAATGTATTGATAATCTACCACTGACGTATCACATGATTTAAACTAGCAAATAGCTGTACTCTAAGCCTGCAGAGCTGTGAAGATAAGCCCTTATGTTCCCTTTTATGGTTATGTTTATCTTGCAAAACTGTCTCTTACTTACACGACTAATGAGCTGTCTCAATGTATTTTACGCCCAGTTTTGAACTTCCTTAACTTCTTACTATAAAAATGTACGGTACCCTTTCAGTCAGTGAAGGCTGCAGAGATAGACTGCACACATTGCCTGAGGTTATTTCATTTAACATCAGTGCCTCCAGATTTGGTGGAAGATGGCAATGGGGGCAGTTTGGGCAGCCGTGCTAATCACTTATGGAGCCTCTACAGGATTTGCAATAGTAGTGTGTATATATATGGATGATGGCTTGCTTAAGTGAAACTGCTGTGCAATGACATCTGTAAGTAAAATTAAATGAGATATCTGTCATTTCTTTTTACAGCACTTGGCTGCCCCTGGACCAAATGATTGCCTTCCACTGGACGAGGCTCCGAACTCTGTTGACGACATGTACAGCACCTGCAAAGACGGAATGAAGGCAAAGGTACTAAGTGAATACCTGCAGAATGAGAGAAACAGAGACAGCAACTTCAAACAGGCCTGGGGCGAAGCAGAGAAACACGACACGCAAAAATGGAAGCGTAAAAAGGGAAGGCGACCTTCCACCTACCTGGAGAAAGAACAGGCAGTGGCTATTTACGCTTATACCCTCGACAGGCCAAACATCTATTCTGATTTCAACAGAGCAGTTCGAACCCAGAAATCTGAGTACAAGACCACATTCAGCTACCACGCCCTTCACTTCTTCCTGACTGTCGCCCTCCAGACTCTCAATGCTCGCAAACCTGAAGCAGAAAGATGTCTCACCGGCTACCGCAGAGTCAACAGCTACTTCAGCCAAGACGTTCTCAACAAGGTGGTTCGCTTTGGCTCCTTTACCTCCAGCTCAGTGGGTTGGTACCCCAGCGCTGAAAAATTTGGAGACAAGTCATGCTTTGAGATATTCACATGTTTTGGAGCAGACATCTCCCTGTACTCAAAGCTCGGAGAGTCGGAAAGAGAAGCCCTGATTCCTCCTTATGAGGTCTTCAAAGTCACAGGTATTGAGAATAGATGTGATCAGAGGAGTCTTCCATGTGAGGTGGTCTATAAACTGAACAGTACACGCACACCTCGTTCCGACCTGAACTGTGCTCTTTTCTGAAATGAATAGTTTAACAAATGTGATATTTATGAATTTGGATATGATTTAAATAAAGCAATGATGAGATAGTCTCTTAATAGACATGTAGAAAATACCAGTATTTTAACATTTGAAAGCCTAAAAGCAAAAATAGATAAATAAATAAAGCCAAGTAGTCATATCTAAAGTCATAAAAAATGTATTCTCAACCCTCCTCAATGTGATGTGGTCTATTAAACCTTAACTCTGTGCTTTGCTGAACAAACAGTATTGCAAATTATCCATAACTCAAATTAACACAGATTTCTTTGTTATAGACATGGGAAACACCACCATTTATATTTGGATAACTACACAATGACAAATTAAATATAAAATGAAGGTGTAGAGGTTGCTCATAGCAACAGAAGTTAAAGAAAGAACCTACTAAAAAAATGAAAGTATATAACTTAAAAATATAACTAATTGTTATAATGAATCTGTATTGTTTATGATATTACATAATATTCCATGATTCTCAAGTGGGGTCTGAAAAGTTTTCAGACTCATTACTTTAAATGATCATAACATATTATTTCAAAAGGTTACAACCATGTTCTATTTAGCGTTTGTGTGTTTGTGTGTGTGTGTGTGTATGTGTGTATGTGTGTGTGTGTGTGTCTTTTTTCTTATTATCTGCCTTTGATATTTTGTTTAGGTGTTGCTCGCAGCTAATTGAATTGATGTTAATTGCATTTTTAGGGATAGTCTAATATCCTTCTAATACATTTCTGTTGCGTTGATCTTTAACATTACTGAAACTATAGACGTGTGAAAAATAGGCTATGTCAAATGATTCGACGTACATGAGGTAGAGTATATATAGAGTATGTTCTTTATTCTGTAAACGGTCCTTAGTTGAAAAAAAGTATGACAACCTGTGATTTCAAGAATAATAACTGTGGGTTTTTCCAAATAACATGCACTGTAGGTAAATGGCTTTAAAGGGCTTTAAAAACACTGATGAACTGCAAAACATGTTGGTCACTCTTTTACCTGCACAAAATGTGATGGAAATGTGAAATGAATGTTTGTCACTGTATAGAATCACAGTAATGCATTGAGTTTTATCGCCCATGTCAGCCACATTTAAACTGAACATAATCCTTCCTACAATGCTTTTGTATCACAGCTGTGTCCAAACAATTAAACAAGCTTTTGTTTCACAAACTGCATGTTTGTCAAATGTTTTATTCGGTGGCGGGCGGTGCATTTCACACTTAGGCCTTCAGTGATGTCCAACTTAGTCAATAAATACCTTTCATTTTGCCAGCATTTATAACACCAGGACTGGAGAGTAGTTAGAAACACACTTAAGCACTACTAGGCATTGCATCACCTCAGTTGTTTACAAAATGGGCTATTATCCGGTGCATTTTAAAAATCAACAATATGGCATCAGAAATTAAAACATATCTGATATGCTACTGTCAAAACTTAAAAATAAAAGGGTCATTAAAATTATCTTTCCAAAAAGTTTTATTAAATGAGTCCACAAAGAATATGCAAGCTTTAACAAGATTGTACAATACATTGCAAAATCGCAGTTTAATATCAGAAAGACACTAACAAGACGGCCATACTTTGGCGACAGCGACACAATAAACAAGTCTCTTTGTAAAAAAAAACTTTTTCATGTCAAAACGTGACGTATCACGACTTTCTGTGACCTGTTGCTTTGGGTCCAACCACACAGCTGCGCCAATGCGCCAGATTATTTACATACCGTTAACAGTCCCGGCCGGGTGTGACTCTGTTGATCATAGACATATATCTATGCTGTTGATCTGCATAGCACTGCCGTGGCTCAAACTACTAAGTATCCATATCCAATCACAGGACGCGTAAATGTCACGTTCAACGTGAGGCCAGCTAGAGGGCCTTACTGACACAACTCGTGATCTGATTGGCTATCGCAACTATCTATCAACTGTATTTGCCCGTTCACTTACAGTGCACAGACGCCCGCATTGTTGATTCTGAAGGCCCGGGCAGATTTCATACAGCCTGGCAACATAAGATAGCTGAATTCTGATTGGATAAAAACTCTAACCTAAAAACAACAGCACTGGAAGGAGCATAATATGACATGAAGAGAATATGAATACTTTTAGATATTTAGGGAAAGAAAATCAAAAATTAAATTAACCTTTATCATAATTATGATCATGATTTCTGGTTATGTTAGGCCAGCAGAGAAGGCCTTGCTGGCCCTGACGGCCCACCACTGGTTTTATTCATTTACTGAAATAAAAAGTGTTTAATGGACTGATTTTCTCATGGGGTTTGCATCTGAGGCAACTATGCTGCAGACATTTCTCCAAAGAAAGTCCCCTCAACTAAAATAACATTTCTCATGTTGAAGAGTTGAAGAGTCTCTGACTTCACAGAACACAGCCCATTTCTGAAACACATCTTATGCTGTGAGCACTTGAATGGGCAGAGTCAGAGTCACCAAATGTGTGATTTGCAGTGGGTGTGTCTTTAAGCTCAGTCAGCGTTGTGTGGTCACTTGCCTTGTCCTTTTATGATCATGTTAACATGTCTTCCTTGTTGTCTGACTCTGTTATGCTGTCTAATCTCACACCACATGTGTGACTTCCCTTCATCATAACAACTGCTACAACTATAGAAGTGTACTGTGCCCACACAGTCACTAAATAATGACTAGGACTTCATTTAAATGCCTCAGAACATGGCATTTTGCAGCATAACAGTTAACAAAGAAAACACAATTACCAATTGATTACAATCACCCTAGGAGTAAACTAGGGGCCATATAAAGGCTTTAAAGTGACTTTAAACAGAGGTGAAAAAGCCAACAGGCAAGGGCAGGCAAAAATGAAATAATCGACACCTGTCTTTTAACCCTAATGTTAATGATTTCATTTAAGATAGAATTTGTACGTTTGTTAATTTTACACTAACAAGCCTGATTCAATAAAAGTTGTGAAACTATGAAAAATGTAACAAAAACAAAATGCAATAATTTGCAAATCCTGTGCGGCCTGCATTCAGTTGAAAAAATTACAAAGACAAGGTATTGTTATACATTTGAGGCATTCTGTTTTCTATTATTATTTCTATTTTAAGCTGCATGCTTATGGGAGAACAGTGGTTCATTTGGCAGAATAACTTGAAAAAAAATTATGATCTGTCTTTCCTGCACAAAGTTCTGTTTATCGTAATCTCCGCTTACCACAGAAGCTAATAAACACTAAACCCTCTTTAGTCAAATGGATTGCACACATCTACAGGTTTTGCATGTACTGCAAGTAAATTACTCATGGAAATTATTTGGTTAGTGATCATCAGGGGAAACAGATGTTTTGTGAATGATGTGATTAAACCTGCAGCTCCAACTGCACATTTGGGAATAAACGTTGACAAACTCAGAGCAAGAAAAGGTAAGTGCTTTCAAATATCTTGACCATTTATTTTTTGCATTAACATTTGAAATAAGTGAATGAGATGACGCAGTTGGTTACTTTATATTAGAGTAATAAATTATACACATCTCTCCTCTTGCCCCTTCGTCACTGCTTGTTTTAATTTTTTAAATTGTAGATTTTAATTATACTGTAGCCACTATTGACGCTTCGGGGGAGAATTTTCTAGATTTGTATTGCATTTTTGTTCTTCTCAAGTTGTTCTCTGGCATATTTGCCCACATATTTAAATAAAGTGACTTTCTTCACTCAAAAAATGTGCATGTGCAAGTCAGTGTCTTCATCTCAAACCTTCCCCCTTGATAACAAAATTTAAAAAGGACTCCACCAAACTATTTTACTCATTAATTCAGAATGTTTGAACTGCTTTCCAGGAAAAATGCAAAACTTCACAGCCGAAGAAAAGCATGGTTTCTGTACGGACTCTCTCCTCGTTCATTCAACAGTTCTGCCTTACGTCCTGGTCTCTCTGCCCGCTAACAGCTGGGTGATGTGGCTGATGATATCATCTCCTGTCTTCTGGACGGACAGAATGGAAGTATCTGAGTTCCACCTGGTCTTCACAGAGCTACTTTTTGATTTCTTCGGGCCACCTTTAATGATCACAGGCCATTTTTTAAGCGACGAAGTGGGAGAAATTATACAAAAACTCATGAACACAATTTTTATGACCAGGATTCAGTTCCAGACCGCTATCTGTATAGAACGCTACCTTGCAGTCGTACACCCTGTGCTGTACTTCAGGTATAAAGCCCTGCGGTACAGGATGAGCTTCTGTTGTGTTATCTGGCTGCTAACCCTCCTGATTGGTACAGTCCAAATGTTCTTTTCCAGTCAAAGTCTGGTATATATTAGCTTTAATGCAAACACTTTTTTTATTACCTTAATCGTGACCTCTTTCTGCAGTTTATCAGTTCTCAGGGCTCTGAGACAGCCCTCACCAGGGGACGGAGAGAGGGAGGGGTCCAACTTGATCAAGAGAAGGGCTTTTAATCTCGTCCTGATCTTCCAAGTGAATACATTTGTCAGCTATGCGCCCCTGATCACTATGTACTTCCTGCTTGATGACATGGAGAGGCACATACTGTGTATCTTGCATCCACTGGCTTACGGTGTAATGGTTTGGCTTGGGCTGATCCATTCTCTCCTCTACCTCCGCAGGGCTGCGAAACTCCAGAAATGTATGTGTAAATTGTTTTAGAGGTAACAACTAGTGATGTGTCAGTCGCGAACGAGCTGGTTCAAAGAGACGGCTCTTTTAAGTGAACGTCCATCAGCGAGCCGTTCATTTAAAAAAAATAAAATTATTTTACTTTTCTTGTTACAAAAAGTACCTGTGGGTGCTGCCAACGCTGACTACGGGTGTCACGTGCATGCTGTGTGAACCAATCATTGCAGCGCTGAGACACCTAAAACTGTTGGATGCTGCTGTTTTGCACCTTGTATTATATTTCTTTTTATTATGTTCTTTATTTATTATTATTTTTTCTCTATCCCAAAAATATTCTGTTTCTTTTGTCCAGATTTCAGTAGTTGGCATTAACAAAGCACATTTACTTGATTGCTGTATTTAATTTCTATTTTTTCAGTACTTTACTTGTTTTGTTAGGTGTGTGTGTGTTTGAATAAAAAAAAAATTAAAATATCAATAGCTGTCATTTTTAAATTTCTATGCTTAGGTTTTTATAGGCATTTTCTATCTGCTTTGTGTAGCAGTGTGGTTCTTCAAGCAAGTTAGAGAGTTACAATTGATTTTACAACTGTAAATGCAATTGGCTGCAGCAATGTATTAACATTTAAGTGATATATGTGTTCAAATACAAATCACAAGTCAAAACAGCCCTAAATTTGGCTGAATTATAAAAGGTATAATTGGTAAAAATCTTCTTGGTGAGCTGAGCCAAATGATCCGGATCACTAAGAAGAGCCGAAATTCCCATCATTAGTAACAACCCTTGAAATGGTAATGTTACACTTAGTCTAGCCTAAACACTGTGCACTGTCATACTTTGTTGTCTAAGGGGGCAAACAACCATCCAAACACAGTGAGTATTGTAGTTTAGACAAAGTAAATAAAGAATTATATGTATTCATATGTAATAATTCACTCTAGCAACAGATAAGATACTGTATATGCATTCTAAGTTAAATAAAGTTATATATGTGTCTGCAGTTTGTATTTAAATGCAACACTGCATTGGCTTTACATATAAAATTCGCTGGTACACCTCTTACACCAAAGGACTCAATACTACTAGTATGATAAAATCAATCAATAATAGTTTTACCACTAGCATAGATCAGTTGTTTGAGTGGTGGCTCATTTCTATGGTATGTTTTGAGGCACTACAAATTCCTCTTTGTACAGGTGAGGGTCACTGTGAGCTTTTTATCAGAAGAAGAACCAATATTGTGTTATATAATGCTAAGACCTTAAATACAATGTGATAATAATAATAAAAACGGAGGTCACATCACATGATGAACTTTGACCTGCTGCAGGTCATCATGTAAACTAACTGACCGGCAGCCAGCTCATTTAATTTATAGTTGAATTAAAATAAAATAAAAAAAAAATAATAAAATATATATACATTAAAATACACACCCAGCTCTGCAGGATAGCACACTATATGTTTATTTTGTGTTTGAGGAATTTTTATTTTTTTTTAAACAAAAGACATTTATATCTATTGAGTTAATGCTTAGACTATATGACATAGAAATGGCATACACCATGGACTGTAATTCAGAACAACACTGTTTAAACCGAGCCAATGTTTGTCTTACTTTAATAGAGAGATGCAGATGTAAGTGAGGCCTCCTGTTTAAATTAACTAACAAGCCAACAAAAAGAATAAACGGTGCCCTCTGGTGGGAAATAACACAAACTGAAGCTGAATTGCAAACTGTCCCAGACATAAGCTCACACACCAGCGCCACACGTTTAGCCTCTCTTATCGCTTTTTGAACGATTAATCATTGATTCAATCATAACATTTCACAACAGCAACTTCATATTTTTGGAATAATCCGCTAAGCCAACATGCTCAGTTGTGTCGTGTTGTTTTTTCAGCATTGTTCAGATTGTGGACACTTTGCATATGACTAAAAATATTTCACTTTTGGGTTTTTGCCCCTCTACACTGCAGAAAAACCAACTTTATTTTTTGTTATAAATCATCTGTAACATTTATTTATATGAGTGTAATTTAATTTGAAATGTTTTGTAATTATCACTATCAGAACTTATAACCACAAGTGTAGTGTTCCAAGCGGTTATTGGAACTTTGCTATATATTATTTCCATATACATCCCACCATGCATTGTATTTAGGTGAAAGTTCTCCAAAAATCCTGATACCTAGTATGAAGAAAGTTGACAGAGTTTGGTTTGTGTCTTTTTATACATTTGTCTCAGACAAGACAGATAGCCTCCCATCTGAATAAATCAAACAATAATCATGATATAGATAATATGATTTATTAACCTGAATTATTAAAATATTGACTCTAAAAATTAAAAAATGTTGAAAACTTTTTTTCTTTCAGTATAAGCAGTTTTAGTCAAGTCAAATCCACTGTATAAAACTGGCCATGGATACGGTTGCCCATAAAGTTGGAATAATTTTGTTTTCAGACACAATCCTCTATTAATTGTAGTTTAATTTTCATTGTGATATGTTTAGAAGAGAATGATTAATAGAATTTTGAGAAGATATACACTTTATCTGTCAAGAATAAATCACATTGTCACAATTATTCCATGGAAAGAGGTGAAAAAAAATATTGTATTCCACCTTTATGGGCGACCATGTAAACTGTAATTTGTAACATGTCACCTTCTCATCCTGAAAACAAAGAAAATGACAAGACTATCATCAGTTATACAAACAAACAGCAGTGTACAATAATTTTATTTTAAAATGAACATCTTTTCTACAAATTAACATTTACACACACACACACACACACACACACACACAGGATATTTTTATATGACTCCATTAACCACTAAAACAGAAAAGTGCAAAAACTGTCCCTAAAAATAATTAAAATCCAAAATATAATTCTGAAAAGATTCAGTAAAGTAAAAAGATAATAAAGTTAATAAAAACAGACAGGCACATTTTTTTCAATTGGTGACTGACATCTTCAGTATACTAGTATATTATACTGCCCTACAAAGCCTAACTGCAGTAACTACATTTTTTGTGGAAATTGAGTTATATCTAAAAATGAACTCCCTGATGTCTGTTTTATCACGTGAAAAAGTTAGTTTTAGATTTAAAATTTGCAAAATCCAACTCAAAACCAAAGCAGACTGCAGTAATTGCACTTACCACAGTCTGATTTGGATATATATATTACAAATGTAAACATGAAACCAAAGCTGCGATAGTGTGGCCTTGTATTTCTTCATTGTGTTGAATAGTGAAGACAAGAATAACATAAATTATAAGTTTATTTGATAGGGAAATTATTATGTAGATAGTAATTAAGTAAAAAAGTGAGATAACATTATATTAAGACTAAAATATAACATTACTTTATAGTCTAAAATACATCTTTGAATAGAGTTGTTAAATACTTTTAAATACAAAATCAGTTTGAACATGTTTATTCACTGAATACAAAATATAAAAGCTGAAAGAAGACAACAACATTGTAGTTACTGCACTCTGGTTTGCATTACTATTAGATCCTTTTACAGCAATGCAAAACCAGAGTGCAGTAACTACATTTTTAGTGTCAAAGGTCAAATAAATCATCATGATTTTTGAGCATAAAAATTACATCATCAATACATGTAGAAATAAGTGTCATATCACTTACCTATAACCTATTTGGCTGGCCAGTTAAAAAGCGTTGCAAATCTTTAAAGCAGCTTTTCTTAGTTTAACCCTTTACGTAGTTACTGCAGTTAGGCTTACTACGGGTGAAGAATAAAGACTTTTGAGCTTAGACTCACTTCATATACATGTACTGTTTCCAGCAATTAGTGATGGACATCCATGAACATACAACAACCTCAGACAGCCTTACTGCAGGAACATTTCCCAGTTCTTTGCAGGTAATTGACCGGCTGGATAAACCCAGAGATAAAAGTAATAAAATTGCAACTTGTTGTTAACATTCTCCTCCCATCTGAATCCCAAGTGCCCAGAGTGGAGAGAATCACAACACACCACAAGACATATGTTCCTAGAAATGTCACAATGATCACTAAGATAGTAAAAAAAGCTCTTCTCTTCATGTTGTTTGCCCTGTCGTTTTTCCCCTCCCCTGGCCGAGGTCTTTTTAGAGCCAACAAGACGGAAAAGGAGCAGAAGAGCATCACTGACATTAAGATCAAACATTCACACACAAAAATAAGAGGTTCCGTATAAAAGCACATGTAAAGGACAGAAAATCCAATGACTCCTATCCAAGCCACTCCAGCAACGGCCACCTTGTACCTCAGTGATTTATACCTGAGGAACAGCACAGGGTGAACCACAGCCAGAAACTGCTCGATACAGATACAGCACTGCAGAATAGGACGGCCACCGCACAGAAAACATTTTGAAAAATGTGCCATTAATTTCAGTGAAGGGAATACAATTCTGAGATACCTGCTGACAGAGAGCAAGCAGAAGAGAATCTCAAACACGGCCAGGTTGAGCGGGAGGAACTCTGCCGCCAGCGTGCCTCGTGCTCCGGTCGCCATCAGCCACGCAACGTAACTGTTGGTCGGCAGACTCAGGATGAGATTGATGGTGACAGTGGAAAATGTGAACATTTTCAAGTCAGAATCCAACATTGAATTAGATGAGTTCATTTTCCTTGTAATGTCATTAAAAAACTTCAGGGTCAAGTCTTCAAATCTGAATCCGACTGAAAAAAAAAGGAGATCAGTGAATTCGTTTTTATCAAATCTCACTGAAACCAAACAGAGGAACTGAGCTAATATCAACTATGAACAAAATATAATATCACTGTATTTATGATTTTATTAATGTATTATATTCTATAAAGTCACAAAAAAAAATACAAACCGTTTTTTCCTGTTTGGGCAATGCAGATACACAAATGATCACATCAGACGCAAAGTCCTCATGTTTGTAATGCAGCAGCTGCTTCAACCTCAGTTAAAGTTCTCACAAAATATGGAAATTATAATCAAATGCATGTAGCCTGTCACTCATACATACGGACAAGACTGGGACTGACATGTAGTGTATGACATGTATTTCTGAATACATAATACATGGCAGGTTTTGTATGTGCAAAAAATGCAAAAAGTAGGCCTGTCTAAAAACTCAAGATTACATCAAAATCAAACACTGAAAATATTACAAATTTTATTAAAAAATAATTCAGATGGACGTCACAACAAGAATTTGAGCTTCACAACCCTTTTTTTTCACTTTAAACTAAATAGAAATGTAATTAAATTCCATTTTCAGTGTACAGAAAAATAAGGTAAACTCAATTATCCATAAATCTTCATTTTTAAAAACAAATTCAAATATTAGCGAGTCATTATTAACAGAATTGGCACCATTTTAAAAATGTCATGTATTAAATACATAACGAAAAAGTAATCACATAATCTTTAATGTAATTACACATTTTTTCAAACTGAATCCAGGTGATTATAGTTACTTTTTTATGACCCCATCATATAATAATAAAGCAATTTCCATGTCGCTATTACTACCCAACCCTCTCATCAGATTGCCAAACATGACAGAAGAATTAAAGCGTTCTGAATGCTGTTTAGTCAGTGGTTTTAAGCTGTTTTGTAACCTGCTTCACCTTTTAGCATCTTTTTATTGAATACCAGATTCATGTATATACAATAATGGCTCAGAACATGAACTTACAGGGCATGAAAAGTATTCATTAGTCCAGAGGGGCTTTCTATTAAATTATTTCTATTTCTATTAAAACCTCCCCCATTTCCATTATGCACCACCCATATCCCTCCATGAGGCCCATCATCTGCTTTTATTACGAGAAATTATGAAATTATTATGAGAAATTACATCCACATTGTTCACTATTGTTCATTGTATTTCACTGTAAGTTTTACAACATCAATTGTCCTCCAAGGCTATTTTTACCTTTGGCAATATGTATTTTATATAATTTTATTTTTATGTTTATATGTGTATGTGTTTATCTTTTACACAAAGTTTGTCTCTGAGAGATAAACCCAAGATTGCACCTTTACATAAATCCTTTGAAACTTGAATCTAAAAAGTTGCAAAGTACTGATCTACTTGCAATTAACATTCTCCTATTAAACACTATTTCCCCCTAATGTAGGCTTAAGAAGAAAGGGAGATTGAAATAATTAAATACCAACACTGTATGTAAGAAGAAAAAAAAAGAAAAAAGAAAAAATCATCTGTTGGAGATATTTCTTCAACCCACTGTAAGGACTTTTAATTGTGTTGCCAAATGTCAGATCCCACAGAGACTTGTTAACTCATTAAATAATACCTCACACTCATTAAACCTGAATAAAATGCAGTGAGTTGAAACAAGTGAAGTATTTTTCATCGTCATCACATAATTTGCCAAACATGAAAATAAATGAGGCACTACAATCGTATTAATGTACAGTACAGGCCAAAAGTTTGGACACACCTTCTCATTCAATGCGTTTCCTTTATTTTCATGACTATTGACATTGTAAATTCATCAAAACTATTAATGAACACATGTGGAATTATGTACTTAACAAAAAAGTGTGAAATAACTGAAAACATGTCTTATATTCTAGTAAGCAAAGGGTGGTTACTTTGAGGAATCTAAAATACAAGACATGTTTTCAGTTATTTCACACTTTTTTTGTTAAGTACATAATTCCATATGTGTTCATTAATAGTTTTGATGCCTTCAGTGAATAGTCATGAAAATAAAGAAAAACGCATTGAATGAGAAGGTGTGTCCAAACTTTTGGCCTGTACTGTAACTTACAAGATTTATCGTTTTTCTGTCACAACCAATGAATATCGAAAAAAAAAAAAATTGAAAAAGGATGCCAGCATGACAGTCAAGTAACATACAAGTAGATGACAGTTTACATATTGATCCCATTGTTTTTTAGTCACAAGCATTGACTGGCATTGCAGCAGTTTTAATAACAGCATCATAGTAAATTATTGCAAAATCACCACAAAAAAATGTTATACTATAAAAACAGTACACTTACATATATAGGCATAGTGACAGTGATAATTAGGGTTTCTTGAAGCAGAGTTTTCCGGTCCTGTGCAGGTAGAGCAGAGGCTGTATGAACCCAGTTACTAAAGCTATGTATGTACAAATCGTAGCCACAGTGGTAAACTCGATAGCCGACAAGCAACATTGCAGTGGAATCCAAACCGTATACAAAAGGAAATTGAAGCCCAAGGAAATTGCGATCTGCAAAAGTATTTTAAAGGCCCTTCTCTTTGTTGTGTTGCACTTCTTCTTCTTCTCTGTGTCTTTTGCCCCTGGCCATGGGCGTTTCAGAGCCAAGAGAGCTGAGCAGCAGCAGAAAAGCATGACAGAGAAGACGAGAATATTCTGGATGAAATACAGATACAGATATAGTTTTTTTTCATGGGTGTACAGATAGAAGAGGCACGAAACCAAGATCATCAGCCAGGCGACACAACAACAGGCCACCCTGTACCTCAGCGGTTTAAACCGAAGGAATAACACAGGATGAACGACCCCAACATAGTACTCAACACAGATGCAACATAAAAAGAGGATGCGGCCTGTAAAGATGAGGCCTTGCGAGAATGATAAGGCACGAAAATACAAGTAGGATTCCAGCCGTACAGCAACATAATACCAAATGCAGCTTAAACTGAAAAAGCTCTCAGACATAGCCAGGTTGAGAGAAAAGAAATCTGAGGCCAAAGTCTCTCTGCCTCCTGCCAATATCAGCCACATGACATAAACATTCAAAGGAAAACCCAGGATGACGTTGAGTGAAAGTGAAGACATGGTTAATTTCACATTGTGATATTCAAAAATAGATGGAAAAGAGTGGGTGCTGTTCATTTTGGGTCTGTAGAGAAGAAGAAAGATAATTAAGTTCTAATGGAAATATCTTTTTTTTATATATATATATATATTTGTTGCATGTAAAGAAAGCACAGTGACAGCAGGCCTTCACAAAAAAATTGAAAAGCACAGTAATAACACACTGTATAATACAAAAAATTCACCCTTTAATCTAAAGCTACGCAGTCATCAATACAAACCTGGTGATGAGCAGTGTCTGGAGTTCTGGTCGAGCAGTGAAGTGAAGATTTGAAGTGATACACAGATAGCCTTGCAGGCTCTTATTACCTAGTCGACTGTTGGCATAATCAAATATACTACAAAAACAACAATCAGTAAACCAGCTGAAGAATGGAAATTGGCTGGTGGTTGTGATTCGAAGAGAAAATGACCCTACTTCTTACTTGATTTAGTTCCTCAGTAAACATTTTCCCAAAAGCTTAAAAATATTTTGGTCAGCATTCAGCTAAAAGAGGAGGGGTGGCATTTTTGTTACATTTTGTTTTAAGCCCTATTTTCACTAAACAAAAGCATTCCATAAATATCACAGTAAACATCATTTACAGATGCACCTTGCTAACAGGGCTAGCTAGGCAGCTCTAGCGTTAGCTGTTTATGTAGCATTTGCTTTGCTAATGGCACAAGAATGCTTTAGGTGAAACAAATGGGTGACATCATGATGACTACGTCCATTTCTTTTACACAGTCTATAGTAAATATGAATGCTAATACAGGAATTATTTTTTCTTTCATTATCCTTAACTGCTTATCTGAACTCAGGTCTCGGGGATTTTGAGCCGATCCCAGCTGACATTGAGCGAGAGAAAGGGTACACCCTGAACAGGTCGCCAGACTATCACTAGGGCTGACACATAGAGACAGACAATCATTCATGCTCTCATACGGGTAAGTTAGAGTCACCAATTAAACCTAAGTGCATGTCTTTGGACTGTGGGAGGAAGCCGTAGGACACGGAGTGAAGTCACGCTGACACGGGAGAACGGTCAAACTCCACACAGAAGAGCTGAAAGCCGGATTCGAACCTACGACCCTCTTGTGAGGGGGATGTGCTAACTGCTACACTACCATATTGCCTTATATATGATTAAAAATACAATACAATACAAAAAAAAAGCTTTGCAACTGTTTTATGAGGAAACATTAATTCAACTTCAACACAAGTTTTAGAGGTCAATAGGCACAAAAGCTTTTTGTTGGTTACATTGAATGAAAAAAGGCTTTTGTTTCCAAGAAATTAATTAGGGTACTTTCAATAAATAAATGCTGATATTTTTTCATTGCGTTTATTTTTTTGATAACAATGTTGTGATTTACTCTAATCTTTCTGCATTCGATGTATTGACAACATTTCCATAGTAGCTTTCTGTTTGACTTCCTCCACCACCTGTAAGTTTGCATAAAGGCCCTGGCCAAGCGTCTCATCTGTTATGAACATGTAAAGCAGCGTTGTGCCTTTGGATCATTTCTTTTGCAAATCAAGTAAGTGAAAATAGAGAAGATGTAAAAATCTAAACACATTTTCCTTTTTCTGGTCACTGTGAGAGTTCCAGATGGATTAAAAATAGCAATCACTATTGATAGCACAGCAGTCACTATATTAAGCAACAATTACATTTAAAATGTGATATGAAAGATAATATTATGTGGCCCTCAGGTTCTTTAGCATGTAGTGTAATGTGATATGTTCCACTAGCAAGACATGTTAGACACACATCAGTTGGACTCTGACATTTCCTCATATGAGTTGTGGAATGTGTTATTTAAAAAAACGAAATTAATAAATTCATGCATTCATTCATTTTTTAAATTGCTTTATTTAAGCAAATGGTCATTAAAGTTAAGCTTGAAGTCAAGTGTCCATTTGTTGGTTGGTATGTATTTGTAGTACAGTGACACAGCCTTAGAAATATGAAAAAGTGAAAAGCTGCCCAAGTAACTCAAGTGGGTCATAGCCATAGCATTTGTTTTTATTTATTTAGACTCTAAATATATAAAAACAATTGTTTTCTGTGAATCTGTCTGCTCATATCCAATTCTAATTTCTTACAGGCCAACACTATAATACAGTCATGGATAAATTATTAGACCACCCTTGTTTTCTCCTTGCTTTCTTGTTCATGTTAATGCCTTGTACAACTAAAGGTACATTTGTTTGGACAAATATAATGATAACAACAAAAATCTCGTAAATGATTATTTTAAAAAGCTGATATCTAGCCATTATCCATGGTTTTCTTGACAATGATTTTGGTTATTATCAAGAAAACCATGGAAAATGTCTAGATATCAGCTCTTAAATTAAACTGTTATGAGCTATTTTTGTTGTCATCATTATATTTGTCCAAACACATGTATCTTTAGTTATACCAGGCATTAAAATGAACAAGACATGTAAGAAAACAATGGTCTAATAATTTTTTTGCATGACTGTACATTGATCTGAAGTATCTCATATCATAGCATATCTCTTAGGTTTATTTTGATATTTTGTACATTCATATGTATACTGTTTTCACTTTAGGTCTGCATACATAAATGTAGTTTGTTTACGTTTGTTTTGTTTTTGATTTTCTCCCCTTCTAGGTGTGTATTTAAGTGGGAGGGGTTCAAAAGAAGAAGAAAAAATGGAAATGTCAACGTACTTGTGTTCTAAATAAAATGAATTACAAAAAAGAAATATGAAAAAGTGATTTCTTAATATGAAGAGAGTTGGTTTTTTTTTTTGTTTTTTTTTACAAGCACTGACATTTCATGGATTTGAACTTTATCTATTGCGACTTTCCTTTTTGTGTTGTAGTTTTCATTGTTGGTGCAGCTGGTTGAAGGGTGTTATGGTGCAACAGAGTACATGTTTGTTTATGTTAGCCATATGAATATGTAAATAATATGCATCCATTCTGGTGCTGAAACTGTAGACTTACAGAAGTGGCTGAGGACTCACAGCTTCCAGGTAGGAACATATTATTCCAGCTGTTAGAACGTAAAACTATACATACTTTAAATTAGTAGAAAAATCCAATTGAACATTACTTTTAACTCACTGTACAAATGATGTCATGGCCGGTTCAGGATTTGAAAAAAAAAACAACAACAACAAAGCCTGGAGTATTTTTTTATTTTTTATTTCAGATTTTTAAAATAAGAAAATACTCTCTTACAAATTAAAGTCTAATAATGCAATTTAAGATAAGTAAATAAGGCTATGAACCATTTTTGTGTATATTAGTATAATATTTTTTGTGCATTTTACAGTATGTCTGTTTGTTTTTTATTGACAGATGTCTTAAACATTTACAGAATGAGATTGACAGTGTATTTTATTCTTAAATAGATTCTCAACAATATGTTCAGTGCCTTGTGTTGATTACTGTGTTTATTATCAGGATAAAAATGAACGACACCATCAACCACACAGTCATAACTCCACTGTGGGGCTTACCTGAAGATTACGTCAGGAATACTCTGAAATCAGTTGCATACGCAGTAAACCTTTTCTTTGGTCTCCCCATCAACTGCTACGTCATGTGGCTTATCGTCAGAGGACGACAAGAGAAGATAGTTTCTGATTTCATCCCTCTCAACCAGATTGTGGTTGAGATCTTATTTTGTCTCACAGGTAGTTTGTATCTCCTGGATTGCATCCTGCCAGTCAGAGCCATCTTAAACACATCTTCATTCTTTTCTGTGTTGTTTGTTTTCATGCGTCCCCTGGTGCAGAGCTACATCTGCCTGGAACAATACCTTGCAACTGTCCACCCTGTGATATTCCTCAGGTGTAAACATCTGAGATACAAGATTGCAGGTTGTTGTGTTTCTTGGCTGACAGCGATTTCTTTGTCCAGTGTTTGTTTGGCTTTCCGTTATCATAGAAGCTTTGTATTTACGCTGGCAGCTTTGTATTTCTTTTTCTTGCTGTTGATGGTTTTCTGCTGCCTCTCAGTTCTCCGAGTTCTGAAACACCCTGCACCAGGAGAGGGGCAGAGGAACCAACAAAGGGGTAACAGCATGAAGAACAAGGCTTTTAAGATCATTTTTATTACTTTGTCGTCTACTGTTATGGCCCAGCTCCCAATGGCAATTGTTACAGCCTTTATGGATATGATACCAAAACCCTTTTTTTTTATAATTACCTGTACATATGTCTTAACAGGTTTTGTCCCACCTGTCATGTATCTCTATAGGGTGGGGAAACTGGCCAGTACATGTAATTGTCTGTAGGCAGATATTTGTACATCAGTAATATGTCTACAAGATGTCTTTAAGGCATTCATCCAAGAGGCTATGACCAGACATTAACAAACTCTAAAACATGAATCACTAAACACAGTTATTTACACATTCAGTACTTAAAATCAAATCAAATGTAATAATTTTGATGTTTGTCTAAATATTAATCAATATGATATATATAACACGTATATATGTACTTATATTGCTTTACAGTAAAGGTGTCTTTAGTGTTGTATGCCATTAATTGTGAAAGTTGCTCTTGCTAAGTCAATGCACATATTTTTGTTTTTACGCACAATCAAATTTACACAGCATGTACAGTACTGCAAAAGTCTTGAGAATTGATGTTGATTCGAAGGCAAATATTTATTAGATTTAGATTTTTCTTATTTTAACTTACTTTGCATTTTGTTTATTGATAAAAAATAAATGATTAACATTTCTATTTTTGAAAGCATTCTTATTTTACAGCATTTTTAACACCTGCCTAAGACTTTTGCACAGCATGTATACTATTTTCTTCTATCTGCAGACTGTTAATGTTCAGAAAAAACAACATAGTTGACTATAGACATCCTGTTATTAGCATTAGAGGATTGTATTGCTACTTGCATTATCTGTATTTAACCAACATATATTTGTCTGAATGAATTTGCATGAAATAAACATATATAAAAATAATGGTCTTGAAATGGCATTCAGTGGGACATTATAAACTTATATTACAGGAAGTTGGTGGTCACAATGACATGAAAATCTGTGCAAAGGAGTGGTTTAAAATAACATGAAAATCTGTGCAAAGGAGTGGTTTAAAATATTTTTTTTTTCAGACAATAATTTTCTAGTACTCCTTGGTAAGTATATATCTATCTATATCTATCCCTATCACACTAAATCTTAGTAAGACGTGTCGTTCTGCTTCAGCTGGCAGAGGGTAACAGAGGAGCCCACACCAAAACCAGCATACAAAGGCTCACTGAACTGAGTTTTAAATCTGTGGATAAGCTCCATAGTCTGTGATATTGAGTAAAAGGCCACAGTGTTGCCTGCATAATCCAGATACACACCGATCCGTGTGGCCCGGGGAGCTTCAGGAAGGTCTCTGTCCACTTTGTTGTGCCAGGCAGAGTAGCCTGAGTCAGAGCAGAGGAGACTCCAAGACTTCTCGTTGTAGCCCAGTAAGCTGTGCGAGTTCTTCCCTTTGCGACTGATGCTCTTGTAGGCCACCCCGATGGAAAATTCTCCGCCCCACTCCGCCTCCCAGTAAAATCTGAAACCAGTCAGAGGCTCCTTGCAGAGCACCTGGGAGAAGCCGTCGAAGCGGTCTGGATGATCTGGGTAAAACTGGACTGCTTTCTTCCGTGTGACCCTCTGGTTCCCGTCGGACAGGACCAGCTCTTTGTAGACTGTGTGCGGATCGAAGGACAACTTGCAGGAGTCTGAGCAAAAACAGCAATACACAACACACAGTTCTTAAGTTTCTTTGTTTAGATGTAGAGCATCTCTTTTATCAATAAAAAAAGTGTCATTTTTTCATACATTCACTCTGCCTCAGCCTCACTGGCTGTTTTTCACCGACAACATTCATTCATTTTTATCTCTGTGATATGTGATTAGAAGCCACCACTGTTTTTCAAACATCTTCCAGTCTTGCATTAACAGAGCCTATGTGAATATCTGAGAATATTATATTAAAATATCTAAATGTATTGCTTTTGTCATAGAAAGACAAATATGTCAAAGTTTGTTTCTGACACCAGTGATCAGCACTGAATGAACTAATTCAGAAAATTCAAACTAATTCAAAAAATGAACACTTACATCTTAAGAAGTCTTTCCTGGTTTTTGGCTCCTGAAAATCAGCTCTGGAAGGAACTGGAAAAAAAACATGGACACATTTATTTTTGACAAAAATATATTTCATATACAGTCATGGAAAAAAATATTAGACCACCTTTGTTTTCTTCATTTTGTTGTTCAATTTAAAATCTATATTATCTATTGTACAAACTCAGTTATCAGTCACTTACCTTTAAGCCGTTTTTCTCCATTTCTTGGCAGGAGTATGTACACGGGAGTTTCACTCACTGTGAAGAGGATACAGCATTAGTTAGTGAACCATTTTATTTCTTTGACAGTTCTGTCAAAACCATCTACGAGACACAAACCTGTCTTGGAGATTTTGCTCAGTTCCTTCTTACAGATGTCGTCCAGATTTTCCTTCATCTCTGAGGCCGTCTTACTCATCTCGCTAAAGGAGAACTGAGGGTTGATGAGCACTTTGGGCACCATGGGCTCAGGAGGAACGCACAGGGTCGGAAAATTCTATTGAAACAGAAATAGAAATTCTATAAAGCACAAGTCAGAAACACACTTTTTTATGCAAAGTTCTCTCACAGCAGCTCACAGACTTGATTGTTGTATTACATGACAAGTATTAAGATATAAATGGTAATATTTCTTGCAGCGCCGTATGATCTTTCAGCACCTGCAGAAAGTGAATGTTGTCCTCTGTTTCTAGGATCTGCCGTAGCTCTGCATCTCTGCGCTGCAGCTCCAGTATCTCCTGCTCCAGTCGGTCCACGTAGCCCTCAGCCTGCGACATTGCCGACTGCATGTTGGCCGTTATCATCTGATGGATTTCAGCCTTCCAGCGCTCCACAGCCTGCAGCATTTCGTGGAAAGTCTTATCACTCTCTGTCTGTGCTCGCTGGGCGCCACTCTAGAAGGGGAAACCAGTTTGTTGATAAGTTTAAGGACAGGGTAGGGTGTGATATTGATACCACCATCAGACGGTACCATTTATTGTTTAAATTCAATACACAGTGCATTAAAGGGATAGTTTGTATTTCTTGAAGTGGGGTTGATTGAGGTACTTATCCATAATCAGTGTATAGCTTCAGAGAACTGCAGTCCGCATGTTCCAAGTTTGGAGAAGCAGGTAGGAGTAGTGGCACAAAAACCAAGTCATGTACTGCTGTTGACAGGCACAACGGCAACACTAATTTTAGCCGTCTACACCATCAGTTTTAGTGTACACTGTATGTATAATATTTTCCCTTCTTCACCTTGCCGTCAGACAGCCCTATTTAAGTTTACCCAGGGGAGCTAAAACCATCACCTTGGGTCTTGGGCCACCAGACTCCATTGACAAAAAGAGTCATTTTAACACATTGGGCTGCTGATCTACCACTGACTCAATTATTTAGAGTGTTTGTTATTGTGTGACTTTTTAATTCCAAACCCACCCTTTAAAACACCAATGTCAAGCAATAACACAAACAAACTAAACAATGGGGGCAGCAGTACACCAGCAACCCCCGTGTTATGCAAGGTAAAATTACTACTTTTGTCAATGAAGTCTGGTGGTTTTGACTAGCACTTAGATAATGGCTTCAGGTTCTCCCATTCAAACTTAAATAGTGTTGTATGATGGCAAGGTAAAGGGCTTAAACAATTCTAAATATAGCATATACTTAAACTGATATTCATTTTGGGAGTTTAGGTGGCTAAAATATGTTTCGCTGCTGACCCTGTCGACAGCAGTACTGCTTGACCACCCTTTTGCCTACCTTTCACCAACTATTTTTCCAACTGTGATCTCCTGTATTTAATACATTGACTATGGATAAGGACATTGTACAACCCCATTTCAAAAACTCAGAACTATCATTTTCAGATTACCATTTTTGTAATATCTAAGGTCACATATCTTCTCCAAACACATTGTCACTCTGCAACAATGTACAGAAAAACGTATTTATGTTTGATCAAGCAATGTCTGATCTTACTTTGAGAACATCCACATTATGTTTGAGCTCCTGCAGCTCCTTCATCCTCTCCTGAATGATATGCTGGACTTCAGACTGGGTGACCACCAGGACTTTCTATCGGAAGAACAGGACAGTAAGAAGACAAGTTTTTATCTGTCACAGTCAAGAAAAAGACATCCGTTTAATTCAGTGGTTCTCATTGTGGTTCAACAAATGATTGTGGAGAAAAAACTCAAATAACATAAAATAAAAAATAAAAAAACATATTTCAGACTGGGATATGGTTTTGACTTTACTGTGAGTTTGGTAGCTTTCATATTTGATATTTAATCCATCCACATTGAATTTATTTTTTTGAAACAAATCTGTGAGTTTCAGTTTGCTGTTATGAAACGTATGCAGTCCATACATGGGCAATATGTCAGACAGAGTTAAACATACTGACTTACAATCAATTCAGACTCACCTGCTTTTCGATGCGCTCTTCTTCTGCTGAGGCGATGTTGTGGCCGCGGTGCTCTCTGACAGTACACAGCACACAGATGCACATCTGGTCCGATCGACAGAACAGCTCCAGGCCTTTCTCATGCTGGGGGCAGATCTTCCTGTCCAGGTGTCCCGTCTCATCCACCAGCTTGTGTCTCTTGAAGGTTGATGACTCATAATGTGGCTTTACGTGCGTTTCGCAGTAGTAGGCGAGGCACATGAGGCAAGACTTAACGGCCTTGTTGCGACGGCCGACGCAGAAATCGCAGAAGGATTCCCGGTGCATGTAGGGGAAAGGGGTGAGCTCCGGAAGCTGGCGCCGTGGCTCAATGCTCACGTCCGGCAGATTACGCCTCAGCACGGGTCGGGGTGTGAAGGTCGCACGGCACTGTGGGCAGTTGTACACGCCCATGTGGTCAAACTGGTCCCAGTAGATCTTGATGCACTCCAGGCAGTAGGTGTCACCACACGGGATGGTGACCGGGTCTCTTAGTGCGTCCACACACAGAAGACAGTAATCATCTGGTGGTAAAGGGAAACTTGACTCAGCCATGATGATGTTTGACGAAAAAAATATGGGACTGACTCTGGATCAGAATTTGAGTCCTGAGGGAAAACCCAGTCTGTTAATACAAGTGGGCCTAAGTCTGCCAAATGATGGTAAGTCAAGTTCTGGTCCTGAGAGAGTCCAACCCCAGGGTCCTGTGATCCTTCAACTCCTTTCCAAACCAGAGGCAATGCTTTTCTCTGGTGATATTTAAAGGCTTGGCTTTGTTTCTACTGTAAACACAAGGTGATCGTCTTCCCATAGAACCCCTTTCCCAGCATCTGAGTGAAAATACTGAGACCTGAAACCATGATGGAATCTGCTGAACAAGCAGAATTTAATGTGAATTCACATAGTAAGGTCATGTTGTCAGCAAAAAAAATCTACAAACATCAAGGCTACCCAGAACATTAAAATAATTGGTATTGGTATTGATGTATAACTGGAAACATATTGTACCTTGACACTGCGGTCTGTTTTAGCATTAACATTTTTTTATTTACAAAACAAGATTCTTCATACCGTCTAATGTCAGACAGGGTTTGCCAACTGCATTACACACGTCTCAGAAACCAGTCAGTTATATGCCAAGGCATAAGCTTTACTGACTGCTTTTGTTTGACCTTATATGTTGTTTACCTGTCAAACAACAACCAAAAACAAGGAATTGATTGACTATATTAGTTAGTATGTCCAATGGGCAAATGAGCTATTGCACTAACTTAACACCCTTTAATTCTCCGTGACCGACTGAGCAGATAGTTTCATGATGGTGCCTGATGCCAAAACAACTTGTTCTGTTTGTCCTGTGAACAAAACACAGAGCCTCATTATCAGCATGTGGGCACATAGGAGTACACTGAAAACTTTAAAAACAATGCAAGGTAAAAAAAAAATTAAAAAAAATCCTTTAATTTAGATTCATTTAAAGTCATAATCTATTATTTTCAAATGTGTACTAAGTCTAATTTTTCGAGACTAATGAATAAAAAATACATTTTTTTCTACTTAAAACTCTACAGGTGGATCTCAATAAAATTTTAATATCATTGAAAACTTTATTGATGTCAGTAATTAAATTCAAAAAGTGAAAATAACACATTATATAGATCCATTACACAAAGAAGGAACCATTTCATGTCTTTATTTAATTTCTTCTAATTATAATGAGTATGGCTTACATTTAATGAAGACCAAAAATTCAGTGTCTCAAAAAAAAAAGTAATATTACAAAAAAACGTGTTTAATATGGAAATGTTGGCCTCTGAAAAATATGTCCATCTATACGCACTCAATACTTGGTTGGGGCTATTTGACTTGAACTACTGGAAATGGACTTCCAAGATATTCTAATATATTGAGATGCACCTGTATTCAACTCTTATTTAATTATTTATGTAAATACATACAACAAATCAAATTCAGCAAATAGTCTGTTATTCTCTTCAGTTATGACTGTGAATAATCTTTGGACTGTGTCCTTCAGTGACTGCTATATATACTTAAACAGCCATCCATGTTCATAGAACTGCATGAAGGAACAATGACAGTTTTATTACTGGTGGCTGAAAAACAACAGACTGATACAAAGACATAATATGCACAAATACTGAAAATATGTTGTCCGGGGGAACTCAAGATCCAGTGCAAGGCTTCCTTTTTTTTTCAAATTTCAGTTAAAAATCCTTCTGCAAACTGATTCTCACCGTCAGAAAAATGTGGCCAAAAGTACTGTTTCATCTTTTTAAAATTCACTTTAAGAATTGCTTGACGCTTCTTTCCACCACTGTAAGTATAAATCTGATATTATTGGGAAGGATTGAATCAGAGGCCTGCTGTTTTCCTGATCTGACATCTAATATTCAGTTTGATTGATATGAAGCTGTGAGAAGTGGTAATGTTTCTTGTAATGTGTCAGCTTTATGTTGTCTGTGCTCTTTGTCCTTTGAAAGGCCGCTCTCATCTTTGTCCAGACAAGAGGGCTCTTGTGACAATGACAGTAAGAGAGAAAAAAGAGAGAAAGCAAGAGGGTGGGAGAGCATGCATGACAGAGAGCTGTCAGTTGAGTTCAGTGTTACAGTGGAGAGAATGGAGAAAATGTGTATTAATATAGTACCTGCCCCAAAACTTGGATAACATAAGAAGTATGTGTCACAAAAAAGAGTAATGAAATGAAATAAACACAACATAATTACATCTTTCCACAGAGGCAGCTCTGTGCACAGAGGAGAGGAGCTAATGAGAGTGAATAGACACAAGAGAGGCTGAGTGCCCATGATGTCATTGACTGTGCTGGTCGGTACTCTCTCCCCCCTCCCTCCCGCTTCCCTCTCTCCTCCTGCCTCTCTGCATCTCTCCATCTCTGTCGTCATTGTGAGAAAGCCTGGGAGTGGCAGGAAGACCGGAGAGGCAGAGGAGAAAGACGAAGAAGAAGAAAAGGGAGGAGGAAGACGAAGAGGTCGAGCAGATTGAAAATTTTCCCAGCATCCTTCCATTTACGGCAGCAGCAGGTACACTTTACTCTCTTTTTCAGCATCACTGTTTCATGTGCTCGCACCTCATCGAACAGGGACAATGGAAACAACAGCAGAAAACACATCTCAGAACTAGGGATTTAATTGTTGCCATAAATAGATGTCTCATTTCATGCCCCAGCAATAACACAGGATTTATACTATGTATATTTTTGGATACAATAATATATCATAATATTAGATTCTCTTAAAAAGATTTGTTGTCATTCTAAAATGTACATGGAGCCGTGCAGAAATACAGCTCTGGATCTCTAGAGACATTTACATAGATTTTTCTTTATGTGCTTTATGTTTTTATGTTTCAGTGCCTGCAGCAATTACAAATATCCACCTACCCACTAATAAAATATGCAAACAAGAAATATAAGATTGCTACTTTAAGCATACATTTGGTTGGAGAGTGCATTTAGATGCACTTTTTAAGTAATAGAAGGAAAATAAAAACAATTGTGCAATAACTGTCTTTCTTTAATGAAAAAAACTTTGTTTTATTTTTACATTTCTACCTCTACATCACATTTTTATATGGCACAACCTTCCTTAATCTTTTTCAGCAAACAGCAGGAACAAGTTATGGACCAGTGTGTGTTCGTGTGTGATTAGAAGAGGAGGGGAAAAAAAGAAGAAGCATGCTTGTTCATTCAGTGTATATTGAACAGCAGAGCAGCCATTTGGAAATTGAACTGATTGAATTAAATTGGCCCGAGAGAAGCTTGAGTAGCACCAACATAATGATGGATGTGAAGTGTGTATATGTGTGTGTGTGTGTGTGTGTGTGTGTGTGTGTGTGTGTGTGTGTGTGTGTGTGAAAGAGAGAGAGAGAGAGAGAGAGAGAGAGAAAATGTTCACTTAGGCTGACTATGATGGCAGCCATTTCTTGGCAGGCTGACCGTCAATCAGCTAATAGGGTCATTATGAATTTGTGTTCTGTAATTCCTCACATGAAAAGTGAATGAACATCAACCAAAGTAAGGACGTTGTGTCATCACTTTTGTAGGGCTTTTTTAAGAGTTAGGACAAAGCAACCAGATCTGGACGTTATTACACTAATTAATAGGCATTTATCAGCACTTACCATTGCATAAGTTTGGGCAGGTAGGGGCCTACTCCACCTTCTACAATGTACATTTTAACAAGTTGAGTTTACTTAAAAATATTTTTAAAAATTAAAAAAAACAAATTTAGAAAAACAATTACCCTAGGAAAAGTAAGTAAGCAAACTTTTCAATTGTTTCAAGTTGCATGGATTGATTATGTTTTTTAAAATTAACATATGTTATTTAAGTATGCAGTACTTTTTTCAAAGTTGGGAGCACTTAATGCACTTAAGTAAAGCCAACTTCTATCTAGCTGTTACAACTCAAAAATTATTAGTCACATTAACTTAATATATTCTGCCTATGTTAGGGAAAACATCTGTATTTTTATTGCACTAAATTTAAACAAACAACAGGAACAGTTTTTAGTGTGTGCACAGAGTGTCCGGTGCTTTAAACAAACAGAGATCGCTAAGTGAACACCTCCTGCAGCAGCAGCACATACACACTGTACTACTACAGAGCTAACTGTTAGCCTATTAGCAATTTGCAGACTGGATGCTAAGGTGTTAACCTCTGGCTCTGCAGCTAGGAAATACTGCTGCAGGAGGACTGTGCCACTTAGACTCCTTCTTACTCTTAAAGAGCTGCGGGCCGGCCGCAGCTCTTTAAGAAGAGTAATAAGGAGTCTCCAATAACAGTCGCTATGAGGGTCTGAAAAAGTAGCTACATTTAGCAACAAAGTCGCTAAGTTGGCAACACTACTTTGCCGGTTTTTACAAATGGCGTTATTGTGGCGTCACATCAGCGACCTGGTGGTTGGTCGACTACTGGTGTAGAAAGTGCTTGATTAGATATGCAGGAGATATGCCCTACTCACAAATACCAAGTAAATTAGGCTACTGAATGAATCAAGTATGGGGACAAAAAGTAAAGGCAACTAAGTTTTAGAAAGTAAAATTGAAAGACTAATATAAATTAAGTTGAAATCACTTCATAATTATAGTAAGTTCATTGTTTGCATTTAGAGTGTAGTAGGTCCAGTAGGTTGTTATCAGCAACCAATTATATAGCTGTTGGCTGCTGTTTTCTTACATTTCACTTTCAGTTTAGTTTAGGTAGGCCTACAGTTCAGCTTTCAGTTCAGTTTAGGAACTTTAAAAGGCTGCAGTTTTGTAAGGTGTAGGCTACAAAACTACTTCTAATAGCTTAGGGCAAAAAAACATCATGGTTCTGTGTTATAAAAGATAGTTTTAAAAGTAAAATAAATGCAGAAAAGTAATGCCAAAAGTAAAAGCAGTTACACTGAAGTTAAGTGACATTACTTCAAATAATATTGTTAGTTTAACTGAAAGTCTGTATCCTTGGTGAATCATTGGTTTGTTTGAACCATCCACTTGTAAGTCAGAAACTTTTATACTATGTTCCCTTGCTTTCCTTTTGGCTTTCACACTCCTGGAATCCTTCATGAGTACTAAGGCCACTAGAGGGCACAGCACAATAAAAAAACATAAAACAGGAGCCCATTCAATGAGCTGATAACAACCTACTGTACCTAATAGAAGGCAGAGCTGGCGCCTCCCACCCACACTTATGGGAATGAAAACCAGTAATGAAAATCCATTCAATAGTATGATAACGACAGAATCAGCTGGATAATGAATGTACTGTATGTGTATCTGTCAGGATGGCCGCAGGCTCAGTGTCTCAAGCAGAGGTGGAGACCTCCTTCCAGAAGTTTGCAGTCCATGGAGACTCTAAGGCCACAGGGAAGGAGATGAACGGCAAGAACTTTGTGAAGCTCTGCAAGGACTGCAACATCATCGACGGCAAGAACGTCACTACTACCGATGCTGACATAGTTTTCAGCAAAGTCAAGTAAGATTTAATTCAGGCTCAACTTCACAGGGCAGTTCACCCCAAAAGCAAAAATACACATTTTTCTTTGTACATGCAATTCTATTTATTAATCTAGATTGTTTTGGAATGAGTTGCCATGTGTTGGAGGTATCAATTGTAGAGATGTCTGCTTATCTCAAATATAACCATAGAACCATATACATACAAATGTGAAACCAGACATTTCTATATCTTCAAGACTTAGCAACTCAATAAAAAACAATAGAGACCGATAAATAGCACTACAGGTAGGAGGAGAAAATATATATATTTTTCATTTTGGGGTGAACCCTGTCTACCCTGTCTAGGGTAATCTTAGCATACGTAAATATGCTAATTAGCTCCAAATGTAGTTCATAGTAAAGTGCAGCTGAGGCTGGTGGGAAATCCATTAGTTTTGTGTTTTTTGACATAAACCAAAGCATGGAACTAATTAAACTAATGTGGATAATTGTGAAAACATATGTCAACACTGTGTGTTTCTGTAGGGCAAAGTCAGCTCGTGTAATCACATTCGAGCAGTTTAACCAGGCCCTGACAGAGCTGGCTCCCAAACGTTTCAAAGGCAAAAGCAAAGAGGAATCGCTCCAGCAGGCCTATGGTCTCATTGTTGGTAAGGAGCCTGCCAACGTTGGAATTACTGTGAGTATTTTATCAGTTCTAACCTCAACATATTCAACTTCAACCACCATCAGGCAAATAACATCCAAAATGCAGCTTTTCATGTTACTTTCTTCTTACCTGTTTTGATTGTTTTGGTATTGTTTTAACCATATAGATGTCTGCCTTCTCTTGCATAATATAATTAGATGGCACTCTGTGGTGCTCGAAGCAGCAAAGAAATACATATGATAAACCTAACATCAATGTCTTTTGATTGAAGTTGCTTAAGGGACATAACCTCTGTTTGAGTGCAATTTCATAACATTGTGTTCACCTATAGTTTAGGTGTTTTGGGGGTAAATGTGGTCTTTGTGTCATGGTTGTCACCCAAATTAATAAAGTAGTGACATATCCTTTTTTTTTTTTTTTTAATCTTCTAATTGTTTTTAGAAAGTGACCAAGGCAGCAGCAGTGGACAGACTCACTGATACCACAAAGTACACTGGAGCACACAAGGAGCGATTTGACGACTCAGGCAAAGGAAAAGGAAAGGCCGGGCGCGAGGACGTCCCAGACAGCAGTGGTTATGTGGCATCGTACAAAGGCAAAGGCACTTATGATGAAAAAGTGAAAGATGCATAATTCTGCTGAAGGATTATGAAAGCTTTGTCTCAAAAAGTTTAATTAGAATTGTTAAAAGAAAAGATTACATGTATTGGCTACTCTATTTTTCAAGACAAAACAAATATACTGTATATGATTGGAGTTTCAGTGACAACCAGGATGAATAACATAAAGAAACAATATCTTGAAAATAATCCAAAGATAATGAAAATACTAAATTGCATTAAGAATGTAGAAAAAATATGATGTAGTGATGTCCAAATGAAGCTTCACGAACCATAAGTAGTTTGTTGGCTCTTGGTTTAAAGTAAAGAAAATTCAGTTTGTGTTCAACCAGAGAGTGCCATCGAGTTGGCAAGAAAAAAATAAATCATGAAGCTTCATTTGGACATCACTATAGAAATGTTCAATGTGATGTAGCATGAACAGCTGATAGTTTTCTGCATATTTTTCAATGATTCTGCAGGGACCAAAAGATGTAACTGTATTTTATCCGAGCATGCTTAATAGAAACTAACTCTGCTTTGTACTATAGCTTAACACTGTGCCTTAGTATTGATGTAGCCACTAGCATAAATGCTCTGAGATACAGTCGTGCTGCTTTTCTCGCTTAACATGATGCAATGAATGATACTTTAGCTGGTTTCAAGAAATGACTCTGTGTCAATAGTCACTCCTTCACTTGCTAAGCTTATCACTTTATAATTCAGTGCCTTTTGCTACATGAGCAATCAGTGCCCATTATTATTCTGATAATGGACTTTTTTCATGCATTTAATTAATTTCAAATTTATATTGTATTATTGGCATTATATTGTGATTCTTAATGTTCATATAATGCAGGTGTTCATGCTGTTTTATTTTGTTTCAAGGTCAAATCAATTAAGAATTTTGCTTCATTCCCAAATTGTCTAAGACAAAAACAAGATCATTTTTGAGGTAAAAATGTACATACTTAAATGAAAATGCATCAACATGACTGGTTATATTAAATTACACGATTTTACATTTCAGAAAAAAATATTTTGTTCATAATTTGAATATGCAATATAAAAACATTTATAGGGGTATACATTATTTAATTTTAGACCCTGCCATTAGCTTTAACTTTTGTCAATTCCAAGCAATTGTAAATTGTTTTATCAGGTTGTTATACAGGATATATATATGTATCTTGCGCATACTTGTTTTTTGCAGCCATGCTACCTATAACCTTGTAGACATGATGGAGAAGCATTTAAAAAAAAACATTATTGATTAGACTTGCTGTTTATAATAGATGACAGGAAAACATTTAACAACAACAACAACAACAACAACAACAACAACAACAACAACAACAACAAAAAGAGTTTATTTGCAATATCAGAATATAAAAAAGACAACATTTTCTAAAGTATATGTTGTCAGTTGTCAGTGAATAACTGTAAAAGCAATGAAGACTAAAGATAATAACCTTCACCTGAGACCTGATATTTTCCAGAAATAGCTTGGATACAATTTCACCACATAAAAGGCCCTTGTGGAACAATAAACATTCAGCATACACTCATCCTTCTACCTTGACCCTCCTAGTAATGTGATACTGATGGCATTTATGGGTGATTCATAGGAACCACTTTAACAATGCTCATCATATAGTATACATGTTTAAAGATAGCTTACCTTCTCCAGATCTCACACTATAGTCCTGAGCTGATAAGCATCACTGGGGTTTTGTGTGGATAGTGCCATTGAATTTCATAATAGTGTGTATTCCTTGTATTGCCACCCTTGACTCATGAGTCACTGTAATCACTCCAAGATCCCAATAATGAAGAAATAATCCAATAAATGAATGCCAAATAGTAGACTCTTTTGTGGAGTAATCATTTCTGTTAAAAAACAAAAACATCAACTTATAGTTTAATAAAAGACACTGCAAGTCTGTTCAAGATGTTCATGTTCTTTGATTTTTCAAGCGAATTCAACACCATCCAACCCAATATACTCAAAAACAAGCTCACAGAGATGGGAGTGGATCTTTCCTTTATCTCCTGGATCACTGATTACCTGACAGGAAGGCCACAGTATGTCAGGTTGTGGAACTGTGTTTCTGGGACATTAATGAGTAGCACAGGGGCTCCACAAGGCACTGTTCTGGCTCCATTCTTATTCACACTGTACACAGCAGACTTCAAGAGTCCTGCCACATCCAGAACTCTCGGATGATACTGCTATTGTGGTGTGTATCAGGAATGGACAGGGATCTGATAAAAAAAAGGAAATTATCATAGTTTTCCACAGGTTCAAGCCCCCCCTTCAGCCAGTGAATACCTGTGGTGGTGCCAAAATTATAAGTATCTAGTTGTATGCCTGGATAATAAGTTGGACTGGTCCCTAAACACAGACGCTCTCTACAAAAAGGGACAGAGCTGCCTCTTTTTCTTAAGGAAGCTCAGATCTTTTGACATCTGTGGTAAGATGCTGCAGATGTTTATCAGTCTGTGGTGGTAGTGTGTTGTTTTATGCTGCAGTCTGCTGGGGAGACAGCATCAGACAGAGATGAAGGCGCTTGGACAGACCGGTCAAAAGAGCTGGTTCTGTGGTTGGAGCCAGGTTGGACACACTGGAGGAGGTGGTGGAGAGATGACCTGTCAAGATGTTTCAGGCCATCATCCGCTACACAAAACCTTTATGGACCAAAAAAACAGCAGTGGACGGCTCCTCTCTCTCCGTTGCAGGACGGAGAGATTCAAAAGAGCCTTTGCTCCTACTTCCATTGTGTTTTTGTAGTGCTGACATTGTTAAATTTACCAGACTTCTTTCTGCAGATTGATTGAATGATTTAACATGGTTAACCAACAAGATCTCGTAGGTAAACGACAGAATACACCGTTTGTCATTTTGAACCTTTGTTAAAGTGACCTTTAAGAGTATTTCTCGGCTAATGGTACAGTGGCGCCTTCTAAAGATAGCACACATGTCATTACAGTTCATGGTTGTAAAGAAGGCTGCAGTTTTGGTGAATTTAGGCCACAAAACCACTGACCGAGGTTTAGGGCAACAAACTTCCTGGTTAGGCGTTATAAAGGACAGTTTAAAAAGTAAATAAATGCACATAAAGGCCGGCAGTGAAGTAGAGACAAAGGTGAGCCATGGAAGTTACGTAAAAAAATGGAAGTAATGTAACAAAACATGATTCACAAACTGTGAGCTGTTTAAGTTATGTAAAAAAAAAGGTAAGTTATGTAGAAAGTTGTTTACTTTTGTTTTCATATGGGACACAACCCGTTCTCCTGGGTGGAAAGTCCCCGAGTGTGCCATCAATCACTACTACTTCGTCAGCAAAATGGTGATGGAGAACAGTCTAAAATGTAAATATGAGTCATATTTTGCTGCCTGTACAAACGCCCTATATTGCTGTTTTTGAGGGGAGTCCAGTCTCATATTAGCCTACCAGTCTGTTATGCATAGCCACCTGCTTTTCAGAAAACAAGCAGATTGTGTAACAATAAAGTCCTAATATGAGAAATCAGTTATAATTGGAATACTTTGAGAACTAACACATTTGGATTCTTCTGGAAAAATCACAATTCAAATTCTCTAAACTACATAGTGTAAGGTAATGGTGGTGAGCAGCTCCACAGGTATAATAGTGCAGTGTTACAGAAGCGTAATATCTTAATTGTAGGTACACAATAGATCATTCAGCTCCTATGACCTACAAAGTATTTTTCGACCACGATTGAATGCAGGAAGATAAACATACACACAGACACCTGCCTAAACTAAACCAGGGTCTTCTTTGATCCAGGGTCATAAGTTTCCAATAGGTGCTGAGGGATAATGCAGAAGGTTTATCATAGACAACAAACTGAGCAATCCTATCAGCCAACCTGACACCTCTGACCAACTTATACACACAGGCTGTGTAAGATACAATCTCTAAGAGATTTTGATATACACTGGGGAGCTTATCAGGATGGTCCCTGCTGAAACCTGCCCTCACAGGTCACACTGTGAAGCACAGGTTGAAAGTGTCAGTGGGAGGGGATTAATAGCAGGGAAAAGATCAGTGGGTTGCCAGTTGACTGGACGCAGAGATCTCTCCACCCACCCAAATAAAAGTGATGTGAAAAAGGAGCAAGCGGCACATTCCTTCAGCATCCTTAAGTCCTTTTTCTGTGTATTTTTATCCTTTATTTATTCATCAGGAGAGCTGTAGATTTAAAAGCTGGAATATACGATTTTACGTGAATACAAATTGAAGAGATTCTGTGCTGGACTGCAGTAAGTCATGAAGTTTTTTTTTTTTTTTTTACTATAATGAGATAAAAAGACGCTTTTTCTTAAAAGCTATTGTTATGGAAGCTCCATACCGGTTATTCTTGTAACATGAAACCTGAAAAATATTACTCGTATCTCTCTTTTTTCAGTTTATTTACATTATTAGCATAGAACTTGTCAATTTTGTCATTCTAAATTTCTGGGTGAAAAGAAATATATCTGCTGGTTTCTTGACAATGGGACTATAATTGAAATAATTTTTGAACACCAAATTGTATTCAAATAAACAAATAATAAAACAGAATAAAATGACCATTTGATAAAACAACACTTTCTACTGACTTGAATCAGGTGTTTTTCATCCAGTCGGAGAAGTTGTGAGATGAGAGCTGTAGCATTCACTCTGCTTGTCTTTGGCCTGCTGTGGGACAGTGTGAGAGCTGAAAACACTATCAGCAGCCTACGAGAGGCAGCAGGTAAAGCAAACTGTTATGTCACTATTGTCCTTTTGACTAAGTATTGATGAAAAAAAATTGATGGTGACAAATTGCAGTGGTTAGGAGTTTCCTTCTGGGGATCAAATACGAGAAAAAAATGATTATTATGATATCTGTTAATTACAATTTGTCTTAAACCTATACTTGATAAAAAAATGTATTTGTGTTCGTGTGACAATGTGAGAATGGCATACAAAACAGCAGCTGGTTTCCAGATCGTTAACACTCTTTTCTTTCCTTGTTTATTTGCAGTAGCATGGGAGGGGGAGCTGCCGTGCGGAAAGTGGGACTGTGACTGTGCGTTTAATCACCAGCGAGGTTGCTGCTGTGCCACCACTGAGCTCCAACAAGCAGAGGATCAAATCTACACAAGAATGATGGACCTGTCTGTGAGCATGTCCCAGCTGGGTGACAGCCTCCTTGAACTTTTAGGTATTCTGGATACTAGTATCAACAAAATAGCAATATTTCTGCGATTAGGGGTCTCGTTGATGACGTTGTGAAGTAGTGTGGGCAGTTCATGGCAGTTTGAACTGCCTGGAGTAATCAGACTACCTGACTGAGAGTAGTCTGACTACCTGACTTGAATCAGGCAGAAATAATGTTTACGAATGACTTGAAGCATTGTTAAACCCTGTTGACTTGTCTCTGTCCTAGGAGGGATGAGGGTTGCATTCACAGCCTCTATGAGCTCCAGAATAAACTGTCTGGGACCTTTCACCAGAAACATGCCCATCCCTTATGATGTCATCACTCTAAACCATGGAAATGCATATAACCCAGTCCTTGGTAGGTTCTGTATGTATGTATAAGTGTAACTAGGATAACCGTAACTAACAACTTCTGCCGTAGGTGTGTAGTGAAATTGGAAATTAAAATTTGTTTAGCCAAGTCTAAATTTATTTATAGAGCATATTTAAAAACAACCTCAGTTGACCAAAGTGTTGTACAGTTATTAAAATACAATAAAAACATGCACAAATAAAGATATATATATATATATATATATATATATATATATATACACATATATACATATACGTATATATAAGGTTATAAGTGCAAATTCAATTAAAAAATGTTTTTATTGGTTCCAGGTTTATTCACAGCTCCTTGTGCCGGACTGTACTCCTTCTCCTTCTCTGTCTACTCAAAGCTGAGCCTGACAGGTGGAAGGATGTACTACAAGGTGCAACTCATGAGAAACGGAGAGGTGGTGACATCCATTTGGGAAGACAATAGAGAGGACTCAGAAGACAGTAGCTCCCAGACAGTACTGCTGTCCCTGCAGCAGGGAGGCCAGGTCTATGTAGAGCTGCTGAGCGGCAGGCAGCTATGTGGGAACATTGAGGGCCTAAACACCTTCTCTGGCTCTTTGATTCACCCCACTTTGACCTCACATTGATTTATTCAGTTTGGTATAAAACATCTAATTAATGAAATCTGTTTATCTTTTGTTTCTCCAAACTAAACATGAAATCAACAGATGGAAATAGTAATAACCTTGTAATACAAAAGGGCCTGATATGTAACAGAACTGTGTTTTTTAATTTTAATAAAAAATATTATCAAATGCATTTCTTCATTATATTTTTGTTCAAAGAATGGAGTCTTACATTCAGAATGAATAGCGATTTTTGAAGATCTGCAGAAACTTAACAGTCATATATTGTCAGGAAAAACAAGGTCCTTTAGTCCAGCTGTTCTCAACCTTGGGGTCGGGACCCCAATTGGGGTCGCGAGATGATTTCTGGGGGTCACCAAATCATTTTGGAAGTCAGCTCTGTCTCCACTGTGTTAAAGTGTTCATGTGTTTTAATCTTTTTGGTCACTTAATGTCTTTTTTTGGTCATTTTGTGTTTTTTTGGACATTTCGTGGGTTTTTTTTAGTCATTTTGTGTCTGTTTTTAGTCATTTTGTGTCTTTTCTGGTCATTTTGTGTCTTTCTTTTGGTCATTTTGTGGTCAATTTGTGTCTTTTTTGGTCATTTTGTTTCCTTTTTTTGTAATTTTCACGGACAACATGCATGTTAAATTGGGGGTCACGACTCAAAAAGGTTGAGAACTACTGCTTTAGTCGACTAACCCTGATTCAGGATAAGATTGTCTAAACAGCTGCTTGGCTGTTTAATGTAGTATGGAAAGACCGACCCCCCCCCCCCCATTACTCCTATAGTAAACAGCCTTAGGTGATCTACACCAGTGCTAAGATTGATCGTTTATGTTGGTGGTATTTATTGCTTAGCTGTTATGTTGTGTAACATTGTACATGTGCCTTTATTTTTCGAGGCTTTTCCTTCACACATAGATTTCCATAGAAATAAATAAAAATAATTCTCAGTTCTTTAATGTGACAGATGTGAAGCCAATGCAGAGTTGTGGCATTTCAATACAAACTGCCATACAATATAATGTTAAAAAATGCAAGTAATGTCAACTTGTTTTCATTAATATAAATATTAATTCCTAACTAGACAATCCCAACTGACAATAGGCAAGAGGCAGGGCACACCATGGACAGGTCGCCAGTCTATAACAGGGCAGACACACACACACAGATAATCATTCACACTCACACATATGGAGAAAACCCACACTGACCAGCGAGAATATGCAAACTCCACACAGAAGGGAAGCCTCCTGCTGTGAGGCGAAAGTGCTAACCACTGCACCACCAATTCAATTCAATTTATCTCAGTTCAATTCTATTCAATTTGAGAATCTTTATTAATCCCATACGTGGCAATTTTATTTCAGCAGTGTTTACATACAGGAAAATTCACAGTGAACGACAACATACAAATTCACAAATACACCAAAGGCCTAAAATAAGGGAAAACAACAACAGTAGAAACATAACAACGTCTTGACTGCAAAAGAGAGAATTCACTTGCAACAACATGACCCAAAAAAGCCCAAATGCTGGCTGCTTTCTAGAGAATTTAGATGTATTGAAAGAAACCACAGATCTGTAACAGTAGTAGATTTTTTTTGTCCGGTAATGAATCGATGTGATGTTAAAAGCCACGTAGCTCAACCATTAGGTGGGTGGGAGGCGATGTAGACAGCAATGACCAACCCAGTTTTTTAGTATTGCAAGTTATGTCTGGCATTGTTGTTTTTAAAGTCTAACATTGTTCTTTTTTTACAATGCGTCGCAGTCATCACATGTTTTTGGCAGCTGTCTAGAGGTGTTCATATTCAACAAATTTGTGGTTCTACAATGTATATATTCAATCTGTGGTTTGTTGAGACAGCTGTAGGCCTATACGAGTTAAAACCATTTACAAATAAATAATTTTGCGCTACTCCTGCGGAGGTAGAGGAAAGGATAGATCACCCCGAGCCAAATCATTACAGCATAAGTCAGCGGGAGAATGATACACACTGTGTCCCACTTTACTTTATGAATGAGGGAGTACATAGTGATCAGGGGCATATAGCTGACAAATGTAGTCACCTGAAAGAGCAGGACAATATTAAAAGCCCTTGTCTTGATCAAGTTGGACCCCTCCCTCTCTCGGTCCCCCGGTGAGGGCTGTCTCAGAGCCCTGAGAACTGATGCACAGCAGAAAGAGTTCACGATGAAAACCATCAGAAAATGGAATGCTATCATGCTCACTGTTTCCACATCTTCACTGCAAAAGAACATTTGGACTGTACCAATCAGGAGGGTTAGCAGCCAGATAACACAACAGAAGCTCATCCTGTACCGCAGGGCTTTATACCTGAAGAACAGCACAGGGTGTACGACTGCAAGGTAGCGTTCAATACAGATAGCGGTCTGGAACTGAATCCTGCCTATAAATATTGTGTTTGTGAGTTTAAACAATTTTTCTGCCACTTCAAAGCTTGAAAAAAGGCCTGTGATCATTAAAGGTGTCCCGAAGAAATCAAAAAGTAGCTCTGTGAAGACCAGGTGGAACTCAGATACTTCCATCTTGTCCGTCCAGAAGACAGGAGATGATATCATCAGCCACATCACCCAGCTGTTAGCGGGCAGAGAGACCAGGACGTAAGGCAGAACTGTGGGATGAAAGATGGTATTGCGCACACAGAGACCACACTCTTTTTCTGTGAGGTTTTGCATGCTTCCTGAAAAGTAATACAAAGATAAAAAAACAAACAAACTATAATGAATATATTTCCAACATTCTGACTCAAATAAACCCTTTTCTTAAAGTGTATTATAAGTCAGTTATGCCCTTTATATCTATTTATCAAGGGGGGAAATGTAAGATATGTCACTTTCTTGTACATATACTTTTATTAATATAAGGAAGGATACTTTCTTTTAATTTCTTATATATCCAAATCTGTTGTGTATATTTGCATTGTAAACTCTAACAAAGCTTGAGAAACTCACAAACTATCCAGTTATCTCTTTGCCTGCCTCGACAAAGCTGCACTAAAGCTCTGTAAGTATAGAGAATTATTCAAAATAAAATCTACAATTAATAAAATCAAATCATAAACGTCTATGAAGAACAAGCAGTGATGAAAAAAGATCATAAGAGAGATGCACATTATGTGAATACTCTGGTAAGAAAATGTAAGCCAAAAAAAGATTGTTTTACGCATTAAATCAAAAGGTAAAAGTAAGTCCTGAAACTTGAAAGCACTCACCTTTTCTTGCTCTGAGTTTGTTGAAGTTTGTTGTCCAAATGTGCAGTTGAAGCTGCAGCGTTGATTAAATCATCCCCCAAAACACCTGTTTTCACTTGATGATCATTAACCAAATAATGTCCATATAATAAATCACCGGCATGCAAAACCTGTAGACATGTGCAATCCATTTGACAAAGTGTTTTTCCATTCCTGTTGTAAGTTGAGATTACAATAAACAGAATTGTGTGCAGAAACAATGGAAAATGCAATAAATGCACACTGTGATCTTTGCTGAGAGAGCCCCATCTGTTTTCTCTTTTAGTTCATTTTTTTGGCAAACTTTCTGCCTTGTTCCAGACATTTTAAAATGTTTCCATGTACTTTTTTCCTCTTTTAAATATTTACATTATTTTCATCTATTTAGTCACAGTCAGTTTTGGGCAGCATTTATACAGGGTGGCATGAACATATCAGAATAACAATAATTTACCATTTCTGTCTCCAATACTCACATCTACTTAAACCCATAGATACTTTCATAGACCCATTTTTGTGGGGGACAGTGGATCTCTAGCAGGAGAAAGCAGGTCAACAGTAGATGCCACTTAGAAGCTGGGAAATTGAAGATTCATTTGAGATGCAGCTATGTCTTTAGTCATGAATCAGAAATAGTGTTATGGTAAGGCGCCTATTCAAATGTTGACAGTTTAGAGTGTATAAGGGATGAAAACATTAGGGAGGCCATAACCATGCTCAACTATCGAATAAGTTATTGCAGCAATTTCTGAGTTGATACTATTTTCTTTTACACAGATTTGGTGCAAAATGTTACCATTTTTGACCTCTTGAGAATTGATTAAAAAAAATGCTGAAATAAATATGACAATAAGACACCAAGAGAGGAAAACCAAAGAAAAAAAATAGTTTGATTCAGTGTGAAAAACGTTTAACATTTCGGATATTTCTGCAAGAATAGCATTGTTGGCTATTGAATTTTTAAAGGAAAGTCCAGGAGTTGAAATGACGTAAAGTCCGGTTTCACATTATTAGTAAAACTGATGTTCATAACGGGAAATGTTTTTCTCCATGAAAATGCATATGCATAGAAATGTGACACATTTGACAGAAAATTTGTTTGATTAATGTAAATAATGCACCCTAAACAGACTTAACTATCTACATTTATCTTTATGTATAATGGTCCAAAATTGATATAAATCACAATTTACTTCCAGTGAGGTCACTCTGGTTATGATTTGAAGTTTCTTTCTATTGGCACCATCTACTGGTCAAATTAAGAATTAAGAATTACACTGCAATGGACAGCACTTGTCTGGTCACAGTTTACCTTATAACCAGTCTAGCAACAATTAGAGAATATTTGAGAGGTGTAGGACTGATGTATGTAAAAGAGTAAACAGGGATATATCTAAAAGCATTTTTGCCCACAATACTCTAATCATAATTTGTCTCCCTCTTTCACATCTCAAACCAGAACTGTAATGTTGACTCTCTTATGTTTCTTGTGATTAACATGCTAGATGATTTTAAAATCATACTACAGCAAACATATATGCAGTTAGTTGTCATGCTGTTTTATTTAGTTTTACATAATGATAATAGGTAACACTATGATAGCTGTGAGGAGGAATAAGACAAAGACCTGCTGAGACCACAAATTCTCACATACAGAAACAGTGACACTGTTTCACCTTTATCTCATTATCTTAGGTTGTTTTCTTCAGATGTATGCCATTAGTAGTGTGTTGTTTTAGTCCCCTTAGGAGCAGCGACCTGCCTACACTCCTGAACAGTCCTCAATGCGTTGATACCAGCAGGTTTAGGAGACAAGTGGAGGTCACCACATCGTTGCATGGTTCTGGAATGAGTTTGCAATGGACGGCATGGACAAAAATATCTTTTTCCTGTGTTTAGTTGGATAATAAATAACACCTGGAAGGGCCCATGGTACCATATCTGCTTTCAGTTGCATCTCCTGTGGTCCTTAATGAGAACCCAGTCTCCTGGCCTCAGGTTATGGACAGCAGCTGTGGCTGTGGATGGTAAGGCACTCACTTGTGAATGCAATGCTGAAAGAGCAGCAGACAGGTTAGCATCTCATCATCACATGGTGTTGTGGTGAGGATTGAATGACTGACTGAACCTATTCCAGTCTTTGCAGGTCTCCCAAACAGAATTTCGAATGGACTGAGACCATGTTTGTTTCTTTCACGCGTGTGTATGTGGCAAAGCACTAATGGGAGGGCTTTTACCCATGAGAGACCAGTTTCATCACAGCAGTCTTGCTTTGATGTTGCTTTTTCACGCTCACAACACCAGCAGTCTGTGGGTGGGCAAAGGTGACGTATGTGGAAACCAAGATAGTGTGAAACCTCTGACAAGGCTTGACTTATAAAACTTGGTCCGTTATCATTGCTGATAACAGTTGGAAACCACCAAGGAAATATTATTCCTATTATTATTATTATTATTATTATTATTATTATCTAATGTTTAGCAAATAGAAAAACCTTCAACCCTTTACAACAATAGCAAGGCAGTATTTCTTTCCTTCACATGGTGGTAAATCATCATAAAATGGCCAAATGGATTATCTGGTGGATGGCCAGCAGGTGGCATATAAATAACCCCTGATAGTACCTGCACATATCATACATTTATTTGCAAAAATCTTGACTAAAAAAAAGAACCATGCAGAGGTAATAGCCATGCAATTGCTACCTAATATGGTCTCGTCCATGAGCTAATTTAGTGTAACAGTGAAACTATCAGGTGGATTTTTCTAACCCCACACATTTTCTCAGAAATTGTGATATTAATTTAATCCAGAATTGTACATGGAGGCTTTTAAACAGAAAATTATATTAACTTCTTCATAGTAACTTGACCAGTACAACTCAACTCTCTCATAAGTGTGTGGCAATGCAGTTTAGTTTGCTGTGAATTGCCATGCTCCACGGCTTCTGAATTTACATACATCAAGAAAATATCAAGAATAACTTAACTTCATCAAACCATGTACTTGGTACCAACTTGAAAACTGCATGACTCACAGTTATGTAGAGCTCCCAGATTGTCTGTATATATAGTTGGTGAACACTCCACTAAGACCCACAATTTGCACATGCATTCACATTTAATTAGTGAATTGCATTGAATCTGTTTAGGTGTAATGTGTGTTTGTGTGTGTGTATATAGGTTTGCATGTTATAGTCAAGCTTGCATGCATGTGTCCAAAATGGAGGGTGCTCTATGGCTGCTAATGGAAATGAGGTTGGTTTTACCAGATGAGTGATGCGTTTCTCACCTTCAGTGTTTCATTGTCTTACTGCTTCAGTCGGCGCTCACTAATCCTTGTGGTAAGCACATGCAGATCAAATGCTTGAAGTGGGCCTGTACTTCTACATTTTACTCTTTGGCTTACTTTGACTTCTTTCTTGCACACTGGAATTTCTCACATTCTGCTAGTACTCTTTTCTGCCCTCTCTGTATGGCTCATAAGGCAATTTATTATGACAACAAATAAACTGCAGTGTTTCACCTTTATACATTTTGCATCAGCGTCCACTGTTTTCAGTGTCAGTGGGCACTGACAGACTTCATGGTGCATTCAGGTGTACCTTGTAAACACAGGAGATATACTTTCTTAGAGCAATACAGAATGCCCGAGAACCTTACTGTATTATGTTCCATTATTTCTTATACCTTGTATTGTGACCTTTGTTTTTTTGTGTTTTCCTTAACAGATAACAAAACATTTCCTCCATAACGTTATGAAGAAATGTATAAATTGGTTTACAATTACATACATAGTACATACATAAGTGATATGGAGATGCAGGTTTTTTACTTATAATGGTGATTCATGGACTAATACAATCAATGGTAAATCAGTCTGAGAATGTGACAGTTAAATATATTCTCTCATATTTTCTCCGTTTTGCAAAGTAAAACCACATTTCCTGCGAGAAGCTATACAAGGAATCCTCTGTTTTGTGGTAAGACACACACACACGCACACACACACACACACACACGCACGCAGGCACGCACGCAAGCACGCACACACAAAACACTGCGCTCACAACCAGTGGGGGAGGTTTCATTTCAGGCCTGGTATGAACAGCTGGAAAACAGGGCCCTTTATGATGATGGTTTGACACAAATCTCACACTGGCCAGCTCAGATAAGAAAGTTTGATAAATTAACAAACAAAAATGTCAAGAGCTTTAACATATAATGTCATGCTTTGCTTGTATATTGCTTCATCGTTGATTTAGCTGACCCAGTAGCCTAAGAAGTGTCAGTGTCTAGACAATACACCGGATTACTTAAGGGCTTGAGTGTATTACAATTTAGGATTCTGTTGAAATTTTTCTTATTTGTATATATAAATGAATTATTTTGTAATGAAACAGCTGTATTTATGTTTTATACAACACTGATAGTTATTAAAAATAAAATCATCCTTAATCCTTAAATCCTTTATTTCTGTCGACTTAAAACAAAAACTTCAATAGTGTTTTGCAGAATCGTCTACTGTTAGTGACCCCCTGTTAGCTTGTCTATCTATCTACTGCTGTGCACCATGGAAAACAAAACAAATGTTGCTTTTCAAAGATTTATTGTTGTCATTCAGAAATGTGATCAATTTTTTGTTAGATATAGACATGCTAAAATATGCAGAAATAAATGCCTTTTGGAAATGATCACATGTTGTAAGGAAGTATGGAAACTTAAGCCTGCAATTAAAGAGCCCCCAAGCATGAACTGAGAAGTGAAGGAGCATGTATAGATATATTGTAATAAACTGGGTTTTAGAAGGATTATGTGGACATAGTTTGTTGAACACGACTGAACTCGTAACTTTTCACTTTGATCCACCAGTTGAAGAAGAACCACTGGGCTCTCATAAGCCTGCAGCTTTGCAGTTTAGATTGCTGACAACTCCTGCGCTCTCTAAGGAAAAGACAACATCGCAGTCCTCCAGTCCTGGCTCAAAATTATTCTCCATTTTCTTAGTTATCTTGAACGTCTCATAGGGAGGGATGAGCACCTCTTGCTCTTTTGGATATTTAGGGCTTTTAATTTATTTTTAATGTCCAATTTCTTCTAAAGACATCCTATGTTTAGTTATTCTGTGTAATACACAAATGAAACATAGAAACACAGGAGAGGGATCAGAATAATATAACAATAAAAGTTTATACTATAACAATTGTTAAAACCTGAGTGTGAGAAACAGACCCTGTAGCTAACACACTCTGTGTGTCTTTGGCCACATGCAGCAAAACCTACGTGTGAACAAGTGAACTCGCACAGTATTGCAAATGTGGTTGTGCATAGATGTATGTGATGACCCCAGCTTTTAAAAAATCAATTTAACAAGTAAAAATTCTTATTGATTTTATCTAAAGACAAAATGTTCATACTGAATGTATCTGCAAAATATTCTGTGTCAGCATTTGTTAGCCCCAAAATATCTGCTTTGTTCAGTATGATTGCAGTAATGATCATAAGGCACACGGGAATGGGGGATGTAGAGACTCTACAGCACAAGAACACAGGTTAAACTACAGGGAGTAACTGTAGCACAGTTTACATGGAGATACTGTAGCACATGTCAAACTACAGGATGTAACTGTAGCACATTTTTAACTTCTATGGTTTATTAGATGTGCCCATAAATAAAGTTTTTTTTGCCTTCATTTAGCAGCAGAGACATACAGGAAAAGGGGGAGATGACATGCAACAAAGGTTTCAGGTCAGAAATGAACAGTGGTGGGAATAACTGCAGTTACTAAGTAAGACCTGTGTTACTAAGTGATTCATTTTGGATGTAATGAGTCATGTAGTTGATAACCTTCTGATATTCAGTAACATCTTTACAATAACTTGAGTTTAAACAGCATTCAACTAACATTGGTCGACATGATGGCTGACAGCGATGTGAGCTGCTTTCCGAAATAGATGCAAACATTATGAGGACATTATTTTCCCTCTTCAAGATCAAGAATACAGTGGTGAGATGTCGTCTATATAAAGGTGCAAACACTTTATCCACATCAAAGGTTAGCAATGCTCATCTTCAGAAGCACCTTGCAAGACAACACGCCACCATGAAGCTAGTCGTTAAAGACCCTGATGCTAATGCTAACCACAAAGCTAGTTACTAAAGATGCTAACAGCTGACCATGAAGGTAGTCGCTAAAGACGCCTTTTACCCAAGCCTGCTCCACAGTATGTAAGCCAGGAAGATCTCAGACTGACAGAAAAGTATGTTGTGGTAGACATGCAACAGCTGAAAAGTTTAAAAATATTGTGTTTTGTTAGTTTCAAGCGAAATCCAAGCAAACCAGGAGTCTACTAACGGATTGGAAACCAATAAAGGCAGGGTGTTTTGCAATCACACACTAAGCAGAGTGTTTGCTTGGATTGCGAGCCGTTTTGACACACAACGCAGACTGCTGGCCTGCTTGGGCCGTTTTGACCATGAAGTTTAGAACGGCACGTTAGCTGCAAAGCTGTCTAGTATGGCGTACATCAAGTTAGTGTTATCCACTGAGTAAGTGAAGTTTTTAAAATGAAAAGCTTTGCTCACAGTAGGATACTGGCTAAGAGTGTTGTTCAAATGAAACCTAGTCCTGTAGTCCATTCTGGAGTACTTCAGAGTGTAAGTTGTGTGATAACAGAACAACTGACCGTTTTTAGTCCATAACCACATTTGCTACCGTCAGACGTAATTCCGATCAAGCTGTCAGTATTTCACCTTTATACATTTTGCAGCGGCGTCCAGTGTTTTCACAGTGTCCAGTGGACACTGACAGACTTCATGGTGCATTCAGGTGCACATTGTAAACACAGGAGATATACTTAAGAGCAATACAGAATGCCCGAGAACCTTAAGTATTATGTTCCATTATTTCTTATACCTTGTATTGTGACCCGGTGCTTTTTTTTTTTGTGTTTTCCTTTACAGACAATAAAACATTTCCTCCATAACGTTATGAAGAAAATGTATAAATTGGTTTACAATTACATACATGCATAAGTGATATGGGGATAGAGTTTTTATAATGATGATTTTATACCTTGCAATAGGCCTTTCATGGACTAATACAATCAATGGTAAATCAGTCTGAGAATGTGTGAGTGAAACATATTCTCTCATATTTTCTCCGTCTTGCAAAGTAAAACCACATTTCCTGCGAGAAGCTACGTGAGGAATCCTCTGTTTTGTGGTAAGACACACCACACACACACACACACACACACACACACATACACACACACATACACACAACCAATGTGGGAGGTTTCATTTCAGGCCTGGTATGAACCACTGGAAAACCGGACCTTTAAGATGATGGTTTGACACAAATCTCACACTGGCCAGCTCAGATAAGAAAGTTTGATAAATTAACAAACAAAAATGTCAAGAGCTTTAACATATAATGTCATGCGTTGCTTGTATATATTACTTCATCGTTGACTGAAGTGTTATGTGTCTAAACAATACACCAGATTAATTAAGGGCTGAGTGTATTATAACTTGCAAATTGTAAAAATGTTGCTTATTTGTAAATATCAATAAATTATTTGGTAACGCTTTATAATAAGGTCCTTAATAACCATTAATTAACAAGTAATAAGGCATTGTTCTCGCTTTAGATCCGGTAGTTGCAAAAAGCATAGTAAACTTATAGTTAACTTATAATAGATGAGCAATAAAATATATTTTAATATCAATAAGCAAACAAAATAAGATTAATAAAGGCATGGGAAAGACATAATGGGTGGGTCATGGGTGTTTGCAATGCCATTATTAATACTAATATAAGCTTATAAACACACAATAATGTTAATAAGCATCTTGTAAGGACTTGTTAATTAATGGTTATTACAAGGACCTTAATATAAACCGTTACCAATTATTTTGTAATGAAAGAGCTTTATTTATGTTTTTTATAACACTGATAGTTATTAAAAATAAAATCATCCTTAATTCTTAAGTTCAATCCTTTATTTCTGTAGACTTAAAACAGAAACTTGTCAAAATGATTGCATTATTGCCTGTTCCCTATCAATAATGTCATCCACATATCTGTTGTTTTGCAGAATCGTCCACTATAAGTGACCCCCTGTTAATTTGTTGCGAGATAATCTACTACTGTGCATCAAGGAAAACAAAACAAATGTTGCTTTTCAAATATTTATTGTTGTCATTCAGAAACGTTATACCTTTTTTTGTTGCACATAGACATGCTAAAATATGCAAAAACACATTACAATTGCCTTTTGGAAATTATCACATGTTGTACAATTTGTAAGGAAGTATGGGAACTTAAGCCTGCAATTAAAGAGCCCCCAAGCATGAACTAAGAAGTGAATGCATAGATATATTGTAATGAGCTGGGTTTTATAAGGATTATGTGGAAATAGTTTATTGAACATGAGTGAATTCTTGACTTTTCACTTTGATCCACCAGTTGAAGAAGAACCACTGGGCTCTCATAAGCCTGCAGCTTTGCAGTTTAGATTGCTGTCAACTCCTGCGCTCTCTAAGGAAAAAACATATTTGCAGTCCTTCAGTCCTGCCACAAAATTATTCTCCATTTTCTTAGTTATCCTGAACTTCTCATAGGGAGGGATGAGCACCTCTTGCTCTTCATCCTTAAAATGTGAATATTTTTTCAGGTAAGCACCTGAACAGGTCTTGATTATAAAGCAGGTGGTCGTGCCAAACTCGGTCAGATTTGGTTTGTAAGAGCTGGAGGCAAAGAAACCAAACCGTATGATTTGGTTGACATCGCCAGTAAACACCATATTGGTTCTACGGTAAGTGATGTGACATTTCCTATTATTATTGAGGATCTGTAAAGCAGATGTCAGCCAGAAATGCAAGGAGTGAAAAGAGAAAGAGGTGCCATAGTCTGTTCTATTGGTGCGTACTGCATGATTGAATTTCTGATACAATTCAGGTTCATCAGATGTATAAACACAGATTGCTTGCAGGTGATCCTTAGTTAAAGCCTTATCCTTTTTGTCTTTATGGTTGTTACGACAAGCTTCTGCCGCTTTCCAGGCTTCTCCAAATTCTGCCTTGCTCTCGCTTTTAAAGTATTTGTCCATGACCATTTTCTTCATTTTGTCATGGCAGCCAAAGTACATGTCATCAACAGCATCTGCAACCATGCTCATTCGAATGCCCGGGTTTGCTTTTGGTAGACTGATGATAAAAGTGGCCTAAAAGTGGAGGGAAGAAGCAGTTTGTATCACTGTGCATTAACACTTTCATGCATTAATGGTGAAATCCTAGTCAGTCTTTGTTCAATGAGTTTTTCACATTTTTAAGTGAATAATGTATCTAATAAACCAGTGAAAACAACACTAATAGATGGGAAAGCCATTAAATAATATATCTTTCAGATATTAATATTTTCATGGGAGTACCACTTACCGTCTTTGAGTCTACTGGCAGCATCCAGGAAAGGAGCAAACACAGAGGAGCAAAAATCAGGATGTCACCCTTCATCACTGCAGGTATACAGACAGCTTCTGAATGTACAAAACATAATGCATAAACAAAAGACATCAATAATGATCATTTTGAAAAAGCGCACAATAATTTGAAATTTAAATTTAAAAAAAAATAATGACTGACCGTTTGTTCAGAGGAGAATGTGTTGAGCACAACTCAGATCATGGGTTTGGACCAGACAATGACTCGTCAGTGAATTTCCTCTTATATATAGCTTGCCTGATCCCACAGAAGTCACCAAATACCAAATTCACACACACTCACACCTATTCATGTCTGTAACATTGGTGTTCACACAAGCTTGTGTGTATGTGCTTAAGATAGTGGTTTTTGCATGCTGAGTTCTCTTAAAGGAAATGTGGTTTACTTTGCGAGAATGTGATCAAACCAGAAGCTAACCATTACCTTTACTTTTTAGAGTTATTTGTTATAATGTGAGGGCTTTTAATTTATTTTTAATTTCCAATTTCTTCTAAAGTCATCCTATGTTTAGTTATTCTGTTTAATACACAAATGAAACATGGAAACACAGGAGAGGGATCAGAAAGTTCTTCTGCACAAGTAAAACTATTGGACATCTATGGAAAATAGGAAGAATATTTATGATAGTCCACATAAATTTGACCAGTCACTATTGTTCTAGTGATATAAGATGCAAACTCTTACATCTTAAAGATTCTGAACTAATATGCAAACAATTCTCTTAAAATACTTAAAGGACCATGATGGTAGTTCTACCAGCCATTTTGTGTCATGGATTATTATGCAAATATTTATCAAGTTATTGTCAAATGGTGGGGCAATTTTGAGCCCCATAATGGGCTCCACAATAAAAGTGTATACTATAGCAATTGTTAAAAGCTGAGTTTGAGAAACAGACCCTGTAGCTAACACACTCTGTGTGTCTTTTGTCTTGTTAACCTTAATTTCCTGTTAGAGGCCACATGCAGCAAAACCTACGTGTGAACAAGTGAACTGGCACAGTATTGCAAATGTGGTTGTGCATAGATGTATGTGATGACCCCAGCTTTTAAAAAATCAATTTAACGAGTAAAAATTCTTATTGATTTTATCTAAAGACAAAATGTTCATACTGAATGTATCTGCAAAATATTCTATATACAAAATATATTTGTTAGCCCCAAAATATCTGCTTTGTTCAGTATGATTGCAGGAATGATCATAAGGCACACAGGAATGGGGGATGTAGAGATTCTAAAGCACAAGAACACACACATATATGTGTGTGCGTGTGTGTATATTTGATTATTTTACGTGGTGTGTTCATGTAAAGTTTAGACGTCATCTCCTCTCTGCAGGTAAGAGTTTTATACTGAAAAAAGTGAGAAAGAATGACAGTAAAGTGTTTATCCTTCGTGTCAGCTCGCTCTGAGCAGTTTCAATGAATTTACCATATAACACAGTATACGGGTGTACTACATTATATAGATGCAGCTGGTTTGACTATAGAGAAGCGAATGATGGCTCACTTGACCGCAGTGTGATAATGGGGCCAATGTAGATATAATTTGACAGTCTTGTCCCACACTGTGCCAAACAACAAACTGTTTGTTTGTTGAAGAAATAAACTCAAATTTAAACTCACTGGCGCAAATGTCAGTACATTTGCTGCATCCTTTCATGTCCTAATTTTACAATAACCAGCTTGTGGTGCATTCTGGGACGAAAACATGGAATCAGAGGAAATTAATTATTTTTTTTGGAAATGTTTTGCCATCCAGCCTGCACCTTGCATCAATGAAAGACAATCTTTGTGTTTTCATTTGCTACTTCTATTTTGTCTGTGCAAGCAACTTAATTATCATTTTATTTGGAGATTGTTGCTCTTATACCCAATTTAGCTGGAACACCTGGCAACTAGTTATTTTTCAGGTGAAGTCTTATAAATGAAACCACATACCAGTATATTAGTAATTAAAATAAGCCCTACCTGGATAACAGTAAAATGTACATACATAATGGATCAAAAATAATAATACAATATATTTGGATTAAACAGTAAAACAATATAAGTATTTGAGTGGCTCCATTCTCCATAAGGAGTACATTTACTTGTTGATGCTGATACTTGCAGGAATTTTACTTGTAGAGTAATTTTATAATGTGGTACTATGTTTTTTTTTTTTTACTTAAGTATTGGATCTGAAAACTTCTTCCACCACTGCAAACATTGGAGAGAGACATGACGTACTATTTCAGTCTCTGGTGGTTCATTTAACACCCATGCTGACTCATACACAGAAAGGAAAGATAGGTCAGCGGTGTACGTGTTTGTGTGTGTGTGTGTGTGTGTGTGTGTGCAGGTGTGAACATATTGCTCATTATAACAACACTTACAAACAGGCAATAATGCAATCATTTTGACAAGTTTCTGTTTTAAGGGTTCAGAAATAAAGGATTGAATTTAAGGATGATTTCATTTTTTAATAACTATCAGTGTTATACATTTTTACAATTTGCAAGTTATAATTCACTCAGCCCTTAAATAATCTGGTGTATTGTTTAGACACATAACACTTCAGTCAACGCTGAAGCAATATACAAGCAATGCATGACATTATATGTTAAAGCTCTTGACATTTTTGTTTGTTAATTTATCAAACTTACTTACCTGAGCTGGCCAGTGTGAGATCTGTGTCAAATCATCATCATAAAGGGCCCAGTTTTCCAGCGGTTCATACCAGGCCTGAAATTAAACCTCCCCCACTGGTTGTGTGTGTGTGTGTGTGTGTATAGGTGTGAACATATTGCTCATAATAACAACACTTACGACAGTTTTACAATAAATAGAGGCTATTTCTCTTTTTGGTCAGCTAAAAAGAATGTATCAAGTTTGGTGGTTGTCATAAATGATTGTGTTGATGTGTTGATATATTTTCCAGTGACACCCAACTATTTTAGTATTCTCATTTGATATGTTAATTTATTATTTTGCCATTGAACTCCCTATAGACACAATACAGCAGCCATATGCTGAGCCAATGTTTTAATCTACAAATAATTAATTTAAACCACAGAATACATTAGGATTATAGATTTATTCAAGGATAGCAATCCAAGGACCCTGAAACTAAAGCAGCTGAAAATAATCCAGCAATCATTTCTCTTAAGTTTTTACACCTGGGCTTATGTCATGGAAAGGTCTTCTGTGTTAAAGGCCTATGTAAAGGTGTGAGGTTTTAATACATTTCCAGCAGATGGCAGCATTGTCCAACTCTTCGTCCTCTGTTCATTAAGTTGCCCTAGCTGTCTTCAACCCTGTGCTTCTGTTCGTGAGCTTGTGTTTGTGTGTGTATGCATGTGTGTGCCAGGCATGTGTGGGTATGCCTCACCTCTTGTGCATTTTGATTATTTTTCAATTTAATCCCCAGTCGAGGCAACATAGTGAGAAGGGGTTACGGGAGGGGAGAGATATGGAGAGGAGAGCAGGGAGGAACGAATGGATTGCAGAAACAGGGAGGGAGAGGAGATACATGATGCTCTGAGAGTCGATAAAAGCCAAAGACGGGGGCAAGGGTGGGTTGGTTTTTCAGGAAGAGAGGATAAAAAAAAATTGAGAAAGGTTGGCATCAGTCTTCTGTTACACTGTAGGCCCAGCAGAGAGACAAGGAAAAGACAGGCTGAGCCAGGTATAGAGATTGTGAGAAGACAGGAGCAAAGAGTGAAGTATGAGTGCAAGCAAACAGGGAATGTGAACTAACAAGAGGATGGAAGGGATTGGTGGAGAGTAGATATTTGGTTTAGCTGTGGCATACCTGGGAGAGTGAGGGAGAGGCTTGGTAATACAGCAAAGAAGGAAAGGTAAATAAGAATAGACCCAGCAGACGATGAGCCCTCGACAAAGCACAGACAGCCAGGTAAGAGTCGTGTATTTGTGTGGGTAGAGAGGGTGCATTGTTCAGTGAATTATCTTCAGCATTCCCAGCTGAGAAAAAATGAAAGAAATGAATGCAACTAAAAAATACAGAAGGGAGGGTTAGTATGGATGGTGAGGAATGGACTGGAGAGTCAGAATGCATACTGTATTACTGATACAGCTCTAGCAGAGAGAGAGACAGAGAGAGAGGTGGTTAAGAAAAAAAGTAGGAAAATTAAAGATGTGAGTGAGAAAAAAAGGAGAAGGAACATAAGGAATTAGAGAATTGGTAAGGCAGGGATGGATGGTGACACATTATGGAAAAGTGTTAAGTGTGAGTGATAGTTTGAGAAAAATGAAGAAAGTAAGAGAGTAGGAAGGAGACTGCAGAGGACAGAGTGAAGAGAGGAAGGAAGGATAAATCAGGGTATAGGAAATGGGAAACAATGAAAACCAAAGTGGGGAGAGAGGAAGGAAAACATTAAGAAAGGTCATGGGAAAGAAATCAGGTAGGAATGAGGAAAGTAAGGGGAAAAGAATACTGAGGTAGGAGACAGGGATGACAGAAAAGAAGAAAGATGGGACAGAAGACCAGCAGTTAAAAAGATAACTTAGATTTGAAGTGGGTATTATGAAATACCTGTCAGTATATTACCTACAGTGTCCCTAGTTAAGAGAAGCACAAAGAGTGCAGAAGTTAAGCTTTTTACTTCTGTGGATGGAAGCAAAACATTTTTAGCAACCTAAAAGAAAGGCCCACCAAAAAAAAAAAAAAATCAATTTCAGTTGATGTGTGTGCCAGATCTAGAATATTTGCACTGTTTTACCTTGCTGTCCGACAGCCCTTTTCTTTGGCACTTTTTTTTCAAACATAGAATTCTGTTTTCCTATGCATAAGCACAACAGTGCCGCACACTGGTGTACTCCACGGATGAGCTGTTTGGATCAGGCTGCGATTTATGGGGGAGACAACAAATATCAGAAAATGAAAATGAGGGATTATGACAGGAACGATGAAATACCGTTCACTGTGGAGATAAGAGGATACCTTTATGAACCAGAGTATGCAGAAGAAGAACTTTTGCAGAGGGGAGACTGAATTGCTGAAAGAGACAGAGAGGAAACTTCTGTGGGAATTGGAGGCTGTCTGATTGCAAGATAAAGCAATGAAATATGGATTTTAAAAAAAGAAAAAAAGGTAAGTTGAGGACGGATACATTCCAGATATGGCATAATTTACACTGAATGACTGGAGTAATTTAAGAAAGGTTAGGTAAATTCTTCCAAGCAAATATTCCAGTGTGCATTTACAATCCTCGCTTTCAGCAATATCTTCACACGGCAACTACATGTATGCTAAGGCATAGGGAATGGTTGAGGTTATGGACAATAACTAAATAAATGGTTAAAGTTAGGTGTCAGCTTTCATTAGAGGATTAATTAAAGATCCACGACGCGATGCTAACTCCTGTGTGACATCCTTACTTTCTGCCTCACCAGATAAGTGCCTACTACCTGTATTGACAGATGAAATTGTGAGGTGTGGCTGAAGTCCAGCCAGGACTGTAAAAGTCTTCAAATTCTCTAAATTGATTTATTTTTTTCCTGAGGAAGATATTTCGTTGAATTAGCTCTGGTGGATGAAGCAGGAATGGGAAAAAAAAATTCTGTCCTAGAAAGTTATAGTCAAAGTCAAGGCCAGTCACACACAAGAGAGTTATGGCCAGAAGAGATGTAGGCAATTATCATCATGACTGGAACAAGGGGAGTTGTGTTTTGGCCTAAACTGTAATGGTATATGGACTGAGAGAGACGGATAGAGAGGTGCATGATGATTTAAGGAAGGATTTTAGTTTTAGTGAAAGGAAGCAAGGAGGAGGGATGAAGATAATGTGGACGATGCAGTGCTGGATGGATAAAAATGAGCCATCACATTACAGAGCAAAGGAGGTGTGTATAAAAGAGATATCAGCAAGTTAACAGCAGCTGAGGATGACTGGATGAAGCATGAAGATGGATATTTTTAGTATATTTTTAGCGGATTTGCCTGAGCTGATATGAACAAGGATGAAAGGAAGACAGGACAGAGAGAGACAGCAGAAAGAGATGGGCTTGTGGTGACAAGGCAAGATGATCACCCGATTTGACTGTAGTCAGACTGTTGATTGGACATTTATCAACGATTAATAAGCCTATAAATATGGGGGAGTAGCGGCCTGCACCACCTGCAGGTAGATCAGTAGGTCAGCATATGCCCATTGAAAGTTGCCCTTTACTGGATGGACGTTAGCCTGGGTATACCCATACTGCTTTGCGCGCTCGAATTTAATTTCGAACCTCCATCCAGTCTGGCAACCAGAGAGGTTTCTTAGCCCTGTTTTAGGGATCCAATCACAGAGCGGGGAGGGACGGCAAGACGATGACGCGTACTACTTGGCAGACGGAGGCTTGTAGTTTTCTTACGGATCCAACATGGCTGCAGCAAACGCGAAACTCTCTTTAGCTGTAGATGGTGTTTTAAATAGTTTAGAGTGAAAGTTGAAAGGCGAAAGGTCTCTCGGCGGCTCCGCTGTCCCCCGGCTCGTAGCGAGATCACCGGTGTCATGGTAGCGGGGCTATTAGCTATTAGCCCCGCTACCGTAACGCCGGTGATCTTGCTACGAGCCGGGGGACAGCGGAGCCCCCAGAGACCCGCAGCAGCTCGTCTTTTGCCCATAAAATCAGTGGATGTGTGTGGCTGAATGACATGAGGGGGAATAAAGCGTGAAAATAAATAATCTTGCAGAAAGCGAGAACTGGAGAAGCAAAGCAGCAGCAACACTCTCTCTCACACACACACAACAAACATCAATTTCTGTCGCTCTACTACGTCATCTGGTATAACTGATCTGATTGGCTAAGAGCTACCTACAGACGCTTTTGATAGACATTCTAAGCGCCCAATAAACGGCTCTGGAGGATCGTAAACCACGCCTCCTCTACGGAGAAATGAACGGCTGGTTTCCAGACTAATCTCATTTGTGATTAGTCTGGTGTTAGCCAGGCTAGATGGACGTAGTAATTAGATGTGTTTTCCACTGAGTACTTTCTGAGTCTTGAGTGTTTTGGCTACGCCCACTAGTTACTTCCCCTCGGCCTCTGTTCCCATACAGGTACTTTTGTAGCGTCTAACCAATGGAGTTCGAATGTGACAACAGACTGATATGGCAAGCAGTGTTGCCAACTTAGCGACTGTCGATATATTCAGCAACTGTTCAGACCCCTCTATCGACTCTTTTTCAAAAAAGAAACAAATCTAGCGACTTTTTTTTGTTGTTACTTCTTAACGAGTACCAGGTGCCATCCCAAAGCAGTCACAAGTGGCCCAGTCTCGCCACAGCGGTCTCTCCAAGCTGCAGTCAGCAGAGCAGGAGATGTCAACCCCTCAGTGTCCAATTTGCAAATGAGTCACACGTGCACGAAGACGGCGCTTCAACCATATCCAATCAGCATCGACTAGTTAGTAGCAGCTCAGAAAAGTACCTACCTGAGACAGGTACTTTCTCAGCCGCTACCTGAGCCGCTAACCGGTAAAATTGGACGGATCTTGGGTGGATCCTCTCTCCCATGCCACACCCATAGTGGCTCACTTGAGGGAACAGTACCTAATGGAAATGCACCTATTATGAACAAGATCGCCAAGGTGAAAGTGATGTGTGATGAGTGTGAAAGCAAAGGAGAATGCAATGAAACTGATAATACGTAAAACACAAAAAGCTGCTCTTAGGGTTGGTTGGAGGGGTCAAACAAACACAGGACCTTCACCAAGGAGGCCGGTGTTTGTATCCCTGTCATGTCAAACCAAAAGTAAAAGATGTGATTTGAAGTAATGTTACTTCACTTCAGTGCGTCACCTTTCTTTTTACACAATCAATCTATGTCACATCCAGTATTAATGTAGTCCTCGTAACTACTACATTTTTGCCATTTATGTGAAGTTGGTTTACTTTTGAAAGTATTTTTTACTACGCCGAACCAGGCACTTTTTAGCCCTTACCTTAGAGAAGTACTTTTGTAGCTGAGAGTGAAATGTAACAAAACAGCGAGAGGCCATAGATTGATTGTACCTATTTAAATAGGCAGATAAACCTACCAGAAGATAAAACAGAGCTCTGTCAGTCATAGTTATGAGCTCCTAAGTGCTGATAAATGACAATTCAATAGTAAAATAGGCTGATAGAAAAACATGTTTATAGATAAACTGAATTGGTTTTGAATTCAATATTATTATATTGGGGTTTCTGTACATTGAGAAGTAGTAGTGGTAGCATAGAACAACCCCCATTGACAATGTTACGGCAGACCTAACGATGGCAACATTTCTCCAGTAAAACAACTTTTTCTCCATTGATTTGCTGGTCCAGTCAAAGAGACTGAGGGGAAGTGACACAAAGTTGAAGGTATTTTAAAAACCTAAAACATTCAAAGCTTCTAAAGAAGCATTTGGTGCTGGAGACCCAGAAGCCAACAACCGCAACCCTGCTACCTGAGATCCAGCAGATTCATGGAGAATAGAGGGATGAGTAGGAGGAGGGAGAGAGACGTGGAGGAGAGAGGCATCAAAAGAAGAGAGAAAGGAGGTGTACAGGTAATATGTTTTGGTGAGTTAGTGCCAGTAGATCCTCTTCAAGTGGGGCACAGAGGCTGCAGAAACAGACATTCATCATATATGACAGCAGAGCGGTGTGTATATGAGTCTCTCCATTGTTTCCCTCACTTTTACATACAGTTTTGAAGGTGTGTGTGTGTGTGTGTGTGCATATTATAGCAAGTCAAGCAGCTTTGACAGGGCGCAGATGCTGCGGCAGGTGAGGAGAGACTTCTCCCTCTTTCGTGTTACAGTCTCCTCCATTTTTCTTGTTTTTTTAATATTCATCAGTTTAATTGTCTCCTGCTTTCTCCTGCCTTCAATCTAATCTTATCACTTTACTTGATTTCTTTCCTTTGTTAATTTCCCAACATTTTTCTCTCTTTTTTTTTCTCTTCCAAACCACACTCTTGTAATCTCTATTTGAATATGACTGTTATTTAGCAACCTTGTGAATTACCTGAATTAAACACCAAATAAAAAGATACACTGTATTCACTGTCATGGATACAACTTTAAAAGGCCAAGCTCTTTCTCATCTTTATAAAAAGATAAAGTATTGTGATCCTGAAATAGAAAATGACAGGCAGCTCTGTTAAATCTAATATAAACCAAAAATACCAACCAAAAGTTAGATTTTTCATTTCACTAGGGCAAGCACATGTTTTTATTTGATGTCAGACATGAAATAACTGCTGAGATTCGACTTTTTAGCATTTGTCATCAGCAGGAGATCTTATTGGCCAAATAACAACATTGTTTCATGATAGCATATACAGCCACAGAAATCCTAAATAATCCAAATGTTTAAACTGCGTTATCATTATAATGCATTATTTTATGTTGTGTTGACAAATTATGATCATGCTGCAGGAGTGCAACATTACAGATGTGCAAAGAGAATGGCTGATACCAAAAAAGAGTTGGTTCAAATACAAAGTTATACCAGGAATGACAGATACTGATATTGATACAGATACTTTTAATGATTCAAAATTGGCTAATGACCCATCATGTAGGAAACAGACAATGTGTTATTCTTTTTTAATTACTAAATTCTCTGTAGTGCAGGCTATGTACATGCCCAGAATGTGAAGGTAAGATAGATGTGTTTTTGTTTTCTCATATGGATGACCTTAGGATAGACGCTCAATACAACATTTAACATCAGTAGTATTGATATTCCAGGTATCGCACTGTCCATATTGTGCAAACGAGGTTTTTATCATCTCACAATCCAGCTCTTGTGGGATCAATTTATTATCTTGTTGTAGATTTTGGTCTTCATAAATCTTGAGTTTCTCTCTGTTTTGCCTTTGACTAATCTTTCCACAGAGTTCTCTGTATTTACTCCTGACATTTTGAGATATCCTTCTAGCAACAAACAAACAAATAAACCAAAAAGGGCAGAAACATAACCTCAGACTGAGCGAAGGTTATTATTGTCTTCACTTAAAAATATAGATGGTAGGCTCTGGATACTGGCATATCTGTTCACCTGAAGTAGTATTATCACTCATCCCCGTATATGTTAAAAAACTAACATTTTATTAGGTAAAGACATGAAATACCAGGGAGTAGTTTGAGTCGTAGATCTATGACTTAGAATCAGTCCAAATCACCACACAGCAGTCTACAACCATCTGAGAAAGGATTTTACAGCAATTTACAACAATAGTATAATTTATCAGCAATGTGGGTTTGCACAAAGCAGCAACCTCCGGGTCTGAGCAGTGAGGCATTTTACCAAAAATTCCAACAGGGGTTGCTGAAGAAGGCTGCCCCATTTAGAAGAATATAAAAATCGTATGATTTGGGGCGTGGCTACCTTTGATTGACAGGTGGCTTACAAAACGAGCCATCATCAGAATAGAAGAAAAGCAATGAATATCCACAACACTGTGTTAATAATGTTTTTTTTTGTTTGTTTTTTTAAAAAGGCTGTTTACCAGTTTGGTCTTATAACTGTGACCTTTTCACAGTTCAAATATGGTCTGCTCCCCATCTCCGGAAAAAGATGGCTTGACAAAACGGCGACAAGTGTAATGCTGATCTCGATGCCTCAAAAGGGCAGTCCAGAAATCAACGGGTGACGTCATGGTGACTACGTGCATTATTTGTACAGTCTATGGTTTGCATGAATGTGATTGTCCACTGCGTCACCTTCCCTGAATAACACTGCGGTGGAACGGTTGCAGTTGAACCACTCTCTTGCCGGATGACCCTGCCGGGGCTCTCTGTATTGGCGCCCCACTAACAAATTGAGCCAAAAGTTAAAAGTAGAGTTTTTAAAAGTCAAAGTAGCTGGCTTTTAAATCCCACTCCCTGAAACACACTGCAGCCCATCCAAGCACCTTGCAGGCTTGTTGCAAATAAGTGGACATCCCACAGTAATGCTAATCCCCAGGGACTGGAGCTTTTGTGTCACAATAATTCTCACTCCCTTTTTCTCCTTTGCTGTATGACTTCCTTCCCTCTGTTTCTCTGCCCTTCCTTTTTTGCTCTCCAGTTGACTATCAGGTAGCATACAGTGTCAGCAGCATCGGCAGTAGTCCCCAGTGCCGTGCTATCACTCTCACTTCCTGCTGTACTTCAAATGAACTGCTGTGAAGGTAACAGTGGTCGGGAGTCAGGAGTCACGCTGAAGTTTCCAGAAATAATAATGAAGACACTGTGCACACAAGTGTGTACGTGTGTGCACCTGGGCACTTGTGTGCGTGCTTGTGTTTATTTTTCCAAACAGACTGGTAGAGACTGATAGAGCTGCGAGTGGAAACAGAGGCACGCAGGCTTTGCAACTGATGAAAAAGGACACGAGGACACGGCACAGTCGGCGGGAGAAAACACGGATGATGATTGACGGACCGAACAAATGGATGGGACATGCTAACAATCACTTTCAAAACAGATTGCTTCTGGATGCAATGCGTAGCTACCAAATATAAAAGCTTTAGATGCTGAAAAATGAAATATGACATAAGTGTGTGGTTAGAGAGATGCGGTAGGCAAGAGTTTTATGTGAAAATAGCTCCATCCTATAATCTAAGAGGTGAAATTCAGCAGACAACAGAATCTCATCCCCACTAATGGAGACCCAGTAGATTTGCCCTATTTACCCAAATTAAATTCCTCTGCTGGGTATAGAGTCTGTTGGGAAATGTTCTGAGCCAGCAGGAAGTGACAAATCGAAACTTAACAGTCCTGAATTCTAAATGGTGATTGAGCATTTTGTCCTAAGAAGGCAGAACTGAATCTCTCTCCTCCTTTTATTATTCAGTGAATCATCACCGACCGGCCTGGCCGGTGTATCTGAGTGGCATTATGAGTTTACTGACATCACCTCAGGATTTCAGAAGTCAACAACTTACAAATTGCCTGGTGCTTCTTTATAAAGCTACAGGCATATATGATAATATACCGGGTCAGTACTCCACCGTGTCATCACTAAATGAGAATTAGAAAACGTTAAACATTTGATCTTGATCTAGTCCTTCAGAGTTATATACTTTCAGTCGCTGTTAAATGAATGACTGAAAATATGCTCTTTATTAATGTCTATAGTTACTCTCTGACTTGCAAAGCCAAATGGCATCCGTCCATTGAAGATATTCAAGTCTTGTTTGTTTGTGGTTGGTCCAAAAAGGAAAAACAAATCTGAAAACTCTCAGCAGAATAAAAGTAAACAGGTAACAGGTGTAGGCTCACTCTCAACCCAACAGCAGAGAGCTGCGCAAATCTGAAAAAGTCAACATCATCTGGGGCTGAAAAATAAAAAATAAAAATATGAGTGTGGAGTTATCGAAAAGTGAGCAAACCAGACCTCTGTAGCTCGCACCTTATCTCTGTTTCTGGCTTGCAGCTTGAGGCGACATTATAGTCACTATTAGTGGAACAAACTGGAATCTGGAATGTCAGCAATCAAGTTGCATTGTGGGTACAGTATGTGCTATAGTTTGACAAGGATAAATGTGTTGAAATCTCTGGTTGTGCTGCATCAATTTTGGCATTTTTTGTCCATTATGAGTCTGACAATGTTATTGTTCAACGCTAAATTGGTGGAGTAATCTTTCAATTAACTAATTAACTCTAACCCACTGTCAGACAGCCAAAAAAGAAGAAAATTAATCTTTTGTGAGCCTACTACTCAATCCAGGTTTCAGTTATAACCAGATTGTGTCCTTAATTTAACCAGTTGTTGAGTTATGTGAGTCCGCTGAAGGTAAACAGCAGCATCCTGAGATGATCCAAAAACACAACATTATCATATCCACGTTTGAGGCCTTAAAATCTGTCACAGTAGATGTGTTAAGTGGTGACTCTGAGGACTTGCAATTATCTGTTCTAAATTTCTACCATTAGCAAATTAAGTAAACCCATTTCACCACCATGGCCCTTTTACAGTACATTATCTCCTGACTGCCTGTTTTTAGCTTCAGAACTTTTATTTGCTATCCTCAATCAAAAATAGGTTGGTTTTGTGAGCTTTTCCACTTTACTTTGGTTTATTAATAGCCCTCAGCTCAAAATTTTGCATGGCATTATGGAGGTATTAAAATGGGTGTCTGAAACCAGCACTTACTTTGCTATTACACTTTGTCTGCATCTTTGCATGCATGCACACACAATATGTGCTTCTGCCCATTCATGTACAGTCACTATAATACTCTTTGGTTGTATATGCACTGAACCAAAAGCTCTCCTAACACATTATCACCCTTTCAGGGGAGTGTGTTACAGGCTTGTGGCCAGCACAAAGCTGATTCTGACCACGTACAGCAACAGCAGAGCCAAAATATTTATGCTCTTCTTATTGATGTCTGTTTAAATCTCTGAAGTTTTACTACTAAATTAGGTTTTGGTTGTGACTGCAGCAGTATGCTTTTGTTAATAGATAGATCTCACTAAGAGCTTTAGCAGATGTATTATATAAAAGGTTATTTTGATTTATAGAACTAAAAATTCTTCTCACAGTCTCTTGACTCCAAGCCAGTGGTTTTAAGTCTGGAGCCAATCTGTGTTCCCTGGGTGTACGTTTGGATTCGGTTAGTTTATAGGTGATGCCTTATATTCTCTACAGCAGTAGTTCTCAACCTTTTTGAGTCGCGACCCCCTATTTAACATGCATGTTGTCCGCGACCCCCGCTCACTGGACAGAATCTCACACGCACAGTTCAGATCACCCAAAAAAAGACACAAAATGACTAAAAAAAAGACACAAAATGACCAAAAAAGGAAACAAAATGACCAAACGACACAAAATGACTTAAAAAAGACACAAAATGACTTAAAGACACAAAATGACTTAAAAAAAGACACAAAATGACCACAAAATGACTTAAAAAAAGACACAAAATGACAAAAAAACCCACAAAATGACAAAAAATATTGTGTTCAAAATGATTTGGCGACCCCCAGAAATCATCTCGCGACCCCAATTGGGGTCCCGACCCCAAGGTTGAGAATAGCTGCTCTACAGTATTAGCAGGATTGTCTGTTTTGATTTTCGAAAGTTACCCCTGACGTTTTTATTGTGCGAAGATGTTATTTCATCGCCGTCAGGAGTGTGGCAAGTGGCCTGGATGGCCTCTAGGGATTAAAGAAATAAGTCACTCAAACATAAAAATGATCATTATTTACTCACAGGCTGGGTGTTGATGATGACATACTGTTGCTAACTGATCAGTGAATAATCGCATCGTTGTGTTAAATGACAACACGGTTCTATGAAAATTATATTTTAATAAGTTAATTGAATATGCATGGTGAAGTTAAAAAGGAAGTGAGACTATCACATCCTGGCATGTTTGGAATGTAAAATCTATCCCTCTGAAGTGTATTTAGCACTTTGGCTTTTGAAGCATACTCTACCTGTAATTAAAATGTTTTATACACCACGTGAAGGCAGCACATTATGCTAATACTGTAGTGACTGGTAGCACAGTAAACAATTGCAAAAAAGATATAAATATGAGGCAATTAGATCAAGATTGACAGTTTAGTTCGTTGGCTTCAAATTAATTTCATTATGTGAGACAAACTATTTTAGAGGATTATGATCAAATTTAAGAAGCTGTCAACTTTAGTTTTTTGGAGGACGTTGTCATTGAGATGTGCAAATAAGTTTGAAGAATTTTTAAGCAATAACTAATTTAAGAGTCCACATTGTGCCTTTCAAGGACCCTGGGCTGTAAAATCACTGTCAAATACAGCCTCAAGCATCTTATTGCTTATAATTATATATATATAAACTTAGATATATTACATAAAATAAACACACAGCAACAAAAAATGCAATCATTTATTGATAAAAAAATCATTCTTCTTCCAAGCAATGTGGTTCTTAAGCGACATTGATCAGATTGGTTACCAAGTAGACGCAGTGGAGAGCATGCAGTGGTTGGTGTCTCTGTGCCGGCTGCTATACAAATCCACAGTAACATAGCTCCAAGGAAGTTAAACCCAAACAGCTTTCTAGTATACATGATGATAGGAGCAAATAGGTTGAATGGACCCTTCATATCTACATATGTAGCGTGTCCGATTCCACACTGGCTACAGAAAAGACCTTTAAGAATTTAAGAATTACCTGAAGGCCACCATAGGTTCTCCGCATGCTTGGAAAATGAGGGGTGAGCAGAGGGGTATGCAGTTGACTGTCTGCAACCTATAATCCTACTTACTACATACGCCATTGCAATCTATTGGACAACTAAAGTAAAGACCCTTTGTTGACCAATATGGGGAAGAGACGCATGGTGCAGCAACAGCAAGCTGAGCCTCACCTTGGATTGCGCAATCCCTTACAAACTGTGCTCTGCCATGCAATGACAACGTGTTACACTGGATTTCCACCAGGGACATATCGACTGCGTAACGGCTGTGCCACGGTTTGGCTCCGTCCTCTGCGCAGGGTCAATCCCCACCGGGCGCGTAACGGCAGCGTAGCGAGCCGGCCACATACACTCAAGATCACACGATACTCCTGAACACACAGGAGACCACAAGATCCCGTGATAAACCGTGTGAATTAAGGAAACAACAACAACAAACAGCTTACTTTGCTTCTCCGACATGGAAGATCTGTTGATCTGGCCATCTATACTTGGATGGCCAGGATGTGTTATGTCATAAATGATCGTATGCTGTTCCACTTCAACAATCAGTCTCTCATCGTCCATGTCGCCAACCCTCTGAGACCCTTTGATTGATTGACTGCAGACCTTGTGCCCCTGGTCGACGTTATGCTGATGTTAAGTTGTTTTAGGCTACATGAACGGCGTATTGATTTTTATTTTGAAACAGAGCGGAAGTGTTTAACGTTAATTCTGTGTCCGATTTTCTGTTTCCTGCTATTTTCTCTGTTGAGCTTCACGCGGTTTAGCAATGGCTCACGTCAAAAATAGAAGTGCTACAGATTGATCGCGCTGCAGAGCGGAGAGCCGTGGCTGGGATGATGCTGAGATGTTAAGCGGCGCACATGGTGGGGATGGTCTCATTGATAAGAGTGGCAGCGGTCAGCTCCAGTTGTAGCACCCTGCCCTATGAACTGAGGAATCACCTTAAATATTAGGGCGGGCTCTGGGTTCTTATTTTTGTTTGTGTGGTGCCGTATTAACCTTAATAAAATGTAACTAACTCTTTTTTCTTGTCAGAGTTAAGGTAAGCGTATAAGTTATTTGGTGCCTCCACTTAGTAGAACTTAAATGAAATAGAATGTAAAATCCTACTAAGAATAAACAAATTGCTTCAACTGTAACTTGTTTCTTTTATATTGAAAAGTATTAAACACAACAAGTTATTTCACATGTGGTACATGTTCACAATATCTTAGTTACAGCAAAATACTCTCAAAATTAGTATCACTTATTATTCCCTGAATGCAATACTCTTTTCACATTTAACATAAACCCTTGTGTGCACACAACCCAAAAAACAAACGGTGCAGGCCTGAATCGTGGCTTGTGAGCGGTGAGGTCCGAAACTTGGTGACCGCTTCACTTAAACAAGCAAAATAAATGCAATGAGTCGATCCAGTGTATTTGAAACTGTTTGTACTCACAGTCTGTCCTCAGTCAGTTTGTATGCTGCTTATCAGGATCGGAGATGAGGGGATGAATGTTGTGAATGCATGAGGAGGGAGAGAAAAGAAGAATCCGGGGACCGTTGACTGGTCACGCCCACTGCCATTAGCCGTCACTCGCCGTCGAGGATAAACAAAAAGGTCCAAGATGTTTGTCCTGGCCTGGATCTCTGACGAGCATACACACACGGCTCTAAATCACTCATATTCATAGTTTCTGTGCGTTCTGTGAGCTCATTCCGAGTTCACATAATATACTATAGCAACACACATTAAAAACATAGAGTAACGTTAGGCTACTACATTCATATGTGTGTAAAATCACTATTAGAATGTTAGCACGAGCTAAACGCTCATCACGGTTAGCATTCATCATCACAAACAGCAGTAAAACAGTCCGTATTTACCAAAACATACATGAATAACATTTACCTTCAGTACACCTTAGTATGCCCTGTTCCGCTGGTAAACTCTGCATTTAACACTGGAAATACATGGCATGCGTCTTTCCCTCTCGTGTGTAACCCGCCTCTCTCTGTTGTTGTCCCGCCCCCTTAGCCTGTTTGATTGGATGAGAGGTTTTCATAACTATGGAAACCGAGAAAACTGACAGGTAGAATAAGGATACCTGACAAATGAGTACATAGGATGCCTATACACTGTAATAAACAACATCAACTTTTAACATGTCATTCACACATAATATCATAGTTATTTTTAACCTTTTGTATGAAATATGAACTGACATGGATTTATGTAATTATCTCCATCACCAAGAAATGCATTTTAATGAAATTAACTTATGAACATAACTTATTTATTACTTATTTATCTTTTTAGATGGTTTCAATCTAGACAGGGCTACACAGTCTTTACGCGGCCGGTGGAAATTAGGCTTTACTGTCTCTGTATGTCGCCAATCAAATGTTTCAGACACTTTTAATATATGCCCCCCTGACTTTCCATAGTTTAGCCTATGTATATAATATATGTATGTAACCTGTTTTGTGTGCTCAGCGATCTTACAAGGGCAGTAAAGAGGCACAAGGTAAGGAAGGCAGTTCTCTTGCCACATGGTAGGGGGCAGTTGTGAGCCCAGAGATTCTTATGCTACCCCAAAGCTGCAGAGTAAGACTTTTAAATTTCTAAATCTGATTCTGATGGAGTCAGTGCCTCACCACACGTCACTGATCTCAACCTGCTCGAGTGATGCTGTTCTGCGGCTGACCTCTGGCCTCCTTGTAACCATAGTTCTCATTGTAGCACAACAAAACATGTCCAGCTGGTTTGATGGGGAATCAAATACGTCTGGATTGTTAGAGCTGTGTGCAGTGCATCACAGTGGAGGAAACTGGGCATGCTGAGAGTTGGTGCGACATTGCAGCATTGAAAGGAATTCTATTTTCAAGAGGCAAAGTGTTTTCGTCTGGACGTATTGATTTGTTTTTAATTTGAAATGTGTCCCACAGTCAGCACACTTTTCTCGACAGTGAATTCCACTAGGATTTGCGGTTTCATTTCAAGGGGTCCAGGGGATTTATTCTGGGCTTGTGTTTAGTTTGAAGTGTTCCACAGCCCATATTCTCCACTGGGCTGATCCGATGCTACAGGGAATACTGGGTTTGATTTGTCGTCGGTGTTGTTGTTTGGCATGCATCTGCCACACCCCACTGAGAGAATGTGATGGAGGAGAGGAAGTGATTAATGAAGTTCCTTTGCAGGAACAAGTCCAAAAAGAGCTGCCGCAGTAAACAAATTTGTGGAGACAATAAATGTGTTGTCTTTGTTTCTTTTTTGAGTATTATTGTGCATGATACTGCAAACATCCCTGAAGTGCAAGACTCATTCAGCTTCTATGTGACACAAATTTGTGAGTGGACAAAGGCACACCTGAGTCCTTACAAGACGAGCAGAAAACAGATTGGAAGTGCAATGGATTGTGAAAGTGAAATGCTACATTGCAAGTGGACCCATTTAAAAGGGTATTTCATAACAGCATTTAGCCACCAAAAAACAGGGCCACCTAAGAAAAAAACAAAACAATATCAGTGTAAGTTAATGCCATATTCACGCCATAATATTGCCAGTGCCATAATATTTACCTTGTCATCTGACAGTCCTCATTACATTTACATAGGACAAACTAAAGCTTTTATCTATGGTTTTCCCAAGGCCACCAGACTCCACTGACAAAACCATTGTTACAACCCACGTTCATGTCTAAGGATAAGGGGACGTAACACAACGCCAGTGTACTCAGGCAAGTAAAGACATTTATTGATTAATAGCAGGTTTAACAAGAAATAACAAAAAGAGAACCTTCTTCAGGGTGATAACTTAAATGCATAGGTGAGGCAGTGAACAAAGGGGTGCAGGTGGCACCAACTCATAAAACCAACTCAAACTAAGCCAGTCTTCCTACCTCCGTTCCCCCCGACTATTTTTCTGTTGAAAACACAATAAACGAAAAAACTCTGGCTGACTACGCTAATTTAATCTACACAAACAAAAATACATCAGTTCAACCACCCATAAACGTGAATCTAACAAATCTAGAAAAATCTACATGTGGTGCGAAAAATGCGGAAAAGAAAAACTAAAACCTAATGCCCGTCCAAACAACAATCACAAAACTAGTGCCTCGATTCTAGTTAACACTCGCAAGTCACAAAGTTAACAAACAACAGAGAGACACTTGCGTACATGGCCAATACAACAAGGACAAAAGGCGCTTCACAGCTGCGTAAAGTGGCTCTTAAAGCTGGGTTGGAGGCAGGGGCGGCAGATGATTGGTCGCCAGCCAGGTCGACAGAAGAGGGCGGAGTCAGGGAAACACTGCGGCTTCCCCAGCGGGGATTCTCTCTGATGGCGCTGGTGACGTAAGCTGCGGTCCTGAGGCACAAACAGAGAGAATGAAACACACACACAGTACCCCAAGGATGTAACAAGCAGTAATTGACCTATGGCTAAGCCCCGCCCCCTCCACTCACTCGGACAAACTTGTCAACATTCGGTGATGGGCGCTATGGCAGCTGTGACAGTCGGAGAAATTTCACAGGAGGCAATTAATCACTTTTGGAGACAGAAAAATGAAATATCATCTGGAAGTCACCAAAAGGGCCTTCATTAACATTAACGTTAGAGGTTTTCACTCGTCTTTTCACCCCACTGACACCGCTCATTCCGATGCTTGTTGTAAACAAACAGAGGTCGCTAAGTGAACACCTCCTGCAGCAGCAGCACATACACACTGTACTGCTACAGAGCTAACTGTAGCTAACTGCCGCTAACGAGGTCGGCTGGCTCGTTAACAAGAGGCTCTTGTTAACGAGCCGGCCGACCTCGTTAGCGCTCGTTAAGACGGAGTCGCTGGGTTTGATATTGACAGATATTGATTTCTTACGGCACACTTGTGTGCCGCGGAACAGCGGTTGGGAATCACTGCCATAGGGAACCGGGTTACTGCTCCCATATTATTGGGCTATACCTTGTGTCAGAGTTGCATGTACCCCATGCACACCGGTTGACCATTTTAAACTTAAAATCTCAAGAAAAAACTATTATATAATAATAATAAGAATAAAACTATTGAAAACGGACTAACTCCAATGCATTTCAATGGATGTGGAAGCAGAGAATGTCCGAGTGTATTGAGTTAGCTATGCACACTGCGATTGGCTCATCGCGTTTGGGGGTGTGGCTTAGCCATAGGTGAATTGTACCTTGCAGAATGCAGTAGTTGCTGGTGTGCCACTTCTGCAATCACTTACTTAGTTACACTTGGGTGATTCCCAACTAACCCTTTAAAATACTTTAGTCATACAATCATACAAACAAACTAACCAATCAAGTCAGCCGTTAACCAGAAACTCCTACAGGTCACAGCTTCAGTGCTCTCCATATAAACTCAAGCAGGGCTGTCTGACAACAAGATAAAGTGGTGAAAACAAAGTCTAAATATGGCATTAAATTAGGCTGATATGGTTTTTTGTGTGGGCCTGTCCTTTTAAAGGCAGTTTCCAATGTCTGTCTGAAACATTTCTTTGTGCCCTGCCAGTCTGGGAAGAAGGTAAATTTATAGTTGGCAAGTGTTATATTTATTTTTTTTACTATTGGGATTATTTGGGGTTTGTTTGAAGCTTATTCCAAATTGTTTTTGGATGTAAAAACAACTGGTGAGACATGAGACATTTGTTGTATCTGCTTGTTGTCCTAGTGAAGGACCTGGGAGTGGAACATGTTCCAGTATGTGTTGGATTATTTATTCAGGGGCATTTACAGGACATGGTCATCTCATTAAGAAAGACTTAAAAAACAATTTCATGTGTTTGTTGGATCCATGCAAGAGTAAAATGTATGAAAGCCTTCAGCTCTACTGTGTTGAAAAATGATCTATAATGTCTGTGGTGTCCTCCCTTGAGACAGCATGATGCTAGGTTTGGAACGTGTCCCAGTGTGTGTAAAAATGTGCTGACTGACATCCCGTATAGTGCTGAGCCTTCCTGCAAAACCCCTAACGTCACCTCTCATCTGTCTCATCCTGTTCGTCTCTTTTTACTTTCTCCTCTGCTTTTTTCTGCCTCTCTCTTTTTTCCATACATCTTTTAACTACAATCTCTCCTTTCACAGTCTACCTGTCACAGACACAAGTAGAGACATATGTACAAAAACACATATAAACTGTCAGACTGGACCTGAATCTAAAATCGAGGTGATGATCCTCCAACCAGCCACAAACGAGCAGTGGCAGGTAACACAGTTCTACAATGAAGTAATGATGACAACCAAACTGTGAGGTATTTGATTTAACAAGATATTGTTTTTTTTAAAAGACAGTTGCTACCCAGCGCCTGCAAATACCTAATGGATGTGTATGTGCATCGATTGCAGAACACTGGCACATGCCTAAGTGACACGCCTACTGACTCATGGTTGAGGATATGTGTGTGTGTGTGTGTGTGTGTGTGTGTGTTTTGCCAAATAAAGCAAATGAAAAAAGAAGTCTTTTTTGCTTGCATTTGTGATAAAAGGTTTTCAATGTCACACTAAAATCAATAGCAAAATAGCACTGAAGTGTTGTGATTGCAAGTGTAGTCACAGCAATCACCTCACACACTGTTTTCAGTGTGCAAGGTGTGTGTCTGTGTTTGTGTGTTCTTAACACTTGCATTTGTGATAAGTATAATCAATAACAAAGTAGCTCCATCTCATCTGAGCTTCATATACACGATGTCGACTCCACTGATGTAAGAGGGTTGAAAAAAATGGCAGTATGACCGCTTCTTCTTTCTTTCTTTCTTTCTTTCTTTCTTTCTTTCTTTCTTTCTTTCTTTCTCTTTTATTTTCGACACCACGGGTGGTAGATTAATTGGCAAAACAGAATATACTTAGTCTAATTAGACCCTGGACTTTGATAAGTGGCCATCCCTCTTATCTGAACATTGTTTTTCTGTCTGTGGTAAACAATTGGCTGTAATGGTAAAATTTAAACAAGAAAAGAAATGGGAGCAATTAATGCTGATGCATTTTCAAAGTCCATCCATCCATTCTCGTCCGCTTATCCGGGGCCGGGTCGCGGGGGCAGCAGGTTAAGCAGGGCATTCCAGGCGCCCCTCTCCCCAGCCACAACGTCCAGCTCCTCCTGGGGGACCCAGAGGCGTTCCCAGGCCAGGCGAGAGATATAATCCCTCCACCGTGTTCTGGGTCTTCCCCGGGGCATTTTCAAAGTACTTCTGCCAAATAACTAACCAGTTTTTTTAGTTGTTTTTTTTTAAACTTTCCAGTACATTTAAGAAACAACGAGTTGGGGAGACAAGGAGGGACAATCCTAATGTACACCGCATTCAGGGCATATCTATGGCGCTCATTCCCAAGTTGTCACATGCAGATATTTGGTCTGGAGCCCCTTGCCGTCACTATTGAACGCCCTGGATACTCACATGCACGAACATGCACAGGCTGCCATTTTCATTTCCATTTTGCTGTTATGCACCAACACGGAAATTAATTGTTAAATATATAACTTAGCCCCTTGGGTGAAAAAAGAGGTCACTGACAGGGCAGTGGCAATTTTTTTTTATCAATATTCTGGCAAACCACTAATTAAAAAGAAGAGGAAGGAAAACTGGCTTTACTGTAAGGAAAAGCCTATATGTTTTTGACCCAGGATGGCTGCTGCATTTGTTCTTGCCTCCGGTATACATGCTAGACATGTAATGAACCACATATGCACATGTGCGCCCACACATTTTGTGAATGCATGTATGCACGCCCAGAAAGTCAAAGGCACACTTTTAGACACACATTTAGATATTGCTAACTATGTCCCGCAGGCTAACTGACATCAGATATCTGATCTTTAATAACTTTAATCAGATGTAATGGGATATAATGACAACATCCAGAGGGAAAGATCATATACAGTATCCTCTGTACGCCTGTGTGGGACTGCCTTAGAGGCCCTATTAAGTGGTGTGATTGCAGGTGTAGTCACAGCATTCACCTCCCACTCTCTTTCAATGAGTTGAAGTGTGTGTGTGTGTGTGTGTGTGTGTGTTTGTGTGTGTGTATGTGTGTTTTCTGCCCCTACATTATTGCACTTTGTGGACTGTGAAATGGCAGGTTAATGGGAGCTGCTGTACCCACCTCGTCTATTCACATAAAGGAAAGCACACACAACTAAACCTATGCATACGTGCACATGCACCGTGCACACATTCACATGCACATACACACACAAAATCTCTCTAGTTAGGTAGAGGTCTACATGGTAAACAAGGATCAGGATAAAACTAAGACATTTTAATGATGCAGGGAAGAAGAGGAAATACTGCTACTATTACTTCTACCACTACTTCACACAACGCTCTTGATCAAATTAATTATCTGTTTCATTAAGAATTCAAGGGATTTCTGCTAAGAATTCTACTTTACTGTAGGAGAACTTGTGGTTCACTGTAAATTCGGATGGTTTTCAATGTCCCTCTCCACTTAGAAATGTGCATTATTTGTGTTTATGCCCCTCTAAAATGTCTGACCTTGACTTTACACACGCCGTGCAAGCTAGATTTGCTATGTCACACCTTCAAAAAAGCCAATACGAAAAGCTTGAAACAAAGTAGACGTTTCAGTACAGAGAGCAAAAACCACTGTTACATTGCAGCAGACATAATTGTACAGTTCACAAAGACTATGCTGTGTCAGCCACTGCCAGTTGAAAGCTTAAAAGCTGATAGATGCTAACTACACTAATCATTCTGATATGTCTGCTAGTTGCTGATTTTGGTGCACAGCAGAAATATGTATGGCGAAACCTCTCTGGTGTTTCCATTAGCACTAACCCTTTTGTTGCACTGTGATTTTTTTCCCAAAAAATCTTCAACCTAAACGACAGAATAGGTCCTTTGTCGATCTCACTCCAGCAGTACTACTTGCCTTGTTGTTTCCGACACCAGGACCATGTCTGGCCAGAGTGTGGTCACTGCAATGTTCATCGGGAATTTGAGCTGTCCCCCTAGGTCGACCTTCAGCTACCAGTCCCAAGCTATTGCCAGCAGCCCCCCTGCTTGACTCCGGCGCTTCGGCGGTTATTAAAATAGCACACAATTCATTATTGATAAACATACAGATCAAGTAATCGATTAAACAATAATAAATGTACATAAATGCCCGAAATTAAGTTGTTACAAGGGTGAAAGTCTGACGTCTGTTCGAGCCATCCACCACCCCTCCCTCCTGCCTGGAGTGCAACTTCCGTGATGTATACTATGCATCGCCTTCATTCATAAATACTACAGCCACTAGAGGGCAGTGGAGGACAGTCTAAATCATAAATATGGGTTGTATTTTGCTGCCTGTACAAACGACCTATAGGGTCATTTTTGAGCGGAGACCAGCCTGGATTTTTCACAAGTTAACCTATACAGGAGGGAGCAGGGTGGGAGGCCAGATCCAAAATAGTATATGTTTTTGTTTTTATATGGGGAAACCGTTTAAACTAAATATTGATTATAGCAGAGTCTTTTTTTTTACATCCAAATGTGTCAGAGGGGGAATTTGGGTAGTCTTGAAATAAATGATCCTATATATGCAGACGATTGGGTTGTATTCCCTGTAGAGCTTGCATCAGATTTAAGGTCAACAAGATAATTAGATGGAAGGACATAGACAATTTGTATTTTACCTGTTATTGATGGCAGAGAGATATCAATGATACCAATGATAGGTATTCGTATGCATATGCTTGTGTGTGACTAGCAATCATTAGCAGATGTATAACATTCTTTCTTCTGCAGTATGTGCGTTTCTCTTACAAAAGAGATCTTGATCTCTGTTAGATTAGCAGACTAAATAAAGGTGGGAAAATATTCTCAGGCACTTGAGTATGAATTTCACTTTCAGTTATCCTTCAGGGTCTTTCTGGTCAAGGCCTACTCTATCCACATATTCTGCTGCTTTATTATACTATATAGATCAGTAGAGACTTGCAGATGTCATGAAAACGTTACTAGGAGGAGATGGGGAGTCTTTCTGCCTTATTTGACTTAGTGATGGTTGTTTAAAGCATTTCTAATTCTATATTTTTTACTTAATGTTTTATATTTTTCTTTTGTGTACTGCAGTGTCGGCCTGGAAATAAAATATTTGCTGTTATCAATTACCTGAAAAGGCTGTGACACCATGCATTGGGAAAACAATTATTGCTCAATTTTGATGCCATTAGTTTCTGTTTATCCACACATTATCTTCCCATGATGAATCTTCATTTTGTCACAAAACTAGCCGGTCCCTCTATTAGAACAGATAAATTATTACTGGGGCCAAGGTAGCTATAGCTATGACGGCATATGCCTTTTTGTGGCTACTTCTATGGGAAAAGAAAGAAGCTGGTCCATTTATGAGTCATACAACATTTTGATGATGACATCTTTAAGATACAAAGGTTTGTGTGCCTATCTTCTTTCTTTCTTCCCTTTTAAAGACATTCATTCATTAAGGGATCAAAAATACCTTGACTTACATTTTAATTTTAATATTGTGTTGAAAAAAGTTTTTCTATTCTTTTTCAACCATGAATTTTCCCGATTGTCTTTGTTTCACATGTATTTAATGGTTGCCAATCAGTTCATTAAACCATTTGGCCATAAAAGGAGATCTTTTTTTATTTGTATTTTGAAAATGCAAAATAAGAAAAAACTGTAGGCCATGTATAGCTGTAATTACTATTTTTAAATTACATTTATTTTAATAAATTATTAATTCTCTATTATGTAAATAACTAAATGGACATGAGTGTACAACCATATTTCTAAAAAAGCTAAGATACTATGTGAAACATAAATAGGACAGAAGAGTTTCTATTAAAAAACAAACAAAAGTGAAATATAAGATAAACTGTCTAAGCAGAGTTTTCAACTGAATAAAGGTTAAAAAAAAAGGATTTTCAAATCACTTTCTGTTTTCTATTTCTATTTACTTTTACTAAGACAACATCCCTTTTTCATCCTTTTTTTTTTACTTTCAAGACAACATCCCAACATTTTGGAATCAGGGTTGTAAATGGAAATGAAAGATTTGAGTAGAAAACTCCAATGCACAAAAAATGTTGCATTTTACATGACTTTTTCTTCCTTTTACAGTCTTACCTCAAGCAATACCTGCACAATACTCAAATATTTGCTTCTCTCCTCCCTCCCTACAGCTATGTCCCCTATCCTCTTATCCATTCTTCACTTCATCCTTCAGGTTTTCTTCTTTTTCATTTTCTTTCTCTTTGTATCATCTCACTCTCTGTCTATCTGTCCTCTCTCACCCTCTTGCTGTCAGTTTGTGGGTGATTAGTCAGACAGCGGACCTGCTGGCCGATGGTCTCTCTATCCTTGGATCACAGAGGGAGATGTGATCAGCAGAGAAAAGCCGTCCTTCTGCATTGTTCTGTTGTGTGTGTGTGTGTGAGTGTGTGTGTGTGTGTGTGTGTGTGTGTCTTGTGTACAGTATGTGCATGTGTGTGGGCTGACAGTGGCAGTGTGAGGCATGCTGCTGGTAATGAAAGCAGTAGGACCAGGGAAGAGGTGGAGAGGAGGTCAAGTAGACCACAGTGAAGCACACACACACACACACACACACACACACGTTGGCACACAACAGCAAGATAATACATTGTGAATCTGCATAGTACACAGTGTCTCCCTCACATACCCACCCACCCTGCCACACACACACACACACACACACACACACACACAGATACACACCTTTATTGTACCACCCTGCTGACTTAGAGGACAATGTAAATTCAGTCAGGGATGAGTAATAACACTGCAGATACACACATTCTCCTACACATATACATGTGTATATGGGCACACACACAAGCATATTTTCTTGCACACATTTCCCTGCTTCTAATTTCTGACAAAGCCACACCAGTGTTGGGCTCATAATAAGCAACATATAAAAATAGAAGCACTGGGTTTGCACAAAGCCCAGATGCTTGGATTCTGGAAAATGCTAATTCCGTTAAAGGGCCACACGGTATTGCAGGGTGTACAGCCATTTTCTTGGAAAGCAGAAGGACATGATTTCTGCAAAATGGAGATACGAGGAATTTAAAATTTAGCAATAAACAGAGTTTGCATCTGCATAAGCAGAACAAACTTTGCACGTTATCTTAAAGTTTTGGCAATCAATTGCACATAGAGAGCAAATCAAGGTTTTTGGTGCTTGAACAACAATTAGGATTATTCACTTGTATTAAGTAAAACATCTCTTTTAAAATCAAGCGGCCTGACCAAGCACCACAAGTCCAATTCAGTCCCAGATGACTGCAAAAATCTATTTCATATTATCGTTATAAAAAGTTGTGAGGACATTTGTTAGAGCGTATTAAGATTTGGTTTGCTTTTCTGTCACACTGTAGATGCAATGTATAAGTGGCCCAACGGTAGTGACAGCAAGCACATACAGGGCAATATAATGGAGTGCCTAGTAGGTTAATAGAACAACATGTTGCTTACAAGGATGTGCAAAACATGCAATTAGTTAGAATGTTTTTTTTCAAACTCTTATAATATCTCATACAATCTCTCTATGCTTTTATCAGCTTTAAATAGCCAATAGGACACAAAGTTACAGAGAGAAAGACAAAATATGACACAAATTTTGAAAGGTATACAAACAAAAGTACTAAAGTGGTATTTTAAGAACTATAAAACAATAACAAGAGCAGAATACTAACACTAATTTCCCTCTTATCATATTTCTATTACTTTATACAGCTTCCCTTAGAAGGAAGGTGAATAAGTGATAGGCAGAGACACTTTTCAACAGAGCAATTTCTGTTTATATGAGTCATTTTTACTTTTATGTGACAGTGAATGGCCAAACCTTGGACCTACAACTTCCAGGTCTTTTAAACTATTTACCATAGACTTACAATGGTAAAGAGACGTCTATAAATATTATATATTTTTAAATGAATTTGACTGTAAGAAAATTTTAGTAGCCCTTATTTAAATCAAATGAGCACAAACAGAGCAGGTGGGAGTAGGGTCAAAGGAAATGCCAGTGCACTTGCTCTATGGGACCTCAGATGTGGAAAATCTAGGTAATTTCATACACAGAATTAAAAATTTTCTTCACACAACACTGGTCAACTTTCATAGGAATGAATGGGACCCTGCCTCAAACGCAGAACACTCCATATGTTTTTGTGTTTAAGCAAAGCCTTACTAATATAACATTTTCAATTGCTACCAATATACACATTAAATATTACCAAGCAGAGATGTGAAAAATACAAGAACAAACCTGTTTGAATGTCTTTCCTCGGCCGGGAAGTTGGCAAATAGAAAGAGTTTGCAGTCAACCACCAATTGATCATGGTTTGATTTGCAGTTTTATTAATTTGCAATACCATTCCCATCATGGGTCCGTGTTTAACTTTGATTTTAGAATTTACCATGGGAGTGTTGTAATTACTAAATAAGCAGTCTATTCTAAAACATGAAGCATCTTTATCTTATGTAGATACTTGAAATATTTAGAGACTGAAATTGAGTTGAAGTTGGGAACGCATGAATAAAAAATGACTTTCCAGTGGCTCGAGAAGAATTCAAAACAATATGCCTTGTTAAAGAACCCATGAAATGGAGATTGGAGCTGACTTTATGACAAGTGGACCTGATAAAAAGGAAATAGGCAGAGGTTTTGCAAGCTGATGAGCAGCGGAGCACATCGCATCAGAACTTCACAGCACATTTACCATACAGTTGAAGAAAATGATTTGGGTCCTTTTTTTTGAGTGCAAATTTCTAACAGGTAAACTTTTTGTGAAACTTTCAGTCTGTATCATCTCCTTGGAGAACATCAGGGTGAGGTTCATTGCTGAACACCACCAGAAGTCATTTTTCACATCATGGGCTCTTTACTAGTCAATGCTCATCACATTATAATAACATTAGAGCTGGCTGTTTTCTCTGCCCCAGATTTGGCTGTGTGGGAGTAAGGGACCTGGGGGGAATTTTGTCCAGGAGAGAAAAGTGCAAACTTCTAACTAAGTTTCTCACGCACGTAATGATGCACCTGTCCATTAAAGCCAAATGAGAACATTAAGTCATACATAACACTCGAACACACGTTAAAACACACACACACATACTCACACATGCTCATTTGTAAGGAGTGCTCGTTTACCCATCCCTTGTTCCTTCACCTCCCCTCAGCTCTCTCCTCGTTGACTTAATTAGTTTGTGCATTCATCACACCTGGTAGAGTGAGGCAGACAGAGAGAGAGACCCTCTGTAAATTATGAATAAATGTAGCTCAGCATGTGTGACTGTTTAGCATAGTTCATCATTCACACACTTTTTATTCTTTTTCAGGGACTCGGATGTTTAATTATCTCTCGTCCCCCGGATGGATTGTGGCTTTAAATAAAAAATAAGCCAGCAAGTAATTTTAGATTGTATTTTACATTTACACGCATTTATCATCATATGATTTGATTGTGATCTATAGCTGTTAAGGCTCTAATATAGTAACACGGAGTTAATTAGTGCGTAATTAGGAGGGTACTTAGAAAAGGTACTTGGAAAATGAGGCTTTAATTAGGAAACCAAAGTGTAATTACGTAATAACATGGATGTTGTGACCAGCTCTGGATTAGCAGGATGCCGTGTGTGAGTGTGTGTGTGTGCCCATATGTGCCTTGTTTTCAGCATGACTGTACTGTGAGTTAATGAGAGCAACTGCTGAGTGGCTCCGACGTTGTGGACATCTGCCCTTCCTTCTCTTTTTTCTGTCCCCGTCTTTCTCTCCCTCATTTCGCCTTTTTAACTCACAGCCTCTCTCTGTAACAACCTTGGAGTGTCTTTTGTCTCTTTGAGCAAACTCGGTGTTGTTGAACGTCTTGTAATGGCAAATAAAGTACAGTAATATTGCGGGCTATTGTGCTGGAGACATTGAAGGAAAAAAGAGCCTTTCCGTCAATTCCTGCTGGGTATTTCTGAACATTTACTTTTTCCATTAGTAAGATTGCAAGTCCAGCCGCGTGTTAGTTAAGCGTAGCAGTCCACATCACATTACATCCAAACAGTGCTGTGGTCAATAGTACGCAGCAAGTTGAACAGATGGAGAAAATTAACACCTGAGTCTCACTCTCAGTTGATGGTCTAAACAATCAGCACACAGCCTCAAACTGAAAAAGAAAAAATCCATCTCAGTGATTGCTTTCGTGAGATGTTTGTCCTCTTTGAGACAAGTTTGGAAGATCGTTCTTCACAAGTATTGACTGGACTTTTTCAGACATTCAGGAGAGGTCTTGGTTCAGGCTGTGAAGCCAAACAACTCTGATGTTCTTTCCCCCTGCAACTTTGTCCAACACATCCTTTAAGAAGAATAAAAAAAACCAGTTATTTCAGATAACCAATAAAGGTGTTGCACATTTACTTTAGCTTTTACTTGAGACCAGCTTCCTCTCTCTGTGAAAGAGAGTGGGGCCAGCCACCCTGCAGAGAATCTCAGTTCAGAAACTAAAGGTTTGAATGGTATTCACGCACACAAGCCATGGAGACAGCCTTTCTCTTTCTCTCTGTCCTTGGTTTTAACCATTGAATTTTATAAAGACGCATGCCATTACAGCTCAACAAAAACAAGCAGGAACATCTCAATTAACCCGTACATTCAGTGGCTAGAACATGATTCAACTAGAAAATCAATGAACATTTTAAACTATTTTTTTATTTAAGGTGGTTCTATTATGCTGGTGTATATTGAAGTGTTAATTTTAATCATACATTTGTTTTTAATTTGGATTCCCAATAAAAATTTGCTGATGCTATTGGAGATGTGAGAGCTGCTGGCCGAGTCATACCGGAGCCATCAGTCATGTGCAGTCATGTGATGAAGAGCATATTTTAGTTTCAATGGTCTGTTGGTTATGTCATACTTAATTATTCATTAGACAGTATGCAGTACACTCTGATCGATATGCATAGGCAGTGTGCAGTTAATATGCAATTTCAAACTCACTCAACATGCTCATCATCACATCTGTATCATCTCAACTAACCAGTTTCCTCCTGTGTTCCACTGTGTTTACCTTCACTAAATGACATGCAAACTACACCAGGGAGACCTACTGTATGGTGGATATCACTGCTGATGATCGTACATGTGGTGCATTATAAAAACGCTGACGCTAATGACAGCCACATCTGTCTGTAATGGTTGTATAGAAGGACGACTGCTCCGGCATTATCGGAGGACTTTGCCAGTGTGACACTGACAATCTGTGAAACTGTCCTTCTTGGCTGTCTGGTGGAGCGTAACGAGTTTTTAATATGCAAACAGGAGATTAAGGGCATGTCTGCATCCATCTATGGTTAATTCAGGCCTGTGTATACACTGTGCAGCTTTATATACCTAATGAAAAGCATGTTTCAGTTTTTAAACTACACAATGAATCACATGTCTTAAAAAAAATATGCCACATATATGTATATATATGTATATATAACATCAGAAGGTTTTGCTAGTTGTATCTTAACACAATATAATATTTAAAAATCACAATCTTTTGCTCAGATGACAAGAATTATGCTTAAAGTGTAATGTCAGATTTTTCTCACTCTTCTCTCTCTTGTCATAAATGCTGGACTAGTCTAGTACATCGCTTCCACGTTGGTGAGGTGCAACTGCTGTCAGTCAAGCTCTCCATGGCAACAGTCATCACAGAGATTCAAGAATGTCGTACCATACATTCATACACGGACGCAGGCATTCAAAAACACAAATGACAAGGACACGGGCTCAGCAGGGGTCTATTCACTGTCCTGCTAGCTGTCACATTATAGAGTGACTCTCTCTTTCTCACACATACACACCACACACACACACACACACACACACACACACACACACACACACACACACACACACACCACACACTACACACACACACACACACACAACCTTGTACTTCTATGTTTGTGAGGACCCTCATTGGAATAGTGTATTTCTTAACCCCTTACCCTAACCCTTAACCTAACCTTCACCATCACAACTACGTGCCCAATCCTAACCCTAACATAAACCTAGTGTAACCTTAACCCTAAAACAAGCCTTTAAAGAAGTGAGGACCGGCTGAAATGTCCTCACTTCACAAAAATGTCCTCACTCTGTTGGTTAAAAACATTTTCCGGTCCTCACTATGTAGGAAGTACAAACACACACACACACACACACACACACATGCACACAAAGCACAAAGGTTGTAGGGGACATAGTGTTCATAATAGACTACACTCCCTGTTTTCCATTTATATATTCATGGCAGAGGTAGACATTTGACTAACAGCAAGGCTGCTCTCTTGGAACAGTGAATGGCTCACAGATGCTCAAAAGTAGACAAGGGTGAAAGATTAATTAAAAGGACATCGCTGGTTTACTTAATGTGCCCAATGGTCGCCCTAAATCCCAGAATTCCATACAAACATTACATTTGCTTAAAATTGTTAACAGTGCATCATGTGGTAGAACAGAATACTAAGAGGTAAACTCCATCCCTCCATTAGCGAACTACTGTGAATAATCACAAATAAGGTTTACGAAACTGGATCTGAAGAAGAAAAGTTAGGATGGGCCACCAAATAAGGATGAAACTTCATGCACGCATATAAGCCACATTGGACCATAAAGTTGTAGCATCAGCACCAAGATTATGGAGCCCTTATTACCCTGGAACCTGTGAGCCCTGAGGTTTACTGCACAGAAACCGTGGAGTGAGCGGTTCTGGACATAAACATTTTTAGAGAATTATGAGATAACAAATAATTTCCCCTCACAAGCATGAGTGTGGAGACTTCATCGGCTACCACAGTCCAGGGAGGACAAAAGTCCATTTGCCATGGAGAGAAGAATTTGCTGAGCTGAACAGCTCTTGTAACTGTGACAGCACAGCCTCAGCTGTGCCATATTATGTTACTAAGAATAACCCTATGAGTGCCAGGACAACAAACTGATTCAGGCAACTAATCATTTGACCAAGTACTTTTTGGATGTGTTTACCGGAACAGGACGGTTTGGGATTATTTATGTGTGTCATTGAAAAATCCTATTCTGTAATCCTTAAACTGGAAGCATTTGGTAACAAACCAACCTTACGTCTTTATCCCGAGGTTGTGTTCAGCTAAATCTGCCTAATACAGATTGTGACTAGAGCCAGCAAGGATGCAGCTAAACTTCTTCTTCTGGCCAGGAGGCCTCTGATATCCCAACAATGACGAAACATGCAGTGCTAAGGGCATTACATAGTTTTTATGTGTGTACTCCTCAATTTCTGTCTTTTTTCAACTTATTATTGGAGCATTCATGCCATTATTAGTCAGTGATAGCGGAAAGATGACAAGAAATGAGGAATTCTGATCATGGTTGGTATCCCTGAAGCAGTTTCAATTTTAATTTTATGCTTTTTATTACACACTTCCCCTCTTTTCATTGCAATATATACGTTCTGCACCTCTATGGAAACAGTACAACTATGGCTCTGTGTAAACAGCCTTCATTTCAGCCGATTTCCACTTAATATTTGCCACATTAGTTTTGGTTTCAGTTAAGTCTATATTCACAGCTACACTGTGGAGTGCAGAATTGAATGTTTTTCACAGGATTCCGTAAGTGCAGACGGTTTCTTTTTGGCTACATTTTAAATAAGAAATGTAGAATATAGTGATTTTGATGGAGCATTTGTAATTTAAGCTTCAGTTTGGTTACCTTGACTGACTGTAATCTTCATCACACATGATCAGTTTGAAGCCTGATTTTTCAAACCCAAGGTGAACATCATTTGATTTTCCTAAAGAGTGAGAGAAAGGTGAAAGTATAGCAGTTACATGGCCTGTGCCGATAAGAGAACTGATTAAAAAGGATCTGCTCCATCAAAAGCATTGTGTCCCCGAAAACATGTTTATTGTAGACGCCCTGTCTGTCTACAGCCAATATCAGGTGGATAAGTAATGACTGGCTGAACAAGTACCACCTGCATTATTCAGGGAGTTGATCCATGAAGTATAGTGGGCAAGAGGCTATTATAAGGTGTAGCTTGTGTGAAATAGCACTTGGAATTACAAAGTTGAGAAAATGGAGTGGCATTGATTTTCATAGATGGGCAGAAGCATGTTGCATGGCCCTGGCTTTAGAGTAAGAGCTTATGGAGAATCCACTCTGAAGATCATTTTCTTCAAAGCTGGAGATAGATGATAAGAAATTACAAAGCCTCTACCAATATGCTGGCTCATGTTGCCTTTATGCACTAAACATCCATTCACACACTTTCACACACACAACATAGCAGCTCCTACACAGTAACAGAGAGAAATAACACACAGCAGCAGACATTAATGCGCAGACCTAAGCACAGGCTCACTCTCTCTCTAATTGTCTTTGAGATGACTCTGCCACTCTGTGCTCAAATCTCTGGGAGGATGAATGATGATTATGGAGCTGCAGAGCATCACTTTTGAAATGCAACACTCACATGAGTGCATTTATTCATACACATTCACCTGCAAATGCCCTTGCACACCCACCTACACCTACACACAAACCTATTTTCATAAAACCTCCAAGCCTGCTCGCACTAACATCAGTCACATTTTTCACACAAAATGCGGATTCATGCTATTTGTATGTGAGGGAATGTTGATTAATATTTGTAAAGTGATATTATAGAGCAGAAAATTACTTTTTTTTTCCTGAATAGGAGGGCAGGGGAAAAAAGCGAGGGAAGCAATTCCCTGCTTCCATTGATTTTTAGGGCTTGGCTGCTTTTCCTGTTACCTTCATGGTGTCTGTGAGATTCCATTATTGAAATATGTCTATTACCATGTCTAAATGGTATAATAACAATATTATATTAACAATGAAAATATCCTCTGCTAGTTCCTGCTTTTATCAAAAAATTTCCAGCACACCAATACTTGAAAACTTGTATGAGCCATTCAACTCTTTTAACATTTCAGGGAGGAAAACAATATAAAAAACACAAAGAACATCATTTGAATGTAAAACATTAATCATCAAAACAGTTAAGTACAGCCAATATATTCATTTTAAAGTAATATAAAAATTAGAAGGTCATCTGATGATAGCTACGCCCTCAAACTCAAACTAAATTTGCTAATAAAGGCTGTAAATTGGAATTAAAAGCTTGGGAAAAGCTAGTAAATGTAGTGTTAAAACGATGCTGAAAGATGCAACTTATTTTTAATACTACTTTCTCTTTTTTAAACACAGCTGTTTGCAGAATGTTAGCGTAAGGTTAAGTGTAAAATCATACAGCATACGATAGTATGACGTTGGTTAAACACAGTAAACTTTGTTAAAGCCTCCAAAGTAAATTCAGATGCTGATATAAATCGATGTTTTGTAATGTATTTCACGAATGAAACTTTCTCCAAAGCTGTATCGGAGGAAGAGGGCCCATTCAGGATCTGATTTGAATCAGTTCAAAGCCAGCTTTTCTCTCCATCTGTTAAATGAGCTATCAAGGTTGACTCATGTTTCTGCCGGAGCTGTCACTTTTAGCCTTTGTTTGTTTTTTTGCTGATTCGGTCCCAGCATCAACCATAACCACAAAATAGAACACCAAAAATGAATTTCTCCTTAGACAAATTCCCTCCTGTTTCTTTCCTTTACTGGCTAACATACTCACTGTTAAACTTTGTCTGTGGAAATTTAAACATAAGCTCTTACAGTCTGTGTGCTGTAAATCATTTTGTGAGATTTCACATGGAATTGGACCAGTGGCACTAAGAACAACCATAATAAGTAATAATATGATGGTCTTGTTTGCTGAGACAGTTCCTTAATCATTGAAAAACTCCTTGTAATTGTTTTAATTAAAAACAAACAGCCTGGTATGAGTCCAGTATTGTCTCATATGACATCAGACACTGTGTGATGTGAATTTGTCATAACTCACTTGTGAAGGCTTTAAATGGGGAAGTGTAGAGGGAGGATAATTCAGAAAGACATAATAAAGGGAAAAGAAGACTAGTACTTTTATTTCCTACAGTCTGAATTACTATCTGTTCTATTTTATATTACGAAAAACACATTATGATTAACAACAATCATATTAAACATACTTGTGCTGCTTATCCAAAAACCTATTGATCAAACCATGCAGTACAGGGAATGAATAGTAAAAAAAACCCTACATTTCTTGAACACCAGTGAGACTTTTGACCAATTAATAGTTGAAAAATACTGCTAAGGATGGATACTCCAGCTCCAGACTGAGATAAGGGAAGACAGAAAGTGAAGGGGGGCAGCGAGACCATGATAAAACATTTTAGAGAGAGTGACTTAATGAAAGAAGCGAGGAATCAATGGTGAAAATTTGATATGGGAGAGAATGGAGGAGGGAGATAAAGAGGCCGGGAAGACGTAGCTGTTCACGGGGTAAGTGCAATGGAGACAGCGCTGAAGTGATGACTAACATCTACTATGAGTCTCGTTAATAGTCACTCTGTGTGTGCGTGACGCTTAATATAAATGTCTTCATTGTGACTGTTCATTTCAGATAAGTGTGTCCACCAGAAGTGTAATATTACAATATTTATCCATATGATGGTCGCATAAATATGAAGCGGAGGTGTTTATGTGCGTGTGTGCTGATAAATGTTATTATCTGGTGCATTTGTTTCCTCTCATCGTCCTCTCCCCTGCTAGTCAACCTTGTATCATGCTTGATATACAGGTTTCACACACACCCACACACACACACACACACACACACACACACATCAGTATGAAATACTGCAGACCTCCTTCTGCTGACGACGCACCGTTATGAAGTTTCCTTCTCTTTTTGCCCTCCCTCATTCTTTCTCACCCTTTCTTTTAGTCCGTCTTCCTCTGTTCCTGCTAAGTTTAATGTATTTTCACACACAGTGAGGTTCAAAAGTGCAGGCGATTCATAATGCATTTTTATCACCTTGCTTATGAGAATTGCATTAATTTACAGGTTCAAAAACTGCAAGAAAAGAGGGAAAATTGAAGGAGAGAGAAAAAATAAATGAAGAATTTCTGGAATACCTGACAGAGAGCAAAACAGAGCACCCCATCAACAGCTTTCTTAGAATGGGCCTTTCATTAATTAAAGGAATAACTCTTACATTTCTGAAACTACAGATTATGAAATAAGGCAGATGGCATTTATGTGCCATTAAATGTGGGACCAATATTTCTCAGAAATATTCATATAACTTACAAAGCAATCTGCATAAAATATGACTTGAATAAATTCTTCTTCCTATCAAGGATAAAGTCAGTGATTTTGCTTTGAATGTTCTTTGGTCCTTGATCAATTCATTTCATATGCATTACATTTTCTCTGTCAAGTATTCATCAAATTGATACCAATTTGGAAAATCTCTCAAGCAGTTAGGGCTATGAAATGATATTGGCCCTGCATTCATTTTTCAAAAGTTTTTAAATGTTAACTGGAATGATGGTAAAAAGTATTTTTTGACTGGCACGCGGTTGAGGTGAAGGCCAAAGGATTATCAACAAATGAGAAGAAAAAGAGTTCAGCAAAAAGTCAAACCTGTGTCAATTATGCAGTTGAACAACTTAGAAACCTTCTTTTAAAAAGGACTTAATCACCTTAACCCCAACGACTTTCCAAAACTTATCATACAGAACATAAAATATATATTCACCTGCTGTTGCATGTTTGACGGTGTTACTGGAGGCCAGGAGGCAAATGGCTTTAAATAGAACAATTAGACTGCAAGCCTCATAAGGGGAAAAAGATACCATCAAGGCTTTCTTTTCTGAGAGAAAAGTAACCATTTTGCACCTTAATTTTAAGAAAACTTATCTTATTAAAAATGTGGCAATATAAAGCCGGCACTTACAGAATAATGTTTAAAATATGAGCCACACAACTTGATATATAACAACAAGGGTTTTATGTAGCAAGGTCAACAATGATAAAAAAAAAAAAATGTGAGTGAAAATAAATATGACAGGAGGATATATCTGATGAGGTCATTGTAAGCTCTTAAAGGGCCAGTCTTAGTTTAAGGTGGGTAAAAACACACACTCAATCTCACGGTAGCCCTACCCCGAAGCATACTCTGCTTTACTGTCTATTTTACTCTAAATGGGACAATAAATTAGATAATTAACATCATGTTGTATTGAAGAATACAGTTTACAGGTTTAAAGTGCTTCCACATTGGTTTCATTTTTTGGGCCAAAATCAATTGTAAAGTGGACTGGAATTTGTAGATATGCCACAGAATTTTGTTCAGTGATGACACCATGTAATGTTCAAAGCTACGTAAGTCTCCTGTGAGTTGGGCACACTGAAATTTGACCTTTGACATCTAATTCAAATGAGTTCATCCTTGACTCCAAGTGGGCGATTATGCAAGGTGTAATGAAATCCCCTTAAGGCACTCCAAAGATATCATGTCTATGAGAATGGGACTTGTCACAGGGACTTGACCTTTTACCTTTGACAGTGGAAATCTAATCAGTTCAGTTTTGAGTCCAAGTGGAGGTTTGTAACCACAGGTTTGTGGTGAAGAAGGAGCTGAGCCAGAAGGCGGAGCTCTTGATTTACCAGTCCATGTATACATTCCGATCCTCACCTATAGTAATAACCTTTGGGTAGTGAATGAAAGAGTGAGTTTGCGGATACAAGTGGCCGTAGGGTGGCTGGGCTCAGCCTGAGCAGTGAGGAAAACCAGGAAGTGCCTTAAGCTGCATTCTACCAAAAATTCCAGCAGGGGGCACTGACGGAGGCTGCCGAAGCATTTGGATTGGACACAAGAAAAAACTTGATAGTAAAAAATCTTCTTCAAGACAAATTTGATGTGAAATATGGTCCCATTTAGAAGAAAACAGAACATAAAGAATCATATGATTTAGGGCGTGGCTAACTTTGATTGACAGGTCACTAACAAGGTGAGTCATCCAGCCGTGAGCTTGTTTTTCGTAGTCTGTGTTTCCGTCCGGTTTCGTCTCATAGCTTTGACCCTTTCACACTGTATTTTCATTTAATGATGAAGATTTCGTTCATTAAAAATGTCTTGCTCAGTGTTTGGTTGGACATTCCAAGGAGTCGCTGTTCATTTTTCTTCGGTAAGTAACGTAGATTTTGTTTTTGTTTTTTGCTAGACAAAATAAACATCCTTGTTAATGCTACAGTTAATGCTAACATGAATTAGCAGCGGCTTCTCTCAGTCAGGTTGAGGTGTAGAGAGGCTGTAGTCAGTGTCAGATCCCTCTCGCTCCTCTACAGTCCAAATATGTTCTGCTCCCCGTTTCCGGAAAAAATATGGCGAACAGACAGTCCACAAACCAATGGGTGACGTCATGGGTACTACATCCATTATTTATACAGTCTATGGCTCAGCCCTGGATAAGTTGAAGAAAATGGATGGATGGATGCAATGTAGGTTTGTGCCAAATTTGAAGAAATTCCCTCATGGCGTTCCAGAGATATTGCGTTGATAAGAATGGGATATACGGATGGACAATGAAAACCATAAAGGCTCCGGCCATGACGGTTGCCAGCAGGGAGGCATAAAATATACAGATATTCATTTTGACAAATAGGCAAAAAACAATACAATTTAAAACCTGGATAACATAATGACTTCCTAACAGATCAAAACATACTGCACAAATGGCACCTTTTAAATCTGTCCCATGAGCCTGGGTACATCTTTCTGTGTGGCTCCTGCTGTGGTTATCAGAGAGCTCCTAAGGTGCTTTTCTCTTTACTACATAAGAGAAGATGTTACACAAGTGATAGTCCATCTTGTTATAAGTGTTAAGGATTACTACCTCTGTAAGGGTTGTCCTTTATGTATGCATTTATTCAACACTTTATACTTACAGTGAGTAAGGGCCATTGTGTGTTCTTATATGGCCCCATGAGGCCTGTGCAATATGTAAATACAATGTGTGGTACAGACACCAGGCTATACACTCGGAGACACACACATGTCTAGGACAGCTTGTCCTCTCACTCAGGTTGTTCCTGCTGTGGCAGTCAAAGCATCAATTAGTAATTCTTGGATCTGTAAATCCATTCCACATCATATTTACAATCATACAGAGTGCACCTGCTCTGGTGCTGTGTTTATCCATCTGTTAGGTGAAGGAAAAATAATTTTCAAGGAAGTCACATTTCATTACAGCTCAGTGTTTTTTCTCTCTCTCTTTCTCATCTCCTATGCCAGCCTGGCTCTAAGAAGGGTGATAAGCTTCTTCCTCAGGAGAGTCTCCACACAGCCCTGCCAAGGCACTTTTGTCTTCTCATCTCATCTCGATGAAAAAGCCTTTTCAAGGTCCTCAACATCATAATGAGCTGACTGATCTCGTCCACCTCGCTGTTCATCACAGTGCCGGTTTGGGTTGTTTGTTTTGCATATTAAAACTATTAGGCGTTAGATTGGCAATAATTACAATCACTGTCTGGTGTATCAGTTTATAGTGGCTGATAATCTAATAAGAAATTGTAATCTCAAAACAGGTCATTATACTCCAATAAGGGCTGATTATAATAACTGTATGAAGGTTTTAATTGCAACATAGATGCTGCACTGTAACATCGATAAAATAGATAATAATTTTAAACCTGATTAAAGATCATTGTTATTCAGTAAGAGGCAATTACAATCTGAGACAACCACAGCAATTGAATTGTATTAATGAAAATATGCTATTGTCATTCTGGTGTTTGTGATCATAACCAGACCATGAATATTCACCGCTGGGGCAGCTTTTCTGAAACATAATTTGGAAAGACCATGTATACCCTTATATCTTAAAGGAATGGCCTTTATATTTTCATTATTAGTTTTTGCTTTAATTCATTTATAAGTCGATTAACAATGTAAGCACTCACATATATTCATTTACTCTATTAAAAAAAAAAAAAAAATGTACAGTCTGGGATATGTCAATGATTAACATCTACTAACAACTAATACAGCAACAGTTGGTAGATTAGGCTTTGGCCAAATCCTGTCGGAAGCAAGGCTAAAACAGCTTTTTTCGCGGTGAAACAAGAGTGTAAAGGCAATTGTTGTTCTTCTTTTAAAATAAACTTTCGCTCTAAACTATTTAAAATGCCGTCAGCTAGATCGAAAGAGAGCTTCGCGTCTGCTGCAGCCATGTTGGATCCGTAAGAAAACTACAAGCTTCCGTCTGCCGAGTAGTACGCATCATCGTCTTGCCGCCCCTCCCCGCTCTTTGATTGGATCCCTAAAACAGGTCTAAGAAACGGCGTTAGTTTCCAGACTGTGTTGTAGTTCGAAATTAAATCGAGCGCCCAAGGCAGTATGGGTATACCCAGGCTAGTATAATACATGATTTTAAGCTATATTAGCCATGTGTTCAACACTTGTAATTTAAATGGGTTTTAATGGGGGCATTGTTGTCCTTTAGGGGCCAAATGTCTATTTTTGGCTACACAGTTATTTATAGAAAATTAACCTTATTTATGCCATGTGTATTAGCACAAATGTTTGACATGTTTGTGGAAACAAATGAACATACAGCAACGCCTGATCATAAATGTATAATGTTAGCCAGCTGGTTCTGGTATTGAAATGAAAAACAGTGTTGAGGTGATCCCCTGTGAGCTCTCCAGTCTGCAGCACACTGACAGAAGCTAATTTGACACTTCCATGGCACACAGACTATTCTGTAATTCTCAGTCCGCCTCTTCCTTCCTCTCAACCACACAGACACTGACACTCTATTTCAGTGCTCACTCGTATTCATTTTATCACAATCAATGTGACTAAGTCTAATGCATGAGGCCAGTTCATCTACAATAACACAAAACTCCAATGCCAAATGATGGCGTGAATGACAGTTGCTCAAATACCAAAAACAACTAAATTTCTCCGCAATTATTCTTCTTCTCCTTTGTTCACTCCTTCTCATCTTCACACTCCCTATCACAGGTACAGTGGGAATAAAGCAACATAATTTGAAGAGATGGAACATCTCTTCCATTTTTCTTGGGGAAGCACAAGAGGTACATTCACATGCATATCCACGTGCATATGTATACGAACATACACATGCACAAAATTAACACTTAATAGAAAATATTTTTTCTGGACAGTTCTTGTTCACATGAAGTTGGAATAATTTTGTTTTCAAAGACAATTCTCTCTTAATTGTGGTTTCATTTTTATTTTGATATGTTGATGAAGAGTAGTGACTGAAAGAACGAGATTGTGGATACAAGCAGCTGAAATGAGCTTCCTCCGTGGGGTGGCTGGGCTCAACCTTAAAGTTAGGGTGAGGAGCTCAGACATCCGGAGGGAGCTCGGAGCAGAGCCGCTGCTCCTTCGCGTCGAAAGGAGCCAGCTGAGGTGGTTTGGGCATCTGGTAAGGATGCCTCCCAGGCGCCTCCCGTTAGAGGTGTTCTGGGCACGTCCAACTGGTAGGAGGCCCCGGGGAAGACCCAGAACACGGTGGAGGGATTATATCTCTCGCTTGGCCTGGGAACGCATTGTCACAATCATTTCATTGAAAGAGGTAAAAAAAACAAAAACATTTTATTCCAACTTTATGGGCGACCGTGTATTTAATTCTTAAATCCTTTAATTCATTTAACATTATATCTCCTGATTAATGTATTTAAAGCAATACCAACTTTTTCTTGATAACAAAGAAGACAATAATCCAAAACACACAGCCCAAGGATAATGTTACCTAGTGAAAGGAAACATAAACAAACATAATTTTCAATTATCACCTGATACTATATAACGCCTGGATTCCACTGGATGCGTAACGGCTGCAGATCCGTCGTCGGAGCCGTTACGCACCCATTATAATCAATGTGTGAGATTCCACCGACTGCAGATCCGCTGCTTAATGAGTCCGACAACGCAGGGCCATCCGACAGCCCTCGCAACACTTGCGCAGAGCTTCTATTTTTGTCGGACGACGGAGCACTACGCATAAATTCAGCACAGAGCCGATCATTCGGGACAGGAAGTCTTGCACAGACACAAAATAAAACACCGGTATATTTTCAAAATAAAATACCTCGGGTTCGCTAACGAGGTCGGCCGGCTCGTTAACAAGCCGGCCGACCTCGTTAGCGCTCGTTAAGACGGAGTCGCTGGATTTGTCTCCAGTCATTAACGAGGAGATGTTGATTATCTTCCAGTTATATCAATTGATTAGGCATGAATTCGCGAGATCTCGTGCGTCCTCGGGACTCTGCTGTCCGCAACAGCTCCGACACAGATGGATCCGGTGGGTGTTGACGGACTGCGTAGATACGCAGCCCTTGCGGACAGACCCCTGTCGGAGTCATTATGCATCCAGTGGAATCCAGGCGTAAGGCATTCAGATCCTGAGTGGGGGTGTGAGCCTGCACATGGCTCTCATCTCTGATGGAAGCATAGATGTGGCTGAGCCTAAATGGTGCCTGGTACCAGTGCTAATGTTGCTAATGTTGCTAAAAGTGCTAACGACAGTAACGGTGCAGACAGAGCTAACAGTGCTAATGGCAAGCTGCTGTACCTAAAGAAAGAACAATATGCCATGGTTACAACCTACAATCTACAATATAATTCAGCATTTAGCAGATGTTTTTATCCAAAGCAACATACATTTAAGCCATTATACAACACAAGCAAGAATGAAGTCAAGAAACAACCTACGAATAAGCAAGAATAAGTGGCATGTACTAAGTTGAGTCCTGACCATAGACTGTATAAGTCCTGACACAAGTACTATAGGATGTAAGTACTTTCAGGATGTAGTAAGTGCTTTTCAGTAGTGAGTGCAGAGTGCAGTAATTATTATGATTATTATTATTCTTTTTTTTTTTTTTTTAAGTATTATAGTGCATGGCTGCACTTGAATCTGTTTCAGAGACATTCAGCAGGGCTGGTTGTGGAACTCAGGTAGTATAAAGAGTGAGAAAGAAAGATCTTTTCCTAAAATTAACAAAGTAATATGATTGCCTAAACATAAAGTAGTTGTTTTGTGAATTTACATTGTTACCCATATGGGACTACCCTGCGTGTCCAAAACTAACGCTAATAGGGTAACCTGAGGTAAAGTAACACTAACTCACACTGTCATAGTGTATGTGAATTTTTATCACAGAGAAAAACAAAGTGGTTGATATTTCTTTAATCTACTGATTATAGCTCAAGCAATACTGAAGTGACATTTACCAAACATCATTTTTATTTTATTTCATTATCTGCAACAAAGAATGTTCAGAACTGTGAAAACTTATTTCAAATTAACAGTTCTGCCTCTAATCAATCCATCCATCCATTCTTGTCCGCTTATCTGGGGCCGGGTCGCGGGGGCAGCAGGCTAAGCAGGACATTCCAGGCTCCCCTCTCCCCAGCCACAACGTCCAGCTCCTCCAGGCGTTCCCAGGCCAGACGAGAGATATAATCCCTCCATTGTGTTCTGGGTCTTCCCCGGGGCCTCCTACCAGTTGGACGTGCCCGGAACACGTCTAACGGGAGGCACTCGGGAGGCATCCTTACCAGATGCCCAAACCACCTGAACTGGCTCCTTTCGACGAGAAGGAGCAGCGGCTCTGCTCTGAGCTCCCTCCGGATGTCTGGGCTCCTCACCCTATCTCTAAGGCTGAGCCCAGCCACCCTACGGAGGAAGCTCATTTCAGCTGCTTGTATCCGCGATCTTGTTCTTTCGGTCGCTACCCAAAGCTCATGACCATAGGAGAGGGTTGGAACATAGCCTTCAGGCTCAGCTCCTTCTTCACCATGGGTATAAAGGCCAACAGGCGTCAAGATGGTACCAATGGATTTTTTGGTCTAATGGTTTCATATGAGTAGGTATACCAGTAGATATATTACCAGTAGCTTTAAAACTGAGCCCACGACAGCCTCTGAAAGAAAAACATTACTCTAGAGGTTGGAAGATGTCTGGATAAAATCAAATCTAATCAAATCGCGAGATAACGAGATCACGAGATCACGCGATCACGCGATAATCCTCACCATACGGGAGACCGCAAGATCCCGTGATAAACTCTAAACTCTATTTATACAGTCTAGGGATAAACTGTGTGTATAAAGTAAACAACAACAACAACCAACTTACTTTGCTTCTCTGATGTGAAAGATATGTTGATCTGACCATCTATCCTTATAAAAACAATATGTTAAATATATAAATGATTGTATGATGTTCCACTTCAACAATCAGTCTCTTGTCGTCCGTGTCGCCGATCCTCTGAGACCCTTTGATTGATCGATTGCTGATCTGGTGCCCCGGTCATAACATAATGTTGATGTGAAGTAGTTTTAGGCTGCTTGAACTGCGTATTGTGTTTTATTTTGAAAGGGGCGGAAGTGTTTTACGCTGATTCTGAGTCGGACTTCCTGTCTGGTGCGATCTGCTCTGTTGAGATTCACACGATTTGGCAGCGTCTCGCGGAGAAATAGAAGTCCTACCTAATGCTCGCGTAGAGACGCTGCTGTAACGTTACGCAACGCGCCCGGTGGAAATGCTCTCATTGATTAGAGTGTTACCTATTTGCAACGTCATACGCGACGCTGACGTGACGCTGCAGTAACGCGCCCGGTGGAAATCAGGCTTAAGGGGTTAACATTCCCCCCAGCTCTGCAGCTGGGAGAGACTGGAGGACTGTGCCGCTTCGACTCGTTCTTACTCTTCTTAACGAGAGCTGCCAACCTGGATTTGTCTCCAGCCGCTTTCTTGACAAATAGCCGCTAAGGGGGTCTGAAAAGTCGCAAAATATAACAACAAAGTCATTAAGTTGGCAACACTGCTTTGCTGGCTTTTACAAATGCTGTTTGTTGTTGTTGTGTAGAGTACTACGTCACATCCCGCTTAGCGATCTATCCGATCAGTGACCAGGCTTTTTTCAGGGGAGAAAAAAGGCCCTGTTCTTCGACAGGGATGAAAAAAGTCCCGACAAAATTCCGCTCCGGATGGCTCGTATTCAAATTAGGGGCTTTTCGGCGAGTGAGACCCGCCTCATTCCGGGTATTGGGCGGTAGTGGAAACAGCCCTATGGTTTAGGTTTAGCAGGGACTGCAGTAAAGACTCGACAGGGGGGTAAGAAAACAGAAAACAACAAACACTTATTAGTGATATATGAAAAATACATGATGCAAAAAGCAAGACATGCCATCAAATATGATTAGAAACCACAGGGAGAGGAAGCCTAGCTGGTGGAGCTAGGGGTGAAGGAGTGAGCACATCAGATGATGAAGAGCACATCACTGACTGCTTTTCATTATAATTAGTGCCGGTAAGAGTCAGCTGATGAGGTTCAAGTGTTCTTCTAAATGCACTGCTTCGTTTCTGGTATTTTTTTTTATGATGAATGGAAAATACCTGCATGATGCACGGCCAGATCACATGCAGTTAGTGTGCGTGTGTGTGTGTGTGTGTGGTTAGGGTTTTTATGCAAATCAGTGCAGTTATTCAGCAATTATACTCAAAATGACAGTTCAAATAAATGGAAAGAAAAGCTGCTCACCACAGATGTGTGTGTATGTCTGTGCCGCTATGGTCTATTGTTTGTTAATTATGTTAGTCCTATGTTAGTCAATTTTCTATTTAGCTGCACATGCATCAATAGTGTAGGATCATGCGCACAGCCAAAGACACACACACACACACACACACACATGCACACACATCAGGGGGCCTGCTACACTTTTGAATCAGAGAGAGCATTTACACCCTGCAGAGTAATGAATCGAAGTGGGAAATTAAGTTTGCATATTTGTGTGTGCATGTGTGTGTGTGTGTGTGTGTTCTCATGCGAATACATGTCAGTACTTACCATCCCTCCAAATGCCGCATGGGGAAACTTTATGTAGCAGCAGTTACTATGCCTAGAAGGCTGCCAAAGATTCATCAAAGTCCAGCGGACTCACTGGTTATGCAGAACTTGAGAGAAGAGGCAGCTGCGGAGATCAAACTGGAGAGAGAGAGAGAGCATGATCCAAAGCCAGTGATAGATCTACCTGAATCAATGACAGAGATGAAATGAAACGTTTCATCTCCTTTGAAAGAAAAAAAACTGAGAAAGACAGGGAATGAACTTGTGTCTGATTCTGTTCTGAACACCCACTAAGTCCAGATAGTGTGAGTGGATTCAGGGTAGGACGGGTTGTTCTGTCTACCTGTTTGCATCATGCCATGGTGTCCTGTGTGGCTACATTACATTATTTCTTCAGCTTGTTGGTTTGTGTTTGAGTTTGTGAGCGTGTGTGTGTTGCAAATGGAGGGGTAGGGCTGGGATGAGCCATATGCCAGGCCATATGGGTCTGCAGGGGTTCTGCTCTGTCTGCCTGGGGGAAAGTAAACATGTCTGAAACGCACACAAACACACAAGCATGCACCGTGCCAAGATGCCACTGTCGATGACACCATTTGATAAATCCTCTCTACCCCTAGAGGCAGAGGAGGGAGAAAAGGCCAGAGGCTAACACAGTATTGTCTTGCAATTGCAATTACGCCTTGCCACAATACATAAACAACCACCCATCTGTATGCTGTTATGCACAAAAGCACCTAAAAGCACACAATGTAATTTGCATTCATAAACTAAATCAATAATACATGCACAGCAACAGCAGGGTTACAGCCAATTAAATCATGAGACAATAATTTGAGTTTCTGGAAATGCCAGATTAACTATCACAAAATCAATCATGGACAAATAAAGACTGTTCTCAGTATGCCTGTTTATCCAGTCATTTTTATCAACACTAAACAACCACCTCCCTTAGTTCTGATCTTTGGGTTTGAAAAGTGAAGCCAGTGCAGTAGTGCTTAAAACCTGCATTCTTTCTAATGGCCAGCAGGGGGCGACTCCACTTGCAAAAATAAGTTTGATTGTATGAGACGAGATGATTGTATTGACACTACTTCTCACCTAATTTTTGTCTAAGTGAAGAATTTCCTAATAAAATCATGCTGTAAGTCGCTAGTTTCAAGTTTTCAATACATCATGAATTTGGGTAAATTAGGCAACAAAGCAGGGTATGCTTTATGGTTACCTTGTGATCGGCAGGTCGTTACTGTGGTGCATTGTGTGATTTTGTCTTTTTGACCTTTTCACTCATGCTTCATGTTCACCAGCTGGTCTCCAACTTTGCCTGAATGCCATTTGGTGCTGGGCAGGTAGCACAGGGTGGATTTCTCAGAGCTTTTTGATTTTTTTCCTTTAAAAATGCTGCCAGCAGACACTGATGAGAGCAGTGAGAGTGAACTTGAACAAGGAAGTTGCTGAAAGAAGCTAAAAAGCTTTATAGAGCAGAGAGGAACTGATAATTCTCTGGGGGGTTCACTGTTATTTAGGGACCCAGTCTGTGACTTATACAAATACATGCCACACATCCACACTATACTCTCTTTATAGCACAAATATAATAGGGAAACCTTGGAAACACTATTTCACAAAAAAATTCTCCACTGCCTGGCGCCTAGTGTAGCCCTGTATATCTGCTGAGTGAAGAGGAATTTCTGCAAGAATCCTGGCTGCTTACCACATTTCTGTCAGGGCACGACAAGCTGCAGGTTCCTTCATGGCTGTTTTATAACCAATGGTGTGCTGGTATGCCAGCTGACATCTGTTGCTTGGCACAGTTTGTGCCAGCTTCCTTTTGCCTCTTTCATTAGCAGGCTCTTTCCAGTCTTTGGCTTCACAGTGTCCATTGGGGGGTGAATGATTCTTATAAAAATCATGCAGCCCTTCCAACCTGCTTTACCAATTTACAAAAACTTGATGTCACACCTCCCATCTGTGACAATGATCTGGCAGTGCTTGAAGAGTGTGAATGTTGGCTGATACATGTGGGTCCTACGGGTGACGGTGGGTATCTTTAAACACTAGGCCACCCCTTTAATGAGGCCTAAAATATGCTCATCATTATCCAAATGGCTCTATCATTCATACTCAATGGCCAATTTGTTCAAATGTAGCATCTGAAATCAAGTGCAGGTGATTTCTCTCTAATTTTCCTTGAAAATGTTCTGTTACAATGGCCAGTGCATCCTATAATTAAAGTTTACTTGAGCAAATGTCAGCTCTTTCACCTCCCTTTAATCACTTCTTACTCATTTGCTCCAATAAAGTAATTCTTTTTTTTCTCCAATCCTGGCTCAGGAAGAAAATAAATGACTTTGTGATAATGCAAATACTGCCAGGGCCCAAGGTCATATCTCAACATGAAATAAATGGCAACCCAAGAAATAATGGCCTCAACCAATCAGAGCGTTCCTTTCAAGACCATGTGATGATGTAATATTGGTTTGGAGAGTGGCGTGCCACAATATTGTGATTGATCGCAATGGGCATGCAGCATGGTTTTCATGTTTGTGCTGTGTGTGTTTGTTTGTGCATGAATGCATAGACACATTCACAATGAAAGGTTTCACAATGAATCCATTGTATTTGATAAAAACATAGACTTTTACTTTAGCTTTGAGAATTCTACTGTAGCTTTGAAAGGACTCATATGTGGGTGTGTATTCCCACATGGTCATGCATTCCCTTCATGTAGATATTAATCTGGTGTGTCTGCCCATATTTGTTAAGGTTTTATTATGATCATTTATCAGTTTTACAGTGTTTTCTCCAGAATTAAAAAAATATGGTGGGTGTGTCTTGAATTGATCATATATTTTCTGCGAAGAAAAAATAATAAAAATAGAAGACAACACCATATGCACCAAGTTATCTTAACCATCCAAATCCGCTCCTACCCAGGTGTGCTGAATGATGAATTCCACTTGACTATAATTGTTTTTTTAGCAGAAGTAACATTCCTTAAACACTATATAAGGGCAGATTGTGTGCTCTGTGCAAATACCCTGGCACATTCCCAAGAGTTGAAGCAAGGCTACCAAAAAAGGCATCCAAAAACATAATAATCTGACATAAAAAATATAATGATTTGAATTTGATGATATAGTTATGTCTTGTTTTTTTTTTAAGTTTCTGAAAATTAAAGTTATGTCTTCTTGTGTTAGACAAAGATTTTGTAGAATTCTCTCAACTTTACAATTTTCTCTTAGAATGCAAAAATAAGAAAGTACTAGTGAATCCCAGAAATCATGGGTACCCACAAAAGGAGAACAAATCATGAATACCCTGAAAAGACCACTCCTGTGCGCATGCACCACTCACAAGTTCCCCTTTCAGTGCGCCTCGGTAATACGCAGTTTGAAGCAGATTGGACCGGAGGAGTTCAGTGTGTATGTGCGTCATTGCTGGAAAAACCACACACCTACACAATCAAACTTATAGTCACCTGTGTACTCTGATTGGCCAAGCTGTGCTGTGTAACCACTTTCTCTACAAGTAAAATCTTCAAACTCATTGGATGGCTACTGTGTGTTTTGCCTGACACCCCAGGAAGACACCTAAGTCACCTACAAAATAAATACAAACAAAAATAAAAGGAAATGTATAGACAGATTGTCATGTCACAGACCTCGGCACGTGATACAAGTATGCACAGAACCCCTTTGCTTCGTTTTTGGACGTTCAAGGAACTGTGCGTCACTTTCCACTCATTACATGCATAGCAGCTTTTCAAAATAACTTTCATGTTCACAGGATATTGTTACCTTTAGGCAATAAATCCACTTGATTAAGGTTAGGGTCAAAGGACAGGTTTGGGCTTAAAAACAACTACTTCTACACTTAACTACCAGATGTAGTCAAGTCTCCGAATAACATTTACTCTTGGTTTCACACAGAACAGAACACTGGCCTCTTAGGTCAAAGTCCAGGATTTGTTTGACCCATCGACCTCCCCTCCTGCACACCCCGAGTGGTCCTTCATGCTCTTAGTGCTACATCCATTACATTCAAAACTGGTCCGTCTCATACACATGCAGAAGGGTGCCTTGCATGTGCAAAGACTTGCTATCTGATCAGATGGCTGTGAGATTGAGCTTGTGTAATGCTTCCTGTATGAGGTCCATTATGTGAATCATGTGTGTCAGTGTGTGCAGTCTTAAAGGACTGAACTACTGTATTCCAAAATCGAGGTGCAGTGCTGACTTTAACACACATCTTTGCAAACATTTTCTGTCCCCAGGCAGGTAACATCTGATCATCTCATCATTTCTCTTCACGTATCACCAGCCAGACACCTCTCTAGCCTGTTTTTCATGCCTGCTGCATCTCACCACTTGTCCCTTCTCCTTTAGGGTTACTTTCATATCAAACCCCTATTCACATCCCAAGTGACAACAATATCACATCCCCATTTTTCTCTCTGGTTACGGCAGATACATTCTGCTAGGGGTGTTTCAGAGCAACTTTGATTTGAGATTTAGTGCTGACTCCAGTCTGCCACACCAGGACAAAGATGTGTGAGTGCTCTCTTTCGCTGCACTATGCCTCATTTTTTATTTTATTTTTTTTTATACATTTGGCGCAGCACTGCACTGGAGACAGAATTAATTTCAGTCATTGGATTCAGCCTCACTGGGCTGAGAAAAAAACACCATTGACATGTTATAGATTGCAAATAGAGTTCACTGTATTATTAACCTACCTATGGAATATAATTAGTCTGAGGTCTCAAACTCCAGTGACATCTATTTTTCATTCATTGAACATCAAGGGATTCATGATCTCAGAATGTCTGCAGGCTTGCTGCCTCACCTGTACGTCTGTATGAAACATGTGAACTTGTCAGGTCAGCTCGGCTAACTAGCTTCAACCAACAACACCACCAACACACTTCCAGACTCTAAAGTAACTGACAAGTGTTTATAACTGAATTTCCCAGTGTGCAATCTTGCCAATTCCCAGTATGAATGTGGACCTCAAACTCAGCAATTAATATCATATCTGTGTCGTGTTATCACCTTATAAAGTTAGCCTAGCAGTTAAAAAACAGTTTCCCTTTTAAACATGCAGCAGATAGCAACATAAGTGAGTCGTACTTCTGGCCTTGTGCCAAATTGAAGCCAATTTTATTTAACTTTTAGCTCAGTTTTTGGTTTCCACCCACTCCTCAGGCAAAGATTTAGCTCTTTAGTGGTTAAATGCTCCATTGTGTGCTGTGCAGTTTGTACGGTTTATCAGAGCTTTTTTGCTGCAAACTGCTGCCTGCTGTGTCTGGAAACAATAAACTGTATGAAACATGAATTGCGTGTCTGTGATATCACCCACAGGTTTCTGAAGAGCTATTGTGAAGCTCAGTGTGGTAGCTGGAGAGGCCATCACCATCTTGGTAGGACCAGACTCCGCCTACCTCCTGGCTTATCCAAAAATGGGTAAAGAGGTGGAGCTTGGGTGGAGCTAAGGTGGGACAAATACAGACTGGTTGCTGAAGCACACTTCAAAACAAAGGTTACTTCCTGTTAATGTTCTTTCCTCACACAGATGAAGGTATGGTTAATAGTTGTACATAACCCATTACCATGGCAACCAGATTGTTTAGGTGTTCTAAACCAGTTTTCATTTAAGTAGCTACAGTAACTTCAAAAACAGAGCTTGGAAAGAAAAAGTTATTTGTCAGAAAATAAATAAATAATTGGCAACAGTGTGGCTTATCAACAATGTCAAAAACTGGCTCAGAAAAGTATGACTTGTCGTAAAAATTATATTAAATGGGTGAGTTATATAAAAATTCACCTTTGTCATGAACAAGGATATTAGCTGTAGAGACCAAAACATTTTTTGGACCAGGCTGTAGACATGTTTACGTCTGCTGTAAAGTTGAGCATAATTATATAGGGGTCTATGGAGATTGACTCGCTTTTGGAGAAAGCCTCAAATGGCCATTTGGGGAACTGCAGTTTAAGTCACTACAGCCATTTTTCTGTCCTGGAGATTGTCGCTTACTGGACACAAGGTACTCACAATTGTGAAACCTAACAGTGTAGAGTTACAGTAGGGAGTGTGTCTGTGTGTTTGTCACTATGAGACACATTTCACATAACCTTTATATATATAAAAAAAATCTCAAAATATATTCACAGCTAGAGTACTTTATCATAAAAAAAAAGAAACACAGGAGATAGAGCACTATGGTTCAGAAAGCAGATCCCACTTGACATTGACTAGAACCTGAACATGAAAGCTGGCCTTGGTGCCTGTAAAAACATGATGCATCATACAGTTTGCTTTCCAGTCTTTGAGTGATGCTTTGTGCACTATAATGTTACCATGTTTAAAGTCCCTCTCTTAAAACCTAGATTTGATATCTGTGGCTGTTTCACATACGTGTGCATGCGTGCATGGCTTCACACACTCACTCACACACATTGCTATTACAGTGATGGGATTCCAGGCTGTCAAACAGATGAACGATGACAAATCCTTCTGTAAGAAAGACAGCCCTGCACATTGTCTGCCTGAAACCCCATGCTGTGACTGAATAGTTCAGGGCTGGTTCATGGCTGATACCTGGGGTGATGGTGAGCCATGTAGATCATTTATGCAGTATGAACTTGAGTACTGATGTTATAGCTCCTGATTTAATACATCTTTTTTCAGGTAGGGGCAGAAAGTCAGTGTTTAAGAGAGACAGGCCATCTGAGGTGAACAAAAATGTTTTCTGCATATGTTCATCAGCCTTGCACCTCCTTGCAGCCCACTTTATCCCTCAGGGTTACAGTTGGGGACAAGGCGTGTCCTCTGCTCCCAGAGGTCCAGACTCTCAGCTTTGTCCATGTTTCCTGCAGTCATTAGCACTAATCACATTAACAACTGTGTTATTTAAAGCCCCACACTCAGTCACACAGGACAGATAGGGCATCCTTGATGCATTTATCCCAGACATTTTTATCACATAAAAGGACAAAGGGGCAGTGGAAATTGGAGCTTGGAGCTCAACGCAATTGTTTATTTATGATAGTGGTTCTTCTCCGTGTCACAGAGATACAAAACATTTCTGGCTGACCTGATTTGTTTGAGCTAGAGGGCTGAGGAGTACAATAATTTGCAATATGAGAAAACAATCATCTCATAATTTATTGCTTCGTTGGTGCCTAACGTCTACAAACTATACAAACAGTTATTGAATATACATATAGTATGAATAAACATGTATGTGTGTATAGTAAGCTTTACAAACACAACAACAGAGACTAAACAAAACCCTGGAAAGCAGGACTGGATGTTAGGTTGGCTTTGATTGTATTTGATGAAAATGTCTGCGGCTAATTTGCTTAATTTGCTCCCAGCAAGTGGCTGTTTGCAACAATTCAATACTGGAAGGCACAATGAAACCTGTAATGGAAGGGGATAGTAGAAAAGACTGAGCAGTAGTGAAGTTAACAGGTCAACCATTAATCAAATTCATAGACATGAGATACATGACGGCCAAGGCCAGAAATGTTTGCTGGCAAAACTGCAACATTTTTTAAGGAAAAGGAGTGTCTTGGGTTCTGTGTATTTAGAAATTTGTATTAATGCAATTACAGCTGGTTTTAAGTGAAAATGTGTTTTGTAAATGGATTTAATCATCCTAGCTTTTTAAGATTACATTAGTTTTCAAGCCTACCTAACATAAGCCCCTGTTACACAGCCTGTTCAGGGTGGGAAGGGTGCGCCCTTATTCCACCTTACTGTCTGTATAAAGTTACGGAGGTGGAGTGGGGGGGCAGATTGGTTCTGCCTCTGAGTCAGCAGCAGAGGTAAGCCACAACTCAGCCAAGCCGACGTCTGTGTGAAAGGGACAGCCGGCAGTGTTGTGATGCGCAGGTTGAGCTACAGGTGTGTCAAAAGGTGACAAAGCAGCATTCAGAATAAGTATTAACAATTAACATTGCATGCTATAGTCCATATTCAACACATTATCTTGTCCTCTATGTCTTTCTCACACACACACACACACATACACACACACCTGGGAAAGTGCCACTCACAGTCCATCTTAGCCTTCTCTCCTTTTTTTGAGAGTGTAGGTTAATGCACATAGTTAGTGGTTTCAAGGTCAGTTTTAGATGGTTCATTAATGACAGACTGGTCTTACCTCAAAAACATCAATATACGCCGTTTATACATGCAGCAAAATAGGACTCACACTTATGTTTTAGACTGTCTGCCTATGTCATCTTGTGGATGTAGTTGTAATGATTGACAGCAATGCAGAGTTCAAATGGCAGATATCACAGTTGGGGTGTGAGGGAGGTGGATTGGCCGAACAAATGGCGGACTTACACCCAGGAGGACAGGGTTTGTGTCCTGTTTAAAATCAACAAATAATTACTCTCTACGTAAGTCACGTTGCTCACAGCACAATTGTAATTATTTCACTTCCGGCGTTTACCTGGGTCAGTGGTTTCTTAACCTAAATTCACTGAAACTGCAGCCTTTTTTACAACCCTGAGGTGCATGTCCATGTATAATGACGTGTGTGCTATTTGATCCGCGGTACTGTGAGCTGCGAAACGTTTATTTTGACAAACGCTAATATGTGTCATCATAGGAGATATTGACAATCCGTATAGTCTCTTGTTTAGGTTGGAGATCTTGCTGAATAATTAATATATTTGCAGGTTGAGCAGTGTGGATTGTCTCATAAACCCACTAACCTGACGCTGTTTGCGTGTCACGTCTCTTTTGCTCCCAGAATCTCAAATCACAGTGAGAGGCGGAATTATGCTGCCATTGTTTGGTTCAATGTTAAAAATGGCAGACCTTCATTTCACCAATATAACAGAATCTATGTGTTAGAGGCTACAGTGACACATTAGACAAGAATAAAATTAACTTGTATACAAGAAATATTCATTGCACTTTGTTTAATATCAATAATATACAATGTAATATTGGATAAGTTGTTGTTGCATAAGGTCTGAAAGCAAGGTGTCTTAAGTACACATACACATACAAGACTGGTTTAGGACTAACATGAAATAATTACTTAAATAGACTTAGTTGAGCTGTTAACTAGAACATATTTGTACACTCAACACTGCGTTATTTGTTATATTTGAAAAAAGACATTTGCTGACAAACATTAGTATTGCTGTTCCACTTTTGCTACTGAAATGTAAATTATCAAAACATAAACAATTAATTTGTACTTGTCAATTAAGTACCTGCAGTGCCTTACCTGTCTTGTCAAATAAACTAAAATTGGTTTTGTTTCTTGTGCTTCACTGCAATCATTTTTCTGACAGCAGTCTGAATATGCAGTAGCCTGAGACCCTGTTGTTGTTCAATCAGTAGCAAATTAATTCCAATCACCGTGAAACACAGGGCTTACACAAAATGCTTTTTTTTTTCACTTCAGGTGTTTGTTGCAATAACATGAGAGCAACACTCCAATAATAATGCATTTATATTCAAACAAATAAACAATATTAATCAAATAAACATTATTGAAATGATAGAAAATGCTCTATCACAGACATACGTTAATAATTGCATGAATTTAGTGTGTTTATAAATTAATGACTGATTGTCTTGTTGTGTGAAAGGTGGAGCACCCCGGTGCTGTTGTGAGATGATTAACAAAATAATTATTACATATAGGCCTACAGTACCAGGCACACCTTCTCATTCAATGTTTTTTCTTTATTTTTATTAACCCTGCGACATTGTAGATTAATATTAAAGACATCACAACTATGATGGAACACACATGGAATTATGTAGTAAATATAAAAGTGTTTAACAAACCAGCATATGTTTTATATTGTAGATTATTTGAAGTAGCCATATTTAACTTTGATGGAAGGGTGTGCCTTTTCAAGAGGTAATTGTGTTTGAGACCATCGAGAAAAAAAAGGTGGCAAGTCTAAAATGTAAAACATATTCTGGTTTGTTTAACATGCTTTTGTTGACTACATAATTCCCTACATAGTGTTGGTGTCTTTAATACCAATCTACAATGTAGAAAATATAATAATAACAAAGAAAAACCATTGAATGAGAAAGTGTTTTCAAACTTTGACTGGTACTGGTAGGTGCATCTCAATACATTAGAATATCAGGAAAAACTCCATTTCCAGTAGTTCAAGTCAAATAGCCCCAACAATGTATTGCATATAGATGGACATACTCTTTAGAGGCCAACATTTCCATATTAAACATACTTTTTAAAATTGGTCTTTTGTAATATGCACTTATTGTAAGTCGCTTTGGACAAAAGTGTCTGCTAAATGACATGTAATGTAATGTAAATGTAATGTAATGTAATATATCTTTTTTTGAGACTGTGAATTTTGGGCCTTTATTAAATGTAAGCCATTATCATTATAATTAGAAGATATTAAATAAATGAAGACATGAAATGTTTCTTTCTGTGTGTAATGGATCCATATAATGTGTTATTTCCACTTGAATTGAATTACTGACATTAATAAACTTTTCTATGATATTCTAATTTATTGAGATGCACCTGTATATATAATACAGATTTGTCCAGACTCCAATAAAATCAGCCCCAAATGTGATCACTGGGTGGGGTGTACAAAATTTTAAATAATATGACCAATATTTACCAAAAAGTAGGAGGGCAGATTTGTAAATTTTAAGTTAATATTCCAGAGATCAACTCGGGTGTATTCTTGTTTGAGAATAAACTCTATTGCCTTCAACTCTGAAGATGTTCTGAATGTTGGAGAAGTCCAGACACCTACTCATCTTGCCAGTCATAAGTATTAACTGGTAGGAGTATATGCCTGATTTTAAGTGATTACAAGACAAAAACTCTTTAAAACATGGTTCAATGTAAAGGTTTTAGTTACTCTGAGTCTAAGCCACCCACGGGGAGTCAGTGACTTAATTGCATCTTATACATGACTAAATAAACAAGCTGTTTATGCTCTATACTAATGGACGTCAGAGCCTGACACAATTCTCAAAAACACTGCAATTCTACTGCTGCTTGGTAATAAACAAGACTTCCACCATTACCCACTTCATATGTTGGTGCAGTCCAAACTTGACCCCAAAACCTCATCATTAGTGCACCTATAGAGAACACTCTACCCAGCAGAGGATAGGCAGTCGAACAAGCTGAGGGTTTTAAGTACTTTGGCACCACACAACACGACAAACTGAGTTACAACCATCATACACATATCCATTAATACACACATATACTTTCTTTCAGTGTCTCATTATGGTCTAAAAGCTGTTTTAGAGACATTTCCATCCAGGAATTAAGGAAAATTGCACAAGGAAAAAAACAACACTGAATGCATTATTGGTAACAAGAACTTAACAATAATATAAATGGCTAGAAACATATTTAGAAAAATGGCCAGAAAGTCCCACAGATGACACTATTTGAGGTTTTTAAACAATAAATAGCATATTGCTTTTAACCCCCGTACATCTCTCAGCTAAAGCATTTTCTGCGTAGTGGATTATGGTTATGTCCTCTCTGTCTGACCCCTTGCTTGAAGAAAAGAGCAAAATCATACAGCGACTGATTGACTGGAACGCTCAGTCAGAGGCAGAGACGGCACAGCCAGGGAGCTTTTACAGCTCATTACAGACTGGAGTCCTGGAGTTTCCTATGTAACTCTCTGTCCATGTTTCTGTTTATGCACATCTTGTTTGGGGAGACAGACAGGAACAGAGAGGAACAAAAAAAGTGAAATATCTGCTTCCAAAAGTACTGAGAACATCAATGAATCATCCAGCCAATTAAGATTGCTATATTTTCCCACAAATGCTTTATTTAATCCATAACTTTTTTTCCCCCCATAATAACATTTTTTCCTCCTTTGATTTGCCTGTTTACCCTTTGGAACTCCATTAAAAGGAAGGAGAAAAAAAAGTCACTTGTTTGTAGCTCATTGCTGTGACTGCACCTCGCAGAGAGTGGCTTAAAATCAATGCAATCCTGTTAAGTCTCTCACCATGAAGCTTTGGAGGAAAAAGGCTGTTCTTCTTTGTGAGTTTCTACATTCTCTCAGACATACATCTCTCTTATTCCCATTTGCTGGGTAAAAGCATTGTGTTTTTATTTTTCTTGATGAATTTAAAGGTTATACGGTCCTCAGGGAGTGAAACAGCGCTGGGTACAATTTATGACCCCAGGACCCTTCTGATGCCCACTTCAAAATGATGTTAGGTCTGCTAGCATGGAGTTTTTTCACTTCTGTTTTTTTCCTTTCTTTTCTCATTGTAGATCTGAAGTTTCCACCCACAGGAGTGTCCCCCGCCACCACCACCACCTTTTACCTATCTTGCACTTTCCTCACCTGCCTCTACAACCTAATTACTCTGAGAAAGTTCTCGCTGATAAACTAATGGGAGGAAAACAAACAGAGGAAATGAATAAAACAAATTCTTCCTCACTTTGCATTGGACCGAAGATGTGAATACCATTTAACCAGCAGATTTAAAGAACAACCACCTCATTTAGCATGCCTTTAAGAGACATCCATTAGGATTGCCTGAATAAACTCTACTGATAAATGAGAGGTTTATAAACATTCAGTTATGCTTGGCTGAGGTCATTAAGCTTAAAAGGCCATTAGTGGAGCACCCCTGAGTGCACTGGCTAGGCTTCAGTGGGATACACATCAGATGGCATTAAGTTTGGGTCACTTACTCCTTGTAAAAAGCCAATATGGATTTTCACAAAGTTCACAAAAACAGTTGGCATAATGGTAGGGTCACACTAATAATATCTAAGTGCTATTTTCAATTTATAAAGGGTAATTAAATAATCAGTTTTGTCATTTTAATGCTGTTCATGATGACTGCAATTATTCTGATTGGCAAGTAGGAGATTAAAAGATAAAAGATGAAAGGGTACGGTTGTTAAAGATTACAGTTTGTTTTCTAAAAGAAAAAAGTTTGAAATATTAAAAATACACTTTATATGTATCTCTTTTAATGCAGGACTGCTGGAACTTTTATGTTGACAGGCTAAAATCTGAGCCGCCAGATCTGATGCTGTCTATGTCACTAAAGTTGGCACACAAGCTGGAGCCATATGTTTTGAATATATATAAAATATTTCAAACAGGACTAGGCTGTTAAATGCTAATAAAGTCCAACACAAAACAGGTTAATTATAAATATTGTTAACTCCTGCCAAAATCCTGTGCCAACAGAGATGAGAGTTTATTACCTGAAGCGTAATAAAATATGCAAGTGTTTTCAGCCTCCAGGAATTAAAACTCTCAGCAACAAACTGCAAGATTACAATATTTTGGGGGTTTTCTATAAGCATTAATAGACACATCACGACTGTTGCCTTTTCTTTATATATATTTTTAATGTGCCGTTGGATCAGATAGGTAACTTTTTGTTCTTTTGGCTCCAGTAGAGCTTAAATATACATTTGTAGAACTGATCAGCATAATGATTTAATTGGCTGTCTTGTGCTCACTGGTTCAGAATAGCAGATCATTTTTGCAACCACTGCCTAGGTGAATAAGCTAGTCAGCTTTGTTTACTTTGTGCAGTTTCTTGAATAATTTCAGGTCAAGGTGCTGCACCATACTGTAAGTGAATGTTGAAACTTAAGCATGTTTTCTTTTACTTTCACCCCAGGTCACACTTGTTTGTGCAGGCTCAAACTTATATAAATATTTCAATGATAGTTTCTTTATAAAGCATATACACTGTATGCAAGTCATTAGTTTAGGACAACTTTTTGAGGATAATGATTAATTAATCCTTTTACCGTGATTCAAATGATGTCTAGTATTTTGTGTAAACTTAGGGCTTCACTATGTTTATATATTATATAAGAGGCCTTGAGAACCTGTGAGATTTGTGAACTCTCTCTCAAGTTCCCCTCAGCTCTGCAGAAAGTTTTTTCATTTTAAACTCTCTTTTCAACAATTCTTTTGGGTTTTACAGCCTACCATTTTATTTTGTTGTTCAATCTCACTGTTTGCATCAGTCTCATTAAAGCAGCACTTTAAACGGCTATTTTTTTTTAGTTTAAAAGCCCTGATAAACTCCCTGTACCTTACCTGTCCAGCACGAAGTGGCAGACAGACAATGTTAGTAACTATTGAACCTGTTGAACACAGCAGAGCATTTAGTAGCTAGTGGCCCAAACAGACCTGAAGAGTTGTTAAATTAAAAGCTTCCCTTGGAAAAACCTTTGATTTTGAAATGTTATCCACTTTCAACTGTGCCCCTAAAATAAACTAAAATAAAAATGACACCACACACACACACACACACACACACACAAACACACATAAACCAGCACAAAATGACTCACAAAGAGCTATTATACATGTAAGAAACACCATGAGTGTGATCTCAGACAAAAGGATATTGAGCTGAGATTACACCAATCAACTGGCCGGAGGCAATTAGGCCTCAATAAATGTGTGCGTCTTTAGATGATTGTGTGTGTGTGTGTGTGTGTGTGTGTGTGTTTGTGTGTGAGTGTGAGTGTGTGTTTGTGTGATTACCCTCACGATGTCATGCGTGATTATGGTAATTAGCAAATTACAGGATAAGATCAAGATTACTATTCCACACAGCTGTTGAGGAAAAAGACGGAAACATTCACACACACACACACACACACACACACACACACACACACACATTTTTGGACCAAATTAACTGGTTAGAGGATGCAAGTGTAATATATCAATGCAAATGTCAATGTCCGTCTCCTAATGTCCCGATGAATATGAGGCAGTGGGTTGGAGCCATCCATGCACAGTGTATAAATCAGCACTTAACAAGCCCTAACGAGCCTTAACGATCCTATAAGCCCTTGATTAGAGGTTGATTATCAGGACGGCGGGCCAGTGCAAATGGCTGTTTACCACTGGCCTTTGGCTGTTTGTGTGGAACGGAGGTAGGAGTTGTGTGTGTATGTGTGAGAGTAAAGAAGTCAAGAGAATTTGTGTGTGTGTTTTTGCTTTGCTTTGTTTGTGTGTGTGGGTGTCAGTCTGTGTGGGTGTGCTTGTGTGAGAGCCTTCGGGGATGAGGTGCAGACTTTGGGTGAAAATGTGTTTCCAATCCACCAGGCTTTGAGTAGGAAACAAAAGGGGAATTGCAGTCACCCGTGAAGCAAAACAGACACTTTGGCTCTCTCCGTTTCTCCACCTGGCTGCTATTTGCTAAAGACAGTGATCCATTGCCTTGTCTCAGATTATTTTGCACAGGTACAGTAAATGTACGAAACCAACAAATGATCAGTTACAAAAATATATTTTTGAATCTTATTTTATTAGTATGACTACTTTTAATCATTTTTTAACATTCAAATGCATCTTCTGCATGATGATTTTACTGCCAAACACAGTGGATTAAAATTCATAGAGCAGTTAGTGTTCTTTGTGGGCATCCCATTTGCCTGGTTTGATATTCTCAATATGGTAATTAACATGAGTTTGGTGCTTGGAGACTGACAAAAAAATGTAAAAAGCTGTCAGAAAGACATAATTTGGCTTCATATACTAGCTGCAGTTGAATTGAACATTTCAGTGTATTGTGTCTCATTCAAGCTGAGCACACAGAGAATGTCAAGGCTAGCTTTTGTGCAACACGTCTTCTTGATGCTTCTGTGAGGGTTCACGTAGGCACAGTTATATTTTGAGCTAAATGTGAATTTCAGCAGGCCACCAAGCTCACCAGGACAATGCCACATAAACCATCAAACTAATTTGATTATTAGCACTAAACACAAATAATGAGGTTGATTGTAATGTTATCCACCAGTTGTTGGGACATCTTTATATGTTTATATGTCTAAAAAAACAGGGAAGGCTTGCAACAACAAAATGGATAAACTCCTGAATGAAATCCTTTATAGCAACATTTTGACCACTGAAGGCTTTTGTTTGCTTGACAGTTCAACAAAGGATTGGAAACTTGGATACTGCTGTCTTTAGTTTTATCCAAGCAGATTACCATTATAGAGCTATGTGGGCTAAAGGTGAGGGAGTCCTGCACATGAGCCAACTTAAAGCTCAAACAGGAGCTGAGATAGGAAAACTGATCAGGAAAGATGAGATCTGGAGCACACAGTGATCCTAAGAGTTTTTAATAAGGCGCAGCAACTAATATACAACATAAAGCATGTCTTCATCAGAGTAATAGGAGGCAGTGGTAGTGTAGTTGTTTAAATTGCCTGCGCTTAGTTTTTGTAACAGCAACTATAAATGTATCGTAAAAATGTCATAACATCATTGAGCAATCATAAAACACACAAGGGATTAATTTCTCAGTACAGGGAATATGAGATAAATGAATGTCCTCACTTAGTCCATAAAGATTCTATTTGGTTCAGTATCTAAGGACGCTTTCACAATCCAAGTCCGTTTGGTTGGTCCGAATTTAAGTGAAATTAATACATTTGGTTCGTCTTGTCTGGTTTGCTTTCACAGTGCAGAAATGTAAGCGGACCACAAAAACAACAAAGGATTTGCAAAGGGGTGTGTACAAAGAGGGGGTGGTGAAAATCTTTTCCCACTATCGTCTTATTGATTGAAAAGTTGGTGGTGAAAAATGTAAACACGGAAATAAACAAAGCAACAGGAATATGTTGATAATTCTGCCATGACAAACTAGCTTTAGCTCAGTGGTAGCCTACAGAGTGAATCTGAAGGACACAAATTTCATCTTTATGCTATTATCTGTAAACATCTCACAAAATGCCCGCGCAGGTAGCCCACAATCCACGGTGTTTTGGTTTATTTCCTTTAATTGGGTCAGATTCTGGTACATGTACCGAGATCCTCTCTACACGTGGTCGGACCTGTTGTTTTAGTGTGCACCGGAGTACGATTCGATCGTTCACAAGCAACCAAGCGAACCGTAACAAGGATTTAACCCTTAATAGGGCACTCATTGAAATACTTGCAAATTCCAAATTTCAACCCTAGAGAATATTGGAGGACATTACATACAGCCAGAATGTGTAAAAAAAACCAAAAAACATATGGACCTGGGGGAGGGGGGTAATATTTTGAGAAAAAAGTTATGAGATTAAAGTGGCAAATCTGCGAGAAAAAAGTTGCTTTTTTTACTTTTTCTCATAAATCTGTGACTTTTTTCGCGCAGATTCGCCACTTTAAATCTCTTAAATCTGCAACTTTTTTTCTTGTAGGTTTGCCACTTTAATCTAGTAAATTTGCAACTTTTTAATTTTTATTCATACTTAATATGCCCCTTATATGCCGTCATAGTCAAGTTCTCCTCGTATAAGTCATTGAAGAATAACTCTGTTTGTACAACTGTTTATTGCAGATTTATTTTCTAAATTTTTCGTTTTTACATTGGAGGTCAAGGTCAATAAAGTTAATATTATTATATTATTATCTGTGACATAGCCTGATCTTTGCTGATTTGCTGGAAGAAATCCATGTGGTTCTACGACCTCACAGAGAGACATGGGGACCCCATTTTGATATCCACTGAAGTTACCAAATATAGCTCTTCGCCCGATAAAGGGTTAACTGCACCATGGCTCGGTAAAAACGTACCAAACTTTGGGTTGTTAGAGCGCCCTGAATCCAGTATAACTCTCTCTGCTCAACAGTTTCTTTATAATATCTCCTCCCCTAGAAGATAATATTTAAAGCAGTGGCTAAATCAGCAGCTGTTTAATAAAAGACATATTTTTGAATGAAGAAGTCAAATATATTGTCTTTAGCACATGCTTAAAAGAACCTGCAACTAAATTTAAAAGCTTGTTAGCTAAATAAGAGCCAGTAAGCAGTTTTGCAATAATCATCCAATTAGTCGACTAATCCTTTCAATAATCAAAACCAAATTTTGGCCCCTCCTCGGTCAAAGTCCTGTGTTTGTTTGACCTCCAACTTGACCATGTTCGTGTCCCTGTTCGTTTTAGGATTGATTTTAAAATTAGAATTACTAACTCCATATGAGTCGACCCGCGTCCTTTGATCCTCAGGTTGCGACCTTCTGAGTGTTCCAAAGTCAAAACTAAAAACCAAAGGTGGCCGGGCTTTCTCCACCAGAGCGCCACAACTTTGGAATGGGCAACCTGAGGAGATAAGGTGCATAGAGTCAGTAACTTCTTTTAAATCACTTCTTAAAACCCACTTTTATAGACTTGCTTTTATATAATGCATTCTATCTCACCCCTCCTTTTTACTTCTTCACTTTTTTTTCACTTTTTTACTCCTTTTTGCCTTTTATTTTCTGTGTATCTGAGAATGTCTTGTGATCGTTCCTCCTCTGTCTCTTATTGTTTTACTTTTAATGTTTTTAGCCTTATGGCATCATTCTCGTTGTGATTATCTGCTCTCTGTCGAAGTAAACTGCTGTTTTTAAAAGGTGCTATATAAATAAAGTTATTATTTTTATTATTATGTACCTTTGAGATTTACATTACATCACCTGATTCCAACCTTTGCTCCTATCGTAATTATTACTACAGTTAGAGGCAGAGCGTAATGTAAATATGAATATAAATTGTAAAAAGCTATAGGTCTGAAGTCATGTGAGGGCAGTCTCTCCCATTACACAATCAAGCCTTTAGGCTCTGTGCCCGTTTTTACTGGGTCACAGCGATGCCACTGTAGCAACACAGACAGACCTGATCCATGTGCTAATGCAGCAAACAGACAGGGATTGCATTCAGTGTTGGAACTGGAAGAAATCACACAAACCCACATACTTAAAGGCTTATGGCTTCACTGTGGTCCATTAGCTAGTTCTTTCACAGTATTAAATCCTGAAACAACCCAGTGTTTCTTCTGTTTGATCATAATTGGCTTAATAAATTCACAACACAACCTTGTTTACTACAATCAAATGCATTTTGTCAATGGGTTTTCTGCAGTAATCAACCAGGCTTAAATCACTGAGTCAAGGTGGTATTTGTGATTGGGGACAAGTGGAAATGTGTGTTAGTGAACAGAGAGCGTACCAAAGGAAGTCCATCTACAGAATTAATCCTGTTATCACCAGTTTCCCACAGTAATAAACAGAACATAATTCGGCTCTATTGAATTGAACCTCTTACCCTGAAGTTCCCAACTATCTTTTAATTGAACCTATACAGTCAAATGTACTGTAGCAGCATACAGTCACATTGAACTTCCATGTAAGAATCACGGCCAATATAGTACTGTACTTAATGTCCATAATTCAACAAATTTCTGACAATTGAGGACAGTTTATATCATGTTGTTAGGGTTAGGGTTTAATGTCAGTCTCATTTAATGTTTATTGTGTTTGGTTTGCATATACAGTCATGAAGAAAAATATATTAGACCACCCTTCTTTTCTTCAGTTTATTGTTCATTTTAATGCCTGGTACAACTCAAGGTACATTTGTTATATTGATAAATATAATGATATCAACAAAAAATAGCTGATAAGAGTTTAATTTAAGAGCTGATATCTAGCCATTTTCCATGGTTTTCTTGATAATGATTTTGGTGATTATCAAGAAAACTCAGCTCTTAAATTATACTCTTAGCTATTTTTGTTCATATCATTATATTTATCAATATAACAAATGTACCTTGAGTTGTACCAGGCATTAAAATGAACAAGAAATTGAAGAAAACAATGGTCTAATCATTTTTTTCATGACTGTATGATTGGTTTTCAGGTGATATATTTCTAGCTGCTAGTCAAACAACATTTGTGCCTCCAGCAGGGACAAATGTATAAAGCTGTGGTTCTGCTGCTTTGGGGATATTTCCTAACAATCTGGTAAAGACACTTGGGAACCACAATTGTGTTGATGAGGTGAGACCTCGCCACAAAAACACTTCAAACAAAAAGCATGACGCACTGATGTCAAGCACATACACAAAGAGAGTTACAGAAAGTACGCTAGATTCAAAATCAAACCCCTGTCCTGTTTTGGGACAGTGTGACAGGAAGTGGTCTGCTGGGAAAGTCATACGTCTTTCAGATAATCTTATGGGAGAAGAAGAATTGACAGCTAATCTGTAGTGTGTATGTGTATGTGTGTGAAGAAAGTATGAGGGTGGAAATAGAGACACAGGAAGAGATACACAGAATCACACTCAAAATATATGTGATTTAAACAAACATATAGTTAAAGTGTTGTTGTTTTTCACTGTATGGTGCTGTCTACTCATTCGCACGTTTGCCCCAAGAAGAGAAACAACAATTTTTCAAGGCTTCATGGTTTAAAATAAATGTGCTGGAAACCTTTCTCAGAGGTCCTCGTCCTTTTGTTCATCACTCACTTTTGAACAATCTGTCCTGTTTCGACAACAATGGGGAATTAACATTTGGATTTACTTCTGAATCTAACCAGACACTTATTAGCTGCCGGACTAAATAAGACAAGTCATTTTGCTCTACAGTTTCAAAAGCGGCCAGTTTCAGAAAATGTGTTGCCTACTGTGAATCAACCCTTCATAAAAGTGTCTCTGGTTTTGCCGTGGGGCTGAATGAAAATGATTTTCATCTGTCTGTCTGTGAAACAATTAGAGCTGAGAAAGTCTTGGCCCGTCTGCCATCAGAGTCACTGTGAACAATCCAGTACCTAAAGAATGATGCTAATGAGTTTGGTGATGCTCCAAGCCTTTCTCTAATGTTACTTTCAGGTGAAATATTTTCTTCATGAACACTTGATAAGGTGGAAAATCTGAAAAAATCGACTTTCATAGAGAGTATCAGTATAGTGGTATCAGGGTCATAGTTGTTAATACTCATGATCTTCATAGAACTGGACAAACATCCTAATGATTTTGATCATATTTAACCCACCACAAGGCCAATATTTCTAATTACACACTGGAAATAATAAATTCTATTTGAAATTTATGAAACTATCCTATTTTTTGGTTTATTCCAACCAATACCTACTTGCATGAAATAAATCTCATCATCTTAAATTTGTTTATGAAAACTTACATATATAAATGATGGGCTGAAGAAGACAATCTTTTTGGCTGTGTGTGTGTGTGTGTGTGTGTATGTGTGTGTATGCGCTGCATTAAACTTCAGGTAAGACTAAAACTACTCGCATAGAGAAGTACACATTATGAAGGAAAATCATCTTTAATGTCTGAACAAATTGTTGAAACACCATTAAATGAATGGAAACAGCCGATGGTCCCTTCTAACAATTTGGCCACAATCAAGCACCATTCACCTTTCAGTAAGGTTCTACAAATAGAGCAGTAATTATTTAGTACATTGTTATTGCTATCCAATATTCCCACAGGAATACACTGTCTTTGTGTCCACTTGCTGGCTTTAGTCTGGTCTCTCCTACCTTGATGTGTCTTTGCTGTTTTGCTGTGCTGCTAATCCACAACCTCACTTATTATTTGTGTGTTGGCCTTTCAACTCCAACAATTTGTTGCCACATTCTCCTTACGGTCGGAGAGCCTTATCTCACAGGGTGGACAAGCTAAATTGATGTAGTGGGCGGTCAACCTGCCCAATTTAATTTTTCTTGATAATGAGATATATCCACACGATTTGTCATGCAATTACAATGTGAAGAGCAGTGCATGGAAAAGGTCATGGGAACACAATAAATGGGAGGACAGGAAATAATATCAGGGGGTTGTTTTTATCAAACTAGCCTAATATAATAGTTTTTTACATGACACACTACTTCTAGTCTAGTCTAGTTGAGAGCCATAAAAAGAAGAAATACTTTTATTTCTCGTGTCACATTCAGCATCACAAATGTGCCAGATTCCTTTAACATATTGCTCAATTTAACTGATCTAGGTTTCCTGTTACAAAGATAATACTTACATCATATGAGTTTGTATGACTCCTTAAGAAAGCCTTTTCTTTTCGGTTAATATTTAACTTCAACAGCTCTTCTGTGAACTAAGTTAAAACAAAAATAATTAAAGTTGGATGTGCAACATTACAGAAATCATTTCACTTTCTGAAACACAATTAATTTTTCAGAAGAAATGAGTGAATTGTGATGTTTCCTACTTTCGGAGGAAAACCTCTGTTAACATAGTGTTTAATTTATTAGATCCCAGTTTACTGGTGAAAAAATATTCTCATTCTAAACAATAATTTATGCTTTCTCATAACTCATAAAACAGACCCTCACTCATTCAGCCAACATTATTTAAGTTATTTTAGCTCCATGTAAAGTGAATAAACGTGATGTTTCCTAGAATATTCTCGTCTGTCTTAATGATATAAATCTGTGTTCTACTGAGTGAAATGGGACGCTGAATTTAGCAGATTTTTTTATTTTTTTATTTTTTTTAGTCATTGCATCAAGCTGTCAAAAGGAAAAGGAAAATTACACTCAGGTGTCATTTTTCCACCACCACTGATCAGAGCTGGGGCCAATAAACACATGTGACTGCATGGGAATGAATGCCAATTATAACCTTTCCCACTATGGACAAAAGTGGTATAGGTGGGTCTTTTGTCCATAGTGGGAAAGGTTATAATTGGCATGGGAAGGGGGCTATAGAGACAGGAAACCATTCATGCTCTGACTCACAACTACAGGCTATTAAAAGTCAACAATTAACCTGCATGTCTGTGGACTGTGTGTGAACCAGAAGAAACACCACACTGACACAGGAAGAGCATACAAACTGGCCCAAGCCAGGCACCGGGTTTGACCTCTCTTGCTGTGCTGACCACTGCACCACCGTGACGCCTCATCCAGTTAAACCATCTTATTGTTCTGAGCTGAAAATAACAGAACTCCGGCTGCTGTAACCCTCTCCACACAAGACCAAGTGAGTCGTGTGTTTTCAGATGCCCTTCAGGGCACCATTGTTGTGGAAAGCTGTTATTTGAACATTTGCAGGCCACCTGTTCACTGAACAAGTCTCTCCATTCTCTTCTGACCTCTGCGCGGCAAAGCATTCAGGCTTTCAGGACCACTTCTGTGCAGATATGTTTTGGTTATTCTAATTAAACCCCAGACGACGCAGAATGGTCGTTTTTGAAACGCTGAAAAGGGTCTGTCTGCCACGTCTGATCTGAAATTAACCGATGCATTGAGTGTTTACCCAGGATGACACACCTTTTTTTCATGCAGGTGGAGGAGCAACAGTGACAGGTAGAAAGGAGAAAATAGACAGAGATGTAGACAGATTAATGGCCCACAAAAGGCCCGACGCTAAACACTGTCAGCATGAGGAACCCAAACACCTGTGACTGACTGTGTCTGACATCATTTGACAGCCCAACAGGGGAAATCATGACAGTCACAACACAAATGAATGATCAGCTATTCCACAGAGATGGGAGACTTAATTCACGTGTGTGCACTCACACACAAGCACAGCCCTGACATGGCAGTGTGATAATCGGTAATGATGCTTCAGTAATGTGACTATAATATTACTAATGCTGCCTCACCTCCCATAAACACACACAATGGAGAAGACATTAAAATGACATGACACTCTCGGTAACAGAGCTGGCAGCTATGGCTCCGTAGTTTTGTTGCCATAGCAGTTATTGCAAGATCCATGCTGTGTGTGTGTGTGTGTGTGTGTGTGTGTGTGTGTGTGTGTGTGTGTGTCTCTGTGTTTCTGTGTGTCTGTGTGTGTGAACGTGACTGGCTGCATGTCCATCTTAGTGTGTGTGTGTGTGTGTGTGTGTGTGTGTGTGTGTGTGTGTGTGTGAGCGTATGTGGGGGACTGTGTCTAAGTAATCGATGCTTCCAGAAAACAAAGAGTGGAAAAGTTGCCAACAGAAAGAAAAACAAGATGTATAAAAGTTATTAGGCTTCAATTGGCCGTCCCCACCTCCTCCGTTCCTCCACCTCTCCCTCCTTTTATCTTTACTTTTTAACCGTTAGATTATTCTCTCCTCCTCCTCCCCCTCCATCTTCCCACTTCACAAAATAAATGAGGGAAAACAAGCACATTTAGTGGTTATTGTCTTTCTCACTCTCCAGCTGGAGCAATTCAACGGGCTAGTGGCAAAATACACACACAGACACACGCACGCAGACACTCTGTCACACTTCAGCACATACATTTTCACATACATTCATACGCATCCACATGCATGCGCTCACACACATTCTGCGACTGGGATGGCGCTATAAACACATTGATAAAACCATTTCTATAATAAGCCGTGTTTGTCAAAATGTCATCCCTCGGCCCCGCAGCCATTATCACTGCTTCAACATTTAAAGTGGCTCTTTAAATAAACGGCCCAGGCCTTCATGGCCTACAGTGATACCCATCTCAACGCCCACACACACACACACACAGTTCTCTCTCGCCAATACATCTCCGACCACTGTGCTGCAGACTCGATGGGAATATCCTCTAGGCTATGATCGAGGCGTATGTTTTTTTTTTTTCAACAAGTAGTCATAATTGATTAATTTACTCAGAACATGCATTATGAAACTGAAAAAGTTTGTGGACGTACACGGCCGTCCATGAAGTTGGAATTAAATATTTTTTTTTTTACCTCTTTCCATAAATTGATTGTGACAAAGTGATTTATTCTTGACAGATAAAGTGAATATCACAATGAAAATTAAACCACAATTAACAGAGGACGTCTGAAAACAAAATTATTCCAACTTTATGGGCAACCTTGTAGTTCCACTGTCACATGATTGAAGGTGTGAATTATCATTATATTTCCATTTTTATTTAAAGGAATTTGTTTTCTGGTTATTGATGGTTGCAACAAATCTGTCCACATAAAGCTGCAATAATTCATATTTCTGTATAAACATTGACTCAAATGATGATGTCTAATGAAAGAGGCTTTAGAATTATCACCTAACTGCCGTTTAGCATCTTTAGAATTACATCTAGGTGGTTGTGTATGAAAATATGAATCTTGTTTTTACAGCTTATTGCAACGCCGACAAAAAGAATCAACTTTCATTGGAACAGGATGAATCATCTCTATCCACTAAAACTCAACTGTTGCATCCTGTATGTTACTACTTACTTACACTAGTACTACTAATTCTTGGAACCACAGAAGTTTAAGCTAATTTAACATCTACACTGTATTTCAGGTATTTTCTTTCTAAGATGATTTCTTCCCTGCATTTTTCACACTTTATTGCAAAGTGAAAGAGAGAATGGAAGGGGAAGGCAGCAAAGAGACCTCGGGCCGGATCCGGACTCACATCCACTGTGACAAGGACTTAGCCTTAGTGGTATGCGCTCTATCAATTTGGTTGCCCCAGTATTGTTTTTTTAAAAAAAACAAAGATACTGACGAGTGACAAGTTCAATTGAACATTTTTCGACTCTGAATACTTCTGAAACAAGAGCAAAGCTCACATATTGTTCCAATTTAACAATCTGAATCTAGCCAAGTGTCCAAATGAGAAAAAGTGTTCCTGCTCCTCTACATTTTATCAAGGATACTTTGGGAACTGACTTGTGTGGGCTAGACATTTGGAAACAGGCTCAAAACAGTTATAATTTTTTTTAGAATTCTTGACTCCTACAAGGTCAAATTGTTATATAATATTTTTCAGGCATGTAAATGTTTATATTTTTAATATGTGGACAATTTATCCAAACAACACCTCTCATTGATGTGAGGACCTGCCAGGCAGGTGAGACAGGTTGTTTGGCATCTAGAAGCCCTGCTGCTGAGGTGACTGGCAGGTCAATGTCTATCATTATCCCAAGGAGACCAGTTGTATCTCAGCAAGGCCTTTGGTAATTTACTGCTGGCTTTGATGTCTCTAGTGTTTGATATATGGAATACATATTTTTGGTCTCAGAGGTGAAAAATAATATTTCTTGCTGCGATATAAGTGAAGTATGTAGGTTCGAACTTGGCGTCCTCAATAGGTAAAACAGGTAAAAAGACCAAAATACACAGGCACTTCACCTTTTCCTATACACTCAAAAGAATGAAAAAAGGGGCGAAACAACCTTTTGCTGGTAGATAAAATTAAATTATAACGCAAATATATGACTGTAAAAATAAGTGTTTAAATTAACCCTTGGGCTTTATGAAGTCCGTAGACTAAAATGTTCGACTTAGTAACCTGGCAACACCACAGCCTGATAATTGTGAGCTGTCAGGAAAAAACAGTGATTATTCAGGCCAGTAATTCTGGCAACATCCCCCAACATCACCATCCACCCACGCGCCTCCTATCATCACAGACATATACTGACACACACACACACACACACACACACACACGTCATAATTGATAGTAACACTGTCATCACAGTAATTGAAAAGCTGCACAATTTCATTCACAAATGTCTTCAGCCCCTCTAAGCTGTCTGGTCCGATGACAATTTACACATATTGGATGTTTTTAGAGGAGCGTTTATACAGTAGGTTCGCATAGAAGACGTGCGCCTTGCTGTTTGTATTTGTATGCAGGAATAGGTCTTTGAGGAGAGCAGGAACGACAGGAACTCAGAGGGAAACATTTATCTTGTTTGAAGTCATTGTTCTTGCATTCCTCATGCAGACCAAACCAACACACCAGGAAACAATAATGGATAATGCTCCAGCTTTCTTAAAACTCATCCACTACGGTATTCCCAGTTTTATTTATTTTATAGTTTAATAAATTCTATCAAGTGCCAGCAAGCATGCATTGCATTTATAATAAAGAGCTCAGTTTATTGCCTTTGATGTTAAAGAGATTTACAATATTTCTTCACAGACTCAGGCCCAGTGGTTGAGGGTGTGATATATGAATATGCGTGTGCTCATGCAGTATGCATGTGTAAACCTACTTTTTTTTGTACTGAATGTGGGCCTGCACTACTGTTTTATTTCGGGCCCTGCTTTACAACTTTATGAGGGCCTTATTGGTACCTCCAAGTCAAAATGAGATCTTTTCAGAGGCTTGCCCCGAGGTCAAACTTGACGGGATCTTCAGAATATTAACACAAAGAGACCACGATGAGAGGCCACAGGGCTGGACGAGAGGTGAGGAAGACCAAACGGAAGAAAAAGTGAATGTTTGAGAAAGAAATGGAAAGCGGAGAAAAACTGACACGTATAAAATAGGAGGCCATTATTACCATAACTCTGAGGTGGTGAGTGAGCAGGGTTGGCTCAGGCATCAAATTGAGCTGAGTGGAAGTTAAATATTAAAAAATATATACATTATAAATGAAAAAAAAAAACGTCTTTAAATGTCATAAATGTGAACCCAAAACTGCAAGAAGGATAAAACTTGATGTTTGCAGCACATTTAGAGGGAAACATAATTCCAGCTTGTCTGGAAGCCAACCACTGGAAGTGGTTGGCTTCTGACAAAAATGTTGTGCTTGAATGTCTCCAGACCTCTTTAAGCCTGATGAGAGTATGCAGTGTGTGAAACAGTGTAACTTTGGGGCCTCAGGGCAATTATGTCAGCAAAGATCTACTTGAAACAAAACAAAGAAGTGAGTTTAACCAATTCATTAGGGCACTAAGTGTTTCAGCAAATGTCACTTTCAAAGATCATGGGAAATTATTTCCTACATAAGGACATTAATTAAAACCCCGTGGTTACCCTTTAACAATAACAATGAAGTGCTCCTGAAAGAGTGACTCAGTAACAAATTTGATGAAACTTTCAAACAACATGCTGTTAGATGGGCTCATTGAAAACATGTATCATGTTTATCTCAGCCATTAGGTGATATATGGTCACATACTGTACTGTCAGTACAGAATTTAGTTACATGCAGTGGTTGAATGTAACTAAATACATTTACTCATGTACTGTACTAAAGTACAGTTTTGAGATTTTTTTGTATTCCCATTTTATGTAACTTTATACTTCTACTCCATTACATTTTGAAGCAAATGTTGTACTTTATACTCCATTACATTTAGCTGCCAGCTTTAGTTACTTTTTAGGTTAAACATAAAAAAACACAATATATTTTCAGTGATCAGACATTTCGTTAATTAGACCTCATAACAGTAGGCCCATATTAAGTAGTTAAAATGAGCACTACCTTGAGAAAAATTAAAACAATGCTTCCATAAATGCATCAATAATAATAATAAGTCAATAATATATTTGGAATATAACAATCATGCATTTTTCTGCAAGTTCTTTTTTAACTTTTGATACATTAAGTCCATTTTGATGCTGATACATTTGTACTTTTACTTTTGAATGTAAGACTTTTACTTCCACAGTGTGGTAATGGAACTTTTACTTAAGTAAGGGATCCAAATACTTGTTTCATTACTGGTTACATATGACTTATTTATATATATATATAAAAAAACAATTATGTTAAATTAAAATAACTCAGCACTGAATTGTGGTTTAACACAGGACATGAACAGTGGTGTCCAGGGTCAAAGTCCTGTGTTTGTTTGACTCATCCATCCAACTCAACCTTCCAACATGAACTCCATCACTTTTATCCTTCGGTCATAATTACAATGGGCACTAGACGTCACTACCACAAGAAATGGTGAATGACATAATATGGATCATAATAAGCTGCATGTACAAAAGACGTACGGAGACATTTTTGGAGGAGGACAGTCTCTTGCAAACCAGCCATTTCAGGTTTCCTCTGTCTTACTCTCCTTCTGTGAGAGGTAGAGTAATCCTTTAATGGCAAAGTAGCTTCAGATGGGTGTCAGGGGTAACTTCCACTCTATTTTGTTTAGGCAGAGTAAGTGGATGATGTCAGAACAGCAGTGTGTGTAAAAACCCCTAATCTCAGTCCCAAATTAACAGTGTTATCCAGGGTTCACCAGAGAGAATACCTGCTAAACCTGATTATACCAGAAAATCCTATTACTCATTCAAATGCCAGGCAGTGTAGCGTGCTTTAGGCTTCCAAAGAGCATTTCAAAGAAATTCACCACAGCTTCAGAGATTCTATTTGAGGCCACAGAAGCACTAAAAATTAAATGCACGAATTTAGGAGGACTTAATTAGGCACTGTGCCAATAATTTAACAGTTTCTGGGAACAGGGTTTACCATGCAGAAAACATATCTCCTCAAGGGAAATCTCTGCAGCCATATATGTATATCATAACCATGTTGAAAACATGATTGTAGGATCTATAGTGGGAAGTATTGCAGTCTGTATGGGCGAGACTATAGAAGAATGTGTCAATTCACATGTTTAAAAGATTCCGCATAAAAATAATTTCAACCATCCAAGTTGTTACACATAACTTGTACACAGTGGCACCATATCTTTGCACTCGTCAAAAAACAAAGATTGTATATAAGAAGTGACGGTTCGCATGGTGGTTTGTGAACTACCATTTTGAGGCCACAAGTTTGATTGTTTTGCCATTGCCAGCTTGGGTTTGTTTGTAGCCAGAAGTAACCGTATTTGGACAAAAGGGTGGAACTACAGAGGATACTAGATTACGAGCTAACGCTAGCTCTAGCTAGCTAGCTTGCTTAGCAAGGTGCAAAAAATAACTACCAGCTGACTTCTTTTCATACAAGTTAACACTGAAAACATACTGTGAAAGGGTCAATCCTACTTTACCATCTATTTTATTGTAAATGGGACCATAATTTATAAAATTACATAATTCTGCACTGACGAAGACAAGACCATAATGTCATTACGAAATGTTAACAGGGGTAACAAATCAAATGAGAAGTAGTTCTCATAGATTTCTATACGAACAGACTTCTTTTTGTAGCCAGTTGAGTTCCCCTCTGCTGGCCACTTCTACACAGGTTCCAGATACTGTTTCCACTGACTTGAATGAAGTTTGCATGAGTTGTAATTGTACTTTTTACAGATTGATGGATGGCTGGTGGATATATATAGTACAATGCTTGTCCTGCCCGAAGTGCTTCTCTGTTTTTCACTAATATTAAGTGGCAGGTTTTAGTAAAGACATTTAAAACAGAGCCATTTGCTGCCGGCAGGTAATTGCGAGATTGTCTACCAATGCGTGAAGTGTATTATTAGGTGTTGTGAATTCAATGTAAAAAACGAAGAATTACCTCAATAAATAGTACCTGACATTTATTCAACACAGAATCAGAAAGTCCCTAGAGAGAAAATAACAGCATACATGAAGTCTGCACTGATGATAGGTTTTGTGAGGACAGCCAATTTGTAGGCTGTGGTTTGCAATGCAACAAGCTCTTTTGAATCACCCATGTCCAGGAATATGGCTGCCAACAGGTGCTAAAGCACCAGCAGGGGCCATTTTATCCCCCTCCTGTTCCCTCTTGAGGCCCCTTCACCCTTTACTTTCTTGCTTTTTTCTCATTTGACATTCACCTCCTTGCTCGATCCTCCATTACCATTCTGTTCACTGAACTGATATTTGAACTAATGAGAACGATATAAAGTCAGAAGATGAGGCAGTATTCACTCTGTAATGAGTCTGCATGTATATACGCCTTTGTGTGTGTGTGTGTGTGAGTGTGTGTGAACTGTGCGGGATTGTACAATGTGTATAGGAGTGTCTTTATGTATATGTGAGCCTGTGTCAAGATTATCATATCACAGTGCATATGCAGTGCAGTTTTTTTAATTAATTTATATATCTAGTTTAGTTTCAGTGGGATGTCCTTGGCCCATGTAACTGTGTGTAACTGTATGTTTGTGCGTGGGTGGACGATCATTAATGCAGAATGAGATGGTATTCTTGTGGTTTCTTGCTGTTTCTTTTGTTTTCATGTGTCATTTTCATTTGGTTCAAACAAACAGAGAGAGAGATAGTAGCCTGGCCATTTCTATGTTTCTCAACAAGGCTTCAACCGTGTGAACGTGTTCTAATCATTCTTTTTCCTCAAGTATGTTAACAGCACAGTGTGCTGTTAACATGAGTCACACACGCACAAATCACCACAAATTTATGACAAAATGTCAGATTTTCTCTGCTGCAGTCTGATTATTTTTAGTTTTTTTATAGAATGATGTTGGTAATTTATTTGAGTGGCAGCTACCATGGTGAGACTGTTTGTTGCTATAGAGAGCAGATAACAAGGTGGGCTGCATATATAATCAACTCTAATGTAGCAAACACAGCAGCCACACATACATGCATCTTTAATGCAAGTCTTGAGCTGGATTATAAACTCAGACATTGTGTACAGTTACCAGTCTTTGATGACAGCTTTACACACTTCTGTTATTCTCTCAGTTAGCTTCATGAGATGCTCACCTGAAATGGTTTTCAATTAACATGTGTGCCTTGTCAAGAGATAATTTGTGAAATGTATTGCCTTATTAATTTGTTTGAGACCATCAAAGCAAAAGGTAGCTACTTTGAAGAATCTAAAATCTAAAACATGTTCTGGTTTGTTTAACACATTTTTGTTTACTACATAATTCCATATGTGTTCCATCATAGTTTTGATGACTTTAATATTAATCTACATCTTTTGAATGCTACTGTATATCATATTGCTTGTCCCCTATAAGGGTATACTATTAAATTTTAACTATTTATGAAACATCTGAAATAATTAAAAAACCATGGATTTTGGTGCAAAATTACTTTGACACTGATTGTTATTAATGGATGTACATATATCAAGAGATAAATAACACAGAAACATGGAATACAACTGTGAAAAAAGTTTTATTTCATTACATGGGGATTTTAAAGTTGGTGTTCTTTCCCTTCTACCAAAGCTTCAGTATTTGACGATCTCGGAATGAGAATCCACAATGAACGTTCACAAAAATAGCTGAACGGCACGTAAGAAACTAAACAAATGTGTGTTTACAGAAGTTCATGATAAATCGTGTATATTACAACATATTGACATTTGTTTCAAAAATTGCAGAAGGTAATGTTTTTGTTTTAAATTTCTCTCTCTCTCTCTCTCTCTCTCTCTCTCACACACACACACACGCACACACACACACACACACACACACACACACACACACACTTTGTTTGTCTCCACTGTGTGGATGAGTGTCTGTGAATATATGTTTGCTGTTTGTGTGTTCATATGAACTGCATAGTATGTGTTGATTCTTCTGGCTTTGTATGCCTTCTTTAATCCATTCAGTTTGAGTTTGTTTGTGTGTTTGTTTGTCCAGTTGTGTTTCATGCTGTGTCTGTGTCTTAATTTTTCACAGCCCGTGTGTGTGTGTGTGTGTGTGTGTGTGTGTGTGTGTGTGTGTGTGTGTGTGTGTGTGTGTGTGTGTGTGAAAGAGAGAGAAAGAGCAGAAACAGGTCATGCAGACAGATTCATGACCATCAGCATCAAAAACAAATGACATGCAAATGACAAGTGATATGCATATTCTAAATATGCAAATGAGGCATTATGTTTCACCCAGGACTTAATGCAACTGTGGTGACCTGAGAGACAAGTTTCTTTTTGAAGCGCTGGTCATCAGGTACACACCGTGTTCCCATGTTCCCTCACTCTGTGTGTGTGTGTGTGTGTGTGTGTGTGTGTGTGTGTGTGTGTGTGTGTGTGGGCGTGAGGCCTCTACCAGATTTGACTTCTTTGGCATAGTAATTATTTTTGCTCAGCATCTCACTGTAGGTGCACAGCAACTGTCCCTGCACTGTCTCTGCAACCGCAGCTGTCTCGGTTACCAGGGCCTTGGGGGGTTGTTAAGGAAGCGTCTCCAGGGAAACCGGAGGAAGGAGCCAGAAAGGAGGGAGGCCAGGGTCTCAGAGAGTTCAGACATGTTTTCTAAAAGTGGAGTAGACGAGGAGAAGCGCCGGGGAAGACATTAGATTGAGAAAAAGAAGCCATTGTTCGGTGTTCTTTATAAATAGTAGCAGAATAGTGAGTTAGAAAATATGATTTTTGATTGAAAGAGCGAAACATAATAATAATCTTAATGTTAATGGAAAACTTCTGTTTTTAAATGCTGACCCTGAATGCAGCCCCAAAACAGGCTGCAATGTCATTTTTCAATGAACGTCCACTGAAAGTGCTTGTTTTTTGGCTGGTATTATAAGTCTCTGACAACATTATTGAAAGGTGGAAAAGTATTGTTCTGAAATCTGGGAAGAGCTGACTTGTTGCCAGAAGACAACGGTGGAAATGTGAGTGAGGGTTTGAGAGAGGGGTGCCGGTAAAAGGTATAGAGAGTGTAGCTTGGGCTACGTTCAGGCTGCAGGCCTGGGCCTTTTTCATATGTGATCCTAAATTTGATACAGGTCTGACGTCTTTGTTGTTCTTGTTCTTCTACGCATTCCGATCATTTCGGGACCGTGAGCAGTTCACACTGGTGTCTGATATAGGCCACATTTTTAAAATAATTTGCATTTGGGTTTGTGCAAAAAAATCCAAATCAAGCATTAAGACCTGCAGTGTGAACGTAGCCTTAGTGTTATTAACAGATTTTCAGTGTGGCTGGATATTTATATCTGATATCAAAAATGTGGAAGAGGGCTCACAAGGTCCACCCTTGAGCGAGACGAGAAGTTAGACACAATGACAAACAGAGATAAAGATAAAGGACATTATATTGATCTTGAAGTATTACATCACAGCTTATTTGGCAGTGGCAGCGTCGAACAACTTCGACACAAAAACAAGTTGAAAATAGTTTCTCTTTAAGATACGCCAACTAATTGATTATTTAGTGAAATCACTATTTGATATGAAATATGCATTTGTAAATGGCATATAATAATGCACATAACTGAGTTTGGGGGAACCTAAATATTGTCTCATACAATCCCAATTCCAAAAAAGCTGGGACGTTGTCTAAAAAAGTGATGAAACATAATGGGATCATTTGGTCATCATTTTTGACATATATTCAATAGTATATTATATATATTCAAAAGTGGCTTAGAAATAGTTTAAACTGATAAACTTTTGTTTTTTTAAAAATATATTTTTTATATATATATATATATATAATATAGTTTTTATTTACATTTTACACAGTGTCCAAACTTTTTTTAGATTGGGGTTGTATGCATACACATTTGTCAAATAAAAGATACTAAATATATACTAAACAAGTATATACAGCCATCATTTTTCAGAAAAAATAAACTGTAGTTATTGCATTTGGCTAGTTTTGTGTGCGTGTGTATACGTGCGAGTGTGTGTGTGTGTGTGTGTGTGTGTGTGTGTCTTGATGTATTTAAGTGCCACTATGCTTTTTCCCCCTTGTTAGTGAATCTGGCAAGTGTGTGAGAGGGAGGTGGTGGTGGCTGACAAGAGATTCAGACTGTTGATATAATTAAAAACTAATTTTAAGGGGTTATTGCTTTTTCACCTGATTTCATCTAAATTTGGCAGGTTGTTGCTGAGGGAGAGATGGGAAATATATATATATAGAGAGAGACAGAGCAAAGGAAAGAGAGAGATGACAACAGAGACTGAGAGTCTCCATGTAATAATTAAAACCCCTTTGAAGGCTACCCTTTGAAGGGCTCTTTTCTCAACATGCAGCCACTGCACGGCTAAAAAAGCACTTCTCTTTAAAGTCGTAGCGTTGATGATGATCTCAGACCCCTCCGGTCGTCGTATGAAACGTGTGTTTTGACAGTTTGTTTGTGAGAGAAAATTAGCTTGTTGCTCCCTCGCAGGACGGCCACTGACTTATCTAATTCCTCCCTTTGAAGTCATGGAGAGAGGCGTTTGTTTGTTGTGTTGGGGTGCAGGGGAGGTGGCTTCGCCACTGTCGGCCCTCTGGGAGACGAAGGATGGGCTCTGTTTGGTTTCTTCCCAGGCACTTTAATCAATTTATTAATTAGCCACAATTATACCGTTAATTAGAAGCTGATGGTGATTTGATGGGTTGTGATTGTTGTCTTCTTCCGCACGCTTAGAGGGAAGGGAAGGGGAAGCGGAGAGCAAGATTGAAGATTGGAGAGACGTTGGTAATAAAGAGGGAACAGGAGAGCGAGTGAGTTACTGGTAAAGAGTGACAATTACTGTGTATTACATGTTGCTGTATGACAAGTACACTTCACAGGAAATGAATCAGGTCTGTCAAGAGCTAACAGTTTGAAACATAACTTTCCTGCGCCGGCTGTGTCTGTATGTGTGTGTACGTGTGTGTGAAAAAGAGAGACTTCTGAGTGGAAGTAATGCAACAAACGGCGGCCTGACAGGATGTAAGACCGTCACCGTAACAGCATGTAATTACAGCCTACATGGTACAGTGTGTACCGGTATGTAAGTGTAGGTGTCTGCACACTTTGTATGTAGTGTGTTATAGTGTGAAGTGCAAATAAAAGTTCTGCACCGCTTGACTTACGCTCTGCAAGTCCGAGGCAGCAAAGAGAAATGAGCCTGTTAAAAAAAAAAAAAAGATAAAGAAAGAAAAAAACAAGTAATTAAACACAATGTAATTAAAAACTGCAAAAGTTATATTTAGCAAACATGAGAAGAAAATGCAAATGGTGTTTTGCTCGGGCAGCTTGTGTAACTACCTTGTTTATCATCTAACTTTTCTCCCTGTATCTCTCACATCATTTAAAGAATATCCAGTCAAACTCATACACTCACACAAGGATATAGGTGCACTTCATATAGGTCTGAGGGTACTTGTTGCCATGGAGACAGTGTTGTGGTGTAACAAGGTGGAAGCCCTCGACTGACACTTTAGATCTTTGCCAGAGGAAACTTTCTGACTTGCTGAGGAAGTTGAGTGCTGTCTCTTGACGGGTTCAGGATGCTGTTGGGTGAAGGAGTGAAGGGTAAGACTGTGCAGCGAGAGAATCTTGTGCATTCTGTATGTTTTGTACAAATCATCAAACACACATGTCCTATACACAGTACGAACAGGACATGCATAGTAACAGCACAAAATAATCGTCAGTTTCATGCTGTGTGCCTCAGGGCCGCTTTCACAACCCAAGTCTGTTTGTTTAGTTCGAATCAGAGTGAAATAGATACATTTGGATTGTTTTGTATTTAGTCTGGTTTGCTTTCACAGTGCATAAATGTACATAGACCAAAAAAAATATATAGATATTTGCAGAGGGGTGTGTGCGAAGGCGGAGGGCTGGAAATATACTCACAGTATTATTTCTCATTGGTTTGGAAGTTGGAAAATGAAAACATGGAAATAAACAAAGCAACATGGAGCTGAATGCACCCCTAGTACCTTTTTTTTTTTTAAAGATTATTTTTTAGGCATTTTTATGCTTTATTGACAGTGACAGAGTGAAAGGGGGTGACATAGGGGAAGACATGCGGCAAAGGGAGCTCAGGCTGGATTCGAACTCAGCTCCGCCGCAGCAAGGCCTCAGCCTACATGGCAAGCGCTCTACCAGTGTGAGCCACCGGGACGCCCCGCACCCCTAGTACCTTCGACTATACTGGCTGTAATACTGGTCTGGTGTTCCTGCCAAACAAATTTGAAAATAAATGCTTAAATTGAGTGCCTGTTGAGGCTCCGGGTCATCAACAGTGCGTCGATCCAACATGCTGCAATGAAGGAGGGCCTTCATTCACTTCTACCATGAAAGTGAATACGTTATTTAGAGGAATATGTTGATAATTCTTCAATAGGAAGTCCAAGTTAGTCCTCTCCCAATTGAAGGATAGGGACATTTAGCTTAGCTTAGCTTAGCTGTAACTGATGTGTTTAAACTATTATTTGTTAAAAAAAAAAAAATTCAGTGACTTTGCAGAAGAGTGTTCAACGAACATTTAAGGCTCACTTCCTCTATTGAACTGCAGGTCAAGGGGCACATCCTGCCCTCATACTGAGCACTCACTTGCTCTATTTGGCCATAGGCTAAGAGAGCACATTGTCCCCTCATACTGAACCTTTCCTGAAAACCGCTTAGACCTAAATCAGGCTTCAAAAAAGGGAATTAAGAATGGAAAGGTGTCTAGTTTTTAAATGAAATATCACAGTATGGGTTGGCTACTGCGTCACCATCCAAAATTGACCAATTGCGACAAAGCCCAGCCTACAGTCGGGTTGGGTCCCACACCCAAAAGAAAACTGTGAATTGAGGAACTTTTTGATATTTTGACTGGTGATCCCGGTGTGGACACGGCAGAATCCCGCACTGCTCATTGCATTTGGCTATTATTCTTTCAATAAATGGTAAATTGTATTCTGTTTTTTTTTTAGTCTTTTGTAAAAACCACACACACACACACACACACACACACACACAGACCTATAGCAAATAATAATAATTGTCTATCCAGCTTGTACAGGATTTCTATCATATCACACATCCTGCCATAAAATTGAAATTAATTTTGAAGTACGATTTGGAAATGTTGCATTAAAGAAAATGTTAATTAGGGATGTTTCCATCAACTGTGGCAGCGAAATGTCTTGCTGTGGGGTAATCCATCAGTAAACAGTAGAAGTAGAGATTGCTCGAGAAAGAGAAAACCACGATTAAAAAAGAGGTTGCTAATCTGACATCTTTTGCCGCCCACGAGAGAAAATGAAGAGAAATCCTCAGGAATTGGATTCAGTTGGGAAACTTATAATTGTTTTTTTCATGTCAGCTCGTCTTGACCGACAGAGTGGAAACAGCTGATCAGTCATGTGAGTTAAAGGTTTGCTACGTCAGAACTTATTCAGAAAAATAGTTTCTGTCTGCCATTTAGCACATTCATTATTTTTTACATCAAGCTTTTCTCATGTGAATCTTCAAAATGTGTATATTTTTTTGTTGGAAACACGACACAACACGACACATTTTTTCCAAAAAACAACCAATGTCAACTACTTCTCATTGAAAAAAAAACATCACCTTGGAGATAATAGCAAACTTTACAATTTTAATTATAATAGGACATAGTGCATGAATAATATTAACAAGTTAATTAACAAGTAATAAGGCATTGTTCTCGCTTTAGATCCGGTAGCTGCAAAAAGCATAGTTAACTGTTAGTTAACTTATCGTTAACTTATAATAGATGAGCAATAAAGTATATTTTAATATCAATAAGCAAACAAAATAAGATTAGTAAAGGCATGGCAAAGACATAATGGGTGGGTCATGGGTGTTTGTAATGCTATTATGAACAATTATAAAATACTCATGAGGCTTTTATTAATGTTCTTAAGCATTTGCAAACTGTTAAAAAGTTTCTTATAAGTGCTTATAAATCTCTTATAGCATGCTATTAGCTGTATTATAATGCCATTATTAACTTATATAGGCTAATAAACACTTATTACTTGTTAATTAGTGGTTATTACAAGGACCTTAATATAAAGCGTTACCGAAAGCCATTCCAGCAAATCTCAAAGCTGCTTGAACTGTTTTTTTTTTGGTGAAATATCATGAAATTGCCATTATGCAACTCCACTGAACTCTCTCTCTCTTCTTTATCGATGAGCCTGAGACACTGGCCTACATTGTGCGACACTCCTCTTTCTGCTCTACCACAACAGTTAAGTCCATTATCTGCAATCTTTTACCAGTATCCGTAGAGATTTTAAGCGCTGCTGATTCATCCTCTCGCTGTGAGGGAAAACATGTGCTCCACTCAGCTGTTTGTCTTGCCCAAATTTTCAACGTGATGCTGTCCAAACTATCACCTGACCTCTTAACATATTCATTATGTTGGACACAGCCAGCAACCAATTATAACATTTTTCTTATTTTAAAATAAAGAATGTTGCATTCATTGGTTCGTACTTCAACACACACTTAAATAGTTTCTTTGATACGCCACAGTGGTTTTTAGGGGCCCCTAGAGGTTGGAGGTCCCTAGGTAATTGACATAACTCTGTTGCGGTTCATTTTAAACTAGCCGGTCATAATATGAGTGCTCTTTGATATATTAGTGTGGAAAAGCCTCTCAGGGCAGTTGATCATGAAAGAACACTTCTCTAGGTTGAAACATTTTTAATGTATTTCCTCAATACCATTTCCCCTAATAGTCTGAATGACAAATTTGATATTACATGGTTTTTATAATATGCTCTTTTCTCCTCTTCATTTTTGTTTTTGTCTAAGTTGTTTACAGCATTTTGCTGTCCTTGAATGATGTTTGTCTATTTGGACCTTGTTGAAATGCCTTTTTTGCCATTTTTCATCAAATTGCTCTATTATGCACATATTTTTTTATATTTTTCACTTCCATGGATTACTGGTATCTGAATTAATCTGTTATATTTTAATTGTTAACAGAATGCTTCTTTCTGTTTGGTGGACAGGTGGTAAAAACACAGATGATGAAGAGCCTGTGGTGTTGAAACGTGGCATTTTGATGTAATCATTAAAATATTGGGAGCTTTTGCAATGTAACTCTCTTGACACAATTAAAAAAAAACGATTTAACATCTTAACAAAAAAACTTAAAAAATACCTTTGACAGTAAACTAATTATTCTAGAGTTATGTTCCCAGCACATCTTAAAAAATAAAATAAATCCTGTTTCAGGAACAAAGACAAACAGCTTGCCATATTGCACATTTGATCATAAAAATAAATAAATGTCCCAGTTGCCTGATGAAAGTAAACCATGAGTTGAAGAACTTTTGAGAAGTAGCAAGTTTTAATAAGTTTCAGTGCAACACGCAAATGTTTTGCAAAAAGCATAATAAAGTTTCACAATCTAGATAAGATTATTTCTCCTCTTGCTTCGTTTTCACACCCAAATGCACACTTGCAGATTCTTTCTAAAGATTTTTTCCTTACTGTTTGTGATTATGTATTTTTCATCAGAAAATAGATCTGAACTGAAATCTCTCCTCAAAATGAGTTCCTTACAAATAAAAGTGGTAATATCATATGTGGTAGATGGTACTTCTGTATCTTCCCTTTTTTAAGCTGTCATGTCTCGGCATTATCCAGTATTATCAGTAAACTTCATCATATTATTTACTCCTTTTTGTTCCCTTAACAGACCCCCTCCCCCCTCTCTCTATCTCTCTCTGGTAAATCTGCTGTGATTGCTGTAAGTCTTAGTTATTATTTTTCAGGGCACACCCTGGCTTATCCACAGACAAGCAGGATCTGGGAGGAATGGTGATGGTGGCATCAGCGGTGAGCGCAGAGCTGGGGGTGGAATCACGGAAATACTTTGCTGAATTATCCTCCCTGCAACGAGTTTCCTGAAGTACCTTTTCTCATCAGTGGCGTGATTATTGCAGGAAGTTGTAGAGGCTGTTTGCAGGGGCCTATAAGACGTTTCACAGATTGAGTCAAATGGAAATAAATGAGTTTTCTAACACATGTGGGAATGAGGTCTTACATGACACACATCTATGCTTCAACTAGTTAACATAAAGCCTCACATGCTTTGAAACAGAGTTTTCCCTCTTTTTAATGCCTATGAAGACTTTACAACAACTAAATTCTTTATGTAACAAAAAAATATTGAATTACATGTAACCTTTGACAGTATTATTAAGTAAGAATTTTTTTTTTTTTCAAGGATCCTTGACTGATAATTTTTTTTTATTCTATCGTGGGGATTTTCTTCCCTGACCGTGACAGTAGATGGAAAAACCACACACACATAAATAATTAATCTTTCATGTGTGTACATTCATAATGTGACTTGACAGAGGTGTAAAACATATAAAGAGTTGGTACGTTTTCTAGCATGTAGGGCAGTCTATATGGCATTTTATGTTTTCCTGTAAAATTAAGGGGCACCTGAAGGACACTGCATCATGACTTCTCCACTGAGGGCACTTCTTCACATTTTCTCCACTGGAGGGGTACTCTAGAGGGCACGCTATCCTATTTTCTCCACTAGAATGGTACCCAAAATGGTACTTTATCCCATTTTCTTCACTGAAAGGGTGACCTAGAGCCCCTGCACTTGTTCTCCATTTTAAGGGTACCTATTAGCGCACTGCATCACATTTTTTTCACTGGAAGGGCACCCTTGAGTGTGCTTCGTCTTGTTCTCCACTGCAAGGGTACCCCAGAGGGCACTTTATCTGATTTTCTCCATTGGGAGGGTACCCTAGAGTGCCCTGCATCACTTGTTCTTCCTTTTAGGAGCACATACTAGCGCACTGATTCCATTTTCTCCACTGTAAGAGTACCAAAGAGGGCACTGCATCACATTTTCTTCACTGGAAGAGGGCACTTCATCATGTTTTTCCACTGGGAGGGTACCCTTGAAGGATTTTTATCACATTTTCTCCACTGGAAGGGTACCCTAGAGACCCTGGCATAAAGTTTTCTTGATGATGACGGGGCCCATTAATGCACTTCATCACATTTCCTTCACTGGAAAGGCCCCAAGTAGGCCTTGCATCATGTTTTAGCTATATTGGTTGAAAAAACATCTGCTGAATAGAGGCAGCAAGGCAACATGAAGAAAGAGAAAAACATAGAAGTAATCTCAATTTTAACACATTGGGCTGAGACACAGAGAGATGTAACCATCTCGTCTTATCTAATATGACTGTTTCCCTCGAAAAAAAATCACACATACACTTACACAACTATTTCAAAAACACATGCATGCACTAACGGACACATGCACACACTTTGATCCGTGTACACACATAAACACACGTACGAGTCCAAATGTGCACACACAAATACAGACACTGATGCAACAAAATAGCAACGACTGAAGCAGCGCACTGATGATAATTACTGTAGCTGTGGTGTGGATGCCTGGAGAAAGTGTTTGTGGACTGCAGATGAGAGGAGAGGTTGGTCCACAGTGAGGTGGCATCATGCCCTGAATAGACAGACAGCAGAAGAGTGTCTTCAAGGTTTGTCGTGGCACAGCACGACTCAGACACGGAGGTCAGGCAAGACAGAAACATCAGACACAGCAGTCCAATCAGATCAGACGGCAGGTTGCAGCACCGCTGCTGAGAAACAACGCACCAGTAGCTGTGATTTATTCAAGATTATCTGTAATATATCAAGTTAGAGAAGTTGAATGGAAATTGAAAAGTTTAATGCTACTGCAAAAGACATTTGAAAAGTTCTCTCAAAGCATTTTTTCTGAAGTTACACAAGGCTTGGCCCAATGATTAGAATGACCTCATTGCAAAGCAGTTGTTGAATGGCAGTGCTCTGAGTAAATGCAGGGTTATAGCACTTTTAAAGGTCACAAAATGCCCAATGCACACACCAATATAAGTATGCTGCACGTTACAATGAGGAAGCACTGAACAACTGCAGTGACAGAGCAAAGAAAACTCAGCAGGAGCGCCTGTTCAAATGGTAAAACTAAAATGAAAAAACAGGTGTAAAAATAGGGAGAAATTAAATAAACCATGGAAGATGAAGGATTGTAAGCAACCTTCGGTCACCTCATGATTCTGTTAGAGGATAGCGAGAAGAGTTTGCTGGCAGACTGTGCACAAGCTCTTTAACAGGATATCATAAATGAGAAAGAGGCTCCCGGAAAAGTCTGTACAATATGTCCGCCATGACCCACACAAATGCCAGTCCTGCTGTCACCATCCAAATGCCAATTGCATTTCTTTGATTTTTTTCTTCGGATGGAAGCACAGAAATAAACATTAGCGAGTACAAAAGCACAATAACAACTAGTCACGCAGTACTAATGTATTTTTGAAAGGTTCCTTTCTTGTGAATGTGTTCTTCTGTTGTTCTGAGAGCACATTTATTTTTATTTTACCCAGCTGACTTTATTGTTCATCAGCCCCTGTCCTCACACTGAGGTTGAAGTAAAGCTTCTGCATTGTACAACAGATGTGCTATAGTCACAGGCTGAAGAAAAGGAAAGATTCAGGTAATCATAGGTTCTTTCACACATGGTGTTAGTTGTCATCAGACTCCAGGCTACTGATGCTGGTTGCTTAAATTCATTAGTTTAACCTCATTTCATCACAAGTAAGAAGTTTGCATTCATGAGAGCGGTTTGGTCTACAACTACAATAGTTTTTTCTTCTTAAATGCGAGCTGTAAAAAAATGTAAATCAATTCACAGATAAGGCTGCACTGAGACCTTGCACTAGAAACAGCCGGCAACCTCCAGGACTGAGCAGTGAGGCAAACCTAGATTGCCCTAAGCTGCATTCTACCAAAAAGTCCAACAGGGGGCGCTGACGGTGGTTGCAAAAGCATTTTGGTCCTATCTATCTCATTACAAAATGAGTCAACTTCTCACTTGATTTATTACCCCAGAAGAAACTCTCATGACAACACTATGGTCTCAATCACTAGTAAAAAATATTGTAGCGACCCGGAAGAATGGAGCCACGATCGGGAGCTGGTTTTCTCTGACTTTATTCTCAGTTTGATAACACAGGCTACTGTGGGCCGTAGCCAACGCCAACCCAATAAAACACACGGCAACAGGCTATCGTAAGCTCACAACACAACTCTCCGGTCTCTCTCTCTACCCACATACACACCCACCGGCACGCCCCCCCTCAGTCCTCTGCCAATCCAGGTGGCTACCCTGTACCAACGTCGCCATGGCAACGGCCATAACTGACAGGCTCTACAGCCTCTAACAACGCCACCTCCCGACGTCTCCCCTTACACTGCAGCACACTAACAGAATAAAACTTGAACAACTCAATGAATAACAGTCCGTTACACTACCCCCCCTCTTCAAAGTCCCTCGCCCCCGAGGGGGCAAACAAAGTCTCTCAGATGGGCAGGGGGTCTGTGATTTCTTCGTGGCCTTGTCTGACCCAAGTTAGGAGAGGGGGCTGGGGGGGCCTGGTGAAGGAAAAGGGCCAGGCGTAGGGGCAACCAGTGCAGGTTGAGAGGGCCCGGGCTCCTGCACTCAGAAGCTGAACTCTGGCAAACTCATGAGCGGATTCAAGACGGTCCTGCAGCTTCCTGGCGTACTCTGGTCCTGGGGGAGCCACAGGGGCATCAGGCGGTTTGCCTACCATCATTTCCGCCAGGGTCCGGATCTCTTTGCCCAACATGAGGAGAGAAGGGGAGCAGGCAGTAGAGTCCTGGGCCGCAGATCGATACGCCATTAATACCAGGGGGACATGAGTATCACAGTCGCGTTGGTGTTTAGCGGTCACAATGGCTAGCTGCTGTGCTAGTGTGCGATTAAATCTCTCCACAAGGCCGTCGCTCTGAGGGTGGAGGGGTGTGGTGCGGGTCTTGTGGGAGCCAAGTTTTTCACACACTGCTGCAAACACACGGGACTCAAAGTTCCTGCCCTTGATCAGTGTGGATGGCCTCTGGCACCCCAATCCTGCTAAACATCCCCTCTACCAGCGCGTCCACGATGGTCTCAGCCTCCTGGTCTGGGAGACTGTACGCCTCTGGCCACTTAGTGAAATAGTCCATAGCGGTGAGGATGTAACGGTTCCCCTTGTCCGTTCGGGGAAACGGCCCAAGAACATCAATTCCCACCCTTTCCATGGGGCACCCTGCTGGAAACTGCTGGAGCTGAGCATGAGATATTTTGGGGGGATATTTTACAGTGCAGTGCAACTGTCCCATCTGCAACAATAGTCTTCCACGTCTCGTCGATGCTGGCCCCAATAGAACCCCTGTCGGAGGCGGCGGAGGGTTTTGGCTACCCCGAAGTGACCAGAGCCAGGTGCACCATGCATCGCTCGGAGTACTGTATCCCGGAGGGCCTTTGGCACCACCACCTGCCACCGTGTCTCTCCTGTAGCTGGCTCCTTCCACCCCCTCTGTAGTACTCCACCATCCAGGCGCAGGGCTCCAAACATCGAGTCCCTTTGTGGCTCATGAAAACATGGCGACTTCTCCCCATGGAGGTTGACGCTGTGCTGCCACCCAAATAAGCATAGGTCTGATATCCACATCATTCCCCTGCTTATGTGCCCACTCTGCTCTATCCACAGCTGCCAGTCTCTGGCTGGCGGGGGGGCCCCTCTTCACCCACAGCCGCACATTTCACATCCGGGTGTCGCTGCTCTCCCTCCAGCATCTCTCTTTTCTCACAATACTGGCAGTAGTCAGCGCTGCAGGGTCGGCGGGTCAGTGCATCGGCGTTTCCATGCTGAGACCCTGGCTGGTGCACCACAGTGAAGTCGTAGGCCTGTAGCTCCTCAATCCAGCGTGCCAGCTGGCCTTCTGGCTCTCTGAAAGACATAAGCCACTGCAAGGCAGAGTGGTCAGTCCTGACCGTGAAGTGGAGGCCGCCTAGGTAATACTTGAAATGCCGTATGGCACTTACCACAGCGAGCAGCTCTCTCCTGGTGACACAGTAGCGACGTTCTGCCTTGTTGAATGTCCTGATGTAGTATGCCACCACTCTTTCTCCTCCAGGCATCACCTGAGCCAGCACAGCCCCCGAGCCAACGTTGCTGGCGTCTGTGTCGAGGATGAAAGGTAGGGCGAGGTCAGGTGGGGACAGCACCGGGGCCTCCACTAGGGCTCTCTGTAGTGCAGTGAATGCTGTATGGCACTCCTCTGTCCATTCAAATATCTCCCCTTTTTGTAGGAGATGAAACAGGGGTGCAGCTATGCAGGAGAACCCCCTCACGAACTTCCTGTAGTAAGAGGCCAGTCCCAGGAAGCTCTTCAGTTCTTGGACAGAGTTAGGGGTGGGCCAATCCTTCACAGCTTGCACCTTCTCATACACTGTGCCGACGCCCCCTCCTCCTAACTTGTGGCCCAAGAAGGTGACCTCACGCCTCAGGAAACAGCATTTCTGGGGATGTAGCTTAAGTCCTGCTGCCGCCACTCTCTCCAGCACCCATCTGAGCGCCTTGAGAGCTGACTCAAAGGAATCGCCGTGGACCAGAATGTCGTCAAGGTACACAACACACTCTTGGCGGGGAATGTTAGTGAGTACCTTGTCCATGAGTCTCTCGAATGTGGCGGGGGCGTTGCAGAGGCCGAATGGGAGGACTTTAAACTGCCACAAGCCGCCGCTAGTAATGAAGGCAGTTTTGGGTCTGGCCTCTGGAGCGAGGGGGACCTGCCAGTACCCACTACGCAGGTCCAGAGAGGAGAACCAGGACAACCCTGCCACAGTGTCGAGAGCTTCGTCAATACGTGGAAGGGGATAGGGGTCTTTTTTGGTCACCTTATTGAGGGGTCTGAAATCCACACAGAACCGCCACTCCTCCTTCAATTTTTTTGGGACCATGACGACTGGGGAGGCCCAGGAGCTTGTGGAGGGCTCGATGAGTCCGGCCTGTTGCATCTCTTGAAGGGCTCTGTCTGCGGCGGCCTGCTTGGCTAGGGGAAGGCGTCGAGGTCTCATCCGGATGGGCTGTGCATCTCCAGTATCAATGTCGTGCTGGATCAGGTCTGTTCGGCCCACGTCCTCCTCAGACAATGAGAAGCACTCCTTGAACTCCAGCAGTCTAGCTGCCACAGCAGACTCTGTTCGCTAGGGGTCAGTCCATCACAGTTTCTATGCCAAACCTCCCTCACGGCCAAAACTCTCTCACACCCATCTTCTGGTGGAAGAGGAGGTGGAGGTGTGTGTGAATCAGTGGCGGCCGGGGTGGAGGATGGTTCACTGGGGAAGATGCAGCGGACAGCCATGTTGTTTGTGGTCTCAGCTGCTAGAACTGTGACAGTGTGGGTCACGGAGCAGCCAGGTTGGGACGGCCGCTTAGACATCTGGATAGCGTGACCATCTGGAAAGGTGAGTGTTCCTCTCTTGGTGTTAATAACACAGTCCAATGCCTCAAGGACATCCAATCCCAGAATACAGTCCTCCAAATTCGCGACCCACACCGGGCAGCAAACTGATTGTTTCCCTACCCCCAGAGTCACTAACGCTTCCCCCACCATTGGGACTCGTTCTCCAGTGACAGTCTGCAGCTTCACTATGGTGGGGAAAATGGAAGTCCCAGAACCTAGCACATCTGGTGTCACCAGGGTGGCCGAGGAACCCGTGTCCACCAGTGCAGAGCAGTGTTTTTCTCCAATAGTCATTGACACATACCAGCAGTCTCCTATACAGGTTCGGCCCAGTACAACAAGCCGTTCCAGCTGTCCAACAGGCTCCTCTGTTGATCGCCCTGCCCTTGCTTGGTTGGAGTGTTGCACTGTTGGGATGGGTCGGGACACAGGTTCAGGGGTCCGCGTCGTCCCGATCATGCGGTCCCTGATGGTTTCCCTGATTCTGGGCTGTGCGGGGGCAGTGTCGGACTAGGTGGCCAGGCTGGTTCTGCTGCATTCGGGCCAGCCACACTTACAGCTCTCACCTTTGGCGATGTTTCGAATGTGACCGTCGGGGAACCAGCACACAGCATTTCTCTTTCTATTGCTAGCTCCAAAGCCTGTTGTAGGGACCTGGGATGAGCCAACAGTGTCTGGATACGGAGGTCAGCCGGCAGCAAGGCCTGGAGGAAATGGTCTCGGGCTAACTCACTCTGGATGGCGGGAGGCATGTGAGCATAGGTGCGGTGAACCAGTCCTTCAACATCATTGGCCAGATCTCTCAGTGGCTCTCCTGGTCGCCGCTGTCAGCTGCACAGCTCAGATCGTAGCAGACTGGCTGCTGAGCATAGTCCAAACCGTCTCTTCAGGGCTCCGACTAATGCATCATAGTTGCTTCTGTCATCAGGGCTCAATAACAGCAGGCTTGACAGAGCCTCTCCACTAAGGCACATAGCTAACTGTAGTGCTTTCTCTTCAGTGGACCACCGGCCAGCCTGAGCTAACAGTTCAAATTGTGCATGAAAAGCCTCCCAGTCAGCTTTGCCATCATATCTGGGGGTTTTCATTGTGGGTGGGAGGATGCACCCATGCGGTTCTACCTGTCTGCTCATGTCCATACTCCTGGCTTTTGCCATCTTCCCAGGGTTAGCATTTCCCCCATCTGAGCAGCTAGCCGAGCCCAAGCCAGCCTCTGTAGCCATCCTCACTGCCATCTCTCTCACCCGCTCTCTGTGTCCCGCTACCCTCCAAGCGGCGTCCGTGTCCTCGTCAGATCCCTCCTCCCGCTCGATCTTGAAAAGTGTCCGCGGCAGCATGTTGTACCCCTTTAGCAGCCAATAGCACGTCGTCAACCAGCTAGCGAGCGGCGTGTTAAGCTCCGTCGGCGAAGTTCGGTCACTTCTGACACCAATTGTAGCGACCCAGAAGAATGGAGCCACGATCGGGAGCTGGTTTTCTCTGACTTTATTCTCAGTTTGATAACACAGGCTACTGTGGGCCGTAGCCAACGCCAACCCAATAAAACACACGGCAACAGGCTATCGTAAGCTCACAACACAACTCTCCGGTCTCTCTCTCTACCCACATACACACCCACCGGTACGCCCCCCCTCAGTCCTCTGCCAATCCAGGTGGCTACCCTGTACCAACGTCGCCATGGCAACGGCCATAACTGACAGGCTCTACAGCCTCTAACAACGCCACCTCCCGACGTCTCCCCTTACACTGCAGCACACTAACAGAATAAAACTTGAACAACTCAATGAATAACAGTCCGTTACAATATTCTTCAAGACAAAATTATGTTGATAGTGTGAATAATGGCCCAATTTAGAAGAAAATAGATGATTAAAAATCGTATGATTTGGGGCGTGGCTACCTTTGAGTGACAGGTCACTAACAAGGCGAGCCGTCATCAGGAGAAAATAAAAGCAATTCATATCCACTGCCCTGTGTACTTTTAAACAGCAATGAACTTTGTTGTCCATGTTTTCTTCCGGTTTTGTCTGAGAACTTTGACCCTTTAACACTGTATTTACACTTAATCACAGTTTATTTTCTTCATTAAAAATGTCTTATATGGTTATACTAATAGACACTCCAAAGAGTCGGTGTTCGTTTTTTTCAGGTAAGTAACATACATTTAGTCTTTGTTTCTTGCTAGCCAAAATGAACATCCCAGTTAATGGTCGTTAATGCTAACATGAATTAGCAGCGACTTTGCTCAGTCAGGTTGCCGGTGTAGAGAGGCGTGTAGTCAGTGTTGTCACATCCCTCTCGCTCCTCCACAGTCCAAATATGGTCTGCTCCCAGTTTCCAAAAACAAGATGGCAACAGATGAAAATGAAGATGGCAAGGAGTGTAACGCTGAACTTGATGCTTCTAACAGGCAGTCCACAAACCAATGGGTGATGTCACAGTGACTACATCCATTATTTAGTCTATGACTACAAAGGATAACATTTGCTCATAAGTGGTGACAAGCAGTCAAATCCAAACCTTTAATTAAGACACAATTTTATCATGCAAAGTGTGGCTTCTTGAAGCAGTGGAGAGATTATTCTATATGTCATTATGTCTTTTGTTCTACAGCTGCCCTCTCTCTAATATCCACATTGATTTCGCTCCATTTGCCAATACTTATCCCCCCCTGAAGGTGACATTTGTTCTGCTTATTTCCTCCACACCGTAAAGGCCAACAGTCGAGGGGTAACAGATGGGAAATTCTGCTCTCAGTGCTGACGTTCCACCATTTCATTTATCTGTACTGAAGTACTTTTAGCTTAACAACACAACCTGGCCCTGACAACAGTAAGTAAGAAAGTTTTTTACAAGCATAAAGAGGACAGGAGTTACTTACTAGAATTATATCTAATCTCTTTCAAGGTTAATACTATCTTGCTAAAGTCATTCTCATATTATTTCATGGAGGAAAATAGAAAGAGCTCTAAACCTATCAATGCCTGCTGGCATGCACTGGCAACCTCAAACACAATATTCAACAAGTCAAAAGCAAACTGAATGTAATGATTTTCAGAAAGTTCAGTATCTTTCACTTCCTTACTACATAAAAAATGAAGAAATGGTTGAAAAACTGACATTTCAATACAGTGATCAAGTCAGTTTACAGTAGAGGTGGGAATCACCAGAGGCCCCACGATACGATTTTATTGCGATACTTGTGTCACGATACGATATTATTGCGATTTTAAGCATTTTGCGATATGGTGAGTATCGCGATACAATATATTGCGATTTTACTGTTTAAAATTACTTATTTAACTGCATTTTGTGTCCACAAAATTTAATTAAATCAAATCAATAATTGTTTTGTCAAATAAGACAGTCTTTTTATTCCTCCACAATGAGAGTCAAACCCACAGACTGACCAACAAAGTATTCAGTCAAACTGAACTGAACTGATATCAAACATGCAGTGCAACGTTTGCTCCGGTGTGACTTTCATGTTCTGCTCGAGTCTAAAGAACGTGAGACAGACGCTTCCAGTCATCTGTCACACAGTGAGCCGTTATAGTCACATATGAATCTACTGCCCGCGACGTCCACGCAACACAAGTTATCGCAAGTATATCTGCTGTGCCCAAACTTTCCTCAACTTCAAGCTTTACTGCTGTGTATAGCTTTGATACGGCTGTGTCCGTTAAATAATAATGGATATATATATAATAATGGATTGTGTTATTTTCTTTGCGCGTTCTGAATTGAGTGGCAGTTTTGTCGGCTGGTTTCTCGGTAGCGTTGATGTAGCATTGGCTTTGGCGTCATCAGTTAATGCTATGTCAGGATGGTGCCGAGTTAGATGAGCCCGCAAGTCCGTTGTATTCCCCGAGTATTTTTATTTTCATGCGGCACTCCTTGCAAACTCCATGTGTCATTTCTATCTCATTCGTCCCTTCCTTGTTAAAAAAAATCCAAAACAAATCCACACGCTTGACATTAACGCGGACCCCCACCTCTAGTTTACAGTGTTCAGCTCTTCAAACAGTTTGTATTTTGGTAGGATCGGCTTGCACACACACACACACACAAAAACACAAAAACACAAACACACACACAAAAACACACACACAAACACAAACACACACACACACACACACACACACACACACACACACACACACACACACACACACACACACACACACACAGGTTTACTCTTCCAACACTGTGAAACAAAAATAGACGAGAATGGGAAGTCTGAGAGGGAATATTTTTATTACATTTGTCAAAACTGGTCTATGTGCAGCACCATTCCTCCATCTGCCCACGCATAGAAGGGTTACATAAATGGTATCAATGCTCCAGCCCACTCAGTTTTTCAGTGGGCAGTCCACAAGTGAAAGAATTAGAAATGCATGTATTCTCCAAATGACCTATGCTTCTCACATTCAGCAAGAAAAGTTACAGCACTCGCAGCCAGCCTTGTGCAACTCAGTGAATGTGTTACTATTTTGCATTAGTGATTTAAGATTGTTTGCCAGTGTGCGGAGAAGTTCATTTAGTGCAGCAAAAAGTAAGACTGTGGAGACGTTGCTTTAACACTCACATCTTGGGTGTGTGCCCTGTTTCATACTGGTCAATTCAGACTATTTATTTACTACTGACCACAAGCTTTTTATAACCTCCTCCAAGCTGTTTTAGATGCCACATGAACTATGATTCTGTTAGCTGAAAATAAACCCGCTGAACATTTTGCAGACACGTAAAATAAACATTTTGTGAGATTACACGGATGAAGACAGTTACAAATTAACCCATTTTGCCGACAGATATACAATAAGTATTCCGTGGGATTACAGGGATTACAGAGAAAGAACATATTTTGGTCCTGGTCCAAGAAAATTTAAAGCAGCTACGACAGAGTCTGGCACCAGACTGTGTAAACATGCCGCCTGAGAGAGGAATCCCTACGACCTGTGATGAAAGGCTGGATTTATTCCATATGTGTCTGTATGAATCTGCACAGTGTTCATTGTTCGAGCAATTTGTATTTTACCTTTATCAATTAAAAACTGCTCGCACCATGAAGCAGAATCTCACTGAGCTCCAAAGCTACAGCAGAAGCTGAAGCAGGAATTTAACAGCTTGGGATTAGCATCGTTATCTGCAAGAGCTGTGTTGTCACCATAAGAGACAGATGTGACAGGCACCTGGAAAGATAAAATGTATAGAGATTTTACACCTGGTTCAAAATCATTCGTTCTAACTAAATAAAAAAACTTAACTTTGCTGCATCTGTGTTCAACTTTTACAACATAAAACATCCTTCTAGCCTGCTGCTTCCTCTCAACAAGCCCTTCACACAGTCTTCATAAATAAGACCCACTACATGGATTAAAAACAACACACCACAGTCACAGGGATAGCTAGCTGCACAGAATATTCAGCTTCTGAAAGGAACCATAAAAAATGACAAAAACACAGACATGCCCAACACCTTTATTTTCCAGTGTAAGAAGGAATAATTTATTTTCCATTCAGCTTGCCGAGTTTAAGACAGGAGTCGATAAAAAAAAAAAACACAAAAAAAAGAAACCCCACCATGCACTCTAGATTCAATAGTGACGCTGCCTCCTCCTCTTCAAGTATCTTCTCCACTCCTCTCCTCCTCACCTACCGCCTCTTCGCCATCCTCTGACCTCCTCTTCTGCCTTTCTCTTACTTAATAAGGAAGCTGAGAGACAGAGGAGGATTAAAGGGAGAAGAAAAGAAGAGAAACAAACAAGAGAATAGAGAGAAAAGAAGAAACAGATATAAATAAATTGTTTTTCATTATGGCTTGTATTGCACAACAACACATTTTTAGAAAAACGTGCAGCTACTGATGAACATCTTAGATACTGCAGGTTCAAACGGTTTCTGGAAGCATGTAATCAGGCCAATTTGCTCAAATGTTTGCTGAAGTTGCATCCACCAATAGACTTCTGTTTATTTTTGTGTTGCTATGCAGACCACATGTTTCTGTGTTTCATATAAATCCGAATTTAGTATTCTGATTTCTTGGTTTTTAAGAATAAAAAAATTATCAAATTGTTCTTCCCAGACTATTTTCTTATTTCAAACGACAGGCAAAACTGTCGTGCTCTACAAACCACAGTATTAGCATAACCTTAAAGCAGCAGGAAAAGAAGAGGCTATATCAAAACATTTTCACCCCAAATACTGAGATTACTAGAGATTACAGGGGGTGTGCCAAACTTTGTCTGCTTTGAGGTTGTCAAAACAATATTTGTGTATGTTAAATTAAAAAAAATCATAATAACACATGTAATGGAATAATCAAAAGTCTGTATAAAACGAATCAGAGACATATTTCAGTCCACATTTTAAAAATCTAAGGCTTTTTTGCAGTCTACACATCTGTGGCCTCTGAATCTTTGTAAGGAAGTCAGATATGTGTGTATAGGCCAACTCTGTTAGGTCATACTTATGTTGAGTTTAATGTTTACTTCTTGATAAGAGCTATTTTCAGAAAGAAGAAATGTCCTTGAATTATTTCTATGTGTGATATTTGTACAATGTTGTACAAACAGAGGAAATTATTTCATATTTATCTATATAGGTGCATATATTATCATTACATTACAATGGATCAGTATCATTATTTTGTAAGCAGGTAAGCCTACTCTGTCATCCTAATGTTTATATTTTTGCTTATTAAAAGATACATTTTTCAGAAATATTTCAATATCCTTGCAATAACTATTTTTGTGTGTAATTTATACACTGGTGGTGACACAAAATGAAGGTGAGAAAAACGGTATAAATGGTAAACGAATGACAAATTGAAAAAAAGGTTGGGAACCATTGCTTTAGTTTAGGGGCCTGCGCATTTCAAATAGTTTCCATTTTTTTCCCTGAAGAACAACAAACTATAATTTGGCACATAAATTAGGGAAACTAAATATAGCGTTCAGTTGGTACCCTTCCAATAAATAATTTCAGTCAGGTCCTAGTGAAACCTAGAGAATCTTTTAGTGTGTTGTGTTTACAGACAAACCATTCATGATAAAATAATGAATAAACATAAGTATGAATTGATGTTTTCCTTCAATGTCATCCTTATCTTCCACATAATTGGGACTGAATTACAGACTTTTCAGGAAACTTTTGGGAAAATAGGGATGTACTCTGCAATTACGGAGCTAAAATATAACATAACCAGTCTCATACCACAACTAAACTCTCCATCAGAGTCACTAGACAACAATCATTGGACTTTAAGCCCCTCCACTGAGCTGGCACAATGCACTTTGGTTCTATTCCAAGCCACAGGTCACAACAGGGTTAAAGCCCACATGATAGTAAATTATCTGCCTGGGTGAAGTGATCTGAACATCATGAATCCCTTCAAGCTCCAGAGGTGAGTTTCTGCAGCTGGAGGTGTTTTTTTGGGTGTTGTGCTGTAATATCCTAAAGCTGCCCCACAGGCGATGAATTGGACCCACAACTCTCACAACTTGTCGAGTGTTTTCTGTCACACATTACATCTTTTTTATGTAGTGGCGACCTTTAGCTCAAAGCGGCACCAAATTGCTGCTGTTCAGGCTCGCTAAGCTGAAGGGCTTTAGTGTCCAAACACATTTACTGTTAGATGACTTACACAAAAGATCTATGATGTCTACTATTCAGGTTAAAGAAGAAATGATGTGTGAATATGCCTTATATATTGAGTGTTCTGTAAAATGCTAAAGGAACATGAGTCAACACAGTCAGACCACAAATCTCTGTTGAACTTTAGCTGTCAGATTGCTCTCTGGAGAAAGATCCCTGGTGCTGTGGCTTGTACATTTTGAAGGGAGAGTTTCCAATCGAACAGCTGTCTGAGGATCAATGAAATAATGGGAATGGATGGATCCTGTTTTGGCCCTGATTTTTGCACTGTGTCTGCAATAACTTTGCAGCGATTTTATGTCAACTTCACTGATTTTAAGATTCATTGTATATTGTGTTTGAATAACTGTTGACTAAGCTGGAACTTGTGTGAGCATCTGTACGGCGGTACTGTACGGTTGCTATAGTTACCTGTAGGGGTATCCATGGTACTTGGACCTGAAAATGGAGAGCAGGAAGCTGAAGAAAAACACCACCAGGCCAAGACCAACCAGGCAGATGACTGGAAGGAGACACACACACAGAAACACGTACAGATTAGCATTAAAATTGATTTTCTCAGGTTTAATCTTTAATCTAATCTTTCTCTACCGATAAAAGCATGTACAACTGCACATGCACGAATGCTGCACATAGGGGTGTTTGAAGAAAAATTATCCAATCTAGTGCCACACATATAAAACTGCATTCTGCCGATTATGGGTCATAGTATTGTAGCTAAGAGAGAAAGGATGAGTTGTGTTTAGATACCGACAGAAAAAAAAACTTTCCAAACAATTTAGCTGACGTCTATTTCAGGGAGGCTGAAGCGTTGGCAGTACTTATGACTTTTGCGATCAGGTCAAGTCAAGTCAATTCAAATTTATTTTTAAAGCACATATTAAAACAACTCAAGTTGAACAAACTAGAGACAAAGCAGAGCAGGAGGTTGAAGTTTACACAAATAAAAGAAACATGGATGAAAAAAGTAAAGCACAAAGAGACAAATTAAAAAAGAAAAATCAGGTGAGAAGGGAGCTCCGGACCCTGGCAGCATGGAGGGACTAGGAGCCTGATCGCCATTCATCTGCACGTACTGTCATCACTGCAGTGACGTGAAGCCGGTTTAAAGTCTGGAAAGTGTCTCTTAGAAACCTCCCGCTCGTTCTACTTCTGATCTTACAGGTGATGGAGATGTGTGTATAGCCAACAGTCTTCTCTAGCTCCACAATACACTAAACTCTAGGCCAGCCCACTTTTTAGGGGTCCAATCAAATACAAAGTATTCTATTTAAAACCGTCTTGTGACTGTACATGCTCAAATACTCCATTCTTAAAACGCTGTCACTTCCATGTCATGGAGACACTGAGTTAAAGAAACAGATCTCAAGATCTCTAAAACGTGATGTAATGTACAAGTTACTATAATGACACTTGATGCTTTTGAGTTTCCACATTTCTCCAACTTTTTGCAGGTCCTGCAGCCACCCTGATATATGCATAATAATTATTAAACAATGGCCTGTGAGGATAGTTGATTCCTGGCTAAAGGCATCCATTTAAATCATTTCACGCACATTATAACCGCTGATGCAACTCTCTGTTTGATCTCTGTTCAAATTGAATGTGCTTGCAGGGCTTAGACATGGTACACACTGAAAGCATCCTCTTCTCTTCATGTTGGTGTCTCTCTCTCTCTCTCACACACACACCACACACACACCACACACACACACCACACACACACACACACACACACACACACACACACACACACACACACACACACACGTAAGCACCAACACAGGCCTACACGCACAAAGCCAAAGGATGAGAAAAAATTATATCTGACATTTGCTAAAATGCTGGTAGAAAGGACGTCTAAAAAATTACCTCGAGCCCTTCATCATGCTGAAACCAATTTAATATTTACCATTATTTGGACAATCACTCAATGTATGTGCCACTACCTCTTTCTCATCACCATCCCTGCTGTGCTGCAGAAAACTGTGTTTGCAACTATTATCATCTTATTTCCTCAGTGGCTATTCGAAAGTGAAATATACATAAGCATGATCTTTAATCTGCAGGGGAATTGTGAGCGTCTGTATGTGTGGGTGTATGAGTGTGTGCACACACACCCTCATGTAGCGGCTAATCCTTGAGAGGCACTGTGTTAAATTAAACTGTCACCACCGACTGATATTGTTAATCAGGGATTAGGATGAGGACCTCTCCTGGAGACTAAATAGTGAGATATGTGCATGTTCTCACTGTGTGTGTGTGTGGTTATATGTGTAAAGTTATGTGTGCAAGTGAGAGAGAAAGAGAGGAGAGGATGTCAGAACATAGGATTTGGCTTTGAAAATGTATGACAGATTCTCAATGTAAATTTGACTGCATGCGCTGTCATTCATCTTCAGGGCTCCAGTGGTTTTGCATGTTTTGTGATCTTTATTGCATATGTGTGTGAGCCTACGCTGCATGCTGTCGGCACTCAGTGTCAGCTCCAACATAACGTGTTCTCCTTTATTTCTTTCAATTTACATGCAAGTCATACATTCATGATTCAACATAAGAATCAGTACACACACATGCATGCACGCACCCATACACACACACACACACACACACACACACACACACATACACCAGGGGCTGTATTGTGCTAATGTGCCATGTGCCATGTATTGTGCTATTGTGATACGACATTCAAGTCCTTATGCATCTACCCCGGACACACACAAACACACACTTACATACACAAACACAAAAGAGGTCCAATTAGCAATCATTGTGTGTGTGTGTGTGTGTGTGTGTGTGAGTGGGTATGTGTGTGTGGTTTCATTTGGTATTCTTGTGAGGACCAAAGCGCACCAGTCACAAGGGAAAATAGTTTAAAACACTGTCATTCTTCACTTGAAATCCATTTTTTGAGAGGTGAGAGGACAGGTCTGAGGTCAAATAAAGGTTACACTGTTTACTAATTCAAGACAATGTAGTCATAAGTATGGAAATACAAATGTGTGTGTGTGACATTGACTGAGTGACTTGATTGAGAGCACTGAATATTTGAGAGTGTGTCTCCAGGGACAGCCCTTGCGGCCCCGTGTTCCCTTAGTTGCCACATCTACGTATGTGCCTGCGAGTGCGTGAGCGACAGAGCGTCTGTGTATCTTCATTAAGCATAGTGGGATGTATTTCCCATAGCTCATCAATTATGACTGAGAGGTATCTTAGTATGCTTCCGTGGATAATGGCACTCCGATATACACACGCACTAAGCATGCTAATGAAAGTGATTTATGACCTTGGCGAAATGACAAGTTGTTTAAGCTGAATGATTTCCCTCAACGACAAAGGTGGTAATCCCTCTTTTGACTGTATGACTTGGCTCAATTCAAATCATGATATATTGGCATGGTGAAAAATAAATGTACCTTTCCCCCCCAAGCACGAGGAAGCCAATAAACATATTAAGTTAAGCCTACCTCATTAGGAGGACAAATATGAATAGATATTGGAATGCTAAATGCTTCTTCACAGTTTATTCTTTGATTAGCAACCGGCTTCAAGAGACATTAACTGACTCAGCCTCTGGATACAAACACACACACAATTGTTTCATTATTTGCATGCCATGCCTGTGACAGAAAAGCCTGCAGCCTCTTTTGTTTGAATTGTTAATGTTCACACTGCCCAATTACGAGTGAACCAGGTGAATAAATGTTTAATGGACTCTTGGTAACTGGTTTCTTAACCATTCTAACTATTTCCAAAAACCACAAACACAACAGTATCACGCATACAAATGAGACAATTATGGATATATTTGTGTGGGCATGCATGTGTATGTGTTATTGTAACCATGCTATTATTGTGTGTATATATAAATGTTTTTATGGTGAAGCATGCACATGTGCAGGCTATGAATGGAGCCTGCTGAAAATAATTGAAGAAATAAGTGAAAATTGATAGAATACTCTTTTTCCCCAAGTACTTTTAACATCACTTTGTCACATATATCTTTTTTTTGTACTGACTCTTCATGGTTCAGGGAGAGGAATAGTTATTCTGCAGTATCACAAAGTTAGGAGCTGAATACAAAGATATTTTAAGTCGTCGCATTTCGGGGTCATGTTCTATAGTTGGCTGGATTTCATTTTGACTCCTATAAGTTTCCATTGTCTTGACATCTGGCACTTCTATACGCCACGTTGGCATTTCACCAGGGAGATATGGTAATTCGGGGATTGCGGCCTTTAAAGTTGTCTCTACTCTAGTTTGTTCCTTCGCAGACCCATCTTACTTTTTCCTGACTCTTCAAATTTTCTTTCCCATTCTTTCCTCCCTCCTTGATGTTTCACATTCTTTCCTCTTTCACTCTCACCTTCATTCTGTCTATCCTACTCCCCCCCACCCCCCCACACCCACTGATATTGCATATGTAGTGATTTTGCAACTCCATTTACTAGTTCAGTAACTCCCTTGCTGAGAAACAGTGTGTGCGCTGTGATTTCTGCTGCAGATGCCCATGGAAGCAGCAGATAACTTCCTGTAGCTGCACTCAGCAGTATGGAAGCTATATGCCAGGGATTTAACACCCACATTCAGTGATTACACTACCATTCAAGCCTAATCCTCTCTCTATTACTGACAGATGACTATTCGCTATGCTGCTTTATAATGCTCTTATTTAATTTGTGTGTCCGTATGTGCATGTGTGTGTCAACCCGATGACAGCGGTGAGTGGGATATGAAACTGTTTATTCTGTGCGAGCTTGTGTCTGGATATTATGCGTGTTTTACGTAACAGGTTTCTGTATGCATTAGTATGCTTGGGCTGCAGGAAAATGTAATCTGCGTGTTTGCTTCACTTTATTTAAATGAACAGGTGGAAGCTACACAAAGAGAGAGGTTAAATTAGCTGATACAATAAAAAAAAGGAGTTTCCGCACATAAGAAGAGAAAGGGCAAGAAAAAGAGATGGAGAATGAAGATAGGGCTGTTGGAAATGATGGAGCAGAGAAAGAATTGATGAATGAGGCGTCTGTGCTGTACACGTGATATGTCAACGTTACACAGGTGACAGCTATGTGTGTATGGATGTATACGGATGTGTGTGTGGGTGTTTTTGTTCAGTGGAATACTCAGATGCTCATGTCTTATGGTAGTTATGAAGTCATTAGCATTTTAATTGCCAAGCTTTAACATCTCAAGGAGAACTCATGGGTAAAGTAGAACAAAAAGTTGATAATCTTGCTTTAAGATTTTTTTTAGTGTGTGTGTGTGTGTGTGTGTGTGTGTGTGTGCGTGTGTGTGTGTGTGTGTGTGTGTGTGTGTGTGTGTGTGCGTGCGTGCGCATGAGTTTGGGCAATTGAAAGGCTTCTGGAGCTGCTTTTTCATCATACCCACTCTAATTAAAATCCACTTGTGTGTAACCGTGTCTCTGTGTTTGAGGTAATTATCAGTTCGGGCCATCTAATATCTAGCTCCCCCTTCTCATAATCTAGAGATTATACATCAACTCTGCTTGGGCGGTAAAAGAAAAGGTTGAAAGAAAGAATGGCTTTAGTGTGGTTAAGTGACCACGGCCCATTTAAAGTAAAGAACTGTGTGATATGCTTCCAGACGAGACTCATGTTAGAGAGCATCTGCCCTACAGTCAAGAGAAAAATCTATGTTTTTCATTGGTGTATCATTGAAATAGAAACACATTTCCTATTCACAAAAAAATGACAGCACATGTCATGTAATTTCCACTTCCATGTCTGTAATTTTATGTATTCAAATCCGCAACATGAGGCCACTCGTGATCACAAAAGGCAGGCTGAGTCTGAGTCTCTCACTCTGTCATTTTTTTTTGCCAGTAATTCTAAACCTCTTAGCACTGGAGAGGGTGAATTTCACAGAAACTCCACATGACAGCTTTGACATCAATTAATCATCCCCTCTGTGCCCTCCATGCAGTATTTTACACATTATGCCACCTGCCCAGACTTTTGAGGGAAGCTGCTTGACTGCTTTAAGCAGGAACCTACCTGTTACAGTTCACCAGAAGCACAAAAACACAAAGGGCTCCAGGTAGGGTCAAGTATAAACATTCTAAAATATCTGCTCTTATTTTGCAAGACTTCCAGTGACACAGCTTTTCATAGTTTATTCAACTGCCTCAGCTAGAACCTTAAACCATAATTCCTACAGTTCAAGAGCCCCATTACTCTTGATTAACTTACAAAGACTTTCCTTTTTTTAAAGACACCTAAAAAAAAGAAGTGGTGGGCTTGTGAGCAAAAAAGGCTCCAGACACATTCTGCACACAGACACACACAGGTCTAGAAGTGTGATTGCCCTCTGAGATTCACCCTCAGTGTAATCAGTGAGGTGCAAATCTACCATTTACTGTTCCTGTGGTTGATTGTGCATTGTGCAGGACTCGCAAAGCCTCTGCAACGGGGTCAGGTTTGCATAGAAAATTCTCAAAGATGAAAACCTATGGGTGACAGAGCCTTCTGCTGCAGTGCCCCCCGACTTAGGCATGGTCTGCCTGAGAAGCATAGGAATGCACCCAGTCTCCTTACTTTAAAGAAACTTCTTAAAATACATCTTTTGAAAGCATCTTATAACAACAGCTGTTAGGATTCCTGCTAGCTGTCACTGTCCGTGCCTGCAATATTATATGCTTTGTGTTGTTCCTTTTGTTTTTGTGTCTTGTCTTCTGGCCCTTTGGGTCTAGAAAAGCCCTTCACACATTTAATATATAATAATTACAGTTCTTATTGAATATATAGAGCTAAATAAGTAGGTAAGGGAGGATTTTATCAAGACACATTTATAAAAAGTTAATAAACAAACAAAAAAAGCTTCTTTTGAAAGAAAGAGAGCAGAAATAAGTCATTAGCAAAGTAATTAACTCATGAGGAGGCGAAGTGAATGAATATGCATATGTTAATGGAGCTGCGGCGGCCCAAGTAGGATTTCACACAGTTGATGAGACATTAACAAATGTGCATTTGAGTGTTGGTACTGTGGGAATCTAGGGAGGTATCAGCCACATTGATTATCTTGCACCTGCCCTGATTTGCGTGGTATGTCTCAGAAGGGCTGATCTGCTGCCTCTACTGCGGTGGTCGTAGTTGAGATTATCGTTTTTTTCCTTCTGAGAATGACTCGGAGGCATTCCATTTGTTTAGCATTATGATTATATTTATATTACTTTATAATTAGATCATATTTTTTAAGCACTATGATCTCAACAGCATTAATTTTAACATTAAACAAGTAACAGACACATAAATTATTTTTTTTACGGTTCTGTGGAATCTCATATTTATGATTATTTCAATATTTAAAACATTTGCCACATTTAACCTGAATCCACCATAGTAACTTCTATATATATATATATATATATATATGATAGGAAATATGGAAAAGCATAGCAAGTGCCTAAAAGCTCTCCTTCACTAGCAAATAGCAATTGCATTATTGGTCGTTGCTATAAGTCAGATTTGACAAAATTATTTTGTATTTGTTGCCGTTTACTAAATGGATCATAGACAGACCCACTGCAATTTCAGTGCAATTTTAAATGCACTGGCCGTCAGGTTGAGAGCATGTGATAACGAATGTTTAATTTTCTCTTGACTATTTATGACCAAACTTAATCATTTCCTTGAAGAGCTAAATCAGGTTCATTCTGATAACGCCACTTAAATCAACCTGCTAGTCAAAGCGTATCACCATGCATATCTGCATACCGTACTTGTGCATTCAAAGGCAGTTATGGGGCAGGTGAGGGGTCATCTCTGTCATTAACTGGAAAGTGTAACAAGTGCTTCTTATTTTTAGAGCTGCTCCAGCTAATTGACAGTTATGCAAATACACGTCACACTAATGAAAGTACTCGTTGATGGTTAATTTTTGCACGGTGTGTGTGAGTATGTGTGCACAGGAGTCTCCCATATCAATCTTATGCTCCAGCACTGCTGTTAAATACAGGAATGTTTGTGTTTTTAATAGTCATTGTCTTACGTCCAAAACACTTTTCTGTTGTCTGTCTTGGTCAAGCAATCTCTAACTAGTCGTATATACTTATAAATACAGACAAATATATTAAATTTGTCTAGATTGTAACAATCAAGCAACCTCATCAAGTGCACCATATAGCACAATGACATGTGTGTCTCCATCAAAGCAGCTGGTCTAAAGTGTTGTGAAGATGTCGTGCCAGATTTTAAGTGGATTTCTTTCGTAAATTTTTGAATTTCTGATTTATAGGGCACCACAGGAATGCCTTCTTAAACCTGGAAGTAAGTTAGCATTTAGCGCCAAACTCAATGAGGATTTGAATGGGTTTTTGGTTAGATAAAACACGTTAGTAAATACCATCACTTGTGAATTTTGAAGCTCTTACGTCTCCTTAAAAAGGCGTTTGCTAACAAGTGACTAAATCAGACTACAGTGGTTGTCATGGGGACATTAACCCATTTAGGCTGGGAAAGCATTACCACATTTCTACCATTAAAACCGGGGGCGATCTTGCGTTATTCTACCATTAAAGCCGGGAAAGTAGATAGGTCGTTTTGTAGGATTTGTAGCTTTTTCCACCTATTTTCGGTCTCTTGCCCAATTAAATGCATCTGAATACATGTGGGAGTGTCGCAATGCAACATGGGACTTTTCCAGAAATGAAATCATGGCGGAAGACGACTGTAGCAGAGGGAGCTCAGATATAACAGCTATAAGCTCTGAAATACTTTTTGAATTTCATTTCTATCTGCTACAGAGGGTAAAAATCGATTATTTAGTAGACGTTGACACTTCTGTTGAATTTTACAGGCACAAGGTTTTCCAGGCATTTTAGGCCTAAATGGATTAAACGCCATCACACTGGATGGAAATGCTCTCTCTAGTCCGCATTATACTAGTCATGTTATTCAGTGCTTTTGCAAACTCTTGTAGATTGTAAATTATGTTAATAATGAATTTATTAGGCTACGGATTTACTAGCTTGTCAAAAGTGCTGGTTAGCTTGTTGGAGACCGTCTGAAGCATAATGGTTGTGACGTTCAAGTCATGTGACCGTGGTGTAGTTCTCTAAAGCATAACTTTTTACTTATGTTGCTTATGCTTTACTTATGCTTCAAACATAATAAAAGCGGTGTCCATTTATGAACCTGCCGAACAAAACGCATCAGCATCAGAAACGTGTGTTTGCCACAGAGCTTATTTTCTGCAATGATCCAAATCAACCAATCCACCAAATTCTCAATAGATGCCATGGTGATGCTTTCAGGCTGGCCTACAAAAATACGTAATTTTGTTTGCTCTCTATAACCTCAGGATAATGCCTCTAAAATCTCACGGGTCCCTGCTGTGTGTGGTGTACATGTTCATTCACACTATTCCCCTGATCTACAGGTGATGGTAATGTGTCAACAGAAGCAGCTAAGGTGAGGACTGCCAGCTTTTAAACATGGATGAAAACACTGCAAGTTTTAAACTTAAGAAAAATTGACAATGAAAATGTTTTATGAGAAAAGATGCATTCGCTATGTTTGTTAGACCTCAAGGACACACACAATGAGTTTTGGTGAGTAACACGGAATGTAAATATAACTTTTATTTGTTTGTATGAAAACTCCACAGGGCACCTTTAAATGTCATTTTCAGTGTAGTTTTGTTTTCTTGCTCATATACGTACTGAAAATCTCTGTTTGTTCACTCTGAGTCACATCTGTATGCGTCTCAGGTGAGGGGAAAAATATTGAGATCACAGCTAAAACAAAACATATGATTTCTGACCAAGTTTGTGTGTCGGCAAAGAGCTGCATCTTGTAATGTGCTTAAAACATCTTTCAGTGCGCCTACTGTTCCAATGTCAAGGTGAGAATTACACTAGGTTCACGAAATAGGCCATGTATTCTGACGAAACACAGGCTAGTGAGCACACAGCGTAAGAGGCAGCTCAAAAGACATCCGTCTTATTCAGTGTAGCCTGGAGTGGTTGGGAAGCCAAGTAATGAAATGTTATTTTCTTGTGATCGAGAGCAGAAGCAAAGGCCGGAACAAAGAAATAACTGATTATTAAGTTGGCGAATGTAAGTCCAATCTTAAAGAAGGAGACTCCTCTCAGCACCAGACTGACAGATAATCATGAGTGGAAGGAATTTCTCTGATGTTTATGCTGCAGTCACAGGATGGCCTTTTCTAAGATATCAAATTTTTCAAAGTGTAAACAGCAGCCAGGAGAATTTCTTGTTTATACCTGAACTTGTAGCTTGTCTTAAACTACAGGAACTTTTAATTAGTTCACACATTTATAGCTGAGCAATACTTTTTGGGTGAATGTGTAATGTGTAACTCATTAAAGTGTGTACACTGGGTTTTCTAAGATCTAACTAATACACTTTTCATGCATCTTATAAGATTTAAGGCTTTACAGGCTGTGTGTTTTAATTTATCTTAAAAATGTGGATTTTGAGGCATAGACATTGGATAAATCACCTAACTGGTAGTTACAAGGTGGCTCTAACAACTGTGCCACTCAGCCTAAACATACATGCAGGCACGCACGCACACATACGCGCATACACGCTTAAACTCTTGACAATTGTTCCACTAAGAATGCTCCAAATTGAGGAACCAGAGCTTGAAAAGGGAAAGACAAAAGACAATAAGAATGGGAAAAAAGCTGAAAACAATCTTCACTACTTACTTCTCCTCTTGCCAACGTCTCCCTTGGAGGTGGCAGCCTCATTTAGCAACACCATCCCCATGGTGATTGCAGCATCTGGGACAAGGTTGTCAAGGAAACAACACACTTGCATGCATATGGGAGAGGTGGAAGCTGGAAGTACACACTGCCCCAGGAATAACTGCTGGACACACATATGCACTTACAGATACGCACACACTGTATGTGCAAAGGAGCACTCAAACAGATTAACAAGAACATCAGTCACTGGTACTGTGGCAGCACAAAGTATATAAAACACGGTCAACAATATGAAGCAATCCAGTACAATAGCTTGACAATAATTACTATTTAGTTAAAGCTCACAACTGTCATGTTTTGTTGAAATTGTGTCAGAAAGGAATTAAATAAAGTGCTTATTTTATACTAAAGTTAATGGCGTGTTGCATTACATTATATGCTGTAATAGAAAACTAATATAAAACAGGAGAGACTTTTCTGGCAGATCACTCTCCCTTTTGTTGTTGGGTTTTTTCAGAGAGAGGGCAACACAACAAAACTAAGAAACATTTTTTACTATTTTATTACTGATTAAATTCTGAAGTGGTGAAGCCTAACCTTGGAAGGAAAACATCACAATGGATTGTTTGTATTTTTGAAGGCCACTCAGTGGTTATGTGAAGGGGTTGTGGTGTAGCCGAGACTTCCTCTTCTGTGTGCCGGTCACTGTTTACAGTCTGTTTAGCAACTTAATTTACCAGATTGATACATTTTAAAAAAGCTAATAATATAATTGTTATTGGGCAATATCCAGTGGGCTCTGAGACTGCACTGTGGCAATTACATTCCATCTAATTTGCTCTCCACACAGACTGTTAACGTGCATGCAGCTCAAACCTGCTTAAACATTATTGGTCAATACAAATGAGAATGTAAACCGATGACAAATGTAAACCAGAAAGCTTTTGATGCCAATTTGATTGCAGCAAAGATAAAACATGTCATGTAGAAATAGCCATGTTTGTGACAAAAGGTCTCTGCAGCTGTGTGAGATCTGTTCTGATCTGCTTTTTGGCTTTTCTATAACCTTCAAATAACTTTAACATTTTTGCAGAGAGCTTTAACTGGTTGGGAAAACACTGCTGACAGGTCAGTAAAGCCACCTGAGACATTTTGTGATACTGACTTAACTTAAAAGTCAACTTGTCATTTTTCAAATTGGCTGCCCTACATCAGAACTATGTACTTGTAGTATTTAGTTGTTGTAAAAGTTATTCAACTTGTTGAAATAATATATATGTTAATGACTTTAACATATATAATAACAATATTGTGAACATTTCTATTTTTCAGAATCAAGCAGTGCTTCATTCAGCACTTGAGCTGCTCTAAAAATCACTGCAAAGCACTGCCTCAGGTGGCTTATAATTACAGATTCTTTTCTTCAGCGTGCCCTGAATACAAATCCATAAAACGGAAGAAAACCTGACGGGGTGCACAAACAAAGGCTGCCACATGGGGAGATACAGAGTGGAAACGGAGGCATCCTCTTGATGATATGGTTACAGACATGATCTGGTGCTGCTGCAACATGAACACAAGAGATATCTCCACATGAAGCCACAGAACTGAACCATGTAGATGGCATTTAGGGTGGTTGTAGGAATCTTGTGTGACAATAAAGTCATAATACCAAATGGATACCTATCTGTGTTTAGAACAAGACCCTTCCACTGCACTGGGTTGTAATTGCAGAAAATACTTACTCTGAGCCTGCAGGCATCCTACACCCACACCTGTCTACAGCAACAGAACATCAGCAATGTGTGAAGCAGTTTAAATTGGCAATGTCCAATCTGGCCATCCTACTGCCAGTTCTGCCATCCCCATTTGTTGCATATGTCATGGTGCGCCCTAATTGTTCCAGAAAATATTCACACTACTTTCACATGCATATCATTAGAATACCAGTATTCTTTTCCTGCTTGGCTGATTGATGTTAAAGTCAAACTGCAGCTGAAAGCTCTAATCACAGTTTTCCTTGGCACCAAGATTTCAATCAAGTGCTTCGACTTCACTCCATTGAAACTGCTCAAGGTCAGAGATGTCATCCATATAGCAAACTGGCACAAAGTAGAAATGACTTTGCCAGTGCCAAATGAAATTTTAGAACATTGACATAGAGGCCATGATTTTGCATAACCTCACCTTGTTCAGTTTATGTCATTCAATCGTTTTTAAAGTCCCACTCAAAAATCTATCTTTTTTTATTTAATGTTTATGTCTGACCTTCACTGTACTGACCTGTATCTGTGCAAAGGTTGTCACTAGAGAAGCGTTTTCACAGTTCTCAGCTAAGGGTGTTCTCTGTGTACTGAGAATCTGAGAATCATATGTAAGGCAAGCCAGATTGTTTACGTCACAACTGATTTTAAAGTCAAACTGCAGCTGACTAACACTGATTTTTTTGCCGACACCGACCAGCGCTGCGGACACCGGAGACATGGAGCTGGGGACAACACCCACAGCGTCCTAGCGGGAATCAAACCCAGGACCTTCTAGCTGTGAGGCGAGAGCGCTACCAACTGCGCCACCTTCCCCCCGTTAACACTGATAAAGTCAATGAAAAGCAGGTAAAAACGAAAAAAGAGAGCGTATGTACGTTGTTAAAACATGCCTGGAAGGGGATTTTAAGCATTCTATCCTTGAAACACAACCCATGTTCACATTAGATTTTTTCTGCTTTAAAGCAAAAATCCATGTTCTTACATTGATATACACCTATATTATATAATCTATATAGTGGATTAAGGTTAATGCTACAACCAGTGTAATTGGATACATTTTCAAACCCAATGTTATGTATGTTTTGTCAGTTCAGGTCACAATGCTGATGTCATCTGACTTTATATTTTTCATATCAGACAACTTAACCTGTCATTTTATGGCCTCTTTGCTTGAGTTTGAAGGCCTTCATGTTAGGTATAGCAGCTTTAGGTATTCCGTTGTGAAAACACAAACATTACATTAGCTACACAGTAAGGCTGAACTGCAATGTTTAACAAAATGAATTGATCTTATCCCATCCGATTATTGTGAAAAAGTTATTATTCAGACTTGGAGAGATAATGTGGCTGCATCAGTCGATATGTTAGAATGGGAGAAATACTCTCATCTGTGTTTCTATTTCATCCTAAAATGGTATAGTTATGCAACTGCACGAGGTACTTGCGTGTGTGCGCCTGTATAGAAGGAATTAAACAAGGTTACATCCATGGGGGAAACTGCATCCTTGATGGTCATGAAATGTGTTTACACCACCTGCACAGACAGCAAGCAAGGGTAGGTGTGTTAGCATTTCAGCAGGTGTGACGGTGTGTGTGTGTGTGTTTCATTTAGTTGTAATCAGATGGGCAGAAAATAAAAAAATAAACCGTGTTAGCGTGGACAAACAAATATTGCTTTGCAGCAGGTGCGACCTTGGACCTGCTATTTCCCATGGGGAAGAACACAGGAGCTAGGAGTGAACGTTATCATTACCCACACACATACAAAAGCACCAGCGCAACTACACACGGGTATACAAGCAGACAGAGAAGAAGACAAACACAAACAGAAACAGCTATCCTGCCAAAAGTAGGTGCACACACACACACACACACACACACACACACACACACACACACACACACACTATCATTTGGGGTTGAATTTGGAACAAATCAGGCAAGGAGGTGAAGTTAAAAGAGGACAATCTCTTGTCTTTGTATTGTCTGTTTGTTCAGCCCAGCAGGCCACCTCCCTATGGAGACTGCACACAGATGACAATGCATTTGTGTTGGGAGAATAAATGTAGCAGACATAAAAAATTGGACGCTGTTTCAGACGTATAAAGGTGGATTCCTATGTAAGCAAATGGAGAGCTAAAGAAATGTGTTGCCAAAAACAGCTGTTGGACATTTCACAGAGAGTTAAATTGCACTGGATGATTTACATTTTGTAGCATCGTGGTTTAATTTATGTTGACACAGGAAACATACACTTGGTGAAAGGATACTCAGGAGAAGGATGATGTGGGACTCAGCCACAAACTGGGCCTGACTGCTGCCATGAATGTAACTCTGTGGAAGAAAGAAGGAGAGAGAGAGAAAGACAGACAGGCACATTAGTTTAACATTATTCATTTCAATTGACAAAAGGTCACACTAGGCTACATCCTCAGTAAAATTTCGAAATTGAAGAAATAAAGAACAATACAGTACAGGAATGGAGAGTTGGGTTATGAATGGTGAAGAACATGACTGAAGTGAGGGAAATATCAAACAAAAAAATAGGAAATGGAGAAGAAAGAAAGGGATTTGAAAAATCATTAATAAAAAGGTCATAACCTATGTGGCAAACCTCTTTATTGAACATAAAGTCACAGAAAGAGTAAACGTCTGGTCCCATTCTAAGAGAGAAACTTCTATTGGCTTATGAACCTGGCTAATAATGATGTCCAACATCCCTTTATCTTTTGAGTACAATAACTGTCCCCAATATGAGCAAACCTGGACTTGGTTGTAGCCAAGATCCTGGCTTAATCTTATCTTTTTGCTTTATCATGATGAACACCATTATGGCAGCAAAAAGACACATTTGTGTGTGTATATGTGTGCAGATTTTTTTTTTTTAAAGTGCAAGCATGTGTGAGTGCCTGTGTGTTGTGAGTCAGGAAGATTTCTCCCATGTAGTGTGTAGGTGTACAGAGGTGCTACCTTTTCACTGAGTGGGCAGGGAGGTCAATCTAACCCTACAGGAACACTCACACACAGAGACACACAAAAAATGCTATGAACTCACATTCCCTGGCGATCTACTTAATGGAGACTCCCACTGTGGAAGGTGCCGGTGCTGTACAACACTCTCTCACTGCAACTTATCAGCCTGAGTGCTACTTTCAGTCTTTCAGGTAGACAAAGTCAGTCTAACAAATCTGACAACTTCAGATTTGTTCGAGAAAATGAATCTGGCAATGAATAGAAAGGTTGGATACATCATCTACTGCCCTAATCACATTTATTCGCCTGAAGTTGGTAATGTCACGGACGTTAGTTGTCACTTGTCCTTTTGATTGGTTGCCAATTCTGGTTTTACGTAATATGAGAGAAGATGAGAGTTAAGTGCTGCTGAGGGCACAACCCTTTTTGTTAAGAATGTAATGGGCAATGGGCCTCTTGAAAAATAAAAGATAAAATCACTCTCACAAACAGTTTTATTCTTTATTCTCACAGATGAGTCATTTAAGAAAATGTATTTCCTCTGAGGTGAGAATAAAATTCATGACCAGAAATATGACTCATGTATGGATACGGTGCAGAAGCAGATAAGGTTACCTTATATGGCAATTTTAAGGATGATGATGAAGATGGTGATCAAATCGCATCAACACAGTAATATAGTCTTTGCAAAGTCTTTACATTCACCAGTGTTACATGACTCCAACAATGCATTTGTATGTAAATGTATTCCTATTCTCCGACCACTCTGACTCTCAATGTGTCAATTTTCTCTGTAGATCACAGTCTGTTACAGTCAGTACCCATTGTCTCAACCATTACAAAAAAGTCTCCCACACAGCACGATGCTTAAGGCTCAAACTCTGCACAAGCGAGTTTCTCTGATAACATGTCAGAGGCCCAGCGCGACTGGCATCTGCCTGCGTGTGATGGGAGAAAAGCAGCGAGTCAGACAAAGGAAGACAAAGTGGAAGTCTGGTGGAAATGAGACAAATAGGAGAACGAGAGGAGGGAGGTCTCTCAGTGTGTTTCACATTGTTCAATCCCAGCAGATTATTAGCGTCTAGGTTTACGGCACATTTAGGGTCTGCTTTTCCACTTGACTGCCCCCAGTGTTGATTTCTTTCCCTATCAAACAGGAAAACGGATGGAAAGATGAATAGTGGATGACAAAGGAGGAGCAGTAACGGGTGGACAGCTTTTTCTTGCTTGAGTGGAGATAAATGAAGAATTCTTGCACTTGAAAGCAGACATGAAGACAACAAAGGCTCAAGGCTGAAACAGATCCCTTTGTCTTCAGCATTAACCTGTGGTTTTGCATTAAGTGGGGTTTTCTGAATTGTTATCAAATTGCTTTTCTTATTGACTGACAAACCAAGGCTACTTTAGCACCACTGTGAAAAAAGTTTGTCTTAGTCGTACTGCACTTTGCTGCTTTTTTTCCTGACCACTACAACCTCATGTCAGTCATGCCATTTCTAATATTTTAAATTTATAAAATGATAAATTCAAGGTTGTTAAAATATAAAGGCAGCAAGCAGAAGTATTTAGACACTTCTTGGTGTAAAAATGGCCATACATTCATGTGGAAACACAAAAGCAAAGAAAACGTTTGTTTGTTGCTTGTATATTATATTGCTCGCAGGTAATTCGTGATGAAATTTAGGAAAATGACTTCGGCGCTGATTCCCTAGCATTGTTGTGAAGCACTATAGCACCATGTATGAGGTGTAGCTGTGCGTTAAAATTGCCTTGTCTGTTGAAACATTTGAAAACAGAAGCTGGCAGGTGTTTTAGCAGGTCCTCCTTTACACACTGGTCAAGCAACCGTTCAAAATGAGATCCTTTCCGACCTTTATCTAAGCCTATACATTCACTCAGTCACCAGTTTATAAGGCAAACAGAGCCGCATCCAGTGCACTCAAATACAACAGCTCTGCAATAAATTCCACCTTTATGAAACTTTACAGGGGTGGACAGAGGCATTCAAACACCAGATTCAACAGCAGCACCACAAACTACAGCTATTAATAAGGACATAAACACAAGCAACATTGAGACAGTAACCACAGTTGGAGCAACTCGTCAAACCTAAATAGAATATGATAGGCTTCATAGAGGCATTGCATTGCACTACACCTAGGACCTTATAGACGACCGTAGTGTATATTGTAGTAAACTAGTGCAGCACAGTCATGCAAATAAAAAAATACACTCATTGGGGATCAAGGAAACAAGAACTTAGGGCAATATTAGATGTTTTGATGTATTTTACATCCTGAGTCTCACTGGGATTAGGTGAATCTATCCCTAATTCAGTGAGCAAGGACATCTTTTACATTTTCAATAATTATAAAGGAAAAAATGTAAATACAGGGTAATGAAAGACTGGTACTTTGAGAGAATGGCACAGCTGAGCCCTGTTATAGAAGGCTAACTAACTAGCCAATAGACAAACGGTAATTGAATGTGACAAGCTCTGTCCCCTTTTCAGGAGATTTGACTCCGGGAAATAATTGGTAAATCAAGTACACTATGAGGAGATGAGGCAGGTTGAGGAGAGGGAATACAAAAAATACAAAGAACATCCAATAATAACTTGCAAGAAGACAACTGCCAAGCCAGTATCCAAGGGTGAAATTTTTCTTTCATTACTAAAACTAAACAAAGATTACTTCATACTATTTTTCAAGACACCACACTCTGCATGTTACCTCCTCAACATAAACAGAAACTGCAGATAGAGGCTATGAGCACTGAGCAAGAGCAGTGCTTGGGGGATGAAAAATTCCTCAATCCATGGCTAGGCACTTCCAATTAATCTGATGGATTAGAATGCAGGAGCTCCATTCATTAGTGTGCAGAGCTGTGTGTGTGTGCGCGTGTGTGTGTGTGTAGCTATGCATGTGTAGACGAAAAAAACAGTAAGTAAATGCCTGTTTGTGAATGAGACTGTTTAGGGCGAATTTGTCTGTGTAAAAGGAAGTGTGTGTGTGTGTTCATTAGAGAGACGTAAAGCATCATGGTGGTCTGGAGGTAAAAGCAGCCACAGCTGGTTGAGCTAACATGGAGATGAATGGAAGCTAACTCAACAGTCACACTCTATAACTCGTTCTCCGTCTCTCCTTCTTAATCACACACTCAGGTTACCTACACAGAACAACACAGACACTTGTGAATAAGCTTCTTCAGTCTTTGAAATGTGGTTTGGTGATGAATATAGCAAGATATTATGCAAAACTTGACCTGTTTTACATTTATTTAAATTACAAAGGACTGAGACAAATGAGTCTATGAAGACACCTACGGTCATATAGATGAAGACAGCTTCCAATTCGTCTGCCACCTTATTACCACGATATACTTCTACTATAACTTTAACCCTTCAAAATAAGGTTTATCTAAAGAATTGAAAAGGTGTGCATCAATAAAACAGCCTTTTTAGTTCCCCAGCATTTCAAGGGTCAAACAGACATCTGACCCCAATCTGTAAATGGCGCAATCGATCCAGTAAATGTTTCAATCTCCCCAACTTTCATTAGCCCGTTTCTTGCATTTAATCTTTGCCACAATGCCGGGCCACATGACAAGGTCAAGGGCAAGTGTGTAGTTACAGCCATCTAAAGCACATCTTAAAGATACATCTTTTTGAGATAGTAGTGATGTTTCTATTTATCTCTTAGCTGATTTTTTTTGCTGCATAAACAGTGCTACAGAGGAAGCTAAGTAGATCCAAAATAATGCACTTAAAATGTTCTTTATATTTTAAAATTAAAAAAATAGTTTATCAAAGGGAAAATCCTATCTCAGATGAATTTACCATCTGTTTAAAATGAATGCAAAGAAACTTTGCATGCTCATGCATTAATTTTTTTAAAATCCACTATATCAAACTCGCAACAAACTGTGACTTCTAAAATGGTGATTGAACCATGACTATTGTGTGCAGTTACACCAATGCTTGTGATTATTTATGGCAGCTGGTCAGTGTACAGTATGTGGGAACTACTAAAAAAAACAGCGACCTGAATGGAGATACATGTCACCAACGGATACTAATGTGTTTCTAATACTTCATGGACAACTATGGGAGTATGGGAATGGAATCAGGATTTGGATATACAGGCGATATTTGGTAATAGGATCAATTCATTGTTTTATTCCTTTAATTTGTAAACAATAAGAAAAATATCAGCAGACTAACTTAGTATTCAGTCTCATACAGAAAAAGCCAATTTCACAATTTGTTCAGGAACAAAACTATTACATGCTGTGACATGTCACTGTTTGTGATGTAGTTTAAATGCACAGCATGCTGACACAGACTTTTCCTCCCCTTTTAAATAGCCTCACTATGGCACACCTTCATAAATTTAGGCAGCTTCACGCTGTGGAGCTGTCTGGTACAACCTTAATCTGCTACTGCTCCAATTAATCTGATGGATTAGTTTTTTAAAAGACCAATGTCTGGGAAATGAGCTCGAAACATCACGTCTGTTTGTCTTTAAATAACATGGAATGATGCATGTGTAAAAGAAATGTGTCTTCTATAGTTGTAATTGTAATAGTCAAAATCAGTTTACAACCACCCGTTAAGGCTGCCATTAATTATTGTGCCATTAATTTTTCAGCATAAATCGACGTTTAAACACTCTGTTTGTCAAGGTGAAAAAATTAATTTTCTTAACAGCATGTTTATTGTGGATTGCTTAGGGCAACTGGCTCAATTTGTATTCTATACACCTTTTTTTATTTACCAAATCCTTGGGTATTAAACACATTTAAAATGCAATGAATAACTTTAACACAAAGAAAGGTCCATGCATAATACAAAACTCAGTGATGAGTTTATTCCTCCAGAGGGTCTCAAGAAAATAAATGATAAAAAGGTTAACTCAATCAAAAATCTAAATATCAACGTTAGAACTTGAAAACGTGTCTGTAGACCTTTACCAAACACCTCCCCTGAGGATAATTTACTATAGTATGTTTTCATTAGTATGCTCTAAGATCAAGATCTCTGGAATATAGTACATGTTTACACTCTTTCTAATAGAAGAACAAAGATGTGAACTGCACTGTGCGTGTCTGTGTTCATGCACTCATTTGAATACATTGACATTAAAAAGCCTTGTTTATATAAGAACTGCATTAAAACAGCCCATTTGTCAGACTTTGAAGCAAATTAGCTGTCTGCACCAATGGATGCTTATAATATGCATTTACATATACACAGAGGAAGGCCATAGGCATCTCACATAATTATTAAATAAGGCTGAGAACAGCCTTTGACAAGTGGCTGCCATAATTCCCTTAATTTGTAGCATGCTAGTATGCTACATGTCACAAAAACAGCAATATAAGTACCAATAAAAATGTAATAGTTGGCATCAGCGACAAGTTATGTCAACACTGATGACACAAACTGTATGAGCAATGAGCACACCTTGTCCCATCCTCTCTCTAAAACCAAACCGTTATAGTGTTAGCTGTTAATAGCTGCGGGCCAGATAACCTTTATAAATAGCTATATTCATCCTTTTCCATCCAGTATCATGTATGTGTGTGTGTGTGTGTAGCGTGCGTGAATGAGTGTTTGTGTGTGTGTTTTGTTTGGTAAAGGTCAGGAGGCACTCAGACAGGAAGAGGGATAAATGAAAAGTCAACAAAGCAGAAATAACCGAGAGGAGAAAGAGTAAGTAACAGGGGAGGAGAGATGGAGTGGAAATATGTGCTTCATCTTAGAAACAAAGGATAGGTATGACTTTGTGTGTGCTTAGGTATGATAGGCGATGTAGGAAGTGAACCTTGCAAGGTACGCTGGGTAGGAGCGGGCTAAATACGTACAACATAAAATGAGAGCGAGAGTGTGAAAGAGAAAACCAAGGGAGAGAATGATTGTTTGCGGGATGACACAGCGAGACTGAATCAGAGCTGTAAACTAGAAACACAATACTGGTACTGATGCATGATAGAGAGAAGTCACGAGTCAACTGGAAATGTTAAAAATATTAAGTTGTAGGCAATAAAAGTGTGGGCAAAAAATCTACTCATTATTTTTGAGTGATAGCTTGTAAGAGATAAGAATTTTAGGGGTTCAATCCACTCTGGACTCTGAATCTAGTGATCCGAGTTCAAATCTCGGTGGAACCTTACCTGGTGATCCCAAACTACGGTCTTAACCCTGTAAACTACAGTGAAATCAGCAGGGCAGCTTTTCAAGTCGTGTTCGGGGGAACTATCCAGAGTCATCCAATATGTGCTGTGTGTGAGTCTGAGTGTGTGTTTGTGTGCGTGCGTGTCTATGTATGTGTGTGTGCATGTATGTGTACGTGTACATACAGATGTGTATGTGGGGTTGAGAGAGGTGGGTTTTGTCATTTTTATCGTCTGTTTTTTATTCTTATTTTTTTTAAAGCACTTTGTGTTGCATTTATATGTATGAAAAGGGCTACATAAATAAAGTTTAATTTGATTTGATCCCCCAAGCACTGCAGGCAGACTACCTTGACGTGTCATCCTGTTCTTAAACCCTAAACCCCTGCCAGTCCTCTCCACTCTGCATCAGCATCAACATTAACAGCTGGTGACTCCCACCCTGCATGGGGCGACTCGCCACGAAACCTCTTCCAGAGTTTTCTCTGCTCTGGCTCCCAAGTGGTGGAACGAGCTCCCCACCAACATCAGGACCTCATGGTCGCCTATGTATATGTGTGTATATATATATACTGTATATATACAGCTGACATTGGGCGAGAGGCGTGGTACACCCTGGACAGGTCGCTAGACTATCACAGGGCAGACACATAGAGACAGATAATCAATGTCATTCACTCCTACGGGGGCAATTTAGAGTCACCAATTAAACCTAAGTGCATGTTTTTGGACTAGGTACCCAGTGAGAACCCAGTGAGAACCCAGTGAGAATCCGCTGACACGGGGAGAACATGCAAACTCCACAAAGAAAAGTCGCAGGCTGGAATTGAACCGGTAACCCTCTTGCTGTGAGGCAAGACTGCTAACCACTAAACCATTGTGTAGCTCCAATTCAAGAATTTCTTAAAGTTATTTGATAAATATGCTGCAAAAAAATCCATGATTTAATGTCTAACTAACTAGATCTGAGAACATATGGGGAGTGATTTACCCAGTAGTGCTGAGGGACTATGGGCAGGTTCACTGAACCCCTCATTTGAACAAATATGGTAGTCTATTTTAGGAATTCAGGTGGCGCTTTAAAACCTCATTATCTACTCACTGTTTATGCAGTTCAATGTTTACACACTCCATGGAGAGTTCAGTTTAATTACCCAAGAGTCAATTAAAGCCATTTAAAGCCTGTTTTTTTTGCCGTTAGTTTTTTTTAAAACATGCCAATCAGTAAAATGAGGTGACTTCTCATTTCCTCAATAGACTAAGTTGTATTTGTTTTTCAGAGATATATGAAGGATTTTCATCTGGTGGCAATAAGCAGTTGAAAAACAGCGCACATGGCGGATTGTGACAAAAAGAAACTGCTGGTTCGATACACTGGCTTTCTTGTTGCCCTTGAGCAAGGCAGTTAACCCCCAACTGCTTCAATGAACCCTCCTCAGTAGAAAACAACTCAAGTCATACTGGGTATTTCCCAGGTGCTGCAGTTTAAGAGAGAGAGAGCAGCAGACTTTTTGCAGTCTCGTGGCTCGGTCACACCAGCATTGAAAACACTGAAATTTGGCTGCAAAATCTACTATTTTCCAATGACATTGGCACAAGTAGTGGATTAGCTCTTGAAAGGAAATCTTAAAATCTTGAAATGAAGGCTAAATTGGTGACTCTAAGGCCCCATTCACACAAGGACGCTCGCGGGTAAAGACGACAAAATATTTTATCGGAAGTGCCTTTCGTTTAGACGGTGACGGTGTTTTGGGGGCTTAAAGACGCAAAAATCTGAAACCACCTTCCAAAGTGGAAAAGTTAAATACGCTCCGCCGTAGCGTGTCCGTCTACACTGACAAGACGCAAAACTCTGCTCAGATCTGCTCACGTCACGTATGTGTTTACGTCACATACATGCTCCAGTACAGGAAAATAAACAAACGTGGGATTATTTCCATGCGTCGGACCTTCAAGCTGCTCTGACAGCTCTAATAAACTTACAGGAGTCTTTCCACCAAATGTACAGGATCTGTACAGATAGTATTAATGAACAGAGAAGGATCTGTAATTACCTCTCTCACATTTTGGATGCAGCAATTCGTCGGAGGCGAGCCAGACGGCTGTGAACGAGACCTGGGAGATCTAGTGGATGGTGGATAACTTTGTGGAAGGAGAAGCTGATGAAAATGTGTGGCGTGAAAACTTCTGCATGCCCAAAGATGCTCTTATCGCTTTAAGTGATACTGCCTGGCATGCATACAATCGAATTTCACACACTTTTGCGTCACCGTATGCACGCAGATTTCCTCCCGAAAATGCTCGTCTAAACGAGGAATAAAAAGTGAAGACGCGACGCCACTTTTGAGTCTTCTGTTCAGACCGTCCTCGTGTGAACGGGGCCTAAATTGCCCGTAGAAGTGAATGAGAACTTGAATGGTTGTCTGTCTCTATGTGTCAGCCCTGTGATAGTCTGGCGACCTGTCCAGATTGTCGTGTATATAATCACAGCTATGATTCTGTTGATTCTGTGACAGAGTATAATATATTTGTATATATTTAATCATTTCTCCAGCTCTGCCAACACAAATTCAGTTCTGCTACTTCTGGGACTGACCTCCTGCCTAGCAACACACAAACATTGTCCTGCACTTTAACAATTTCTTACCATTATGTGTCAGCGAGGTCTACATGTTGCCGCATAGAAAACAGACTTGAAGCTTGCATAGCTATTGTGACTGGTTAGCGTGTTAGCTATGTAGTTAGCTGTTATTTGCCAGCTATTCTTCTATCTTTTTTTCTACACCAATTTACTCTCCCTTTCATTGTCTTTTTCCTTCGCCTCTAGGATGTATTTTTTCAAGACATGGTTCTTAATTACAGTTTCTGCTAAAAAGAATGGTTCCAATCATTTTCTGTGCCTTTGTGTGAGTGTCTAAGAGTGGAAACAGAGGGATGGTCAATGTCTACTGGTCTGAACGAGTATCCAGCCTAAAGGATCATTTATTTCTTTGCCTCACTTCACTGTTCAGTTCTCTCCATATCGGCTCAAAACACTCAGATACACACACAAGCATTCCCTCGCTCAATCAAATGCACAAACACACACACGCGCACACACGCAGGTAAAGCAAAAAGTCAGGTAGCACTTATTCTCACTAACACACAGCACATACTGATGCCCTCTGCAAGTCAAAAGTCAAGTATTTGCAGAGAGCCAATAAAAGTGACAGCTGTGTTTCTTTAAAATATGAAAGGTTAGCAGTAATGTAGAGAGGGCTGCTGCCAACAGCTGCCAAAAGCCATCAACCAATCATGTGAAATCAGCTGGAAATATGGAAATGTCATCAGCCAATAGTGTGGAAATAAGGAAGTAGTTGTCCAAATAAAAACCAAGAGAGAAAACTCTTTAAACGCTTTAAAAAAATGTACCTATCATGAGATCCATTTCTTTTCTAGCTGTGGCAGTTTGTTAATATGATAAAGTTGTTCAAAACATTGTTGGTTACAAAACTTTTTCATGACTTTTTTTCTTTTGACCCCCTGCCTTTTCACGCAACTCAAAATCTGTTCAGCTGTGTGTGTGGCTTTTTCTTTTTCTTCTTGTGTGTATGTGACTGTGTTTGTAGTATTTTGAGTGGGTTTGTCAGACTGTGTGTGAGTTTGATTAAATTGAGTGCGCATGTTTGTACTGGAAGCTGTGTACGTGGGCTTGAGTATGGTTCATGTGGGTGTGCGTATACTTTTTGTTAAAGCACAACTGTGTCTATGTTCCATTTTGTGTGTGTGTGTGTGTGTGTGTCTGTGTGTATGTGTCTGTGTGTCTGTGTGTGTGTGTGTGTGTGTGTGTGTGTGTGTGTCCCTGAGCAAAAATGAGCAAGCAGTTTTTTCTTGGCTGCACAGTGAGACGCTCACTACAATTTCATCTGCTTGGTCGTGCCATTCGTCAGTTGACAAATCCTTTCAATATAGTCTACCTGGCCTCGCTCGCTCATCATTTTAAAGGAATTACACTGTCTGGGGAGAGAGGGCGGGAGAGGAGAGTGGGAGATTAGAGAGGGAGGTGAGAGGAAGTAACACAAAAAGAGGAGGGAAGTCATACAGAAAAGATAAGGTGAGTATCTTTTCAATATCATCTGCCCAGTTCAAGCTATTTACTGTTGGAGAACGGAGGGAGAAAAAGAGCGATTTAAAGAGAGCAGAGGTAGAGGATAAAGGTAGAAAAGGTGTGAGGAGAGCTAGGAAATAAGAGAGAGATGAGGACCATTTACACAAGATCTAATGAAGCCATCTCTGCAGCTATTTTGGTTGAGTGGCTACGAAATAGCAATCTGGCCCTGGAAGTTGAAGAAAATGTGGTTGGGTTGAAGCATGTAAGCCACTGGAGTTATCATTGAGGCTGCTGCTGTTAAAGAGGAATGATTAAGGTTAGGCTATAATGGCCTAGGAGGCTAGGTCTGTTGGGGGCTTAACAGGATGTTTAAGCATAATAGAGCCAGCCCTCAATAGGTTCATGTAGTGGGATTTTGCATGACAGGTTTACATGCACTCCAGTGGTTCAATTTAATACAATCCAATACAACAGCCTGTCATAACATTTATCTTTATTGAACTCATAATGTTCTGTTTTTCTGGTAATATTTTTTAAATATGTGCAATGCATGTCTTGGATTTCATTACTGCACAGGTATACCTAATAAAGTCGACACAAAGTTAATGTAACATTTGTCAGTATTTAGGAGGCTACATATAAGCAATCATGAAAAGAATATGTATTTAATTTTTACGAACATGTTTCAACTGTAATATGCGTCTCTCTTAGTTTAATTTAATTAACAACAACAACAAAAAAGTTAATACACTAAAAATATATATATCATATATCACCCCATATATATTAGCAGATAAGAAATGGGGCAAACGAAAAAAACAAAGTACAACTCATGGGATTTTTTTCCCAGACGATGGTTTCTGTAATTTTAGGTCATATCACGTTGATGTAAGTTCAAGTGTTCATTGTTTCTGATGAGTTTGGTTTTAATTAGTTATTTGATACTATAAAAAGGAGGATAACATTAGTAACTACCCTTTGAGGAAAAAAAAAAACATTCAGTGTTTTTTTAAATGGAAAAAGCAGAACAGTCTCAATAGTGTCACAATTTTGGACCATTTCAACTGACTTTCTTCATTTTTTTTCAGAAGCTGCCTTTGCAGTTTGCTACAATGTAATAAAAACCGTAACTTTGTGAATAGACCAGTGTTCTTCCAACTTCAGTAGCGTATACAGAGGGCACTCTGCCAGCTCTTCAGCCTTTCTTTTCCTAACTGGTATAATTTGTTTTCTGCATGCTCAGTAATAAATCTTTTATGACCTGTTCACCTCTGCATTTGAATCAGATGCCTATGGCTACTGCTCCCTACAGTTAGGGAATTAATTTCTGTCTTTATCTAAAATGCTGTTTCAACACTTCACTATGTCACAAGCTTTAATGCTGCCCTCATCGCTCAGCTCAGCTCATGCAAAGCCAAGAACAAGAGGAGAGGAGGAGAGGAGAGGACAGAAGCAGCAGACAGGTAGGAATGTGTCAAACTAGCTGACTGCACTTCATTCTTATGAAGCCTATAACATGGTATAATGACTGACAAAGATGTGACAGAGAGAGGGAGAATGGAGGCCATGGAGAAGAAGCATCAAGAGGCGGAAAGCAAGAAAGAGTTAACTGATGAGCAGAGACACAAACGCAGTAATTATGAATACAGCAGAGGGATGCATTATAAAGTTGAGACTAAAAATAATAAAATAAAAGGATGAAAAGTCAAATAAAATAATCCTTCAAACCCTTATATAAAATATTTTTTGACACTTCTTACTCTGCAGTTGCACCAGTCCTGAAAAACTCCCTGAGGTGAAGATAAACTATTAATGACCATTGGAAACAGCGTGAACACAAGATGTTATATTGATAAAAATTTTGAAATCAATAATATCAGGAGGCAGCAGGATTTTCTCAGATATATTGTGAAGAGTGTGATAAGTATTCTTTGTCTAATAGTGTAATGAGTGCAATGCTATGAATTTTTTAAAATCAATTAGCATTCAAGTAGTCCTACTTTTTTTTTTTTTTTTTTAATCTCCAACAACAGTAGCATCTCTGCCTGTAGCTGCTCGTCCTAGCAGAATAAAAGTGGTTCAAATGCAAGTAGGTGGCAAACAGAAGGGAGTGGAGAGATAGGGAAATAACAGGGGAAGAGAAAGACGGGGTGAAGGCTGGAAGCTACAGTTGGGAGCTCCATAGGCTGAGGGTGTAACCTATTTGTTGTCAAACAGACTGAAAAATGACAGAGAGCCAACAGAGGCTGACAAATAGAGTGCCTTTTTACACAGAACAACAGAGAGAGAGCACCGGATGGAATAGAAAATGGGAAAGGCCAAGAGGGAAGTTGTGATACTTTTTTTTTTCTTCTTAGTTCTTTCTTCTGACTTTATGAAAGTGTGTTTGTGCACACCCCTCTGTTGTGTGTATGTGTGTATTCTCTAGGACTGCTGGCTACGGGGAATACCAATCCTTTTCAGTTCCTGCATGAGCTGAATTGACTTGTCCTATAATAACAACACTGCTTTGTGTGTTCGAGGTCTGTGCCCTCATACATCACTCACTGTGTGCATGTGTGTGTGCAAGTACACACATCATGTGTCAGATGACATAATATTGTAGACACATAATTACATTTTTAGGGAAATTTCCCTCACTCTCTCTCTCTCCCTCACTTATCCTATTCCCTTTGCTCCCTCCTCCCTCATTTTCTCAGTTTTTCTCATATTGTTATTTCAATTTCACACTTGAATGAACAAACTTAAATGATGACCAGCGCAAAACTATATCTGCAAATGCTGTGTGTGTGAGTGTTAGGACAAATTTTGGTAATAAGTGGCAACTGTCCAAAAAACAGAGCAACTGTATAAAACCCAAAAGGGAGGTGAGAGAGTAGGAAAGAAAGAAACTTTCTCTGCCCTCTCTCTTTCTGCTTGGTCCAAGATGACTCTGACGTGTCACTAAGGTGATATTAACACACAATGACTGCTCCCAGCTGTCCAGTCACACACACACTGTCCCAGCGCTGACCTGTTAGTAGGTGGTAATGGTACAGAGTGCATCTTACTTGGGGCCAGTAGCCTTACAGATGTTCCAGATCTAATACAGCTTCACTCACAACACTGTAAAATAGATTAATCTTAACCCTTACAATATTGTTTTTGCTGGAAACACACATACCAATTGTAGAGAAGAAACCATGGTGGCAAGCAAGAAAGAAGGAAGGAAGGAGGGAGGGAAGCAGCCAAGGAGAAAGGGAAGATAGGTTTGGAAGATTGCAAAAGAAAGGAGGTTAGAATGAGGACAACGAAGGTTGACATAAAGGAACAAATGTTGATGGATGGGAAGAACAGATATAAAACTGGAATCCTCAAATGTGAATCATACCACTTGTCCATTCTGGGGGTTCTTGTGGGCGTAGGGAGGACCTCTGATGTGATTCCACATCTGACCAGAGGTCATTGCAAAAACGACGCACTATCACAGAGAAAGAGAGAAAAAGAAAGAAAGGGACAAAGAGAGAATGTGAATGAAACTTCATTAGCACAGAAATACTAGTATTATTATGCCAATTTTTAACTCGGTGAAATTTATCCTTCCCAACATATGACCCCGAGACATTAAAATTAAAGTGTTGTTAAAACAGGCATGAAATTGTGCTAATGAGTTGAGATTACTGCACTCAATTTGTTTCCAGAGCAGTTTCACTTGACTTACAGTATGTCCCTGGCTTCTGAAGCTGGATATTTTTGGCAGAGCATATATTTAAGTTCTCACAGTGGATTAAAAGGTTGCCACCTTGTGTGTGTGTGTGTGTGTGTGTGTGTGTGTGTGTGTGTGTGTGTGTGTGTGTGTATCATACCAGTGCAGCCATAGCCCATCCAGTCTTGTTGTATATGAATTCCAAGTTGTTCCTCCTCAGATACAGCAGACCTCCGACAAGCGACACTAGCAGAGCCAAAGCAATGGTGCCTGAATAATTAGGGGGACGGAAGACACGGATCTGGAGGGATGGAGAGAGGGAGTGAGAGCTGACGATTTTCAGTTCTATATAATTGTACAATTATACAAATGCATAAAGAGACTTGTCTTCTTTGTGTCTTTTTATGTTAAATGACTAGTATATACGATTTAGTGGCACCTAGCAGATTACCCATCCCATTCCAAGCATGCCCAAGAATCAATGGTGGCTTTTAGTTTACGGAAAAATGTAAAAGTGTGTTTGCTTTTCCCTTATGGGCTACTGATATATTCCATTTCTGCCAATAGACCCTGCTAAATCATAAACACTGCTACTTTAAACCTTCATTTTTGTATCTTTCAATAAACCTTTTCAATGATTTTTTTCTTCACTGGACATAAAAGCACACAGGAGATTGCTTAAAATGTCAAATGTCAAGGCTGTTTACAAATTCCAATTCACAGCAATAGATTTACCTAGCAGCCTTGAACCTTGAAGTTGTAAGTAAAATTTGAATGCGGCTTTAAAGTGAGTAAAATCAGCTATCAAAGTTTAACTGTGTGGGTGTTTGTTTGAACTTGGCTTGTCAACAAGGACTCAGGAGTGCCTTATTCTAAATGAATAGCAAAACTCAATTTGTTACAGGACACTGCATGATTTGTGATATGTGAAAAAAAACACTGGCTGTTTGTTGAAAGAAACAGAAAATCTTTTTTATTTTTTTGTTTTGTTTTGTTTTGTTATGCTTTCAAAACCCTAAACTATTGTCCCATTGGAATGTGTTTAATCTGTGGTAATGAGCAAACTAAATAATATTTTAAGAGTGTATAAAAAAAACAAAACTCATATTTCCCCCTCAGGAATAGCTTTGCAGAATTGTACTTTAACAACCATAGACCAGGTCACCATATGAAAACCTTCCTTCAGTTTCTTCTGTTAATTTCTCTCTCTGTGTGTCTGTCTGTCTTTGTGTACGAGTGTGTTGCCATAAAGCCAAACTGACAACATGCTGTGTTTGCTATGAGCAGATGCAAGCATAACATTTTCCAATAGCTAGAACACATATGTGTCCCCAACACTGATTATGTCACCAGTGCAATGTGAGTACCATCTGCTGCTGCTAAGTGTTAACGAATTTAAAATTTCAGTGTGTATAATTCTGGGCGAAAGAGAGATAGAACAAGAGATTTATTTTTAGGCTCCGCCACACACTGCACAAGTCTGCAGGCTCGCCTGCGACCTGGTACACTGTACAGTATATGTGTACTGCATATAAGGAAAAAGGAGACTGTGAGACATGTAAAGATGCACCTCTTATATGATGCTTTACTTTCTAATTTGTGTTGTACAATTATTTTGGACAAAGCAGAGATAGGGTTGTTTTATAATTAATCAATAACAGCACTATCTACTTTTCTAGTAAGTTTTATGTTTAAATTGTAGTTGAAGAACACATTTAAAGATGAGAAGTGATCTCTAATAATGTGTATGACAGTCTATGCAGAGAAAACAGGAAGAACTTACAGTTGATATATTTGCACAACAGTACAAGCTCCTCCAGTCCCTAAATATCTTCATGGCCACTCTTGAACACTAGGCACTAAGTGTAAACAGCAACTTCCCTGACCAATTTCATTTGTGTTCCTCCATTACACAAATGTATTCATCTCACTATTTCTTTTATCAAATATCTGTCCTTTCTTTTTTTCCCTTTTCTGTTCTGTTCCTAATTCATGCGGTAAAGTCACATTGAAGTGCCTGAAAGCTAGCACTTAGTGTAAGTGCTCCCCATCGCCTTCACTGAAAGGCAGCTTTTTGAATCCAGATCCATCAACAGGATGTCAGCAGGATGCTTGGACTCTGTCTGCCTGTACTTGGCTGACAGGTTATTCAGGGCAGAAGAAATTGTAGTCAGATGGTTGAAGGTTTGATCACTCCGGTGCCAACAACTTAAATGCCTCATGGCAAGGGCGTTTAACACCCACCTGCATTTGCGACACCATGTTCCTATGACATAGTCAACACTGCATCTACCCTTGCACAGACTAAGGAAGTCTTCAAACCTAACATCTTTGGTGCATTAAAAACTCCTGTCAGTTTGCCCATTTGGATCGTCTTGTTAAAAGTGTACTCCACCGATTTTACCATTGCACTCCTATAACATGCAGCAGTACTCCCCAAGGCCTGTAAACAGACTTTGAAGTGCAAACCTGGTGGAGTTCTTTTAAGGCTAAAGTAAAAGCTGTCAATGAAAAGCTGTTACGGACTACCCAACCTGACAGAGACCTCCTTAAAAGGTGGGCCAGCTTGATGAAGCAGAATGTGATTCAGTTTGTTGGTGGGGAAAAAGCAAAGGAAACCCATCACAACACTAACATGTATTTGTTGTTACGAGTTTGGAATCAATTAAATCAATCATTAAAGTGTTTGTACACGGAATAAAGGGCATATGGCGGTAGCTGAGCTGGTGGCTATGATAATGGTGCTAATGCCACCACAAGCACTCCTAAGAATGGCAACAATGGGGACGAACAATGTAACCTGAGGGGGGACCAGCGGGTGGCTGTTGTGCTGCTGTGACAACACCGGGGGTTAACACAGCATAACTAGCGATAACTGCCATATTAAAGTGCCGCATGCACGTGCGGCCAGGCTGGCTACCACAACAATTTGATATTTGCTGTCAACAAAGAAGAGAGACGCTCTGATTGGAGGGAACATGACTTCATTCTCTGGTCAGGAAACCATTACCGCATGTTATCTTTACATAGCAGATAGTTGATTACTGCTATATTGATGTTTTGCATGTTGTGTGCAGCCTTTTTTAGTTTTTTAATCTTCAAAATTGGTTGAATTTTCAATTGATGTTGAAAAACTATTTCAGAAATGTCTTTCAAATCCACTTTGTTTGCATGAACTATATTGGGGTTGCATATACAACTGTATATCTTTTTGCAAATGTGTGCATGCATCTTGCAGAATGTGCACGTGTGTGTCTGTGTGTGTGTGTGTGTGTGTGTGGTACCTGAACATCTGTGCGGTCTGCAATCCACTTGGCCAGCTGCTCTGAGGCAAAGCCAATCCTTTGCAGGTCAAACGTATCAGCTCTCTTGGGCTTTCCTTTTGCCGGGAAATGCATGAAGGTTGGAGCGCTGTTCATGTTCAACTAGACAGAGAGAGAGAGACAAAAACAAGGGAGGGGGGTGTCAAGTTAATGTCATCTCTGGCTGCTCAAACATACGACGTAGCATATCAGCTATAGATAAAGATACAGATTGGTTGTAAATATCAGATATCTTACTTGTCTTCTAAACGTCAGAAGGTGAATGAGTAAAAATGTTCTAAAATCAACAATGCCTGACATTTTCTGTGCCCTCTATTTACCCATGCCTGTATGTAGGAATATCAATTTCATTTTTGTTAACATTGAAATCAACACATTAAACAGCTGGTTCATTCTCCAAAGTATGTCCTTATTACTTTGTGCTTGGAATAATGTAATTCTCGCTCAGCCTGACTTAACCAAGCCATATTTACATTTTTATAACTTTTTAGAACATTAAACAGCCAGCTTACACTCCAATAAATAAAAGTATATAACTGTTGTGACATAAATGTTGACACAGTATGTATTCCATCAGGAACCTGGCCCGAACACGTAAACAGCTTTGTAAGTGAGTGATCCCCAAAGTTGCAGTGGCAGTGGCACAACCCTAAAAATCAGTCAGCGTTGGAGTTATCCTTACTGACAGCGAGCATCACAGAGAAAAGCTGCAAACATTCACTCTGCTTCTATATCAGCTGTATTCTGATGCTGCACCATGTCTATGAAGTGCTGCTGTTGGCTCAAAACTACATTTGCACATGAATGGAGAGAGGCTGTCCAAATCCTGCCCACATGTTCCAGCCACCACATGTCCAGATGTCACTCCTCACAGATGTTAATACAAATATACAATATATTATAAAGATTATACTAAATTAGAGAGAAAGGATATTTTGTTATGCAGAGTTATCCAGTTGTTATATATATCCTACTCATATCTGACTGGATTTCACAGTTGTGCTATGCAGCTGTACATTGTACGAAAATATAAGTAGTGACACTGTATCGGGTAGAATATATCAAGTGACTTGGCACAAGTGAGGTGACAAAAAGTAACCCTCCAAGATCATTAAATAGAAGAACCACATGATGGTATTGTATTTCCATCATGTTTCTCTGTGTGTATTGACCTAATTACAAGACAGTAAGTGGGTGTGTTGGCTATCACAGCTAATAATTCGTTAGGGAGGACATCTCCAATAATTATATATTTGCATAAATATATTCTTCTGCACAAACGCATTACATTCTGTGTTTTCTCCTCTACACACACACACACACACACACACACACACACACACACACACACACAAAGCTAAATAAAGGCAACTGGTATAAGTTTCTCTTCCTTCCACTCTCCCTCCTTCCATGTTTTTCACACCTACTTAACTCCAAATCCCAGGACTCCCAACAATTATCAGCAACAATAAAGTCAACTGGTTTACTCTCGTCTGCTTTCCCCAAGACACCAGGAGAAAAAAGGAGAGGAGTTGCAAAGGAAGGAAATGAGCAGAGAAAAGAAAGAAGACAGAAATAAATAGGAGAGTTGTTACGTATGGAGGTTATTTACCTCCGTTAGCTCAGAGTTTCATTATATAGGAGACACCCATTATTTAAGTGTTAAAGGTGAGAGTGGATTAGATGCATGTGCGCATGCAAACATATGCATACCACTGTGAGAACATGTACATCTACAGTATTGTGCAAAAGTCTTAAGGTGTGGAAAAATGCTGGAAAATAAGAATGCTTTCAAAAATAGAAATGCTAATAATTTTTTTTACCAATTAACAAAATGGAAAGTGAGTGAACAGAAGAAAAATGTCAATCAAATTAATATTTTGTGTGTACCACTCTTTGCCTTGAAACCAGCATTAATTCTTCTAGGGATTTTTTTCCACACCTGCCTAAGACTTTTGAACAGTACTGTATGACTAAATTTCCATGAAAAAAAAAAAAAAAAAAAAAATACATTTATACATGGACATCGAAAACACACATGCACACACTTTAAGAAAAAAAAGAAGAACAAACGGATATGAGTGTAATTAACTTCCAATTAAGCTTTGTGGGCCTAATATTTTTTTTTCAAGAACAGATGCAAATAGAATAATTAAAAGTAAAAGGCCTTGAGAAGAAGTAAGAAGTCGCAAGGAAGCCACAAGGCAAGAATTCACAATTAAATCAATAAAGGAAAAAGAAACAATAACCAGCGAAATAGGAAGAAAAGAAAAAATGTTGTAGGGACTATGTTTTAATGGCACTAGATTAGTAGGTCTAAAATAAATCAAGATACAGAAAAAAAGAATCAGAAAGAGGCTATTTTTAACAGAGCACAGCTATTTAAAGTTCTAAGACTAAGACATTTAGCATACAATAGGACAACTGGGAATTTACCTCTGTATTTTGTATCTTTTTCTGTATTTAGGTAAAGCCATTTTCTTTTTAGTGATTTAGTATTTCTGATATCACAGAAGCCACATCAGAGAAAGCACAGAGGAACAAAGTCTTGTAGTTAGAAAAAAAATGAATTGTACTTTAATAGCAGAATACAGAAATATAATTATTTACAAGCCTTAATTTTTGTCCCTAGTTTGTGGGAGAGCCCGTCTTTATTTTGATTTCACGGACATAACAAGATACAAATGTATGTATATCCAAAGTAGCAAAGTTAAAGCCACTGTGACTCGCTGTCAAACCTGCTGTAGACCATCAACGTCAATGCGAAGCAGAGCCTGTAATCTGAAGTAGATAATAAATAAAACGCTGTTTTCATGACATTTCACTGTTAAAGTCGAAGTCATCTATTAGAATTAGGCAGTTTTTACTTCCGTCGCTATCTTCTCATCATAGTGGACTCAAAGTCAGTTTTACCTTTTCTGGTAAAGTGATTCTAACAAATCCAATTTGCTTTGTGTTTTTCTTTTCAAACTTGACACCAGCTGGGGTTATATAGGTTGACATTTATCTTTAAATTGTAAATGTTCATTTTCATATGGTAAAGGTAATCTTTAAGGCTAAACCACTTCAACCTAACTTTGTTTAGTTGGCTCAGCACAAATAATTCATGTACTGCACTATTTTAAAAAGTAGTTGTTACTACCATCAGTTTCAATGGCCCAAGAAAATTAAGCTAGTATGTTACAATTACCCTTACAAATCTAGTTGGACTGACCCCTGATAATTGATTAACAGGAACACAAATACATCATGTTGACCCAACATATTTCCATTTTGTTCACTCAACAAAATGGTTTCTCACTAAATTAAAGCATTTTATTTACGTGGAAATTATTTCCATAATTGTATTACATTCTGGGAACAAGTTGGTTTTTTTTGTGTGTATATTAAGTATAAGTTTATGTAATGGTAGAACTCCAAGACATTAGTTACAGTCCTACCTTAGATCACAAGCTGGCTTCCAATACGAAAATAAGCATTGGTGACTATAAAAATTACACTTACCTACCAACCTTTACAAAATAAGTAACAGAATGTAACAAATGTGAACAACACTGAATATTTTGGACCAATTCTTTCAAACCTTTCCACACAGATTATGAGGATTTTCAAGGACCCTTTTTACTTCCCACACGCCAAAGTCAAAAGACACAGAAGCAAGTACAAGACTGAACACATGACTCATCAGTGCCTCTATTAGAGATTGGTGAATGTATTGTGTGTTGTTTGCATGTGATCCAAAGCATCTAATTAGCTTTTCTCTGGTATGCTTGCTTGTTTGCCCTTTTAAATAGGATGCACCAGTGTCTCTTTGTATTACACTGTGTGCTATTTCAGAGTGTGTAAACACTCCATCCACATGTGTATGTGAGTGTTTGTAGCTGCCCTTTGTGTGTGTGTCCTTGTACGCCTTTCAGCCTTTGCAGGATGTTATGTGTTGTGTTTCTTTTTGTGTAGGTGACTTTCTGTACGTGTACTTTTTGCCTTTTTCTCTAAGGTTTTCTGGAAGGTTATTTGCTGAACTACTGCAGATGTTCTGAGGCAAATCCTTACTAAAAAAAATCAGCTAGTTGGCCCTTGGAATGAAGGAAGGGTCTCTTGACCATGTGTGGCAGCTGTCCAACACTGGTTGACCACAGTGGGAAGGAGGACAGGGATTGGTAAAATTTTAAAGTGATTATATTACCCCCAAAGTATTTACCACACGATGGCACCTTTCTTTTGCTTGCTGTATTTGGGATAGATAACAACTAGTTACCTGTTGGAAGACATCAGCTCCCTCATCGTAGTCCACGACCGTAAAGAAGAGTTTGTTGGAAAATGCTGATGAATAACGCCACGAATTTGCCAGGACCTGGTACTCCTCATTCGCCTGCCTATGAGATGGTAATGAGACAGGCAGAAGGAATAAGAAATAAAAATCAACAAGAAGATGAACCAAATTATATCACATATTATAGAGGTGAGGGAAAAAAACGATACAGCATAGTAGCGCAAAGTATCAAAACTTAATGTTACGTATTTTTGCTGTTTTGGCCGTAGTGGGCTCACTTATAGGAAACTACAGTCACCCTGTGCATCAGGATATCGTGTCGGGAAGTTGTCGAAACAACGCTGCAAAGTTAGGCTTTTTTTTACGTTTCATTCACAAAATTTTGTTTAGTTTGACTGAATACTTTGTTGGTCAGTCTGTGGGTTTGACTCTTATTGTGGAGAAATAAAAACACTAAAGAGAGATTAATAGACTGAGAATTTTCTCTTATTTGACAAAACAATTCTTAATTGAATTTAATTTTGTGGACACAAAATGCAATTTAACAGTTAAATCGCAATATATTTTATCACAATGCTCACCATATTGCAAAATGCTTAAAATCCCAACAATATCGTATCGTGACTCAAGTATCTGGATAAAATCGTATCGTGGGGCCTCTGCTGATTCCTACCTCTAACACATTACATCACTTTGTAATAGATATTTCATTATTAAATTAAATTTGTGCAAACCTACCACCAGCAGAAAGGAAGCAATACTGTGGCAGGCAAAAGAGAAAGTTTAGTGTACTCTAGATGTCTTGTTTACACAGACGACGATTCCCCTCTCCCTCTAAGTATGTTAAATACCCAGTTTTAGTTGGCATTTCAAGTTATTTCCCCATTTATTTACCTGCTCTTATTATTTTTCAGAAAGTATAATTTTGATTCTGACAGGCCATAGTTAAGTGCACTACACAGTGGCCGAAATAACAAATGTGTTACTTTTCTTTCATAAAGAAAAAGAATAAAATAGAAAGTCTTTGCAATAAAAAAAACCCATGTGAATGAAATGTCGCCGTACTAGGATAAAAAAGGTTGTCCCTTCCCTCCTATCCCACAGGGGTTCTACATTGAATAGTACATAGATACAAAGCTTTACAACAACACAGCAAAGTGCCCTTGCATACATTAAAATGCCATACATGTACAGCAAGCCAGCAGCTGTTTAGGCCCACGCCTGAGCAGTCTGTCCTCTAGCCCCGTGCATTCTAGTTATAGATTGTTTCGTGTGTAATATGTTCAGAAAAAGACATCAGCCATTGTGTATGGGTGAATGAATAAGGGGAAATGAATGCATTTATGCATGAAGCGAAAAAATAGGGGTATAAAAGAAAATAGGAGGACAACATCACCAGAAAAGGTGACCTCAAAAAACATTGAAAAAATTGAAGACAGAGATATAAGAAGAAGAAAGAATGGACAAAAAGAAGATGCAGTGAGAAAATGGAGGGGTCCATTTGCCTTGGCAAGGTGTCTCTCTTTATCCCATTGTCTCCATTGATGTGAATATACTACATTTACATTTCTCTCCTCGTCAAACCTCTTGTCATTTAATTGATATTCTGTTCAAAGAAAGCCTAATAAAGGTGTTATTTAACTAGTCGTGGACTGTCCAGTCTTTCCTCCTACATGACAAGATAAACACTGAAATGCCAAGAGGCAGTCTCCCTTTTCTATTATTTCTCTCTCTCTCTCTCTCTCTCCCTTGTCTCTAACATTAGCTATATGGCTCTTTTCTTCTGCTAAAACTTCACTTTGACATTGTGTCTTATGTCAACTGCCTCTTGTGCTGGTTTTAATTAGTGGGAAATTGTCTGTCAGGTCGTGTTATGTGCGGTGATGTTACATTGTTATCTGTGCGGCTAATGTTAGGATGGTCTCTTTGAAGTGTCTACCGTTTCAAAAAGTCTGCTGAGATGAAGTTGAAACTCAGGCCAGCAGGCTGTCAGGGATTACAGCAGCGCCCAGATCTGTCTGTAAACACGCCTTGGCTGGAGTTGTCAAGGTGTCACTGAGATATTGTTTTAATTGTTCATGTTAGTCTAGGTCATTTATTTATGCATTGTTTATTTAGCTTCAGCTTATTAACAATTGAAAAATATATATATATTTTATTTTCAGGATAAAACACTTCAATAACACTTTGCTGGTTGTTTCACAGCAGGGAAGTAAAGATGTTGTATTAGTTGCATAATTGAACATAACTTAAGTACAAAAAATATGCGTAACTTTTTACATTACACTATTCATTTTCAAACTTAATTTATACATGGAAATTAGCTTTCTTTACCTTATCTGTTAATCTGAATTTAATACAGGAATATACACAGTTGCCCATGAAGAGGGAATTAAATATTTTTTACCTCTTTCCATGAACTGATTGTGACAATGTGATTTATTGGTCATAGATAAAGTGTATGTCTTCTCAAAACTTTATTAATCAATCTCTTCCAAACATATCACAATGAAAATTAAACCACAGTTAACAGAAGATTGTGTCTGAAAATAAAATTATTCAAACTTTATGGGTGACCGTGTATTTCAGTGTCCCCTGATCAGTCTTAACTATGTGATCCCCAATTTTAAGTTTTCATCAGGTTCGTGTGAAATTTAAAAAATGCCCTAAGAGATGATGTGATGTAAAAATCATTTTCACTCTGTTAATTCGTGTCCCATCGTATCTATGCAAGCATGACAACCGACTATTTAAGTCTTATAACACCGTATCGGTCACACTAAGGCAACATAAATTAACCAGCACAACAAGCTAGGGACTTAAAATATTTAAAAAATTACAAAAACATTTAATTATTTATTTTCCAAAGCATGGTAGTGAATATGCTACAGATTGCTATGAACTTCAACATTCATACTTATTTCATACATATTTGCCCTCATATCTTATATATGTACAGTATGTATTGGCTTGTCCTCATTTATTTATGTCTTAGCTTTATTTTAATTATTTTTCTTGTGTTTGCTTTATGCATTTTTGAACACAATACATGATTTAATATTTTTTTCTTCACCATCATTTGCATCATTGTGTTTATTCAAAGAATATAGTGTAATGAGGGAGCCATATGTGGCTATGAAAATAAGTGTGTGATAGAAACCTGTACTAAATTAACATGTCCATAGGGGTGAATGCTTGGTTTATGGTCTCTGCTTGGTCTTGATTTTGATGATGTTGCTGCTATAATAAAGAATTTTTAACTTTTGTACCTCAACAGGCAGCGTGCTTTGACCTTTTTGGGGAATGAATTCCACCTTTTATAGACATTTTCTTGGCTGTTTATGTCCATCTGACAAAATAAAACAAAACCTATGGTGGGAGGGAAACAGTTTCTCTGCTACACAAAGGGAGAGAAAGTGAAATGTGTTTTTATTACATAAAAAAAACACTTCGGGCAAAGAAATAACAAAACAGCCAAGAAAAGTGGAAGTCGAAAAATGTAGGTGTTACCTATGTTTCTACCCTAAGCAACAATGTTACTAAGCAATGATGATAAAGAATCACATTAGTTAAAACATCCTAGCCCCACAGAAACCTGGGCAACCTTGAGCAAGGCACCTAACCCCTCCACAAAGCTCCCTGGGTGCAGCAATGTGCTGCCCACTGCCCCTAAGCATGGTGTGTTCACTGGTGTGTCAAAAAACAGGATGGGTTAAATGCAGAGGTTGAATTTCCCCATTGTGGGATAAATAAATATGCAGGAATATGTACAGTAGCTATCTCTCCAGGTAAAGAAAAGCTGTTTTCTGAGTTTCATCCAGCAGAAAACTCTTTTTGTTCTTTGATAGAAGTGAAGCCAGAGCTATCTCTGCATCACTGTCAGTTCTTTTTCTGCAGCCCTGAGTCATTTGACCATCTGTACGCCATGTTGCACTGTGAAAAGATACTGGCCATCAATGACACTGCTTACAACTTAACTAGCTAAAACAACTATGTATGAGCTGGGACAAAGCTTAAGAGTGATGCAGGAATGAGTACCTCAGTGATTAGCTGTCTTTTTCACTGCCTGATACTGCTCTTAATGCAGACACTCAGGTCACCATCTAACATCCATCTATTACACTTACTCTCCCTCTCGCTGCTATCGTGGCGTTAATAAGAGGATGCCTGCTGAATTTGACAGACACAAACAAACACACTGACGCACAAAGAGAAGAGAACAGAAGCAGGTAGATGAAAAAGAAAAGGGATATAAATAAAGGAATGAGGGTGATTAAGAGTGGGTTGACATTAATAAATGCATCTAGCAATTTAATAGAAATTAGTAGCCTAGTTTCTTGTTAAGAGGGAGATAAATTGCTTATGGAATAAATGGATGAAGTATGCGTGTGTGCGTCTGTGTCAAGGGTCAGCTCATAGCAAATGGTGGGAAGATTTAAGAGTGTGTGAGTAAAATGGTGCACAGCTTGCTTTGGCAGCGTGTATGTAACTATGGTTATACCAATAAAGCTAATTTCAGTTTGAATTTATGGTCAAAGCAATGACAAAGACAAAAAAAGACACTAGGTTTGTCTGTATGTTGTGTTACTACTGAACGTCTGTTCTTTCAATAAAAAGATATTAAAATTATAAAAAGAGTGTGACACACACGCACACAAAAAGCAAGATGATGCTGAGGGCTGGAGACATGAGTGATACATAAGTTATCTAATCAAGTGACTGATGAAGTAGAAGAGCGGCTGATTAGAGTAACAGGGTCAGGATGGAGAGGGTCAATGTTGAATTCATCAACTAGCTGCACGTCCCAGAGGACACCAGGACACGGGTCAACTACCTGGTTTTTACCACAGACAGAAATCTGATTTACCATTCAACATCCAGCCGTCATGAACTGAAACTGAAAAAATTAACAGCTGACTCCCTGGGGTGATCCTTAGGACAGCCAAACTCCAAACAAGACAATTTCAAATGAACAAAATGTTCAAATAAACCTTCATGAAATGAAAAAAAAAAGGTCAAAGTTCTGAGACGTAAACACGGCAAACAAGTTCACGGATATTTAGATATACAGTGCTGTGGATGAGCATTGTTTAGCTTCACTTCTATTCTGGTGAAGGCCAGAGTAAGCATGTAAGCAACCTGTCAATCAAAGGTAGCCACGCCCCAAATCATACCCTGCTTTATCTGTTGTTTTTCTAGATTGGAACATTTTTTGATGTTATAAATCAAGCAAGTTGTTGTCACATTTTGTATGGAGCTAGATAGGTCCGAACCTCTTTTGCAACCACCGTTGGCAACCCATGTTGGAATTTTGAAAGATTGCAGGCTTAAGGCACTTCCAGATTTGCTTCACTGTAGGGCTGGGCCATATGGACCAAGAGTCATATCCCTGTATATTTAGACTGAATATCGATATACAATATATATCCTGATATTTTTATCGAAAAAAAAAGCCAAATGTGACATGTCACAAGTAGTTTTATTGAAACTGTTTATTTAAGTGAACATAAATACTGTATAACAACAGGAGTACCTTTTTTTAATCAAAGCTCCATAAAGTGCACATTTAAATAAAAAAATATCTAAAATAAAAATAGCCTATGAAATAAAATAGGCCAATCTTTTCTGAAATAAATGTATTTGTATGATAAAAGAATAACGAACATTACAAAATAACTAAATATGACAAACCCTAGTAAGGGCAGCATTTATATATAAAGAAAGAAAACATTAAAACTGTCTAATTCCATGTCACATTTAAAAATATATCTATATATTTTTTGTATTGATATATCGCCCAGCCCTATTTCACTGCTCAGACAGGGAGTTTGCTGCCTGGAATAAATAACTCAAACCTGCCAAATAACACCAAATAACAATAGAGACATATTGTTGCCAAGCTGTCCATTGACAATGTTTTTACAAATAGAAATCAACAGTAAAATTGAAATGAAAAACAATGATGATGATTGCAATTCACATGGCCCCTACATTTTCACCACTGTATGAGATTACTAGTCCTCATCATACTGCAGTCGTCTTTTCAGCAGCCTTGGGTTTGTTTAGAATAGAGAGCAAAATGTGTAGAAAATGTAGTAATCTGGTATTTCAGAAGTGATGATCTAAGAAAACCGAGACTGGTTATGTATGACATTATGGACAGCGCTGACCATTCCAGAGTAGTTTATGGGACCATGGACAGCTCTAGAGTCTTGATTTTGAATCCAGTGCTGTGCAGAGCTGTCCATGGTGCTGAAATACTGGGCTTATCAGGGATAATACGAACTTATAATTGGAGATTTTGGGCTTGACCCTGCTGCATTGCACTACAATTCTGCTGCAAACATGACGCAAGTCTGCTTTTGTAAATTAAAATCCAATGTAAAGCTTGCTATTGGGATTTTTTTTTTTTTTTAAATCTCCTCTGTATTAAATGCTTTAAACTCGCAAGTGGGTAAGTAGGTCTTGTTGGCCTTGTTCTGTGTAATTTATTCATTCCCTTTTGGTAGTGTGGCTGGCTGGAGTCCCTTTGATCCAAATGTCAACGTGACCCACAGGTTTCTGTTATATAACGCTTTTCTGTGTTTCCCAAGGTATTCAAGTCTATATGTGTATGTGGAAGGATGGTACGTGAAATACCAGATGAGTTCTAGGACGTTTGTGCTTGTGTGTATGTGTTTCTGTGCGTGTGTGTGTGTGTGTGACTTGAGAGCTCACAAACTCTGGTGGAGGTGAACTTTACTGCACTGAGTAAACTCAAAGGAATACAGAGGAATGGCTGTTAATGTAGGAGCTATGCAGATAATGGCGTAGACTAAGTGCTTTTGTCCTGAGTGTGTCTGTGTGTGTATATACCTGCAGACAGAACACTGCCTTTGAGGCTGCAGGGCGGTGAACATGACGATGACAGAGTAGTTCCTGGGTGGGGCCTTGACGAAGCGACGGAACTTGTCCCCGTTCATCCGGACGACCGAACGCCGAGAGGACCACTCCATCATCTGGTCAACCTTTTCTGACAGCAGATTCTGAACACACAGACAAGGAAAAGGGCAGTGAGGACAGTGCATCCTATCAAGATTTTCAGATTCAAACAGAAACATTATTCCTGTGAGTACAACAACCCCAGTGACAGCAGGTTTGACATGAAAAAAGGTATTTTGGCATTCAAATGATTAAAAATGGTAAAAACACAGTTCAGTAGATGTAAGCTACTTCAGTGCATTTTGGAGGTACTTTAGTTTTTTTAGTATTTCAACATTGTGCTGCTTTAACTGCACCATATTTGGCGGTAAAAAGAGTCATTTTTACACAACTGTATTCATCTGAGAGGTAGGAGTGACCCCGAATAGTCAAATATTCTTTGATTTGATCTAAGCAGCCTGATTTGACGTTGCAGTAGGGGAAAATGTGGTTATAAAACAAAGGATCATTCCATTCAGACTATATGGGGGTGCTGAATGTCTGATTTACCAAAATCAAAAGGATGCATTTATTAATTGGAGCACCACAAAGCAAGCACTAGCAGAGCGCTTTTCTAAATTTCTGAAAGATTCTCTGTTCATTTCAGCAGTGGGGGGCACGTAGAAACAGCTGACAGTTGCAATTCTCCTCTCTCTTATTCACTTCCATGTCATTTCGCTTTTTTCTGTGGATTGCTACACTGTGGGGAATTAAATTAGGCCCCGAAAGTTATATTTACAACCACGAAAAGCATAAAAAAAAAGTGATTTCTCTTCTCCTTCTCAGTTAACAAACATTGGCATACCACAACTCACACACGCACACACTGTGCTCTGCTATTCTCCAAACAACCCAGACTATATGTAAAACATAAAGCTCTAACACAGAGGCATCAATGAGAAAAAAGGAAGTAGTCGGGACACCACTTATAGGAACTGCACTAGTTTCTTTTCACCATTCTGCATGGTGCAGAGCCCAGGCCAGTGCCCAAACCCGGCCCCAGCCCACCCCTCATCACCCTTGTGAATGTGAGCTAACCCCCATTAATGCTGTTAGCTCTTTCAGCACTGCTAGTGCAGTTACCACTTCAAGATGCCACCATTTTGACTCAGTCACCTCCCTGTTCGCTTGTGACATCAGAGGTGAGAGTCGTGACCAGGCAAACCAAGCCCAGACAGACTCTGAATGTTGTATATAACCTTTAGGTAAAAGATTGCGATACCTGTTCAACTACTACTCCTGCCATTGGGGAAAAACTGCATAGAGAGGCTGCAAAGACATTCTGGTACACTCCTATGAAATGACCTATTTGTGTGCCCCTAATATTACCCAGCTTCCCTACAGAATATATAAAAATTCATGATAATTTTGGCCTTAAAAAAAGGCAACGTCTCCTAAATTCGATGACATTCTGACTGTTCAATGACCAGCCAGGAGCCGCACTATATATGCTGGCTGCTTTGAAAGTCAAACATTGATGCACAGGGAGGTGTTGGTGGATGCCAGTTAAATCTAAATTTTAATGGGTTTGACTCCTGGCCTGTTTTGACTAATGGGATCCAAACAAAGAACCTGGAATACAACGAACCTAACCATTATTTACAGGAAAAGAGGCCTGACTTGGCAGTCTATATGTGTGTGTGTATGTACAGAAAAGCCACAGTCCTCGGTTGTGTTCTTGTGTGAATTGTAGGAGTCTGCTGCTGATTAAATCCGGTCCGGCTTAGCTAAAAGGTCAAAACAGAGTCAGCGTCGGAACACAGTGCTAAAAGTAAACACACAGCATACTACATGCACATGCACACACACACACACACACACACCAGCTAGTGCCTTTGCAAGGTTTCTAAAGCTGAAATGCTTATAATAACAAACTCATATGCTAGGGTACGGTAATGATTTAGTGTGGCTCTGTGCCTGTGTGTGTGTGTATGTGTGTATTTGTGTATCCATCACGATTGTGTGAGTGTAAGTTCTCAGCAGGACACAGCAGCATCATCTTTGCCAGACTTGAGCTCTGAACTGATGAGTGATGAAATACTGAGACTGCTGATGAAACACTTGTTGTTTTCCAACCTCTGCTGATCAAACTGTACAGAAAGAAATCTGTACGGGAGGCATCAATTTACAGCATGAAACTTTTTTTTTGGAAACTAGACTGAGCTAAATCTATGCTGAGGGTTTGTCATGCATTTTTCATGAAAGGCTTTTGTCCACCATCTCTGAAACGGATACAGAAACATTTAGAAATGTTTTTTTCTTCCCATTTCTTTAAAACAACTTCCTTACTGTAAATAGTAGTGGGTAATACAGAGACCTTTTAGTTTTGTTGTTGTTTTTTGACGTGGAGAGCAAAAAGCCTGACTGATATTAGATTTCAACTGTGATTTAAGATTGTGCCAGCCAGTGTTGACATTATTTGACAGCTGCCACAGCCATGTCACAGCATGCTCTGCCGGACAACCTGTGTTCCAACACCATTTTCAAAGCATATGACAGTATATATTACTGCATTATATTCTGAAAAAGAAAACATTTCTACATCAATGCATATTTACGATTTATCACTGATATATCTCAGATAGGCCAACATCGGCCGACAGATTTATTGATCCGGCTCTAGTCTGATATACATTTTTATGCTTTGGGTTAATAAAATCGTTCTCCTCGTAGTTTTTTATTAATAGTAATATAAGTGACCTTTGTGTGATGGATGGCTTTTAATCAGCTTTCCTATCCAATCAGAGAGGCAGCTCATCTTGGAAAATGTAAAAAGGATTAACACCCCAGGTGAAACAGAATGAATGAAGCAGCCACACCTGTCTGTAATAGTAATAACAGTACCTAACGGTGATGAATCAGTTTAAATGACAAAGTATATTCTTGGTGCATGTTCTGAAAGTTTTAAAAGTTGTACTTCTTGAGGAGTGGTGACAAAATACCACTTTAAACCATAAAAAAAGGCTTGATGCTGAGCTTGCTCTACTTTGCTGGACAAGTATAACTAACACAGCTGTGCTCATTTTATTGTTTACTTCTAAATGTATTATTAAAATGTATGGCCAACTGAGCAAGCTGAATGTGCCGACATTCTGAACAATTCATACGTCTTGCTCTCAGCTGCCAGCCAAAATATGCATGCAAGTCTCGTTAAGACAAAGGGGCATTTGAAGCGCAGCAGGGGGGAATGGGAGGCTTTTTGTGGTTGTACTCTTTCAAAAATGTCTTCCCATTCTGCTATTAAGTTACACTAGTTATAAAGGGTAACACATGATGGCGTCAGCATCCTACAGGCCTCTCTTTGTACAGTAACTTTCTGTCTCTTCCTCTCCATCCCTCTTTCTACCCAGTACTTCGCTAGTATTGGATCAAGTAGACAGTAGCTAAATAATTTAGCACTGCGTCTTACTCCTACTGCTAATCGGGCACAAAATCTCTCTTTCTCGCTCTCTCTCACCCACACACACAAACACATTAGGTAGGTCATAGGCTTGTCTTCAGACACGAAGCAGAGCTGTAGACTAAATCTCTAAAGTAAACTGCCTGGAGACAAGATCGACAAAGACAAACAAAAAAAAGAAAAAGTGGCAGAGATAAAGAAGAGCATTAGACAGAGAAAGAAAGGCACACAAAAGTATGTAATGTGGTGCCGCTGTACCGCTTGTTCACTTCAGACAATACACACTCCAGCATTAATGGGCCATGCATAACGAGGGATGAGATTCACCAAAAAAGCATAGCACAAAGGAGTGCAACACACACACGCACAGGTGTGCACGTCCAGAGGAGGTACAAAGTGCTTTGTGTACACCTCTGCTTTTTTGTCTTTAATTTATCTACCAAGCCTGTGTGAATTCAGCCCCGAAAGGAGAGCGGTCAGTCCTGGATGCCAATCATACCGGCTATTATGATGCACTGCCTTACACACAGGCACGCACGCACGCATTACACAGTGCTGTAAACATACAGAGGTACCAGTTAGAATATTTGGTATTAGTGCATGCTCTTCAAGTATGAGCTCTTGTTTGTGGTATTGTAAAATGGACAGTCTCATTAAAAATATAAAGGGAAATTTAAAAAATGAATGACTAAAGACACCAAATTTTGCATTATACTACATATTTTCTTCAGTGTATCTGCTAAAACATAAGTGCAACTGATACATTATTTAACATAGGCTCCAATACCACTAATATCCAAATAGTAATTTAAGCCAATATTAACATCAACAGCATTTGTTCACTCTATAGACTGTATATAAATAATGGATGTATGGGCGGAGTCAGCATGAAAATCAGCCATTGGTTTATTGACTGCCTGTTTGAGGCTTGGGCTTTAGCATCTCCTTGGAGTGTCCATTAGTCCAACAAAACGCTGAACAAGACATTTTAAAACGACAAAAAGTAAAAAATAAAAATAAAAAAAGTAATAAGGTGAAAATACAGTGTGAAAGGCTCTATATTATTAGACCAAAACTTTAATTTTTTACTTTATTGACACATGGATACGCATTGCTTTTCTTCTCTTCTGATGATGGCTGGCCTTGTTAGTGACCTGTCAATCAAAGGTAGCCACGCCCCAAATCATACGATTCTTTATCTTCTATTTTCTTCTAAATGGGACCATTATTTACACCAATAACATCAAATTGTCTTGAAGAAGATTTTTCACTAGCAATTGAGACCATAGTATTTTTTCTGAGGTAATGAATCAAGTGAGAAGCCTTTTTAATTTTGTCTTGAAATGAATGGACACAAATGCTTCTGCAGCCGCTGTCAGCGCCCCCTGCTGGGATTTTCGGTAGAATGCAGCTTAAGGCACTTCCTGGTTTGCCTCACTGGTCAGAACCGGAGGTTGCCGCTTGGTTCAAACTAACATTTTTGCCCCGGGTATTCTTTATCTAAAAAGGTACTTCACAAACTCACTCTGTCACTTTTTTAGTGATGTCACATATTTAACAAGACTTTTTAAACTAACAGCTTGAATAGGTGCACATCAAACACATACAAGTGGTTGGCTTGAACTGGTTTTACACAGTGACGTGCTGTGTTGCTCCTTCTGATCTGTCTGTTTACAATCAGTGTCCACTTTTCCCACACTAACCTAATTTGTTATAACCTTGCTATTCAGTAAGTGTGAAAGGTGTAGATTTCAATACATGAGAGTTTACAGCCCTGCACAAAACATTTTCTGTACCACGGTACATGCACCAGAGTATAATTATGAGAATTATAGTGAAAAGCTCAATATTTTATTGCACTACCATACATATGCACATGGTACTTTGAGCCCTGATAAATGATAAATACATTATGCTGAATTTAAATGTACAGGAGGTAAACATGAAGAAAGACTTGAGTCTGCATTACCAGTGAATGGCAAATTAACACAGCATACAGAAGAAGACAAGAAAACTGAAAAAATATGATAAATACTTCTAACAAAAATGTGAAAAGAGGGAATTAGAAATAAAAGACCTGTCACCAGCGACAATAGACCGTCTTAAATAAAAGGTTTGGTTCATTCTTCAGTTGAGATAAACAGCCGCTATTTGAGAGTTCACAGTGATCATCATTGTCCGTATCAAGACAAATGATGCCTGTAAACTACAAAGTACTTAAAAACACTTCTAAGGAGCAATTTATGCACAGAGCTATTTAAATACCTTATGTCAGACCTTCAAGTGACTCCCACACATCGGTGTTATGGCCCCCTGCTTTATTTGAGCCACACACACAAACATGTACGATACATGAGCACTCCAAACAGCCTAAGACCATTAAAAACATTTATTTTCTACCCGACCGAGCACAGAGGGCACTAAAATGAATCACATCTAGTGTGTGTGTGTGTGACCTTGTCTGCGTGCTAATAAGATGCCAAAATAGTGCAGATATTCTGCTTTATCCATCTGATTTTCTATTACGTACTCTATGAAACACACACAACACACACACACACGCACACACACACACAATAGGTCATAGGGTATGCAGCAGACTGTATCAGCACCACTGAACTGTGCTCCAAATCTCTCTCTAGTTCCCCATTTTCTCTCCTCCTCTCATTCTCTTTTCTCATTATGTCAATTTCTACTTATTCTTTGATAGTCTTTGCTCCTATTTCCCCTTTCAATTTCCTATTATCTTCTTTCCAACAACTCTCTCATTTCCACATTTCTTGTATTGCGAAGTCACTACGGAAAGCTGAGAACCACATATCATGGCTAAATAAAGTATAAAAGCCTAAATGAATAAAATTACTTTAAAAGAAAAAGTTCTCGCAAGCAGAGCATCTGCAAATTGAGAGGAGATATGATGAGATATTAAAGGAAAGAGAAAAGCACTCCAAGATGAGAAAAAGGAAAAATAGAAATGAATAGAGAGAAGGGAAGCAAGCGAAGTGAGGAAAAAAATAATGATGAAGGGAGAGAAAATAAGAGACAGGAAGAAGATGACACATGGACTGACTCATGCACTGATGACCACACGCCATAGGTTATAAAGGGCATGATAGAAGACGGTGAATTTGTTAGCCATTTATTTAATCAGTCAGCCCTAAAACTGGACTAATCAGTCCCTCAGCCAGCTGGGTAACCAGTCAGTCACTTAATTTATTTAGTTAGCAATCAGCTAAATTGTAAATCGGAAAGTTGTCAGTCAGTCACTCAAAGAATCGGGGAATTAAGCAGGCACTCAGGTGGTTATTAAGTCCATCAGCTGAGTTACCCAACCAAGTAATTAGTCAACTTAACAACATATTTTAAAAGCTGACCTGCAAGGCAGCCAGAGCAGACACAAATGGACATATCCTGACACATCCCAATCCTCCCTCTTCATTCATTTTTGCACTGCATCTACATAAATAAAACATCTCCGCAGATGCAAAGCCAAATGTTCTCTGGAGATTCAGAGGTTCAGGGTTCAAATCCCCAGGTGGCCATGTCCCACTTGCCAACAATGTGGCAATTTATGCATGTGATTATGTTTTCCAAGTGATTACTGCTTGCACCAGTTGGATCTCGGCCATTACCGCCAGCGTATATGTTTGTAATATCGCCCTACAGTGCCATTAATGTTGCTCCTGTCCCACAGGGCACCTTTTAAGTGCCTTGTAGTTGCTGGATAGGGACAGCCAAGATTTTCCCAGCCAGCCAGGAGTTTGATCTGCGAACCTTCCTCATGAAAAGCTAACAGTATTTATTCAATCCACAATCCCTTGCTCTGAGCGGTCTCAACAGAGGTCTATTGTAAGTGAATGGGTCTCGGCTTTGGCCATCCCGCTTCTATACAGTTTCCTCCAATTCTCCCATTGAAAGAGGGATTACTGGAAATTGGCTTCGTATAACATCGAACAAAGACTCATCTCTCACCCACTCTCTCTCACTCTCTCTCTCTCTCTCTCTCTCGCTCTCTCACTCTCTTACACACACACACACACACACACACAATACTGCCGTTTAAAAAACTAAAAAACCTAAAAGGGTACTGCACGTGAATGTTTGGTAATCACAGTGTTCTTATGATGACTTAGTGACTTTGTGTTAAGTTAAACCAAAAGTATGTATATGCACAATTGAAACTGAGGGCAGAACAAATGAGAAGTGAGAGAAAAACAACATTACTCAGAATTTGGATGTTTATTTATTTTTTACAGGAATAGAAGGGAAGGATTAAATCAAAAGAATTAAATCAAGTGGCCATTTAAGGAACTGTAGTTCCTTAAATGTGCCTTAAATGTGCCATTTAAGGAACTGTAGTTCCTTAAATGGCCACTTGAGGAATTTTTCCGCTGCTTGGTTCCAGCCAGGTTCTGTTTCATCCTTCACACAGCTTCATGCAACACCGGTAGAAGTTCACAAGCAGTTTTTCCAGTCTAGAATGGCCACAATAAGCTGCAGCTACTACACTGTTTGGTTTTCCGACGGAGAGATGACCAACAAAACAATGAAAGAGGATTAGATGTCCAAGCAAAAATGCTTATTCGCGGTTATAAGACTTCCGATTGAAACCCAATTGACCAATACTTATTCTTGTTAAATGTCTTATCATAAGATTATTAACCATTGTGGAAATGTCCTCACGGTGGCCTCTCTAATACCATCACATATTTGGATAGCCTGTCAGAGCCATTGTTTCCATCTCTCACCTCCATTAAATCAAGCCAACATGCACTTTTATTGCCAGCTCCATATCTGTCAGTCCATAATCTGCGAATCCCAGAAATATCATGATTTGTTGGTGGAGGGGTTGGGGTTGAGGATTTGTCAGCTTATCTACCTAATAACAATTATTTGAAATAAATGCATTTTTCCCCCTGTCTTTGTCCACATGTCTCCCTATCCGACACCCTCTAGTGATTTTATTTTATTTTTTATCTTTCCCCCATTAGTGCCAGCAGTTGTGTCTATCTCTGTGATGCTTATAGAATATCTAAAGATTTGTCTGCCTTTTTTTTTGTGCTTACAGATTACAGTTTCCCTCTAAACCTTCCAGGCACATGGTGTGACATTTTAAATCTTCTGTCATTTCCTTTCCCAAGGGCGCCTGTCTAAGTCTTTTGTGTTTGTTGGTTTAGGGTGTCTGCGAGTTTCATCAAGTTAACTTTCTCAGACGGTTTAAATGCCAGTTAGTGGGAGACATAAGAGGAATATTGAAGCTGAAAAAAATGTGAAATTGATAAAAAAAAATGTAAAAAGACATGCTTTGGGTGTTTGTGGCTAGGTTAAACCCTCTAACATTTTAAGACAACTCAACTAAGACTGCCTGCAATGGAATTGTCTAAGCTCTTAGATATGAAAACATTTTTAACGTAAAATGCCTTTTCTTACTATTTCCAGTTTTTATTGTTATATCCATCTCTACAGCCCAAGCAAGACAGTTGTTGTGGAGAAAGGGGAGAGCATTGATCATTCACATTCCCCAAATAAACATATGAGAATATTTTAAAAAACACAGTATGAAGTGGCCAAACTACACCCACAGCAGTAATCCCAGTCATTTGAACAACAAACAAACTATTGAGTGTTATCTATTCTATTTTATCAGTCACAGTGGGATGCATTCACTCTGCTTGACCTCTACTCACCCCTTCTTTCCCCTTTATTTTTCTTTTCTCTGTCTTTGCAGATATCATTTCTCTGGGGAAGCACAGAGCTCCAATTGGGTTATGGGGCATAAGCGCAGTTTGATTTTGTTATAAAGGCATCCCAATAAAAACTGGGGATGAACACACAGGGCAAGGGGCCAGTCCTACTGTAAAAGCAATAGGGTGTCAACTCGAGCACTCAGGGAGCATATGGTCACTATTGTGCTCCCCACAATAATGTCAGGAGATGGAAGGATGGAGGGAGGAGGAAAGTAAATGAAGAAAAATGGGAGGAAAACATAGGGTGAGGTTTAGGGTTAGAAACAAAAGAAAGAAAAGACACAGCAACTATGTCAGCTCAATAAATTGCCATTATCAGTATCAGCCTCATACATATGGGTTAGAAGGGGTCTGCTTAACCCTCTAGTATGTATAGCAGGCTGTTATCGGTTTTTGTTTCTCTTTTAGTTTTGTTAGGTTTAGGCGCTGAAACTACATGGAAGGTTTCCAAAAAACACTACATGGTTCAGATTACGGGGGGACACTCACAAGTCGGGACATTTACATGATAAAAAACAATTACACTTACATGACATAAAAATGTCTTATAAAGTCAGTTTTTGTTTCATACTTTTAGTTTGTCAAGGGAAGCAAAGCTGGCTTACTGGGTTGAAGTTCTGAATTTGAGTGCGCTGTCGCTCCATATACAATTACGACAACCACTATATATATATATATATTTTTATAACAGAATATTGATATTTCAAAACATTTTGACGCAAAATATTACGAAAAAGTTATATAGACATTGCCCACACCTACTACTAACCCTTATCTATGAGGCTGACTAGCACTGATAACGGCCATTCAATCACATGACATGGTTGTAACCAAGAGGACACAAAAAGAGATGACAGTAGTCATAACAATAAATAACCACATTGCAGTTGAGACTGAAATGAAAACTGCACAATGCGGTGACGGAGCACCAACTTGCAGCTGATAATATTGTTTCAGGTTTGTATATTGAATATTTTATGCTGATACCTTAGTTGACTGCAAATCAATGCAAGATTGCTGCAAATTGGTATAACAAATCATATCTAAATTATAAGTTGATGCTAGTTTACCTAGTGGTTACTAGGAAAAAAAATGTTGGACTTTAATGCCTTCACTATTCTTCAAGGTCCAGATCATTACAAACTTGACTTTGAAACATGTTTTACAATGTCCAGTACCAATGTGGAGGAGTCCTTATGCCTGCACACTGTGCAGTGTGTCTTAAGCCTCAGCGGTATATTTGCCTTGGCACCAACAACCTGGACAAGCATCACTATTACATTTCTGTAATGATCCCAAACAAAATGATTTCCTTACTTTTTCCCTTTAGTAGCCACAAGCATGTTATAAAGGCAGAGTGTGATTATCTGGCAAAACGCAAGGAGAAACAAATTTGTGTGTAAATTAGTTTCCTCGAGGATTTACACTCGTCGGGGGGATTTTATGAAAGCTTACCAGCAGTCAACATCAGGTGAAAATTTAATTTAAAAAAAGTGCATCACAGGATTCGAAAAAAGTAATTCAAATTCCTAGAGGGGCCAGGCAGGAAAACATATGCATGGAAGGAAAGTCATAAAGGCTTTTTCTGTCTCGTATAGCAAAATCTGTGGTATCCCTGAGCCGGACACCAGGGAGGCAAAGGTAAGAAAGGCATGTCGTGTTGCTTCTCCACAAGGCTGGTGCAATGGATAGACATTTATGGGATTCATTGATTTAAACCCAGAGAAGTTCATCCTACGAAATGTTCTTAAGTGCAGTAAGTTAATAGACTATAAAAAGTAACTTTTCTAATTCAGTTCAAGGCCAACAATAACACTTTGGAAATCACCAAGAGCATAACCAATGTTATTCTTTTCTGCCCTTGGTAAAGGAAAGGAACAAAACAATCAAAACCAACTTCAGAAAATAAGACTTAAAAAACGTATTTACCAGTTTAAAAACTACTGGGAATCTTTTTAAGAAAATAAGAGAACATAAATGGAGCCCTAGAGATGTGTTGGTTGCAGCAAAGACCCATTCTCTTGAATTTAAAAGGAACATGAAGCCAATATGAGGGCTCCTTTATCTCCCCAACACATGGCTAATTCATCACGATGTAGGGGACATATTGCCATCAAGTCTTTCCATGCCTTATTATCTTTACTTAAGCTCAATCTTGTTTTTACCCTGAAGTGGGCTAAAAAAAAAGAAAAAGAAAAGAAAAACTTTTTACTCTTCAGCAAGAATTATCCACGAGTGGTTTGAGTAATCACACAAACTAAAGGTGCTGCATATTCGGTGCTATGTGCTCATCACACCTCTGTGTGTGCAAAGTGTTAATCTTCAAAAATGTATGTGTGTATTGTGTGATCAAATGATTCAGACATAAAGAGTCCAAATTTTGCATTCAGCTCACTTAGTGATTTTAGCAGCATGGGTCAGCTGTGGGTGGTCTTATGGTTTAATTAAGCACTGCAGAGAAGAGAGAAAAAGAGGCACAGCTTGATGTGCCGCCGCATCCGTTTAATCCATCTTACATCAAATTAGAAAGAAAAATATACTCAAGGACTTCAGTCAAGGATGTCAGAGGCTATGAAAGGCTGTGTGCGTGAGTGAAAGAATAAAAGAGTGTGTTTAAAAGGTTTTTGAGCAATTAAAGGGTATCATTAGCATATGACCCCCTAAAAGTGCACAACAGAGAAATGGAGATGATGGAGACACTAAAAATGGCATGTGAGAAAGATGCAGCAAATTTTGAGGGGATGTTAGTTGACAAATTATTTTACCCACAATGACATACGAGTTTGGAGGAGAGACTCTACTTGTGGAAACATCTCTACCATATATACCATCACATCACCCAACCCTTGACTTGGGCAAGCATTACCTTAATACAACAGTAATTATACATAAGGGGACACTTAAGGTTTGGCTGGTTTATTTCCTGCTTAAAGTAAATATAGTCATCAAAACCTTTACTATTGGTCTACCATGGGTGTCATGTGACTGAAATTACATAAAATATTTTTAAATTTAGAAAAATATAACAAAGAGTGTCCCACATTACCGGAATTCACTATACAAAAAACAGGTAACAAAGGCATTATTCTCAGAGCTTAAGTGGCCTTCAGCAAATAGAGCAACAGCAGCATAAGTTTGTAAAGGTTGGCCTAAGATATGGACATTTTTTCCTCAGCTTTTGTTGTCATAAATATGCAGGGAGGAAAGGTACAAAACAAAACAAAACAAAAACACCAGCTACAGTGAGCTTGTTAGATGAAAACGGGGACGAACTCTAGACAATGTTTGTCCTATCATCCTCTGCTTATGTTATGTTACAGGTTCCCAAGCGTGAGACAATTTATATATGAGAAGCTCACTTTATGAAAATACATTTTGCCACAAAAGCAGACACATTTTCATTTTTCTTTTCTTCGTTTTTAGAAATCATCCCTGCCTTATCGCTGGAGAGCGCTGTCCAATAAAAAACCAAAATGGAAAAAGTTTCCGTCTGTGTACTGTTACATCATTGTTTCCAGGTACACAAGGTAGACTGGCATGGATTCACTTCTGTTGCCAACAGTAATGTTACTGGTGTAATTGGTTAAAAAAAAAAAAGAAGAAAGTTGAGAAGATGAGAAGAGACAGAGAGGCACAAAGGTGGAGACTGCTGGCTTATGTGTAAAGCAAAAGACAGAGACAATGTAAAAGTGAGGGGGTTTGTGCCGAGTAAAGGTCACAAAGTTGAGAGCCTGTCTGACTACCAGGTCAGTTGCCTTCATCTTTTCTGCTTCCCAGGTGTGCTATGTGTCACTACTGTGTGACCTTTAGCTCTGAACCCTCCGTTTAGTTCACCTCTTTTCTCTTTATGCACCTCCAGACTCCGCCACTCTGCCTGTAGTGGTAATTTTTAATGGTCAAACTCAGGGCCAAGCACACAAAGCACGTATAAGCATATTAGAAATACAAGTGTAATTGGCCTAGTATGCTACCTCATTAGCCTTTGGAACTAACACTAGTATTAGTGCCTAATAACTGTGAGCTTAATGTGCTCCTAATTAGCCTTATAAGCCATTCACATTTATTATTTGCTTCTACTTAGGTGAGCATTGAGTCTCTATAGACCTATTACACATGGAGGAATCGCAGCTTTTGAATGCACTTCTGAGGAAAATCTCCCAAAATACCATAAGTACACCTGACTTCCTTGTGCAAAGAAAGACCAACTCCCCACATGGGTCACCTTAAAATAGAAATTTACCCCAAGTAGATATGCTGCCTACAACTATTAGCAGAGTACAGTTTGAGAGATTAGGTGTTTCTTATAAACAATGTTAACATTGCTTATACAGGGACAAATTTAAAGTGCAAGATCGAATTGTGCTTTTTAGCATGATTAATAATCTTACTTTGCACTTTGTATGCATCTATGTTTCACAGTCTTTGATGTGCCTTGCTGTATCCCTTTACAAGTCTTTTTACTGAAGAGTTCACAAGGTAATATATATAAATACATTATCTTACTTGTGTATTTCTTTTTATTCTATTCTCATGCAAACTAATATTTTGTGCCCACGCCTTAAGCTTTTGGTATGACACAAAGTGCTTGATTAGTTCAATGACTCACACAGCTGAGTTTTTCTCTCCCCCACAGAGAGAAAGTATTACTAATTTTAATGTGCAAAAGAAACACTGATTACTCATATAGCTGCCCTAAAATAGAACTTTACCTAAGGCAAATATGATGCCAAAAAATGTGAGTGGATGTTGGAAAAAAAGCAGGGTCAAGCATACGGTTATTTTCCATGAGCATTAAATCGGACATGGAGGATGATGTGTGAAGACTGCCTGTATGGATGTTCATACATATTGTAAAAACTGAGAGCTGAGGGAAGACACTGTAGAACATAACACCCTGTGAACACCTCGCATAATGACCACTAGACACCCTGACGTTTTCTCACAACCTTGGTTTGATAAGCATTTAGACCCGAATGGGCTGGCATACTGACTAAAGAGCTCATTTCACAATGAGCTGGCAATAAAACCACTAGAGAAAAGCTGCTGTCCAGAACCTTTCTTGTTTTATTGTCTGGAAAGCAATGCATGCATTAAAGCTCTACCCCTGTCCAAGTACTCTAAATGCAGCCGTACGGGCGGTGATGACAGCAATGTTACTTCTTCTGTCCCAGCAGACTACAGCTGCCTTACCGCCAACTGCAAAGTGGTGTCAGTCTCACAAGGGAAATGGTGAGCTAGTTGCACTAATCATATCGAGCTCTGAGCTCGACTGGTGAGACTAATTGGCTGGTCAATAATGTGAACAGCTGGGAAGGGGAGTGACCACCAGTTGCTCAGTTGAAACAAGGGGTGCAACAATCAGCACAAATCAAGCTCCTCATTAAAGACATGATCTGTCAGCCATAGTTCAAAGAGCCTCCAGCTTACTTATTTATTTCTAACTACAGTAGAATCAGGCTAGGCTTTGCATTCCAGCTGGGGGTTTGGGATACAAAACGTGTTCAATTTAAACAGATTCCAGTGGTTATATGTAACCAAACTCTACATTCAATTGTATTGTGCCCTGCTCTAAGAAGACAGTGTCTGTCCTCTTGCAGAAAAGCCTGCGAGGAATATGTCTCCAATAATAAAAAAAAGGATAGAAAAGGAAAGAAACTGCAAGAAATGAAGTAACATAGCTGCTAAGCATGTTTCATAGTCCCCCAAAACTGTTAAATTACAAAGTAGGGGTGTTGACTCAATTCTCTTGGGACTCAAATCTTGGAACCCATCAGCGTTGTCGTTCTGACAACGATGTAGGGGGCAAGGGCTGATGTTTCCAGTGTACCCAGTGGATATCTGGATAACGGACATCAAGACATCCTCTTCCATGCACCAGTCATTGTTGACAGTCTGATTAGCAACTTGAGACGCAATAATGAAATTGGAGTTGGGAGAGTTTCATAAGTAGCCAGTTTAGCTACATAAGCTAAGCTACTCGAAAGCTAAATCATCGTCGGAGGATAGCCGATGGGTTACGAGATTGCAATTCAACCAATGTGTGTTTTGCTTTACTCACAGACAGTTTACGAAAGCCTGCTTAAATGCTCCTTGGACCACACACCGAGATCACTTCTCTGATGACTCAAATGATGACAAATGGTGGGCCATGACTACATTTGGATTTCACCGGTTTGATTCAAGCACAAGGATTAGCAACACAAAATGCCTTTCATAACTTAACTCCCCCCACTCTTCTGTAGGAGTGATAAGTGAAGTGATGATAGACTTGTTAAAGGTGTTGAAAAACAACCTTGCCTCTAAATTTGATACTTTAAGCATCCTTACTGAGGTAATGATGTGTGTGCCTGTGTTTATCTGTTGATGATGCTGAGGAGTTTGCAGTGACAGCAAAGCTGCTGATTCCATCACTGCATGAGACTGAGACTGGCAATCTAAAAAAAAATGGCTCTCAGTCATTACGGGGCTTAAAGCTCAAGCTGTGTCAGGGTCTTTCTGGGTGAGTGAAATCAGTAAAGCTATACTTATATGCAAAGGCTTACACTCTTTTTGCCAGAAAAACCTGGATGCAGAGTTGCTGACTAAATGCCAAATCAAATAGGCACCTGTGTAAAAATACTAATGCTGTACTATCTACTGTGGTTACAGTCACTCCAAGGACAACAACTGACTTTTCAAATGAGTTAAAACAGTAAAGACATTACAAGTGTTGAGAAAAAAAAGTGGGGGAGAAAGTGAGAAATTGAGAGGGAGGGAGAAAAAAGCAAGTCTGACACAAAATGGCATTTAGCATTTATCCTGACTACAGCTTTATGCTAAACTGCTCCAGTTCATCATGGTATATTATTGCATGTGTGTGTCAGCGTGTATGCAATAAGTTATTTTTGGGCCATAAATAACCAGAAAGTTAAACAGGCAAGCTTAGGCGGAGTTGCATTTCAAAATAAATCTCAGCAATCAGGCAGAGGAGAATATACACATTTCTAACTTTTTCCTTCAGGACTTTCAATCTCAAATGAATTTCTATACCTTATAATCAGCATGGCCTAGTGGTTGGAGATGCTAGCTCCTTACCACCAGCCACAACATCCTCTTCCTGCTGCTTATACTGCTCTGGGGTCGAACATCTCTCAGGCCTGACTGTGTTTGACTGAGCAAATGAGAAACAGGAGAAGAGCAGGAGAGACCATGGTGATTACTTGACATCCCCTGGAAAAATAAATGCTTTCAAAAGGCTATGTTAACATAATTTAATAATTCATAAGCGGTTCGATTATTTCTAGGTGTAGCTTTACCTAACAAGGACTCACTTGGTCCACAGGAGCACTGTCCTTGGATCAGACAAGGCAAGGCTGGGAAAAAAGAAATTTGCCACTCTAACTTTCTCTCCCCCATTTTTGTCATCTGTACTTACGCTCTCATGACAAGGGTTTTCAATAAGGCGGTTTTATGACAGCCTCTCTACTATGCAGAGAAACACAATGGAAGACACACATTCACAGTTTTTAGCACTGTGTATGGTGTTAACAGGCTTTCCGCCAGTGAAGCAGAAAGACTAAGAGTTTAATAAGACAGAATCATCAGATATCTGTGACAGGCAACATGTACACACAGATCCACTATATGGCTTTTCAATCTAATAGCCTAGCACATAGTGAAGCCTGTGTGTACATGTGTGCATATGTATTAATGTGTATACCTGTGTGTGTGTGTGTGTGTGTGTGTGTGTGTGTGTGTGTGTGTGTGTGTGTGTGTGTGTGTGTGTGTGTGTGTGTGTGTGTATATTCAAGCTTGTGTGTGGCCTGTGAACCATCACAGCGACACAGGTCTGTCTGGGAGGATAACAGTGAGACGTCTTATCAGCCACAAGCCAGACAGACACACAAACACACATTCTCTGACACACATATACACACACACACACATACACAGTAGGATAATATGCCACCTCATATCAGCTATACAGCAAGTTCTGTCACTGTGGAGGGGGTTAGGAGGAGAGACAGCAGCAAGGAGCAAAGAGGGAAGGGAGCAGAGGCATGGAGGACAAGGGGGGGGGGGGGGGGGGGGGGGGGGGTTGAGGGATAAAGAAAGAAAACTGAAAATGGAATGCAATGAGAAATGACAGAGGAGGGAAAGATAAAGAGAAAGGGGGGCAAAGGAGAGAGTACTGTTATGACAACATTTCCCTCCGGAGATGAGGAGTGATGAAGAAAGGCAGGGATGGATGATCAGACGAGAGGTATAACAGCCATTAGCAGTTAGACAGACTTTTCAGAAACTAAAAGGTCTTATTATCTCAGCATTAGTTGTCCTGATTTTGACATGTTTCAGTTCAGTCACACAAAAGTCAATGACTGAGTCAATGTCATGACATACGAGATAGAAGAAATTACAAAGATCCCCATCTTGTTTGCAAGGATTCACATCAGCTGACATCCCAGACAGTTGTACAGCGGTTCATGTGACTGTTGAGAATGCTGTGCATTAGTGTTGGGTAATATGGTGGCTGACAGTCATCGACCACTGAGCCCAGGATTGTGATACAAAAGCCCCACCCCTCATCCACACACAACAAATGTATTTATTCGTGCACAGACTGATTTCACAAGTAGAGCTGTATGCAATCTCAGTCACATCAATGGATATCAAATAGAAGAGAATCTATTCAAACTAATTCAAACATTGTAAATAAACGCACTTATTTATGTATGTATGTAATGCACTCATTTCTGGCGAAATAATTAATACAATTATTATGATTCTTGATGGTGGATATTGCCCCTGTAGTGGGTTTTGTGTCCATATGATTTGATCAGTTTGGATGACTTCGTACAGCATCACCATATGCCAATTTGCTGGACATTAACAAACCCTATGTCCATTGATAATATAACAATATAACAGTATATCCATTACATTTCCATTCCAAAATTGAGTTGGGTCAAGTGTAAAGTGTAAATAAAAACAGAATCCATCAAATTCAGAAATTAGAGTGCATATTTACAAAAACAAAAGATGATCAGTTTGAACATTAAATATCTTGTCTATCAAACATTTTTAATTGATTATACGTCAAACATATTTAGCACAGAATCACACTTTTTGTCCCAACTTTTTAATGCTGTCTGGAGACAAAAAATTAGCCAGGAAGTTACCAGTCAGGCAAGTTAAATACTCTCTCTGTCAAAACATATTCGAAAAAGGCATTGCCACATCCCATTTATTGCACAAAATAAAAATGTCAAGTGAGCGTGAAAAAAATTTGTGCGCAATTATGGTTGAAGCATAAATGTCCATTCAGCTATTTTAATGAGATACTCCCAAATTCACATTAACATACGTGCAAGGTAACACGGCTATTGAAGGGCTTCCTGAATGGTGGTTAAGTGAATGACTGACTGATGACTTATTTAATAAACGTTCTTATTACCTGACTGAGAAAATGAAAGTGAGTCACTGGCTAACTAAGCAAAAGAGAAAAAACATTTCAGAAGGAGCACGTGCTCATACCTCTGATGAATGGCATCGAGAACTTAATGTTCACAACAGCATGGAAACACACTGGACTCCTCTCGTATTTAATATTGCTGGCCAAGAAATTACCCTCAGAAATGTCAGGGAAATGGCAACAATTAGGAGTAAGGGACAAGGAGAGGGAAGAAGAAAGCAAAGAGAATGGGGGAAGGACCCAATGGAGGAGAAAATTAGAGAACAAGGTAAAAGAAAAGAGATATCATTTCACAATATCACCTGATTATAGAAATGTCAAAGGAGTGCACAGAGAAGGGTGTTTGAAGGGATAAACGCAGGGGAGGTGACACAGGAGGGGAAAGGGGTGGACAAGGGGATGGAAAGCGGGAGATGGAAATGCTTTTGCCACTCAGAAAATTTGTTATAGAAGTGTTGGAAAGGGGAGGAAAAAAGGAGGAGGAGAGGGAGGAATAACAGAGGGGGAAAATGACTTGGGAACACAGGCCATCAGTCATTGGGAAAGCAGGCCTGACACTACTGCATCAATAATTCAGATGACTACGGCTAATGAGCGAGATCCAAACAAATCACCCCTGAATTCACTGGGAGAACATTGAAACATTTCACTGCGCAAAATATGGCGCCATTATAGCTGCAGTTTGGGCTGTATTGGCAACACACCTGGGAAAAAGGGCCTGGATACAATATTCATCTCTCTTGAACCCTTGAATCATTCACATTTATTTCCATGAGGTAAAAAGGACAGTGAGAATCAACAAGAGGGAGCATTGGCATAAACACATGCATAAAATGGGGAAACCAATGGAAAAGACCCATTTGGCAAAAAGCTGGAATAAAAACAGACATAAACAACAACTGTGATAAAGTAGGTGGAAGAGGAAAAAGGAAGCTATGAGATGATTTGTCGTCTCTAGGAGAGGAGCGTTGACAGTGGAAACAGCTGGAGTGCAGGAGACACACGGAAATGTAAAACAAACCAAGATAGCACTATTTGGTAGCACTAAGCCTAGATCAGACCCAGTATGGTGTCTGGCATTGGACAGATGACTGTGACTAACACGCACTTACAGAAAACAACTTCCTTCCTTCCCAACTCCACACGCTGACATCGGCACCTACACAGCATGGGACAGTACTGAAACTACAATCCATGTCCTGACACAGCATGATAACAGGCACTCGTTTATACAGCAAGACTGTTTACACATATATCAGCCCTAATATATTCACAGACATCAACAAATTTGTGAACTTTAAGTGTTGGACAATTGTTATTAGAGCTGTTGTTTTTTCTCCTTTGGAAAAAAAATAATACCAACACCATATATACATTCAAAAATGTCTGCATTAATGGGGACAATTAGTCAGGAAAAGCTGTCTTTTCTCACACAAAACCTGCCTGCACTATAAAATCCATGGGCAAAAAACTGCCTAAACTGTGAGCTATGGTTTATTCTAGTTTATTATAGTCAATAGTGCTTACACAGTGTTTAGCTTCATAAGCCCCAGTCTAAACTCAGCAAGTGGCTTGGGTTGTGCCCTGAAGGTCCAACCCTGTAGTTTATTGCGCCTCTGTGTGCAGAGGTAGCAGGCTCTTATTATTCCGATCCACTTATTAGACTGGTCCCTGGGTGTGGTAGCAAGCCCACTTCTTTGAAATCTCTATCTCTCTGTAGATATATAACTCTCTAGATATATAATTCTCCTTGCCTCAGACCTGCTGCCCTGGACTTTTTTTTCTCCCTTTGCCTCCCCTGACTCCATAGGCCTAGGTATAGGAAGTGCTTACATTGGTTCTTTCTTTGTGCTGTCGTCAGCCTTAAGACAGAAACACAACACAAGCTAGATATTATATCTAGCAGAGCTGGGGTGATGAACGAGGGAGTATTGAAGGGATATAAATATGCTTTCTCTCTCCATGACTATTTCTTCCACTCCCTGAGGGGCATATAGCAGGATTTAAAAAGGCATGGGTCCACCACTGCTGCCCTAACTTCTTTTTTTTATTAAATCTATTTATTTCTTTCCCATGTTGTCAACCATGATCAATTAAACTTTCTTCTTAACTCCTTCTTTTTTTAGACTCTGATTTTATATTTACCAATTGATCCACCTGTACCTCTCCCCTGATTAAGAAAAGAAAATGAAAATGTAATGTGCTTTCTTAAACATTACATTGTCAAGGCATAAATAGCAGTGGCAAAACTGCCACTATCAGTGCTCTGGGGTCTGGCTCTGACAGGAATACCATTTTCCGATACACCACATCTTGAAAAGAGCTGTGCTGTACTGTGCCGATTTAAAATTTCACTGCAAGCGTATGAAGCAAGACTACCAAGTGTGACCATGCCCATCCTCAACTGAACCTCACTGTCAGTCAAATGATTTGTCAAAGATTTGATTTCATGCAGACAAGAAGAAGAGATCTGACTGAGATTTACGCTTAAGGCAAGGAGTTAAAAGAGTCCCACCTTACATAACTAGGATGAAGGTTTTGATTCATGGATTTTACTGGTGATAGCACCACTTGGGCTGGGCTGATAGATGATTCCATTGTCCAGCATTCCCAAACCCAAACACACGTTTGCTGTGCGCTGATGGGCTTTATTGCGCCCTTAAAACCTAACAATTTAGATTTCTCAGGGGTTCACAGGTTGATCCTTTGTAATGCAAATAAAGGTGGACGCTTCAGCTGTCCATTTTTCAACAAGATCTCAGACCTACATGACCACCCATAATGACCCATATGAGCATTTGTCAAAAAGTAAGAATACATACACGTACAAGTTACTGCTGTAGTAAAAAGGCTATAAAAACCACTGATTTAGGCTTAGGGGAAAAAACGTCCTAGTAAGGTCTTATAAAGGACAATTTAAAAAAGTAAATAATGTCCGTATTGCGGAAGTGAAGTAGTTATGAAGATAACTCCGGAAGTGACATAGTTAAGTAAAAACACGATGAAGAAGTTCAGTGATGTTTAGATCACATTGTTTACTTTTGTTTTCACATGGGACACCAACCCTGTTCTCCTGGGTGAAAGTACGACCCATCCACAACCACTCCCACACACACATAGTGCAACAGTTTTTTATACTGTGTCTCGCCGTCATCTATAATTACGACCAATAGAGGGAAAGTTTGTTCAGGTTCATTTGAAATTTTATGTAATAGGAATCCTTGTCTGTATTACCTAGACGGCAGTCAGCACACTAATTCTTTGGAAAAGCAGGCAGAAGTACTGACACAGAAGTTAAGCTAAGTACAGGGGGAGCAGCAAAATGTATTTTAGCCACTTTTTAGCCAAAAAGGCCCACCTAAAAAAAAGATGTCAGTTTAAGTCAAACTATAACTATATTTAGAATATTTTCCCCTTTTAACTTGCTATCAGACAGTCCTGTTAAGTGTTGAACAAGTACCTCATACAACCCCACTTCAGTAAATATGAACTATCCACTAAGTTGTTTCATCCATGAGCTGGCGTTACATTTTTGAGGAGGCACCCATCACCTAGAGTGCAGCCTCCGGAGTAAAAATCCGGCTTCGCTGTGCGTGTCCTGGATAAGATGTGTGGCTGTTGTTAAGGGTTTTGTTTCTCTCCTCCATCGCTGCTCTTAACAGATAGAAGTGTCAGTGCTTCTGATCCACCCCCCTCTTACCATGCCTTCAGAGCTGTAATGAAGTCCATTCCTTTTTTGCACTGTTAATGCAACACAGACATTTTCTACTTCTCCCGCCTGTGGAAGACTTATAGTGCTGCCTCCTTACTTTATACCTCTGTTAGATTTTATTAGATTCCCAGCAGTGTTTGGCTCTCATTTGATTTTGGTGTATGACAAAAAAAATGTGAATCAGCATTATGGAATCAATTTATATTACACAACTAAAAAAGCAATAGTAAACCCTGAATTACCAGGATGCTTTTACTGAGAAGTGCACGCAAGGAATGCTAAATTAGCCACCAAAGGCTAACTGCTTGCTTGATAGAACAGGGCTCTGCGCTAAGTTTCTTTCCTCAAGCAATACAAAAAAAAAATTTGGAGCACAGAGAAAAAAGTTCAAGTAACACAATTTACAAACAACTAATGTATGACTTTTTCTTAATTCATTATTATTATTATTATAATGTATAAATTTATATTAATAATATAGTAATAATCAAGACTTTCAGACAGGAGCAGGCTGATAAAGTCGACATGCTTGCGACTGACATATTACAAATGCTGCAGGGATGGATGTTTACTTGTGACTGGCTAGTTATCAAGCTTGCTAAATGATATGCAGCTGGCTAGTAAGCTAATGTTAGCTTGCTTATTTCACCATGCACTAATGCTTCACTGGTTACAGAAAATGATCTCAACACTGGGCTGGTGGCCAGCGTCAGTGCTGGTTCTAACGGTCCCTCCGCCGGGAGCTCTTGAGCTACCTGTTCTGCTCCCAGTGAAGTAGTCTGCCAACAGCGGGGACCCAATGGGACCGCATAGTGCGCTGGGCAGGATCATTACCTGCACACTGTGCTCAAAAATTATTTTCGGACTCTGACATATCTATTTTTAAGGGCAAATGCAAGCAAAATACTTGCATTGTAGAGCACTTTAGAAGTGTTAAATTCTGTCCCAAATACGTATAGACAATGGGATTGCAAAGTGACCCCAGAGTCTGGCACCAGGGGTGCAAACTCTTCAGGGGTAAAAAAGGTGACATTAGAGAGCAGGGGTTAGCTAGTAAAAACTAATGTATTTTTTGCTATTGCAACTGCTGTTTAGTCAAATCAATGGCAGACATGATGTTTATAAATTGATCTCACAACAGAAAAGAAAAACTGTCACAAGGTCATGTGTGTGTTTTGTATTACTTGGAGTATAAGGAAACACAATTTCAATCCTCTGTGTACCTGTTGCATTGTTTGGTTGACAATAAAGTACACTTTGACTATGACTTTGATTTCAATTCAGCATGTGTTGTTTACAGTGAGCTGTGCATTGGCCCTCTTCGCAAGCAACATAACAAGGCTACTGTTCCAAGCGTAATGTTAACCTTTATCCTAAGTAACATCCATTTCAGATAAATGTCTACACTGTTGTCTCATTAATTAGTGTCCTGTTCTGAAACTAATCTAAAAGCTATAGTTTTAATTGTTGTTGTTGTGAAAGTATTAACCTTTCTAATATTATCTAAGCATAAAGAAAACAAAACCATCAAAGATGCTAGCTAACTTTAGACTTACAGAAATAATCTTAACACCTGACATTACACCTAAACTTGGATGGCTAACATTTGCTAAATCAAAACAACTCAACATTACAAGGCTAATTAATAGTCAGGATATATCGTCATATGTGTCAATTAAGGCACATAATTCATCATTCATTAGTGGATCATTATGCTTCTCTCAGAGATTCTTACCTTAAGGCATGTGATTCAAAAAGACAATTTTTACAGAAAGGTGACGCCTCTGAATATGTGCATGTCAAAAGGCTCCCTCTAACTTAAGATTTAAATATCAGTGTAACACACAATGTTGATATGTTTCACGATGGCATTAATTATCTAAACCTTTTAACCCTTAAGCCCTACAGTTTTGAGCTAAAGCTTTTAGTGGCGAGGGCAAGACGGAGGGCTGTGAGGGAGAGCAAAAGTTGGTGAGATGAATACAAAATGCTGCTTCACCATTTTGTCCATTTTCCAGCTAAATAAGATCTTCCTCCGCCTCCTCCACCTCCTCTGCCGTGGCCCCAGGCAGGCAACTGGGAAAGAACATTTCTCACATTATAACCCCTCAATATCTCTCCTGTGGCTCATTGAAAGTATATCTGTCTGTGTGTGTGTGTATGTGCTAAGTGTACTAGCATGTGTGGTACAGCCTCACAGGGGATGCACCAAAGTTAAATGTCGGTGGACAAAATATTGAGCTCAGTGGTTTAAAGATAGTGGCAAAGTCAATGGCAGAGGAGCGAACTAATAATAGCCAGATAGATTTGAGCTAGGTTAGTGATTGAGGAATTGTCACTCATTAGATAATGCAGAGGTGCCCTTGAGCCGGTCAGTGCCTAACAGCAGACTGTGGCTATAATGGGCAGCTCCCTGGTGTAATTGTGTGAATGTGAATCAAGGCATTGCTGAAAATAAGCACCGATGTCAGCAGACTGTTCCCGGCTAAAAAGAAGAAAAAACGGTAAAAATAGGAGATTATTCATTAATAACTGTGAAATTGAAGTTTTAAACTCATAATCACAACTAGGGAAGATTTAATAATTGTGCTTTATTCATCTACAAACTACTGTAGGCCGTTTCCCTCAAAGCTGTGATAGTCAGATATATTCAAAGCAGAATGCTGGTCAAAGGAATGAGACACTGATCTTCTCCATTGTTGAAATATTAACATATCTTGCACCAAGACATTTCTAACAGTGCTGTTTAATGTTTGTGAAGTAATAAAGCAAAAAGTCAATCTATCTTTTGCTTTTAACCATGTAAATATATTGGCCATTACCTGCATCAACTTTTTAATTTGGAAGACATAATGTATATACACACAGACAAACTGTACATCTTAGGTTAAGTGGTTCAAATGAATCCTGGCTCTACATAATATTTAAAGTGTCTCTATAGCTCACTTATACACTAGTAAGAAAATCAATATGGCAAAGGATGCAACTGTATCATCTGAGAAAGTCACCTCTACTGAATGCTAACTTTTCAAGAGGTGAGAAATGTGCGTTCATTTTTGCACAGCTTCACTCCAACAGCGATGACACATTCATTATACATACACCTCACAAGCCATCAACATTAGTGATAGAAATATGAAGTGTTTACAGCGAACTGGAGGGCAAACATGTCAGTCTCAATTATTAATTCAATCTCTCTCTCTTTCAAATGCTTTTTCAGTGGTTAATCTGTCCATTTATTCATCAGTTTATTCTTCCACTCCGCCAGCTCTTTCTTCATCCATTTGTGGACATGTTCAATTCTTTATTCATTCATTCAAATATTTGTTCACTTGTCATGTATTTGTCCAAGCTTTCCATCATTTATTAATCCTGCAGTTTGTCCACTCAATCAATTTTCTATTCATATGCTAAGTCAGCTACCAGACAGAGCAGATGAGGTGGTGCAAGAGCAAAGTTACAACAGCACTGTGACTTGGTTAAAAGTCATTGGCCCACAAAAAAATTGTCAAACAAACTAAGGCAGCCCACAAAATGATGATATGACCTCATTCGAACCTCATGTTGACCATTTGAACAGCACAGTTTTTCTTTTGCCAAAGCAAGATCGGCTTAACTACACCTGAAACAAGCGTAACCATCCTTTTACTCCACCTGGACTTCCTGGAGTATGCCATAGTCTTACCGGCACTGAAACAACATTTCCCCACTGATGGAGTCCCCGGCACTGCTTTATCGCAGGACTGTCTTTGGCATGAATCCTTGCTAATAGTGCTGTCAGGAGCTAGGCAGGAGAAGTGCCCTGCATTGTGTTCAAACATTATTATGAAATTATCATAGGACAACAACTTATTTTTACTTTTGACAAATCATGGTCGCTTAATGCAGGCAAAGGCACAATTCACAAGTCATACAGGTAAAACCTGTAACTTGACATATAAGCTGTTAAGTGTAAGGCGACTGCTCTGCAAGGCCATAAATAATAGTTTGACATACTCATCTCACGGGTGACAAGAGATGGTTAAAAAATCTGGAAAAGCCAATATTATTTTTTTTAAATCTCTCATTCTATAATTTAAATTAATTGTTTAGTATCTGTCACAATCCTAGGTAATTAAAATGCATCAGGATCAATGTTTAGTATTTTTAATAAAGAAATAGTATCAACAGATAATAGAAAACAAGAAGGACTAAAACATAACTAAGGTAAATACATTTGAAGTTTCACCCCATATACACATGATGATGAAGTATAACTTACAAAAGACAGACTGGCTTCTTTGTAAATTATTTTAAAATGATCACTGCATGAATGAACATGTGAATAACTGATTAATAACCATCGGAAAGTTGCATATTGCACTGCACTTCCTATTTCCCGGTTACAGATGCTGTGAACAAGCGAGAAGCCAATCGACCACTACTACATATGTGTGTAAAATTACTATTATTCGAGAGTACATTACCAACTGCACAATAATAAGACATTCAACAGGAAGCAGGTAAACAGACAACTGCTGTGCAAACTGCCTTTCAGCCCAGAGACAAATGTCACATCGAGCAAACGCGGCAGAGCTTCCGCCTTGTGTTTCAGTTGAAACAGACCTGCTACCGCTTCAACGAAATAGCCACATGATGGTCTCTTATACTAAACTAGCTGTAGTAATAGGCTGTTCCAGTAAACGACAGCAGCCTTATTAAACCGATATTAAGGTATATTTGTGGTTAGTGTGAGATTATCGCCAGCATCGTCTAATGTCAAGCTACCCAAAAGCAAATCACAACACTTCCTGCAGTTATGAGTTTCAAAATAAAATCCTAATAGGAGTCAACGCAGCAATGATATTAAACGTTATTGGAAGTAACGTCAAACTATTAAATGAGTGCTATTTTAAACACGTACGATATCATAGTCATTCTCCCAAAATACACTGATTTTTTTTAACAGAATGATGTAAATGCGTTAGCTAGCTAAGTTACATTAGCTCGCTGTACCCAACCATGCACGTAAACCTTGCACTTGTCATTTTATGCAACACAGCTTAGTCACATAGGAATGAGTACACCACAATGTAAAAAAAATATATATATATAACTTGTAAGCAGGGTCTCTTTCATTTAAATCAAACGAAAATCGTTTACTGTGTCCAAAAAGGATAAACAACCAGAACGTCGCCATGACAAACTTCCTGTCTACCCTGACTAATGCTCACTAGCTTAACGTTTAACAGCAGCTCAACTTGTACACTCATTCCATGAACCAGCACCAACAATTTTGCTGAAAAATTCATTTAGGTGGTTGAAGCGTTACCTCCTTCTTCTTCTGTCCTCCCCCGGGAGGCAGACATAGCAGCAAGAGGCAGAAAACAGACAGGACCGGCAGCCTTACGAAGGATTTAGCCCAAACAGACGCCATGACGGAAGGATGCTCTGACTGAGAGACACGTCTCCGACAATGGATGCTGAGCCGACCAATCAACGGACAGGGATTGGAAGTACGGAAGTCTATGGGTCTTGTAGTCTTTTAGACTGACAGAACTTTACAAATTAACTCTATGGAGTCTGGGGCTATTTTTTGTCCATTCTTGAATCCTTTTCATCCTGCCTGTATACACCACTTTAAAAACGTTTAAATGCCATGTTGGTATATCTTTTTCAGCACAACCTCACCTATATGACCTGATAATAACTGTATTTTATTTGTGTCTTGTATGTTTAGCGTAACAATTTTAGTCATTTTGTGTCTTTTTGGTCATTTTGTGTCTTTTGTTGTGTCTTTTTTGTCATTTCATGTCTTTTTTAGGTCATTTCTGTGTTGTGATTTTGAATCTTTTTTTTTACTTTCAAAACACTATCATGTTCAATAAAGAATTTTAAATGTTGCAAATGTGAACAAAGGTTGCAAATATAACATATAAGTGGGTTACTTTTTTACCTTGTTTCCAGTTTTACTTTGTATATCATCATCAAACTGAAACTGTCCTCATGGAATTTACAGCCAGAACTTTAGAGGTAAATTTACAGAAGGGCTGCTTTGTTTTTACGTCTGGATGTGATGACGAAGCCATGCTTTGGCACTTTTGGTGACTCCAGAGGGTTAATTAAATAGTCACATCTAGAGTTCATACTATTACTTAAAATTCGGGGAATGCATCTAATCATAACTGTTCATGTATTCATATTTTTATTTAATTGTGATACATACATTTACTTCATATTAGTCTTGTACTGAACAGGCAAAATAGTAACCTGACCTGAGCGTTGTATTGCATACTCTGGTTATAGGCTGCATTAGAAATGCAAATAATATGCATTAACCTAGTGTTGACTGATAATTGCATATCATACACACATATCCAAAATATTTTAGTCTATGTGCTGCTGTTTATTTTCCCATGGGGAATGTCTTTCACTCTCAAACATTTGCAATGAGTCAGCTGAGTGAAAATTTCCACCTGATTAAGTTACTGGTCTGCAGCCTGGCCTGCTATTTGTCAAAACTGTGAAGGTTTGTGACTTTCGAACCAAGAACTGCAAAATTTGTCACTCTTTTCCTCCCTCTTATGTGTTCTGGGAGTGGGGAGATTGTCAGAGACACTTCATAGAGTTAATTGAGGGGGATAAATGATTTATGTGAAATCATTGGGGGTGACATGTCTCCCTGTCTCCCATTAAATTACACCTCAGCACTTTGTGACAATGCAGTACATATTCAGTGAATATATATTAATGTAGTCCAATACAACACCACAAGAATCTACAGCTTCATTACCATAACACACTGAGCCAAAATGACGATGCAGCTTGAAAAGGTTCAAGGTTCGGCTTTATTGTCATTACACAATACAGGATTGCACAGAGCAGTGGAATTGTAACCCTGTATGCTACACACACAGAACACAACATATTTTAAAAATATTAGAATAAAACAGGAACACTAAACGTGGAAAATGTGTAAACTATCACACATTAGAAAGAATAGTGTACTGCATTGTCTTGCATTGGACCTGGGCCTGCTTGTTCAGCCACTGGGTATGATTCTCTGCCTTTAACCCAAAGGAAAGGAAGAGGAAGTGGCTAATCTGGTTAACTTTCTTGCTTTCACTCTCTGATGTGCAAAATAGCTTTCTCTCTGTCTTTTAGATTGCATGCCTACTCAGAAGGCACACCCTGTACTGATGCAGTTCAGCTCTAAGTCACAAAGTAGTACTTTCATGTGGTAAATAGTGTTTAGACTGAACTGATTGACTTGTTATTCTTAAATAAAAAAGTACAAACAAAAAAGTAATTTTCTCTGGAGGGTGGAAGAAGTGGTCGTTCATGGCCCGATGCATCGTGCAAGGTCTAATGACCTGCTGGAAGAAAGCAATGCTGGAGAGTCTTCAGCTAAATAGCAGTGAGATCATTACATCTGAAGTGAAACTAAATGGCATATTCATAAAGCAAGGACACAAATGAACAAAAAAACACAAATGATCAAGGGGTGAATAAAGCAATGTATATAAAAAAGGAAGTATAGTTAAGTCTCAAACTCTCTCTCTCTCTCTCTCTCTCTCTCTCTCTCTCTCTCTCTCTCACACACACACACACACACACACACAAAACACACACATAAACACACACACACACACACAGCCAATATGAAACGCATGTTGGAATATTAAAGCCAATGCACCGTGAAACAATCAAAACGTGTTGCAGTCTTGTTAAACCACAGTTCATTCACTCTATAGCAACTCAATCATGGAAACATCCACATACTTGTTGGGCTTGGTTGCAGAATTCCTAATATGATTCCCTTGGAATGGCTTTGCATTGTTATTACGAAGAACTGAAGTTGCTGAACTTTTAAATGTAAAGGTCACATGAGTTAATGAGCTGTAGATTGCATCTGGTAAACGGGTTGTTTTAGGGACAGCTATTCAGCAATTTTTTGAGAAAATAATTAAAATGGCCAGCACTATTTGACATACTGAAATTGCTTGTTTTGTCAAAAAAACAAAGATATTCAGTTTAGCATTATAGAGAATTAAAAGAAACAGAAAATAGTCACATTATAAGCGAAGGACATGAGAAGCAAAATAGTGGATAGTGGTGTTTTTTATTTTTGTAAAGAAATTACTCCAATGATTAATCTTTAAAGATTACATTTTTAATAGAAGAAGAAGAATAAGTACTTTCCATGAGTATTTATTTATATATTTGGAATATATAAAACAATCTGACTGTGGCGATTCTGCAAAACAAATAATTTTACTTTTGATACTGTAAGTTTGTTTTGATACAATACCTTTATGCTTTAACATAAGTAAAGTTCTGAATGCAGGATTTTTACTAATGGAGTAATTTCACAATGTGGTATAAGTTATTTTACTTAAGTAAGGGATGTAACTACTACTTCTTCCAGCACTGCTAATTACCATTGCTTCATAAATTAAATACTAGTAAAATAATGAATTATTTAGTTTTCTGTGAAACCACTCAATCTCCCCGGATCCTTCCTAAATAGCAAGCAGAGCAATCACTAACTATCTCATCTTCAATTTCAAATGCATCCCCTATGTTATTTCAGACAACATCTTGCAAGTAACTTGCAAGGTGTTGTGCAACTTTGTGCTGCATAGCAATGTGTCCCTCCCATAAGCTTTTGCTCTTATTGCAGCTAGCAAAGTAAACAGCTGCACTTTGAATTTAAGTAGAAGAATAAAGCTCCTACCTGATTACAGTTTGGAGAGGGAGAGAGAAGTGGGACAGAGACAGAGAGAGACAGATAAGCCTGTTAAAGTCAGTTGCTGCTACTGCACAGCTGCATCATGGTCCATTAGAATGGTGGGGCAGGTAAAATCACATACATACAAAGATAAGAGCAACTGTAAAGGGGAAAACATGTGCCCATGTGAGAAATATATCCCATGGGAGAATGTGTTTCACATGTGACACATTCATGTGCATTTTGGTAAGGGAAATAACATTAAGTATAGTACTTATAGCTTTCTTTGTTTCTCATGAACAGTGTGGGAATAAAGTGAAATGAGAGAGATTCTGTACATTTGAATTTGCAGGCGAGCTGCAGATATGTAAAGCCAAGTAAATGAGAGGCGGCATGGTGGGACAGAAAAACTGTTTATGGTCTTTTAAAATGGAGGGAAAAGGCAGGGGGAGGAATGGAGGCAGCGGGAGAGAAACAGAGAGGGAGAGAGAGAAGGAGGGGAGAGATGGGTGATGTCATATCCAGCTGGCACAAGACTGGGTGCCCGTATCTGATGTCAGCCGCTCCCTTGTAAAAAATAACGAGTCCTCGGAAAAATGATTAATTGCCCGACAGCACAAAGTTTATAGAAAAGAAAGAGAGATGGTGGTGGAGAGGTGGAGGTGGTGGGGGTCCCTGAGTTACAGAGGAGCAGAAAATAGCAAAAGAGCGCAAGAGAGAGAGAGGTTGAGAGAGTGCAGCATCAAAAGAGAAAACAGAGAAAGAGAGAGAGATGTTGGGGTAGAGAGGGATTGCAGGCAATTGGGATGAAGAGGGGAAGTGAGAGAGAGCGAAGAAAGAGAAGCAGCGAAGAAGAGAGTCAGATAAACACAGAGGGAGGAGCGGAGAGAATGAGTGAGGCATTCATTAATATGATGTTCGTTATCTCTGACCGAGTCCCTCAACAAATGTTCCTCTGTGTTCTCTAGTGTGCTATTCAATGGCCCTATAGCTGTGTGTGTGTGTGTGTGTGTGTGTGTGTGTGTGTTTTCATAAAGTATCTGAGCTCTGTACAGCACAAATGTGTGTGTGACCACTCTTATAGGCGAATCTACTGCACTTCAAGTCTATGGGATGCCACACTAACGTAAAGTGGAAAAGACTTGAAATGGTCCTTAATAAAGAAGTGTGGGTGAAGCAGAAATCTTGTAGCCAAGGATGGTGCCATCTTGGTATATTCATGGAGGATGAGCATCAATAACATAATGCTGAAATTAAAGAAATGGTGATTCACAGACACGTATCAATTCGTTTTGGGATATCTTGTCAATTTGTTCAGTTAACATGAAACCAACACATCTGAGAAACAGTCTTTTGAAATAAAACATAACTACAGCTGCTGTAAACATGGACAAACAGACTTACAGCATATTGATAAGTCATAAACTGGATAATAATTCTGGTGGTTTACATCCTCGGTGGAATGTGAGTATGTGGCGGGATAATCATATCCCTCCTTGTTACAGCGTGGCAAGGTGTTTTCCACTTGGCTGGCACAGGAGGTCTTAGTCTATGAGGGAACATTATTCAGCATATCCTCCCTGTCTTACCTTACCTGCAGTCATCATATCTAATACTAGATAAAAAAAGACCCAACAGGCAACTTGTACAAGCAGCTTCTTATGACCAATATATTTACTGTGGCGGTGACCTCTACTGGCTGTATCAAAAGAAAGCAAACAAAATGATGTTATGCTATCAAACGTTATGCTATAGCGAACTACACAACGGTCACATGAATTGAACGTCAGAGCCGTTAGTTTCAGGTGGTCTTTGACAAGCTAACCATCTGTTTTGATGAGCTAGCAAAACTGTAGCCTAATAAATTGTTTATTAATCTAATCTACAAACTATAAAAGTTTGCAAGAGCACTGAAAAACACGACTAGAGGCTGTAAGGCGGACAAGTGAGATCTCCCATCCATGTCCGCCATGCAACTGCGTTTTTAAAGACACGTAGAAACTTCAAATTTGACAACTGGTGGTATTTATTAACTTATTTCATGTCGTTCAAAAAAACACAAACATCACTTCAGCTTGGGTTAACCACGGACCTTATTCAGGCATCTAACCACTACTCCATTGAAAATCCTCATTGAGTTTGAGAGGAGAGACGTTTAAGAACTCATACTTGTGGCACCCTATTAAGATGGAAATAGGGAGTCGGGTGACGCAGTATAAGGAGCAACAAAGTCAGCGTAGGGAGGAGGGTTGGGGGATGAATGGGTCAAACAAACACAATGACTTTGACCCAGGAGAGTAGTTATGGTGCATAAACCTGACCAAACTGCGACTGTTGTGTTTTGAAATGAGGATGTTTTGATCTGCTGCAACCAGTAGGGGGTAGGGTAATTTATGGGGACAGTGAGAGAGAGTGTTAATGCCACTAGACTTCACAACTGCAAGTATTCTTTGGAGCCAGGGACATATTTCAAGACCAAAAAAGAGAGAGATTAGGCTTTCAATAATTTATACCAAGGCACTGTGCTTTGATGAAAATTAAAAGCCTTTAATATATGGCCATAACCTTGTATTTTTATTTTTTCAATTCTTGGTAATTTTCGGTGATGACTTAGTGATCACGAAGCTGAGTCTAACCTTTCTCTTTTGTAAAAATGTGTTTGAATACATTACAAGTGATAAGGACAGCAGAGGTCTCCAGTTTTTTATATTTCACTGGTTAAAAAGGACAATATTTCTGTATTCTGTCTGAAAAATAGTCTGGTACTGATTGATTCACTGTCAGTGAAAATATGTCCTCTAGCATTGAGTTTGATTGTTTGTTTTTTTTAAACAAAACTTTCTGAATTTTTGGGACATTTTATCACATAATACAGGGTATGTTCCACACGCTTGAAGAGTACAATCTGCCATGAACTGAGATAATAATAGACTGTGTTTCGGAACTTTATGTCAGAGAGTGACATTGTAGAGATCAGCATTAAGAGTACATCTCTCTTCTCCCCTCTCCTTCTTTCATCACCTTATTGCACTTTCCTTTCCTCTGCTCTTATTTTTGCCAACACACCTCCTCTCCTCCTCCCTCTTCTTTAGTTTTCTCCCCTCTCTCTTCTCCTCCTTTTGTCACCACACCTACTGTCATCGCTCCGATCCACTCCTCTCGTTTCCTTCCCCTCTCTCCCCTGCTCTGCCCTCCTTCAATTGTCTCCTTTCCTTTGCTCTCCTTGGGCACCACACCTCCTCTCCTCCCATCCTCTCCCCTTCACTGCTCTGCTCTTCTACTTATTCAGAAGGTGTGTGACAGATAATAAAAAGCCCTACTGGTCGGCAGGCGGCGACACCTTATTATGCAGAAGAAGGATGGAGACAATTTGCCCATACAAGAAAGAAAGAAAGAAAGAAAGAAAGAAAGAAAGAAAGGATTAGACTATTCAAATAAAGATATGATTATAATATGATTATTTTTCTGTTCATATAGAGGCATACTGTATCAGCTTAGTACCTCTACATTCTGTTTTTTTTGTCTTTCTCCCTGTCTCTCTTACACACACACACAGACACACAGACACACAGACACACACACACACACACACACACACACACACAGCAACCAGCCAGACTTTCTGCAACAGCCTTCCAACAGCCTCTGCATTTAAATCTCTTTCTTGTCTTCAGTGGCAAAGCAGCATTTTCGATTCATCTACTTGATTAAAACGAGCCTTTACCTCTCCCTCCTCCTCCCTCTTGCTCTGTCACACACACACACACACACACACACACACACGCACGCACACCGGTGCGTCAGTCATTGGAATAATATACAGCATAAACCTTCCTTCCTTCTCTCCTCTCGCCTCAACTCTCACAGCTCTCCTCATCTCCTCTCTTCAGCATTGCTCCCACCAGGTCTCTCCCTCTCTCTCTTTCTCTCTCCCTCTTTCTCTCTCTGACCTCCCTCTCTTTCTCTCTCTTCCCCTTTTCTTTCGGGGAGAGCTGATATCTCTGGCGGTTTGCCGCATGGAAGTCGCCCAGGCAAGGCAGAATATCATCTGTCTGATCCGGACTCCTTCTCTCCAGTTGCCGACCACTGCACGAGCAGACACAACATCACACTCACATTTACTGGGATTCAACGGGATATAACGGCATTTATCCGCTGACCGACTGACAGGAGAGTCTATAGACCCCGGCTTCATTCCTGCAGTGGGGGGAATATTTCTTACTCAGATGTAACAACAACAACAACAAAAAAGACGTACCGGATCGTCAAGTGCGCAAAAGCCGCAGCTTGAAACATTACGCACAGATAATTCTGTTTATTTATATATTGTTTCTATTCCCTCCATCCCCCTGCTCGGACAAACCGGGGACCGGAGGTGGGGGGGACTTCCACGGCATGGAGTCCTGATTTTACCAAGCGACCCACCGGGAGGAATGAAACTGAGAAAATCCGTCACCGTGGTGGAATATTAATAACCTAATCCTAACAATAATCCAGTGGATGTTGGAGCAGAGTTTGGGACTCTAGAGAGCATTCCAACTTTTTTTGGTCTCCGTTTTTAATCTCTTTCCCTCTCATCTTCTTCGCCTGTGGGACTTCTATTTTCGTGACTGATTTGCAGCACTTCACTTCTCTATCATGGACCGGTCGACGTCTTTGGATATAGAAGCGCTCAAGGTAAGACGCTCGCAACCGGGCGGCGCGTACTTGTTCCAGGGGAGGGGGAGAGTTGCGACCCTCCGCTGGGTGGGTGAATGACTGGGTGGCCTGTTGGGTGACTGGGTATGATGGGTGGCTGCTCTGGTGGCTGTTATCACTGGGTGGCAGGTTGAATTAATCCGCAGCAGTGTGGCTGCTGGTGAGGGGTAACACTGCTGTACTGTGGCTCAGTGGCTGGGTGGCTGGATGGGTGACCGGGTGGCGTCTTTGGGCTAGATGGGTGACCCAGAGGTTTTAGGAGCTGGGCTGGCAGCCGGATGCTGATCGTCTCCAGGTGCAGTAAACGGATGGGGTTCGCCACTGTCTGAGTACCCAGCTCCCGGTTGTTGCAACACGATCCAAGAGCATCTCCCCCACTCTGTCTCTGTTTCTCCATCACACACATGCACAAATCCACACTCTGTCTGTGCTGGTTAGGGAATAAAGAGAGAGAGGGAGAGAGAGAGGGAGGGGAGGGGGGGGGGGGGGGGGGGGGGGGGGCAGAGCGTGCATGTCAGTATTCGGAGCGTGGGGTGAATTTCAATACGCTTTGCTTGCACAGAGAGTTGTTGCAGGGAGCTGTTGTGGGCGTCGGTGGGACGCTCGATAGACGGGACGGATTTTCCCGGCGGGGCGGCATCTTTGTGCAGAGGGTGTTGGTTGGGTAACGATTGAGGAGAGAAGGGCAGAGAGTGAAGAAAGAGGTCACTCGCTATTTATTCTCATTTCATCCTCACTCCATCTAAAATTCCCACTTCAATGTAAAGAGTACCTGCTTAAAAGTGAAGTCTCTTCGATTCCTAATTGTCAAGCTAAAATTAATATTCTTCCTGTGTGCGCTTGTGCCCGTCTACTTGTGTGTTGTGCCTGTGTGTGTGTGTGTGTGTGTGTGTGTGTGTGTGTGTGCGTGCGTGCGTGCGTGTGTGTGTGTGTGTGTGTGTGTGGTGACGGTGGGGGATCTGGGTCGCTTGGTCTCTCTAGAAAGTTTTGCCCCCCACTTCCTAACCACAGTCATGTGAATGTCATATCAATGAGGATAGGTTAGTGTTGCTCACAAAACGTCCATTTCACCAATAATCTAGGTAGGCAAAATGAGTTTCAGTTAAAGATATAGATACATATGAGTGCGCAGAGTGATTTATTGTGCATAAGCATTGTAAAAACTATTTGGAAGCAGGTGTACCAGGGGAGAATTCAGCACCGGTTCCCTCATCATGAATATTTTGGAAATGTATGCAAAGCAACCCTGCCCTCAGCATGCATTCATCACTCAAATTTGACTTTTAAATTCAATCCATAGAAGGTGCTTGCACGTTTTTGTGTTATGCGTGGTTGTATTTGTGTCTGTGCACATGTTTATGGTCACCTAAAGCAATCCACAAGCTGTATGGTGTTAACATTTGACTGCAATAATGAAAATGGCTTCCAATAGCAAAACCAAGGGTCCCTGCAGGAATACAAGCTCATTGTTAAGAATAAAGAACAAGTATTACAGAAGTCTTTGAGTGGTACCATTGTCAATAATAAGGCAAAAAGTTCAGACAGGTCACTGTCATTACTGACATTACCACATGTGTATTGTAGGAATGTCATACTTTGAGTTGTCATCAGGGAACGTTATGTAGACAGGAGATGTGGATGGAAATGTCCATTTTCTATGTGTCGCTGCTGTTACTGATAACTGGTGATTGGATAAATCAGCAAATCGATTAAATTCCCCAGGGGTCTGACATTTCAAGTAGCATTTTTATGTGATCATTTTTCTGAGGAGACCGGGATACTGCGCTGATGCAGCGCTACAAATTGACTTTGACTCAGCTGGCCGGTTGCAGATTCCAAAGATGGAAATTGACATTCTGATTTAAAAATGACCTTAACTGTTTGCCAATGAGCTTGATCTGCAGAACTGCGAGAGTATTGATGTTTATGGTCTTTCATGATGACATGTTTGATACAACCTGTTTGAATTGAAATTATAACTGTAACATATTGTATCTGAGAGTGATGTATACACAAGAGAGTAACTATCTTGCATTTAATTCAACATAACTTATCTTTCTGTGAATAATATATTGTGAGCTTAAAATGAGGCTGTATCTACAGGTTTGCTTTCTGACCTTTGGCCCTTTGCTACATGCCATTCTCTCTCTCTCTCTGCCCCAAAAATCTATTTAAATAAAAGAAAAATGTGGCTCTATCGGACTTGCTTTTATCAAAGCTGAGTAGGGAATTACTCAGCATTTGTCATCTTCTTTGAATAGCTATTGATGCTTGTGTGGTGTAATTTACAAGCCTTGGCAGGTTAAATATTTTAAAATAAACAGAATATAGTCTAGTACTTTAAAATGATTTTATATTTCTGATGTTTAATATCTCAGAACTGCACTGCCAAACAAAACATTACAACTCTAAGATCTTATGTTTAAGGGAAATGCTGTTGTTTTTCATCCCGAGTTCCTGTTCCCATAATTATGGCTACAGTGCTCACTGTGCACTTGCCGCCTCAGTTGAAGGGATTTGGTATATGCCACTCTGGCAATGTTTGGTGCAAGCAGCAAAAGCCTCCTGAAGCCATCCGAATAAATGATTGTTTCTGAGTACGACCAAGAGTAAACACAGAAATCAGCCCCCTGGACTAGCTATTATAGCAAACTGCATGAGAACCTTTTTTTTCCAGACTGTGTTTCATGAAACTCATGATCAGTGCATCCACAATTATGAGACTAACATCCAATAGAAAAATAACAACAAAAAAAGATTTAAAAAGCATATTACAGTTTGATGAGTGGTGCCCCAGTCTAATCTCAACCCAGGCAGAGTTAGTCCATTGAGTTTAAAGGATTTCCATTCACTTCCACCAGTCTATCTATCCATCCATCTGCTGGTTGTTTTTGCAGAGCTGGTGTCATATCCTTGGCAGTGCTGACAATCCCTGAGTCCTAGCGCATTGGTAGTTGGCACTCAAACACACACACAAACACACACACCGTTCTCCATTTGTGGTGAAGGTCGCAAATGTGTGTGTTTATACGCTTGTGTGTGCGTTTGTCAGTGTGGGGATAGCCATCTTCATCCACACTTGTGTGGATCAATCCGTCACAACCCACCATACTTTTAAATATATTTGTGAATTAATGAAAATCCATACAGTGTCCTCTCAAGAATAGCAAAACTGTGCGTGTGAGTGTATACAGGTCCGCTGGCCAGCTGGCCTTTCAAACTTTAAAAGTAAACTGGACACAAACGGACACACACACACACACACACACACACACACAGCAATCCAATCTAATGAAAAGCCAGATTTTTGTTTGTGTGTCTGAGAGAGTGTGTGTGTGAGCCTCCAAGAGCAATCACAGGAAATGAACAGCGAACAAGGACAACATTGGGACATTGGGAAGTCACTGCATTATATCAAATATACAAGTGGTATGTGTGTGTTTGTGTGTGTGTGTGTGTGTGTGTGTGTGTGTGTGTGTGAGTGTCTGGATTTGACCAAAGACTGATCTGCTTG